>NC_044033.1:224620829-225263598 GCF_901765095.1 Microcaecilia unicolor | reverse complement strand
GATAGTCCAAGAAAGCACGAAGGCAGACGGTCTGCAAACTCTAAGATGGAAAACAAAAAGAGCAGATCGTGTGAAAATAAAATGCAATTTATTTAAACAATACAACAATATTTATATGAGTACAAACAGCCCGACACAGGCCGTGTTTCGCCCAACTGGGCTGCTTCAGGGGCTATAAAAGATATTTAAAAAAATAATAAATAAAATTGGTGAGTAATCTGCTATAATATTACATATCTAGGTAACATATATAAAATATATATACACATTCATGTATATGCATGTACAACAGATATATTATGTATATACATACATAAATTTAAAATCATATGTATCTCATAAAACATGCCCTATATATAACACTTATCGCTTGGGCAATACATATATAGAAAACATCATCTAAAATTATATTAAATATTGATAAAACAGAACTCAAAAGAAAAGGAACAGCTATATCCTATGTATACATAAGAATAAGTTAAATTAACATAACATAGGCTAAGACACCCACCTATACAGAAAATCCTTTGTTGCCAAATCTAAGGCAAACTGTAGAAATCCTGTTAATTTAAAAAGATTTGTATGAGTAAATATCAATGTTATATGCTAGAATGAAGAACTTAACTTATTTTAAAAAAATGTATTGGACTCACATGCATCAAGGGTTGGTTTGGAAAAAAACAGCTGAGTCAGAGATTTCAAAACATGGTCCACTGATCTAAAGAGAGGTGGAGACAATAATGTATGTGTCTCTATGTATAATCGATAACGTAATTCTGTGCATGGTTTATAAAAAGATCGATAGTGACAACTTATCTTCATTTCAAATTCGCCGTTAAAAAAGCATTAAGACAAAAATTCTACTTACATAGAGCCAGTGCTTCGGTCGCGTATCTCTGAGTTTGCTGAAAAAAGCTCACAGCAAACAGAGGAAGCT
Source organism: Microcaecilia unicolor (assembly GCF_901765095.1). NCBI lineage: Eukaryota > Metazoa > Chordata > Amphibia > Gymnophiona > Siphonopidae > Microcaecilia > Microcaecilia unicolor. The sequence goes on along the minus strand of NC_044033.1, from coordinate 225,262,661 downwards.
TAAGACAGGAAACAGGGGGTCAAAGGTCAGCCTCAATGGCGCGATAGTCCCGCAATATTTTGTATTTGGGATCGATAATATATAATGACAACCGAAGGAAGAATGGACCATGTAAAGTGAAGTGTATTCAACAACGGAATATATTAAAACATATATATAAGAATATCTTTTATAACTAATGACGTCACAATATTCGTAACTCTAGCTTACTTAAAAAGAAATTTGTTGGCTAAGGGGTGGTGTAAAATATTGTCCTTTTAATGGATTAATCTTGCCTGTATTTCTATTTATTATATATAAAAAGGGGAAGGTTAAATAACCGGCAAAACGAAACTAAAAAGGTCAAAGGTCAAAGGTCATAACCCCTCTGAAACTTACCTTTTTCCTGGTGGTCAGCTTTGCTGGCTTCTGTTTCTTTTGTCTGCCCTTTCTGAGCTGGCTCTCTCTCTCTGTGCTGGCAGCTTCCAGCAGCATGGGGCTAATTTTCTCACTTTACTGCAGCTGTGGGTGTTGCCTGAGTTGCTCTGCTCCCTTTCTGGGTGTACTGGCTTCAAGTGCTTCACGGGGCTGCATTGGTGTGGGTTGGGCCTCTCTGGGTCAGTGTGCTGTTGCCTGGGGCTAGGGAGTGTGACATCATCTGGGAGGGCCTTGATAAGGAAGTGGTGTTCTTTCCTTCAAAGCCTTTGCAACGCGTGCTTGAGGTAGAGTTAGTGCAGTGGGCACTTCTTCTGATGTGTTTGGCTTCCCTGCTTGCGTTTGCTTTAGGTCCAGGTTAGTGTTGGTGCAGTGTGCACATTTGACCTGTGTTTAAGTGTTAACTTCCCTGCCTTTCCCTTGTAGCTCCCCTGCTTTCCCTTTGGGTGTGGTTAGAAGCACTGTTAGTTTGCTGTTCGATGTACTTCTGGTTTTGGTGCTGTAGGAAGCACTTCAGTTTGCTGTTAGAAGTACTTCTGGTTTTGGTGCTGTAGGAAGCACTGCTAGTTTGCTGTTAGAAGTACTTCTGGTTTTGGAGCTGTAGGAAGCACTTCAGTTTGCTGTTAGAAGTACTTCTGGTTTTGGTGCTGCAGGAAGCACTGCTAGTTTGCTGTTAGAAGTACTTCTGGTTTTGGAGCTGTAGGAAGCACTTCAGTTTGAGTTCGCTGTGAGAAGTACTTCTGTAGCTTGGTGTTTAGTGGCACCTGGGTTAGGTCTCTTGGGAAGAAAGTTCTTACTCTTTTGAGTTTCCACATTGAGTGGAACATTTTCTTTATGTTTTTCACATGGCTTTCCAAAGTGAGGTTTTGATCAATGGTAACTCCAAGGATTTTCAAGCTGTCTGAAACAGGTAGGGAGAAGTTTGGTGTAGTTATCGCAGTGGTTTTACATATATTGTATTGTGAAGATAATATGAGACATTGTGTTTTTTCGGCATTAAGTTTTAATTGAAATGCATCTGCCCATGAGTTCATGATTTTGAAGCTGTGGTGAATGTTATTAGTGATTTCATTTAAATCATGTTTGAACGGGATGTAAATCATCACATCATCTGCGTAAATGTATGGATTGAGGCCTTGATTAGATAACGATTTGGCCAGAGGTGTCATCATAAGATTAAAGAGAGTCGGTGATAGTGGTGATCCTTGGGGAACTCCACATTCAAGTTTCCATGGAGCTGATGTAATCGAGTTAGAATTCACTTGATATGTTCTTGCAGTTAGGAAACCTCTAAACCAATTGAGCACGTTTCCTCCAACTCTGAAGTAATCTAAGATGTTTAGCAGTATTCTGTGACTTACCATGTCGAATGCGCTAGACATATCAAACTGCAGGAGAAGTATACTGTTGCCCATTACAATTGTTTGTTTAAATTTATCTAGAGGAGTAGTTAATACTGTTTCAGTGCTGTGGTTAGATCGAAATCCTGATTGAGAGTGGTGAAGAATGGAGAATTTATTTAGGTAGTTGTTGAGTTGTTTATTAACCATACCTTCCATTAATTTGGTTACCAAAGGGATAGATGCTACAGGACGATAATTAGTTATATCGCTTGTTTTTTTCTTTGAGTCCTTAGGAATTGGGGTAAGTAGAATATTTCCTTTGTCATTTGGGAAGAGTCCATGATGTAACATGCAATTTATATGGGTCGTCAGGTCTTTAATGAATCGTTGAGGGGCGAGTTTTATAAGGTTGTTGGGGCAAATATCTAGTTTGCAGTAAGATTTGATGAACTTATTGAGCGCTTGGGAAATAGTATCATCCAATAGTGTGTCAAAGATTGTCCAGGTACGATCTACTGGCTGCTCATCAGGAGTTGGGTCTAGATAGTCAAGGAATTTTAGGTAGTCAGTAGAGCTATTTCGTAGCGTAAGACGAAGCTTTATTATTTTCTCATTGAAGTATTTCGCAAGGTTGTCTGCTGATGGGGTGTCATTGATGTTTGAAGTAACTGGTGAGGTATCTAATAATTTGTTCACAAGTTAGTAAAATGTATGTGTATCTTTATAACCTGGGCCTATTTTGGATTGGTAATATGATCTTTTGTTTTGTCTAATGGTATATTTATATTTTCTTTGAAGCTGTTTCCAGGCATTAAGTGTGGATTCGTCCTTCTTTTTCTTCCAAGCTCATTCTAACCTTCTAACTTGTGTTTTTAATTTTTTCAAATCTTCGTTAAACCTTGGTATTGAATTCTGTCTGTGTGAGGTTCTAGTTTGCAATGGAGCTATACTGTCTAAAATACTTCTGCATCTATTGTCCCATTCTATTAGAAAGTATTTTGCGGCTGTTTGTGCAGACCATTCGTTCATATAGATTTGTTGCCAGAATATTACCGGATCAATATGGCCTCTTGTGGTGTAGGTTATACATTGTTGATTATGGTGTAAATCTTTATTTGGCCATTGTAGGAAGAGTTTGTTTGTAATGGTCGGACCATGGAACATTTGACCACTTTGCTTCTGTAAGTAGGAGATTTAAGTTCAATGAGAATTTGTGTGTAATCATATCAAGTGTATGTCCTTTAATGTGGGTTATTTGCATACTTGGCCAGTGAAGATCACATAAATGGAAGAAATCTTTGCATTCATATACATGAGTTGAGTTGGGGTCTTCAAGATGAAGATTATTATCTCCTAGTACGAGTAGGTTCGAATTAGAAACATACACATTCGATATGAATTCCATAAAATGTGATTGGCAGTCGTGCCAATTGCCTGGTGGTCTGTAGAACAGGATAGCTTTAAGGTGATCAAGTAGGTTGGCGTGGTTAATTCTAATTGAGGCAATTTCCAGATGAGGGCTTATGGATTCGGCTATAGTTGTTACATTGAAGTAAGATCTGCAGATTACAGCTATGCCTCCTCCTTGTTTTTCATTTCTTGTCCAATGGGTAATTTTGTATCCTGGGGGACATAAATCTAAAATAATAGGGTCCTTAAGATCGTGAATCCAGGTTTCGCTGATGAAAAGAAGATCAAGCTTGTCTGATGTAATCCAGTCTGTTATTATTATTGTTTTGTTAACTACTGATCTGGCATTTATGTAGCCCAATCGGAATATTTGATAAGGGTTGGTGAGGTTCGTAGAAGTGTTAATTTTAATTAGTTGTCTGATCTCTTGGTTTCTGGGTGTGTTTTGATCTTTCTTTCCTTTATGTTGATTATATTCGTAAGTAGTAAATTTTCCTTTATGTTGATTATTGAATTTTTGGTGATGTATCTTAAATTTGTGGAATCTGCCAGCATTGTGGATAGTGGGTATTTTGTAATCTGGGAGAGGGCTGGTCAATACATGGTATAGTAGAGATAAGGAGTAAAATATTAAGGAGAGTTTAGCAATAAGCATTTTGACTTTAATTTAAAAGGTGTAGTAGGATATGTTGATGTAGATTGTTTGTCCAGCTATACAGCTCAGCAATAATTATTAAAGTCAGTTGTCAATGGTACAGTTCAGGAAAAGTTGATGAAAATCAATAATCCACAGTTTGACCATAAGAGTAAGTGTAGTACAAAATCAGTAATAAATTTCAGTGAGAGCAATAAAGGATCTGTTGCATTCAGTATAAATCAAATCATAATCAACAGTATATTGCAATGAAAGCTATTAAAGTTCCATTGTCCTTACTATAAAGGCAGTAATAACTAATGGATTCAGTGGATGATGGTGACATTCAGAAGAGTTAGTGGAAGACAATTGACCAGTACAACTGATCCGTTATAGATAAAACTTATTGATCATCTGAGTGCAACAGTATGACATTTAGCTTTTCAATATTGATTTTTCTTCCATTTCCTATATATATTTAATTGCAATATTTGCAGATGATTATTCATCCAATAATTCTGGTAATTAATCTAGTTGTCAAGTTTTCTGATATGAGTATTATCTTTTTATTGTTATTATTTTTGAGATTCATTAGGATAGGTACTTATCTTTGTATCTCCAATGGGCTGAATGTGAATAACTACAGGAAGTTTTATCCTCAGCTGCCTTAGTGGTGGTTTGTTGGTTGCTCTATAAGGTCGGTAATTCTTCTGATCGGCTCTGTATTATTCAAGTCTCACTCCGGTAGATGTTGTGGGTAAGTAGCGACAACCGGCTACATGCTTATCCAGGTCTCGTCGCTCAATTCGTGTACCGGTGGTCTTCTCCGGTATCTGCAACTCTCTCCTATTCCCTTGGTCATTTTCCTCTGCAGATCAATGTGTGTTACAAGCAATACTAACCTCCATCGGTCGATGCTGGAGAGATCAGGGCATATATCTGTTCAGAGCATCGGCAAAGTGATCTTTCCCTCTCTTCTTCCATCTTTTTGTCGAAAGATGGGCGCCCTTCTCTTTCGATTATGCCCCTGATAGAAAACCTGGTTTAATGGGACAGCGGGGACGACCATCTCTAAGGTCGACATAAATTTCATGATTTGGGCGTCCCTGACTGTATTATCGAAACGAAAGATGGACGCCCATCTTGTTTCGATAATACAGATTGCCCTGCCCCTTTATAGGGCCGTCCTGCAAGGGTGCCCTCATGAAAACTTTGGCGCCTCATTCAATTATGCCCCTCCACGGCAACTAGTTAATGATGTTTGCTTTTCTCTCTCTCTCTCTCTCTTTTTATTCCCCCCTTGATACTGAACGTGGTCCTGCTTGCTTTTCCCTCTCTCTCTCTCTTTTTATTCCCCCTCAATACTAAACTAGATCCTGCAGTGCCTGCTAGATTCTGTCTGTTAATGCTGTGGTACAAAGTTTTTAAAACTAAGTGGAAAAGACTATGGAGATTAATTGATAAAATTTGCTTTTTATATTTTTATTTTGCCTAACACTAACCTACAATTCCTCCTTTAAACCCCAATCTTTAAGTTCACAAAGCAAAATAGCATTCACTTACCAGAGAAATGTCCTCTTCTCTTGGAACTTCTGAGAAATTTGGGTGCCTTCTTATCAAGAGAGCCTTCGCAGTACACAGACAGTCCTGTCTCTTCTTTCTGCATTGGGTTGGGTGGTTAATTACAACGAGAGTCATCTCACCCCCACCCAGACTCTGGAGTTTCTTCAATACTCAGACGGGGAAGATTTTCCTGCCTCAGCACTGTCAGTTCAAGCTCAAACAGCAAATTCTCAGGTTTATCTCTCTTCCCTGCCTGCGGGCATGGGATTATGCTCAGGTTCTCGGTTCTATGGTAACAACTTTGGATGTTCTGCCTTGGATGAAGCTCCATATGTGTCCTCTACCGTTGTCCCTGTTGAGCTAGTGGTCTCTGGTCGTGGATTTACAACCAGCTGGTGCCATGGACACCTCAAGCCAGACAGAGTCTGACTTGGTGACTTCTCCCTGCGCACATGAAGGTGGGGTCGCCCTTACAGACTCTCATTTGGTATGTTCTTACTTCCAACTCCAGCCTCTTTGGATGGCGAGCCCATTATCTCCATCACTCTGCACAAGGCTGCTGGTTGAGAGTGGAGGCTTCCTAGTCCATCAACAGATTGGAACTTTGAGCTGTCCGGAAACCACTGCTAGCCTTTGTGCCTCATCTTCGTGGGAGGCCGGTGTGTGAGCTCTCACAGTCATGTCTTACACTCTATCTCTAGCGTGTTCTTTTTCAGTGGGCTCACCCTGATTTAGTGTGTTGCCTCAGCTGCTCACCCTGTTATAGTGTGATTCCTCAAGGGAGTCACTCATTTGCGTCTCCCTCTCTGCCATATTTGTCCTCAGTGGAGTCTTCAAGTGGTTCTTAAGGCTCTTCATATACAGTAGCCTCCATTGAGCCCATTCATTTGAAAACTATCAAAGATATTACTTTAACCTATTAGTGCCCAATGTTCCCATAATAAGCCATATGGGAACAAATTGACATGGGAATGTTGGGCACTAATGGGTTAAAGACAGTATTTCTAGATGCCATTTTGTTGGCACAGAGAGATTCAGCGCTTCAAGCTCTCTTTTGCAGGGATCTCTTTTTCAGCTTTTCTGATTCGTGAGTTTCCATACAGACAGTTCTGTCCTTTTTGCCAAAGATTGTATAAGACTGTGTTCTTTCTGCAGAACATGCTTCCCTGTGACTGTTGGATGTGATGTACATTCTTATGCTCTATCTTAACACTACCAATGATTTCAGATGATCTGATCATTGTTTTTTTTTTTAAATTTTTTGAAGTCTTTATTAATAGATAATACAAAACATCTGAAACATAGTACAGTATGCAAGCCGTATTACATGTCATTTATGTAGGCCAAAGTATTCTCAAAAGTTCACGTTTATACAATACAAGTCAAAGTGATTATTGCTCTATGTACCAAAAAGAAAGTAATTCTTATTGCATTAAAGTGTCAAATAAATTATTCAGATTTATGATTCCAAAACTTCACATTTTCAGAGTTTTCATTTATAATATTCTATTATTTACCCATCCCTCCCTCCCTTCCCCTCCCACCCACCCTTCCGGCACAACTTTAACAGAAACCTTAAATCAAATTATACATGAAGAAGAAAAGAATCCCAGATCTGATGCCATCTGCCTAATTGATTATGCCTCTCTGCTAGAAGTCTTTCCATCTCGCAGGTGTATCTCAGTTTTTGGACCCATCTAGTGATAGGCGGAGTTATGGGCTGCTTCCAACATGCAGCAATTATAACTCTTGCGGCAGTTATGGCCTGTCCCACAAATATATGTTGGTTTCTGGAAAGGTTCACTGCTCCCCCAAAAAATAGAAAGAACATTGGGCTCCATGGCATTGGGCTGCCCGTCCATCTTTGTAACCTGCTATGAATCGATCTCCAATAGGCCCTGACCTTCTTACAGGTCCACCATATGTGGCCAGCTGTGCCACGTACCCCACAACCCCTCCAGCACAGCCCCGTCAATGTGGGGTAAATACGCTGGAGACGTTCAGGTGTCAAGTACCAACGATACAGCACCTTCACCGCATTTTCCCTGAAGGGCACATGAGACGACACCCTCACCACTGCCCGCTCCAACCTCTCCCATGTAGCCTCCTCCAGTTCCATACCCAGTTCCCTCTGCCAACTCTTCCTATGAAGTGTATAGTTCGGGGATTGTCTATTAATAATGTGATACAGGCGAGAGACCAGCCCAGTGGTCGTAGGTGGACCTTCACAGATAAGCTCTATCGCTGTTTGTTCTCTGGCCATAACCTCCCAAACTGCCCTTGTCTTAAGAAAGGATGCCAATTGAAAATAGGCGTATCGATCAGATCCCACTATCGGGAATTTCTCAAGAGCTGCAGAATAAGACAACAAATTCTCGCCATCAAATAAATGGCCCCATTGTCGTAGTCCCTCAGTGTACCATCTTGTGAATATTCCCCTTGTCGTACCGGGGTAAAACAAAGGATTATAGGCTATGGGTGACAGACGAGATAGTGTTGTGCGTCGGAGTGTGAACATGCTATCCCAGTTTGAAAGGGTAACATATATTGAAGGACATAATCCTGTTTCCAGGGACCTAAGTGAGCCCGGTATCCACATAAGGGCCCCCAAGGACCTATCACCTAGGGTATATTGTTCAAGCTGCACCCATTGCCTATCTGGGTAGTCCTGGAACCACTCCACTGCTGCGCGTGCCTGAACTGCTCTATAATACCAGGCCAAATTGGGTACTCCCAGCCCTCCCCTCGCCCTGTCCTGATACAGAATCGTACGTGCTAAGCGTGGGCGTTTCCCTCCCCAGATAAAGCGCATTATACGATCTTGTAGCATTGATAGAAATCTATGTGGCATGTTGATTGGAAGGGCCTGAAACAAGTAGAGCAGGCGCGGTAAGACATTCATCTTTACTGCTGCTATTCGGCCAAACCACGAGAGGGTAATATCCCCCCATCTACCCAGATCCTCTGTAATTGCCTCTCCCAAACCTTTATAATTAGCCGAAAAGAGATCTGAGAGATCTGCTGTCAAGTTAATCCCCAGGTAGCGAATGCTCTTAGCCGCCCATCTAAATGCGTGGGAAGTCCTCAATGACTCCATAAGCTCCGTCGGAAGGGTTATGTTTAAGACTTCAGATTTGGACATATTAACTTTAAATCCCGACACAATCGAATATTCCTCTATTTCCCGCAGGAGCCCAGGGAAAGTGGTCAGGGGGTTAGTAACAAATAACAGAACGTCATCTGCAAAAAGGGCTAATTTATGTGTTCTCCCACCCATGGTAAGTCCCGATATATTGGGGTTAGCTCTCAACCTGGTTGCAAACGGCTCCATTACCATTGCAAATAATAAAGGAGACAAAGGGCAGCCCTGTCTAGTGCCTCTATGTAAGGGTATCATCCCTGAGTTACCCCCATTGACACGAACACAGGCTTTAGGGGAGCTATAGAATGCTTGTATCCATCCACAAAACTGTGGTCCTATCCCAAAGGTCTCCATCACCTTGTACATGAATGGCCAATGCACCCTATCAAAGGCCTTTTCGGCATCTAAGCTTAAGAGACAAAGGGGTTTCTTCATTCTCTTAGCCAAGTATATTAAATCGACCACTCGCCTAGTGTTATCAGTTGCTTTTCTATAAGGGACAAATCCCACCTGATCAGGATGAATAACAGCTGGGAGCAAAGGTGCTAGACGGTTGGCCAGGACTTTAGCTAGAATTTTGACGTCAGCATTTAAGACAGATATAGGGCGAAAGGATCCACAATCCTTATGATCTTTATTCGGTTTGGGCAGTACTGCAATCCATGCTTCCAACATGGAGGTGGGCAAAGACTCCCCTTTCCCAATCAAATTAAATAAATCAGCCAACAGGGGGGCCAATTCAGGGGCATATTTCTTGTAAAATTCATTCGGGAAGCCATCTAAGCCTGGTGATTTACAGGAAGGTAAATGTTGAATGGCTTTTTGGACCTCAACCGGAGTTACCGGTGCATCTAGGGCTGCCCTCTGCTGGCTGGTTATAGAGGTCAGTTCACTCTCTGCCAAATAATCCAGGATAGCATTTTCAGGTGGATTGGTCTCCTGCGCATATAGTTTCTGATAAAATTCACTAAAGCGTTTCCTTATGGTCTCAGAGGTGTTCAACAACTCTCCTTTCGAGTCCCTAATGTGAGGGACCGTTCGGTCCACTCTTTGCCTACGCAGCTTTATTGCCAGGAGTCTACCTGCCTTATTAGTAAATTCGTAGGATCGGACTTTATTTCTGGATTGTAACCAACTTAGCTGATCAGAATAAATAGTATCCAACTGGAGCCTCTGTCCACGCAGCTCCTCCAGAACAGAGGGGGAACCACCTAATTTATGCTGTGCCTCTAGGATCCTGATCCTGTCCAAGCACTGTGCCAGCTGGGCCCTACGAACCCTCGCTCGCCTACTAGCTAACTGTATGAAGTACCCTCTTGAGACTGCCTTCATAGCATCCCATACCACACTAAGGGGGGGGGCCCGATTCCATGTTGAACTCCAAATACTCCTTCAGGACCTTCCTACACCCCTCTACAGCCTCCCCCTCCAGCAATAGGTCTGTGTTAAGTGTCCATCTTTGATCTTTGGCCTCAGCTCTGATACTCGACAAGGTTACCCAAACTGGGGCATGGTCTGAAAATGTAATGTTGCCAATTTCAGCTTTCGGGCCCCTCTCTGCTAGTGTAACGTCGAGGAAGATATGATCGATCCGGGAGTATGAGTTGTGTACAGGAGAAAAAAAAGTGTAATCCTTGGTCGTCATATGAGTTAATCTCCATACATCCAGGGTGCCCAATGAACGGACCAAAGAGCCCAGTGCCACCGAGTCCCTAGACGGTGGATGTTGAGAGTTCCCAGATCTATCCAACCCAGGGTCCATAACCTCGTTGAAATCACCCCCCATAATCAAAGAACCCCGAGTGAATGCAGCCAGAGTGTTTTTCACCTTAGTGTAAAAGGACCCCTGATGTTCATTAGGGGCGTAAATCGAAGCAAGCGTGAGATCCACCTGATCCAGGACAATTTGCAAAAGTAAAAAACGCCCTCCCGGGTCCCGCCTAATTTTCTTTACTTGGACTGATATTGTTTTATGGAACAGAATTGCCACCCCACGTTTTTTGGAGTCATCAGCAGAGGAAGCGAAGAAGGAGTATGGGTATTCTGGATGAGTTAACAGCCTCTCATGTGCCCTACGGAGATGGGTCTCCTGCAACAATACAATGTGCGGCCTAAACATCTGCATCTCTTTGAAAAACTTCTGTCTTTTCTGAGGCATATTCAGCCCCTTGACATTATATGATAAGATTTTTAAGTCTGTATTCATGCCTGGGATATTACATCAGCTTTCTCTCCCTCCAAGAGGGATCCATCCACTTCATGTCTTTGTTCTATCCAATACCAGTTGTGCTCCTGAGGCAGCCATGGGCAAAGAATAATTCTGAGAAATCATATTAAGGGTTAATTTTGTTTAAAGGTGCTCAGATATTATTTTAAATTCTCAGTCCTGCAAGTAGTGAAGGAATGACAGATGGTTCAGATTACTAGAAGTCTAGCGTTTGCCGGGCTGGGTTAGGAAAGGTCAGTGAGAAATGAGACTCTGTCCTTTGTGAATTGCCAATGCTAGCTGGCACATCTGTATACTATTAAATCTTGAGGGGATATTATTATGAAATGAGCCAGACATGCTGTAGTTTAAAGATTAGGCAGAAAATACTATTTAGAGAGAGAGAGAGGCAATAGATTAGTATTTACAAGTTTTTGATATTTAGAATATGTCTTATAAGGATGCTCATTTTAGAATATGTTTACTCTGTGTAGTTAAATGTAGAATACCTTTTTAAATCTAATGTTACTCTCTGCTGTATTTTCTAAGCAAAGACTGCAGTGAAGAGGCCAACATGTGTTTTGAGTTTTCTGTGGTCTTAGCTAGTTCTGTGTATAAGCTGATAGGTGAAAAAGGTCAGGAAAAGTCTTGATTAATTATAGGTAACTGTAGGAATAGTCCTGAAAGTATAGCCGTATGCTATTAAGTAAAACTGGCCTTTGACCTCTTTAATGAATGCCAGAGTCCAGTAAGCAATTTAAGCTATAGATGAGAAATCAATCATGATGAGAATATAAGAGTTCTAGTGCCATATTGTCTGGCTTGAGGGGCCCCAGGTCAGAGGTCAGTTTGAGGAATACCAAACCTATGTAACTGATATTTCAAAAGTAATGATTGGTTGAGGCAAGGTGACCAATCTATTCCTTAACCAATTGGAGAGTAAGGGGGGGCTAGGCTAGGAGGGGGATAGAAACTGTATTTAAGTAGGAGCAGAAGCAGTTTACGTCAGAAGAAAGGAAGAAAGTTGGAAGACAACAGGAGAGACAGCAGAAGAGAAGCAGCTGAGACAGAAGCCACATGACACAAAAAGAGCTGAGAGAAAGAGAAGAGAGCTAGAACTGATGTCCTGCTTTGTTTGCTGGCAAATAAAGAAGATTTCTCTCTCATACTGGTGTGTGCTGTCTGACTCCTGAAGCATCACAAATTCCTATCTCAATTCCTGCAACAATTCTTGGTGGCAGCGGTGGGATTCTGAATCCTGCATTAATCCCAGCACCCAACTGACTGGAGAACATTCGCCGGGTATGTATTCTGTATTCTGTATTGTAATCCTAGCTAGGAAATTGTAAACCAGCCCCTCAAAAAAATTGAAGGAAGGAGAGCCTGATCAACTCTCAGCGAAGGCCCTAGTACCTTCTAGTCGTGGGGATTAGAAGCGAAAACGCTTAAGCTTATCTGTATCTGAGAAATCTGAAATTGTTGGGTGGGATTTTCTGTATGGAATGTGTGATGCGTGAATGATTAAATGAGTGCGGACTTCTTATAGCTGCGTTTTCAATTAACGCGAGTTCAATTGACCAGCAACGGAAGGAAGCGATTGTTGTTTGTTCTACCCTTTTGTTTCCGGATCTGCGGACCCCTTACCGCAAATCCAAACACTCCCTCCCTTTTGTGTGTTGTAACTGTAAGCATTATGGGTGGGACATCATCTAGACAAATTGCTACCCCCCTAGATTGTATGCTTAAGAACTTTAAAAAAGGCTTTTTAATTAATGACTATGGACAGACTTTAAGCTCAAGTACTTTAAGAACCTTGTGTGAAGTTGAGTGGCCATCTATGGGAGTGGGGTGGCCCCCTAGTGGCAGCTTAGATATTGAAGTAATCCGGAAGGTCTACAGCATAGTTGTAGGAGAACCAGAATATTCTGAACAACTCCCTTATATAGATTCCTGGGACAGCCTTGTGACTGACCCTCCCTGGTGGTTGAAAACTTATATGGGATCCCCAGTAAAATTCATGTTAGGCCGTGTTCAAAGAAAGATTAGTAAATCTAAACTAGAAGAGGGAAAGAGCCCCAGGAAGCCTACCACCCAATCGGTGGCTTCCGCCCCTACCCTGTCTGAGAAACCCATACTCTCTGATGACCCCTCAGACCTTGAGCCACCACCTTATGGCCCATTGTTGGGGTTCCGTGCCGCCCCTAGAGATCCACGCCGCCCAGCTCAAGCCTCTCCAGCACAGGCTTCTCCGGATAGTTCTTCCCCTCCTGTGCCAAACCTGCCACACCCTAGGTTGGACTTTTCACCCAGTCTCTACCCTTCTGTGCCACATCCTCTCCTGTTAACCTCTGAAGACCCGCTTTGGGTTCCACTCCCTGACTCCTCAACTCCTGACAGCCCAGCCTCTCCCTCTAGTACCCCTACCCACTCATTAGGGGCCCGGCATCCCTTTCAATGGACTGAATCACCTGTGACCACCTCTCAGTCTATGAGTACCCCTCCCCATCCCTCAGGGGTTCAACCTACCTCCACTGAATGGGTTAGACCCGTTGCAATCACTTTTGAGCATGATAGGAGGGTAGCTCCTAGCTCTACCTCAGGTTCCATTCCCACCTCCTCGAGAGTTCTGCCACTCCGACAGGTAACTACCACTCGACCGGATCCTAATAATCAGGGTCAGGTTATACAGGCACAGGCCTACCAGTATGTACCCTTCACAACCACCGATCTCCTGAATTGGAAGACGCATTACCCCTCTTATACTGAAAAGCCTCAGGCAGTGGTGGACCTAGTGGCTAGCATTATGGCCACCCATAACCCAACCTGGACTGATTGTCAACAACTTCTCCTGACCCTCTTCACAACTGAGGAGAGGCGGAAGATTTTGCAAAATGCTGAGGCCATCACGCGAGCACGTGCTCCCGAGAGGACACCGGACCTAGAGGGGTGGGTTAGAGCTCGGTTTCCTCGCGCAGCTCCAGATTGGGATCCAAATGATGGGCATCACTATGAACTGTTGTCTGGCTATTGCCGGGACTTACTGGAAGGTATGAGGAAAGGCATAAAGAGGCCCATTAATCTGGCAAAGGTCTCTGAAATTCTCCAAGGGGCAACTGAATCCCCTGGGGCCTTTCTAGAGCGACTAATTGAAGCCTACAGAACATACACCCCATTTGACCCTGAAGCCCAAGAAAACCAGAGAATGGTGAATAGCGCATTGGTGGCCCAGAGTATGCCAGATATCCGGAAGAAGTTGCAGCGTCAGGAGGGATTCGCAGGGATGAATACCACCCAGCTAATTGAGATCGCAACCAAGGTTTTCATTAATAGAGATCAGGAGGTGCGCCGAGAGGCTGACCGGAAGATGCAGAAGAAGGCCGACCTTTTAGCGGCAGCCATTACTAATTCCACCCTTAACCGAGGTCGACCTCTAGCTAATGGGAAGCCAAAGTGGGACCCCGGACCACCAGCCAGGCCCCGAGATTCCTTCAATCAATCCCGGCCAAGGGGGGAGAATCCCAGACCAAGATTGGAGAGGGATCAGTGTGCCTATTGTAAGGAAAGAGGGCACTGGAAAGATGAATGCCCCCAGAGGCGCCAGGGACTGAGAAGGGGACCAGGAGATCGAGGAAGCCGAGGCCGAGTTCGAGAGGGAAGATATGAGCCTCCTGAATCTGACATCATCGGGATAGCCGAGATGGCAGAATGGGACGAATAGGACAGACCGGGTTCCTACAAACTGGGCTCCCAGGAACCTATGGTCAAGTTAACTATAGGGAGCCGCTCAATTCCATTCATGATTGATACAGGAGCTGAACATTCTGTTGTGACGGAGCGATTAGCGCCTGTGTCTGGAAAAACTGTCCGAGTGGTGGGTGCCACGGGGGTGCAGAACCGGAGGCCCTTCCTGACAACCCATAGATGCCAATTAGGCTCACACATAGTCACTCATGAATTCTTGTATATGCCAGACTGTCCAATCCCTTTGTTAGGTCGAGACCTGCTGTCCAAGCTTAGGGCCCAAATTTCTTTTGACTCTGATGGCCAGACTTCAGTCTCCTTTCGGCCCCCAACATCCAGCCCTAAGGGTATACTGAGTTTCTGTTGCCCTCTTGAAGAAGAATGGCGGCTGCATCAGTCGCATGGCCAAGTTGACCTACCCCTGGCAGACAGCTTTCAGGTCAGTGGGGTATGGGCAGAAGATAATCCCCCAGGGTTGGCCCGAAATATTCCTCCTGTACATGTAGACTTACTTCCAAGTGCCCGGCCAATCCATCTTCGCCAATACCCAATTCCCAGAAAGGCTTTGGAAGGGATTCAAGCACATTTGAATCGTCTGTTATCCCATGGAATTATTCGACCTTGCCAGTCTCCATGGAATACGCCACTATTGCCAGTTCAGAAGCCAGGGACTGAGGACTACCGGCCAGTCCAAGACTTACGAGTGGTCAACAAATCCACTATCTCATTACACCCTGTAGTGCCTAATCCATATGTCCTGCTAGGATTGATACCTTCTGGAGCTACCCATTTCACGACACTAGACCTAAAAGATGCCTTCTTTTGTATTCGGGTGGCCCCAGCCAGTCAATTGCTTTTTGCCTTTCAATGGGAAAACCCAGTAACAGGAAGGAAGCTTCAGTATACATGGACCCGCCTGCCACAGGGGTTCAAGAATTCCCCCACCATTTTTGGGACTGCCCTAGGACAAGATCTTAAGACTTTTAAATCTGAGCCTTCCAGGCGAGTTTTACTCCAGTATGTAGATGACCTCCTGATTGCAGCAGTGACCCAGGAAGAGTGTTTTGAGGCTACTAGAGAATTGCTGGAGCTACTCTTGGATGCAGGCTATAAGGTCTCACGCTCAAAGCCCCAACTCTGTCAGTCAGAAGTGAAGTATCTGGGCTTTTGCATTTCCCAGGGAAGTCGGAGACTGGATGCTAGTAGGAAGCAAGCGGTAGCTGCAATTCCCCAACCCAAGTCCAGAAGAGAAGTTAGGGAATTTCTGGGAGCAGCCGGATTTTGCAGAATTTGGATTCCAAATTTTGCATTGATGGCGAAACCCCTTTACCAAGCCACAAAGGGGGGTGAAAAGGAACCATTTGAATGGGGACCTATTGCTCAACAATCCTTCATTGCCATAAAGAAAGCCCTACTCCAAGCCCCTGCGTTAGGCCTTCCTGATGTGGAGAAACCTTTCTCATTGTATGTCCATGAGCGACAGGAGGTTGCTCTGGGTGTGCTGACCCAGATGATGGGATCCTGGCAGAGGCCTGTTGCATACCTGTCTAAACAGCTGGATGGAGTGGCTAAATGATGGCCAGCCTGCATGAGGGCCATTGCAGCAACAGCCTTACTGGTCCAGGAAGCTGATAAGTTGACCTTGGGGCAAGAACTGGTTGTCAAAGTCCCCCACGCAGTTCTCACCCTCATGGAGTATAAGGGCAACCACTGGTTTACAAATAACCGCATGGTTAAGTACCAAGCCAGCTTGTGTGAGAATCCACGGATACACCTGGAAACAGTGGCTACATTCAATCCTGCTACTCTTTTGCCAGCATCTGAGGGACCACCAGATCATGACTGTAACCAAACTATGGATGAAGTGTACTCCAGTCGACCAGATCTTAAAGATGTTCCGTGGAGGGACCCAGATGTAATTTATTTTACAGATGGAAGCAGTTATGTGGAGAACTCCAAGCGACTGGCAGGCTATGCTGTGGTGACAGAAGACAAGGTGATAGAAGCAAGGGCCCTGCCCCAAGGAACTTCAGCCCAGAAAGCAGAACTTGTGGCCCTCATACGAGCTCTGGAGCTAGCAGCAGGACTGGTGACTAACATTTATACTGATTCTAAGTATGCCTTCACAACTCTACATGCTCATGGAGCTTTGTATAAGGAAAAGGGACTCATAAATGCTGCAGGCCAACCTGTTAAGTATGGACCTGAAATACTTCAGCTGCTAGAGGCTGTGTGGGCCCCCAAGAAGGTAGCTGTCATTCACTGTAGGGGACACCAAAGAATAGATACTCCAGTGGCCCGAGGGAACCGCCATGCTGATCGGGTGGCCAAGGAAGCTGCTCGAGGACCCCCAGCAAGTACTGTGACTCCCCTGTTCCAAATTCGACTGCAAGAATGGACACCTATGTATACCCAAATGGAAGAGAAATGGGCTCAAGAAGAAGGTGCAGTAAGGAGACCTGATGGCTGGTTACATCTCCCTGATACTAGAGTTCTGGTGCCACGCCACCTAGCTTGGCCTGTAGTGTCTCAAGCTCATGACCTATCACACTTAGGGAAAACAGCACTAGCCCGCCTACTCAGTCGAGTAGTGGTGCTGGAAGGATTGGATAGTCTGGTTGCCACTGCCTCTGCCCGATGTACTCTCTGTGCCCAAAATAATGCCCGTCAGGGACCCCGTATTCCACCAGGAGTTCAGTCTAGAGGACTAACACCCTTTGAGTCCCTAGTTATAGACTTCACAGAAATGCCCAGGAGCGGTAGGCTCCGATACCTCTTGGTTATGGTCTGTACCTTTTCTGGGTGGGTGGAAGCATATCCTACAGTCACTGAGAAAGCCACAGAAGTAGCTCGAGCCCTCCTTAGGGATGTCATCCCCAGGTATGGACTGCCCCTTACCATAGGTTCAGATAATGGTCCCGCTTTTGTTGAAGCCACACTTCAGGCCCTGTCCCGCGCATTGCGCATTACCTGGAAATTGCATTGTGCCTATCGTCCCCAGAGTTCAGGGCAGGTTGAGCGGGCAAACAGAACCTTGAAAAATAGCCTAGCAAAGATTTGTCAGGAAACCCAATTGAAATGGCCACAGGCATTGCCACTAGCCCTCTTCCGCCTCCGATGCACCCCAACTAAAGGAACAGCCCTCTCTCCCTTTGAAATTGTGTATGGGAAGCCCCCAGCCATTTTACAGGGAATTAAGGGAGACATAGGGACTTTAGGGTCTGCCCAGGTGCAGGAGCAGGTAGCCCTCTTGGGAAAGATAATTTCTGAGCTTCAGTCTTATGTGAGAGAAATAAACCCTGTCCCCTTCCAGGTTCAGGTACATTCCTTCCTGCCAGGGGATAGAGTTTGGGTGAAAGACTGGAAGCTCCAGCCTTTGGGGCCCCGGTGGAAAGGACCTTTTACTGTTTTGCTTTCTACCCCTACAGCTGTGAAGGTCGCAGGGATAACTCCATGGGTCCATTGGTCTCGAATTAAGTCTGCTGACCAGACTGAGCCCAGCACGGATCAGATGGAGCCTAGACAGTGGAGAGCAGAAAGTGATCCAGCGGAGCCATTGAAGTTGCGCCTGACCCGAACCAAAGAATCTACTAGCTGAAAAGAAGGGTCAACTGCATACTGCAGGAGCGGCTGAACTTCGGCTTCATACTGAGACTCTTTCTTGCCCAGATTCTGGCTTTCTTGGAATTTGAGAGCTTGATCCTTATCAGTTGAGGGTCTATCCCAACTGGTATAAGAACTCAAAGACTGAGAACATTATATTAGAGTAATCTGTGATTAGCACAGACTGTTGAAATATTATTGCTTAATTAGTTTGCTGTATTTGTTTTAGATTAGGAAGAAAGAAAATGTTAGTAGTTTGGATGCTTTTGTTGTTTTCTACTCCTGGCCTCCTTGTTCCTAATACCCCAACTCGCTCCAACCTTTGGTTACACTCTGTCCAGGAACTAATTAGCCAGGCAAAGATTACTTCCCCTTGTATTGTGTGTTCCCGATTTTCTCCTTATACCACAGATGTCCCAGCTGTTCCTGTCCCTGTGCAACTCCCAGCTCTTATACCTCCCTACTTTTCGAGTTCAGGCCCTTGGAGCCAGGATTATACTTGGTGGTCCTTTTATAATGCTACTTCCCCCTCTGACTCTTCTCTAAGGCCAGTTTTTACGTCTCCCTATCCAGCTTCTGGAGTGTTTTGTTTAACAAGAAACATCTCAACTGTTCTTCCCATTCCCTGTAACTATACTAATGTTCTCCCAGAAAAAGGAGAATCTGTGTGGGTAGTTTCTCCAGGTACTCCTATGTGCCCTGCTACCGTACCTGCAGATTATGACCCAGGTGATTATCTGGCTCCTAAGCGTACCACTGAGAAGACTATAGTGTCCAAGCTTATTTTCTACTTTCATAAGTCCCCGGGGTATGAAGAGTTACTAACAAATGAGCAGCCTGTCACAATTGGGGATTGGCGCCTATGGTGTGCAAAGTCTCCATTTCGTCTTCGTTCCCCCTGGGATAGGGGCTCGCATTATGGGCACCCTAAGTACCCTGTCCAGCCTGAGCCAACATTTATTGGGAACTTTCCTCACCCTCTCCTTGGTCATTACTGGCTCTGTGATAATGTCCTCCACATGATTCTTCCCTCCACATATGATTTTTGTGTATTGGTAACCTTGAATTATTTTCCTAAAGTTATTCCTCTTAAGCCACTATCCCCGCACCGCTCTAAGCGAGAGGCTTTGTCCTTACCCTCCTCCGTTGCCACAGAGGATGAGGCGATTGAATTAGCCCTCCAGTATATTAATTCTACTTATCCTCTGACTAAAAAGAGACTTGTAGCCCTTTCTGCCACGGCCTGGATTCCAATTGGAGGCCCGGTAGCGGGTATTACTGAACTAGGTATGGCTACCCGGAGACTTCAGTCCCTACTTCATGTTTTAGTTCATGAGCTGAACGTGGTAGTCAATGCATTGCAGGATTAAATTAATGAATTAAGTATAGTTTCTCGGTATAATCGTATGGGCCTTGACTATCTCTTTGCAGCCCAGGGTGGCCTCTGCACAGTGCTAAATTCTTCAGAGTGCTGTACTATTGTCATAAATAGGACGCATGTAGTTAGGCATGCCATGGATAAAGTCCTACAGTTGGCTAGCCTTAATGTGGAGGATTACCGAGGAGGATTAGACCTTACCTCCTGGTGGTGGTCATTGACCTCCTGGATACGCCCCTTGTTCATTTCCCTAATAGTCTTAGTTTTAGCAGGGTTTTTGTTTTGTTTCCTGGCCTCATGTGCTTCGGCAGTATGCCGTCGAACCTTAACAAGTAGGGTAATGGTGATTCACAAGTCTATTCCTAGTTAGGATCACTATAATCTCCAGAGTTTGAGTTGTGAGACTTATCTCTGCATAAGCTGATTTTAGTCTCAAAGGGGGGAATGAGGCAGCCATGGGCAAAGAATAATTCTGAGAAATCATATTAAGGGTTAATTTTGTTTAAAGGTGCTCAGATATTATTTTAAATTCTCAGTCCTGCAAGTAGTGAAGGAATGACAGATGGTTCAGATTACTAGAAGTCTAGCGTTTGCCGGGCTGGGTTAGGAAAGGTCAGTGAGAAATGAGACTCTGTCCTTTGTGAATTGCCAATGCTAGCTGGCACATCTGTATACTATTAAATCTTGAGGGGATATTATTATGAAATGAGCCAGACATGAGCCAGACATGAGCCAGACATGAGCCAGACATGCTGTCGGCAGAAAATACTATTTAGAGAGAGAGAGAGGCAATAGATTAGTATTTACAAGTTTTTGATATTTAGAATATGTCTTATAAGGATGCTCATTTTAGAATATGTTTACTCTGTGTAGTTAAATGTAGAATACCTTTTTAAATCTAATGTTACTCTCTGCTGTATTTTCTAAGCAAAGACTGCAGTGAAGAGGCCAACATGTGTTTTGAGTTTTCTGTGGTCTTAGCTAGTTCTGTGTATAAGCTGATAGGTGAAAAAGGTCAGGAAAAGTCTTGATTAATTATAGGTAACTGTAGGAATAGTCCTGAAAGTATAGCCGTATGCTATTAAGTAAGACTGGCGTTTGACCTCTTTAATGAATGCCAGAGTCCAGTAAGCAATTTAAGCTATAGATGAGAAATCAATCATGATGAGAATATAAGAGTTCTAGTGCCATATTGTCTGGCTTGAGGGGCCCCAGGTCAGAGGTCAGTTTGAGGAATACCAAA
Source organism: Microcaecilia unicolor (assembly GCF_901765095.1). Lineage (NCBI taxonomy): Eukaryota > Metazoa > Chordata > Amphibia > Gymnophiona > Siphonopidae > Microcaecilia > Microcaecilia unicolor. The sequence continues at coordinate 225,241,984 of NC_044033.1, read as the reverse complement.
CCTATGTAACTGATATTTCAAAAGTAATGATTGGTTGAGGCAAGGTGACCAATCTATTCCTTAACCAATTGGAGAGTAAGGGGGGGCTAGGCTAGGAGGGGGATAGAAACTGTATTTAAGTAGGAGCAGAAGCAGTTTACGTCAGAAGAAAGGAAGAAAGTTGGAAGACAACAGGAGAGACAGCAGAAGAGAAGCAGCTGAGACAGAAGCCACATGACACAAAAAGAGCTGAGAGAAAGAGAAGAGAGCTAGAACTGATGTCCTGCTTTGTTTGCTGGCAAATAAAGAAGATTTCTCTCTCATACTGGTGTGTGCTGTCTGACTCCTGAAGCATCACAAATTCCTATCTCAATTCCTGCAACACTCCCTTCCCTCCCTAACCCTCCCTCCCCCTAATGCTGACCCTCCCCCTACCCATGTCCCCCCCATCCCCCCCTGTCTAGCACCAACTAACGGGATCAAGTCCCAGTAGTGGGAAGCGAGGAAGTAACCCACCAGCATCCAGGCAACCCAGCCCCCCCTCCCCCCCTCAAATACCTATGTCATCACCAATTTTATGGACCCAGATTGAGCAACCTTAATTACCCATCTTCATGATTGGTCCCTGCCCATTGTTCATCACCTTAAATTTCCCCTCCTCTTAATATCTTGTAACTTATGCAACTTCATTCACAAGGAGCCTCACATCCTTAATTACCATTTCCTCCATTAACTATAATATTAAAGTTCACTTTTGCTGAAGGTAGCATTAATAAACAAAGAACAAAACATATTCAAACTTGAGACAAAGAGTAACACCAGTAACTCTCTGCAACATTACCAGCCAGGATATCAATTTCAGCCATTTTTCTTCTGGTAAAGTTCAGGTTTCATCCACAGCCACTTTTCTTTTTGGAATATTTCTTTTAGGAGTGGCAGGAATCCTTTGCCACTTTTGAAGCTTTGTCTTCGTGGCTGGGGCCAAAGCGCCAGGCGGTTTGTTAGTCTGCACCAGGCCTGCCCCATGCAGGGATTTCCAAGCTTCCATCATCGACGTCACTCTCATCTTGACCCCCTGAAGTGAGTAAATCAAAGAAAAGGGGAAGCCCCATCTATATGTTATCTGTACCTTGGCCAAAATGTCCAGAACTGGCTTCATGAGTCATCTTTGCTGCAGAGTGAACTGTGATAAGTCTTGATAGACAGACACAGTGGCCCCACCAAATTCCAAGTTAGACTTTTTCCTGGCGCAGTTAAGCAATTGTTCCTTTGTTTCATACCTATGGAATCGGGTGATAATGTCCCGCGCTCTGTTTTCCTGCCGCTGACCGATCTCAATCTTTACCCCTTCAGCGTCGGCGCCCAGCAAGCTGGCACACAGTGTCTGTACAATTTGAATAACATCCTCTGTTTCTCCACCCTCAGGAACTCCACGGAATCTCAGATTATTTCTCCTTCCCCTGTTTTCAAGATCATCAAGCTTATATGTTAGATCTATTTGTTTTTGATCTAAAGCTTGGAGATTGGTCTCGACTGAGTGTATGGATTCAAAGTGTTCATCCACCTTGGCTTCTACCTCCTCAACTCTGTTCCCCAGCTCACGGAGGTCAGAGCTCAACGACTCCATTCTTTCCAAAATCTCATCCCTCGATTTATTTATATCAGCTTGTATACCGCTTAGGATCTGGCGAAGTTCGCCTGAGATTCCTTTTTTAATATGCGGTTTCCGCGATTCCGCTAGTGAAAGCGCTGAGTCAGAGTCAGAAGGAGAAACCGGCGCCATTACCTCGTGGCGCTTCGCGGTTTTGGCCGGCCCGCCGTCAGCTGCCTTCTCCTGCACTTTAGCTCGCGCCGAAGTCGCTTTACTCATCTTAAATTCAATGAGGAGCAGCGGAGAACACTGCAGGCCGATCCAAACAGGTTGGTGATAGCTTTTTATAGCTTTTGTAGTTGTCGAGGAACGGGAGCTAGAACGCTAGGCAGCCATCAGCTTCGGTGACGTCACTTCCTCCCTGATCATTGTTTTATCCTCTTTGCGGGATCCTGGAAGGGATTGCCAGCCTCCAAAGCAAGGTGGCTTGATAATTTAAGGAGGCTATTCCTTCGGCTTACATTCTGAAGGGTAGATCTTCTATGCATGCCAAGGCTCATTCTACCAGGTCTTTGGCAACTTCTTTGGCAGAGTCTAGGGCAATTTCATTGGCAGAGATCTGTCAGTCAGGGACATGGTCTTCTTCTCATTCCTTTGTTAAGTATTCCTGTTTGGATGTGTCTGTTCGAGCAGATGCTTCCTTCGGGGCCATGGTTCTCTCTGCAGGAATATCACAGTCCCTCTCCTCTTTTCTTTCCTTTAGTCCCAAAGGATCAGTCCAGAGCCTGCCATTCTCTGATGGTGTCACGATGGTGATTGTTTTCCTTGGCTGTGCTCACCTCGCCCTCTGGTGGCCAGAACCGGTGGCTGCCATAGACTGTCTTGCTGTCTCCCTACACATTCCAGACTTTCATTCCAGTCCGGTCCAGATATTCTAGCCCTCCAGACTTGGTTGGAAGTTTGGCAGCTAGCCTCACCCTTAGCTGCCTTGAGATTCCTGCAGCTGAGCTTCAGCTGCTGATTGTCTTTATTAGGCACCTGGCCCTTTCAGCAGGGCCTTTGCATCACCATAGGTCAGTTGGGGTGCTGCTGTACTTCAGAGTTTCTGTCTGTGGGCTTTTGCCTTCTGCTTCAGTGTGTCTATTTGTGGGCTTTGGCCTTCTGCTTGTGTGCCTGTTTGTGGGCTTTGGCTTTCTGCTTCAGTGTGTCTGTGGGCTTTTGCCTTCTGCTTCAGTGTGTCTCGCTGTGGGCATTTCTGCCTTCTGCTTCTGTGGGTCTGTTTTGTTTCCCTGTGTGTTTGTGGCTGCTTTGTGCTCAGCCTCCTGTTGTGCTCTGGCATTAGGGTGTAGTTGTGGCCTAGCTTTGTGTTTTGCCTTGTTGGTCTATTTTGTGTTTCTTGTCCCCCCCCCCCCCCCCCCCCACCCCTTGCCTTTTTCCTCTAACCCTTGTTTGTGTAAGCTTGTGGCTGAACCCTGCTACCTGGGGAAGGTTTCCCCAGTTCTGTGTCCTGATTCCTAGTCCCTGCTAGTCAAGCTTGCTTTTGAGTCCTATTCCCTGTGTGTGTTCCTGGATCCTGTAAATCCTACCGGCTGCCCGCATCTAGGGGCTCAACCCCTAGGGAACGGCAGTCAAGTGTAGGTGAAGTCTGTTCCAGTCCTGCGTTCCAGTCCGATTGTGTTAGTCCAGTGTGTTCCTGCCTGCTACTTTTTATGTCTGCAGTCCCTGCCTTGTTTGTGTGCTAGCCCAGTGCTGGTTGGGGGGTTTTGCCTGCCACTGCCGCTGCTCAGCAGTGATCTAAGGGCTCACAAATCCTGTTTACCCTCGAGAGGCCTAACAGATGGGTTTGCTTTTTCCTGGGTTCTATCTAATTTCGGGTGTTTGTACAGTTCTGGTTCCATTATTTCTAAGGCACGAGTTTTACCCTTTATTTCATAGTTCTTTTTCTATCTAAAGGCTGGAGTTTTTTCTCTGGAAGTCACTCTTTTTCACTGCTTTACTATCGAATACTGGCTTGGTTGCTAAGCACAGGAGCTTATGAGGCACAACTCAGAGTTCTCTCTCTCCACATGCTGGAACTAGAGAAAAAGATATAAAGGGAGATAAGTCAAAAACAACATCAAGAAATATTATGTCATAGAAAGGGTAATGGATGCCTGCAATGCCTTCCTGAAAGAGATGGGGGAAGGAAAAAATGATGACAAAATTCAAAAAAGAGTGGGTTAAACATAGAAAATGATGACAGATAAAGACCAGGGCCATGCCAACACGGTAAGTGAGGTAAGCACGGCAGGAGGGCACTGTCCTCTGGGAGGCGCCCCGCCATGCCATGCTTACCTCGCCCTCTCCCATGTCCCAACTGCCCGCCCTCTTCTCCCCCCCCCCCCCAACAAGATCCCTTTTAAATTTACCTCCGGCAGCGAACGAAGGCACAGCGTCAATGAAGGAGGCAGCACTCCCGACGTCTCTACTAGTCTTCCTTTCGCTCAGTGTTCCACCTTCTTCTGATGTCAAGGAAATGATTTCAGAAGAAGGCGGGACATTGAGCGAAGGGAAGACTAGAGACGTCGGGAGCGCCGCCTCCTTCACTGATGCTGCCGGAGGTAAATTTAAAAGGGATCTTGGGGGGGGGGGGGGGAAGAAGAGGGCGGGCAGTTGGGACATGGCCCAGGGAGCGGGAGGGCAGCGATCACCTTCACGGGGGGGGGGGGGGGGGGGTGCGCGCAACTGCGGGGGGGGGGGGGGGGGGCGCAACTGATCATCTGCAGGGGGGCGCCACAGACCCTTGGCACGGCCCTGATAAAGACCATATGGCCTATCCATTCTGCTTATCCATATTATCCATTATCTCTTCTTCTTCTTCCTTAGAAACTCTGAGGGGCATTTTCATTATGATATATAAGTCCAACTTTAGACATTTTGCTCAAATGCAAATATAGCAATTTTCAAAACAGCAAAATATCTTAAACTTTTTTTTTTTCTTTTCGAAAATGGCCACGTGTTTTTGTGCTCTGTGCTTTTATCTTTTTGGTCCATTTTTGAATATAAAAAAACCCATCCAAGTGAAAAACGCACAAAATCAAGCCATTGCGATGTAGGAGGAGCCAGCATTTTTAGTAGACTGGCCATGCAGACATCCCAGCAAAGGAGTGGGGTACCCCAGGGAGCACTGTAGTAGACCTTATATAAAATCTCCCAGGCACACAATTCACTGTTACCCCTTTATATTGTATGCTGAGCCCTCCAAAACCCACAAAAAACCCTGCTATACCCTACTGTACACCACTTGTGATTTTGACTTCCCTTCCATAATCTATAGGAGCAGATTTAACTAATGCTGATAATTATAATCCCGTTGCCAGCATTCTATGGATAGCCAGACTATTAGAGTTTTTGGTGAATGATCAGCTAAAGAATTATTTAGAATTTCACAACATCCTGCTTTATACTCAACATGGCTTTAGATCCAGGCACAGCACTGAAACAATGCTTTAGGCACTTACATAAGAAATGAGACATTTTCTAAGTAGTGGTCAGGAAGTTATTGTGGGTTTGCACAGTTTTTGAGCAAAAGGATGTATAGCTTGAGAGGGAAAAATGATATATTATCTTATTGGAACCTAGGTTGTGATGTACCCCAGGGTTCATCATTGTCTCCACTCTTGTTCAATGTGTATCTTAGTTCATTGGGCTCATTTTTTTCAGATTCGGGAATTGTAGTTTTTTACTACGCAGATGACATCTTTTTATTATGTCTAGCTCTGCCAAAATTTAAGGACACTTTGATGTCTATAAAGCATCATATTTCACTCATAGATCAATGGACATCTGAACATTTCTTGAGGCATAACAAACAGAAGATGAAGGTTAATGGTTAGGGGACTTTGATAATGTCCCATGCAAGGAGTTTAAATTAACTTCAGGAGAAAGTCTGATTACTGAATACCATTCCAAGGTACTTGGAATTATATTGAACTCCAAGTTGAGTTTTATTAATCAAATTAATGTATTGAGTAAAAAGTTCTTATTTAGATTGAGACAGCTTTGTGTTATCAGGTCTTCACTGGAGCTGCAAATTTTAAAACTCTAGTGCAGGCAATTCTCTTGCCATAGCTGGATTATTGCAATATGTAATATCAAAAGTCTCATCTAAATTGCAAAAGAGGTTACAGTTTATTACAGAATACTGCTGTCAGATTGATTTTTGGCAAAGGGAGATTTGATAGCATTATGCCGTTTATGAGGAATTTTCATTGGTTAGCAGTTCAGAAGCGCATTAGCTTTAAATTAGCTTGTCTGGTATATAAGTCATTATTTGGTCAGAAGGGCTTAGATTTGCTTTTGATCCCTTCATCAGGATGCACTAACTGCTTTTCCCAGACATTACAAATTGGTTGTCCTTCTTTTAAAAATATTTGTTTTAAATCTGTTTGTGAATGCTCCTTGTCACGGACATACCATGACTCCTGGATCATGGTCCCAGTTGCTCCACTCTCCTTGTTTTGATTGTGCAATGTCCAGCAGGTACTGTGGAGGTGGGCGTGGCAAGATGATGTGGGATTCCAGGAAGTACTTTACCTCAACTGGGGCTCTGTATCAGGGCCTCTACGTCATTAGCTTTTGGCTGTGTTTAAGGCTTGTGTTTGCTCCATATGTCTGCAATGGTGTCTTGGTTTTCCTGGCTCCGGCCCTTCGCACTATCCTTGCAATTGTGTGAGTGAGACCTTTCCTACCTTCCTCACTGTTGTGTGAGTGAGTTCTAGTATGCTGTTCTTGCTATTGTGTGAGCGAGTACTTGCCCACGCCTTCCTTACTGTTGTGTGAGTGAGTTCCAGTATGCTTTTCTTGCTATTGTGTGAATGAGTTCCAGTACACCTTCCTCACTTTTGTGTGAGTTCCAGCACGCCTTCCTCACTGTTGTGTGAGTGGGTCCCAGTATGCTTTTCTTGCTATTGTGTGAATGAGTTCCACTACACCTTCCTTACTGCTTAAATACCACCAGGTAACCCCCTGCGGAAATATTTTTCAAATATTTCTACTAGTGCAGGAAATGCCATTGGGCCAGTGGTAGCTCCAGATTGGCACATGGTAAGCCCACAGTGGGCTTACTGTCACTTTGTAAAAGGGCCCCTCGGTTAATGAAATCCTTTTAAATATAAAATTTTCTTCAGATTTGCTTCTTTGCTTTTACCATATTGGATCTTGCGGCTCGTCTGCCCTATTGTTTTTTTTTTTACTCTGGAGCACCTCCTAGACAGCAAACAGTATATATGGGTGCAGGGTATCCCAGGTCTTCCTGTCTTCAGCCACAGATTTTCTCAGCTTTTGCTTGAGAGTCTTCTTAAAGCATTCTACCAGACCGTCTGTTTGTCAATGATATATTGATGTCACAAGGTCTTTACTTTTTGCAAGACACACACTTGCTTCATGACTCAAGACATACATTGTGCCCACTGTCTAATCCACTGTCCGTATGCGCCGCCGTGTTCTAGCCCACCCGCCCCAAGGCGGCGCATACAGACAGTGGATCAGAATCATGTCTGCACTAGCTCAGCTCCCTTGAGAAAGCATTTGAGAAATGGGTGCCTGTCGGGGTCCAACGAGTTGATAGAGTATGCAGATAAGTGATTCCACTTTTATGTTTAGCGCCTATTGCCTTTCATCTGCTATCTCAAGAGAGACTATACATTGAAGAGTTACTGTAAAAGAAAAATAGAAACAACAACCCCCCCCCCCCCCAAAAAAAAAATCAAGATTGACATTTGGAAGGGGGGGGGGGGTGTTGTCAATGATTATATGAGTCGCAGGAGGGCGTCACCCATATGTTGGATTGATTGAGAAAATCACACATCAGTCCCTATGACTTTATGAGACTTTTTCTCCCCCTGTTATCAAATTAAGAGTAAGACTTGAGTGAACTACTTGTCTATTTCTCATATTAAGCAGTCTGCTTGTTGTCAATAGACTTATGTCATGCTGTATTTGATTCAACTGGTGGGATGGGAGGCTTGGCAGAAAAGTGCTACTTGTTTATGAATACTGGGCCAGAAAAACTAGGATAGGATACGTTCATGGGCTTTCTCCTCCCCCAAGTGACCTCCCAATAGATGGCTGTGTGCTAGTTGCATGAACTGTCTGTGATAAAGGTGTGAAACTAACAGCTGTTCTACCTTCTCCCCTTCCAGGGTCCCCTTGGCCACCCTATAGAACAAGTCATTCTTCAATGGGAAATAAGGGGGAGTTACCTTAGAGGGATCAAGGATGCCCACAGAGGTTCCCATCTACAGTTCTAGCCTTGACCCACTCTTCTCTAAGGGATTCATAACCTGACTGTGTGCTCTTAAAATTTCCCAGTCCCTTCTCCATTCAATTTGAACAGACTATCTAAAGTGTCCGGGATATCCTGTCCATCTTCCCATGGACCCTGGTCTCCATCAACTGAAGCTCCTAAATTCAGAGGGCAGCACACACCATCTCTTAAAAACTCCATATGTCTGCCCTGGTGGAAAGTGATTATTAATCACAAGGTAACTGAACACAAAAAAATCCCACAAGACAGGAATAAAACATCAAAGAGCGAGAAATGGAAGAAGGCTTAACAGACGATGGGATAATCAAATAAAATTTAATATAAAGTTCTAGTCTGACAGTGATACAAATGACTCTAATCACTTGACACAGCACTGCATTTTTTTTAAATCTAAATTTGACTTTATATTGTTGTACATTATATATATATATATATATATATATATATATATATATATATATATATATATATATATATATATATATATAATGTACATGTTTTATTTTTTGATTTAGTACACCTTTTAACATATTTAGTTTACATGTTTTATACATTTTTTTATACATGATTCTGTATTTTACTACACATGTTTATCAAATCTTTTTTTTACTGTAGACTCCTGAAGCAGGCACAACTGTGCCGAAATGCGGTGCAATATCTTTTGGGAAGTAATCATTACCGTAAAGTGGGGCTAATCTAGTTACTCTTTTCCCTTTAACAGATCCTTATTTATCTTTTTCCATACCAGCAGAGTTGTGTCAGTAAAGGATTATCCACTCCCTTTACCGTGCTTCTAATGTGATCTAATGAAATTACATCCCTAATAGGTATTCCTCCAAACTCATCTTTTTCCAGCCCTACTCATTATTTTGCTAGTCTAGCCCCCACCCCCAAATCAAAGAACACTCTCAGCTGGTCTCCTATACAATATTTTCTAAACACTCCTCTTTGTTTATTTCCCCAGATATAGCACTTCCCTTGCTACTCTTGGTGGTCTCCTGTTCCAAATGAAATAAAAAATCTGTTCTTGCTATTTCGTAAAGAATTTATCTGGCAGCTTGACTGGTAGAGTAATAAACAAGTTCAAGATTCTTGGAGGCTCACTCAATCCCATCTATCAATGTCATGACCGATAATCTTCATGATGAGCTATTTTCCCTAGCTGCCTGCAATCCTTGGTTACATACAAACTCAGATATTTGATGGGGGACTGCACCTATTTAAAAGGAAACAACGTTTTCAAATCCCATACATACTCTTCATCCATGACCGCCTTCAATGCTTCCAATTTATCCCCATATTCTGTATATCTCTTCATCTCATCATAAAAACAAGCAGTGTTCACCATGGATTGCTAATCCCCATATTCTGTATATCTCTTGATCTCATCATAAAAACAAGCAATGTTCACCATGGATAGCTAATGATAAAGATGATGTCATCTGCAAAATGTTTACTCTTAAAGATGCAGCCTGTCTCCTGAAATTCCTGAATGTCCCCATTAGCTTTCACATAAGATGTTAATGGCTCAGTGGCCAATGAGAAAAACAAGGGTGAGAGTAGACAACCCTGCCTTGTCCATCTGCCAAACCTACAGCTTTCTATATGGCCCACCATGAATCCTTTTTAAAAAATTATATTTATTTATTTATAATATTTCATTTTACAAGGGTCACTTGCAAACAGTAAAACAGAGATGACTATAATTTAATACAATTCAAAAGAGAAAAAACCCCAAGGAATATGTTATATCTACAATCAATCGCTTTCTTAGACCACAAAAAAAAAAAGGAAAATCAAAGAGGGAGGAAAGCTTTATAAGCAAAGAAAACTTTATAAGCGAAGAGATATTATATTAATACATAAATCAAAGAAAATGGCCTGGCCAATTCACATTCTTCTAATCTTAATCAGGAATCTTATTCTCTAACCTCTAAATTATCCGGAATCTTTTTATTATCTAGGAAAACTTGAAGCTGGTCCAGTTCAAAAAAGACACATTTTGTCCCAATAAATTTTATCAAACATTTACATGGATATACTAATGAAAATGTTGCCCCAGTTTTTTTGTTTCTTCTCTCAAAGTCAAGAATTTCTTTCTTCTGTCCTATGTTAATTTCATGACATCATGGAAGAGCCAAATCCGTTGGCCACAAAAGTTTTTAAGGAATTTTTGAAGTATAGTTCATAATCGAATTAACATCTTGCTCGAATACTAAAGACACAATTAAAGTTCTTCGCTGAGTAATGTCAGAAAGAGAATCTTCTAGCAAATCTGATATTATTCAATGGTTCAATTGGTATATTTTCCGTTTTTGAGAGTTCTGTTCCAATTAATGGCCGCACTGGCAGATAATATATTTTATTCACCGGAGGAGAAGCTGAGTTTGGATAAGCTAATACTTCTATTAGGTATTTTCTAAGTAGTTCCATCTGGCTTATACCTTCCACCACAGGGAAATTCAGAATTCTTAAGTTCAACCGTCTATTGAAGTTTTCTATTTGTTCAATTTTCCTGTTAATGATAATTTTATCTTTTATCAGTGCTTCCTCAGTAGTTTTAATTTCTTTTATATCTTGTTGAATTTGAGTAATCTGATTCTTAGATTCTTGTTTAGTATTCTCCAAAGATTGAGTTAAAAAATCAACTTTACTCACAATTGCTGATGTAGCTTGGGCTATTTTTGTTACCATTTCAGTCATTTTGTGTAAAGACTTCCAAATAACTTCAAGGTTAATCTCCATGGGAGTAAGTAACTCCTTGTTCTCTCTCCCTGCTGGCTGAGTTTGTGTACTGCCGGATGGAGTCCTGATTTTTTCGACTTCTGAGTCATTCAGGGCCCCTGCATTTCTCCCAGCTTGAGCAAGACATGGAGGAGGATTAAGTTCAGGAGGCGATAAAGATGTTTCAAGTGCCTGAAAAGTCGAAGCTCCTCCTTCGGCTCTCAACAATGGCTCAACCTCACCAACTTGTGAACTTGATGTTATATATCTATCAATCGGCTGCTGAATCGGGGATGATGTTCTGGCCAGCGGCAGTTGGCCTTTCACCGATCCCTTTCTTTTCGTATGAGGCATTGAAGAACAACTTGCAAACAAACAGCAGACGACTCGAGAGACAACCAAACGGTCAGACCACCATCTTGGCTCCTCCCTACCCACCATGAATCCTAATCTGTGCCTTTGGTTTCAGATAAAAGGCCCATATGCCCTCTAAAAATCTACCCATTTTGCACTCTCTGGAGGACTCAAAACTGAACCCCCATCCCACTCTATCAAACACTTTCTTAGCATCAACCTATCTGACAATAACCTTGTACAAAGCTTGGCATTGCACTGTGATTTGTTTTCCTGGCTTTGGCAGGACCATTATTCCCATGGACTCTTGCATGCAGCCACTCTGCAAAATGTCATTCTGAAAAAGAATGAAAAATAGAAAATAAAGGTGCAAAAAATAAAAAAAAATTATCACAAATTTTTAAAATTTATGGTTTGATTTATTCAATAATGTTTAATCATTTATTTAATTATTTCAACTCCATCGCTGGTTCAAATAATTTCTTCTACATTATTAAAATAAATTTTTTAATCTCAGTACTGTTTTATTATAAAAAAAATTTAATTCCATAACTTGCTTAAGAGTATTATCTATTTTTCATTTTTTTAATTTTTAGTTTATCTATTTTTCACTTAGTATTATTTATAATTTTTTATTATAATTTTTTATTTTTTGCACCTTTATTTTCTATTTTTTATTTTTCATATTTTAAATGGAAATTATATGGCCACACAGATATCCATTAGGTAGGTGTTCATTCGATTTATTTATTTTAAATACACGCACAGTTAGTTATCTCGGCCATTTTGCAGCATATACTTTATTTACATTATAATATATATTTTATGTGTATCACATATAATCAATTTTTTATTGTTTTGCATTATAATATGCATTTTATTTATGATATACATATTGTCTTTCTAGAGTGTATATTATTCATTGTTTACAATTATTATTTTTTATCATTTGATATTATAAAATGCATTTTTATGTGTATCATGTATAAATCGTATACATCGTATACATCGTAGCATGTATTTTATTCGTATTCTATTTATGATATAGATATTGTCTGTGTTTAGAGGTTATGTTATTGGATTATAATTGTATATTCATATTCATATTTATCTTTATGATATTTTATTTATGTGTTAGATCGTATCATCATGGTGTTTTACATTATCTGTCAATAGACGAAGCACCACTGGAGATATGAATCAACAGTCTTTATTGGAATATTCAAAATAAGAGACCCGACCCAACGCAAGAACAGTTGGCAATAGACATACCTGTCTATAATTTATCCCATTATCCTCTTTCAGATATAGAGAACAAGGTTTTGAAGAAAGGCCTATCTTTTGTACCAACAGCTAAGTACAATGCCTTCCAAACACAGATTGACTTGTTCAAATTTACCAGGAAATTACAGATCATTCAATCTTTTTCTAAAAATGATATACCCAAAACAGATGTTTCAATTGTTAAGAAGAATTCAAAATGGATGCCACCAGGACAACAAGATCCACTTATTCATGCATACATGCAATGTATGCAGCGAGATGTTGCCTTTTTAGAGAAAAAGAAAAAGCAAAGATTTTATAACTTATCAAGTGAGGAAAACAAAGCCATCCATGCTCTTTCTACCAATCATGCGATTGTAATAAAACCTGCTGATAAGGGAGAAGGGATAGTAATACAAAATAGAACAGATTATGTAAGAGAGATCAATAAACAATTAGATGACCCAAGATATTATATTCAACTTGAAATAGATCCTACAGCTGCTATCGAAAAGGATATAGCAGAAGTCATCACCCTGGCGGATTCTAGAGGTTTCTTAACTAATAAAGAAAAAGATTTCCTCACAGTCAAATACCCTACCATTCCTACATTATATACTTTACCAAAAATTCACAAATCTTTAACAAATCCCCCAGGTAGACCAATTGTGTCAGGCAATGGATTGATTCTAGAGCCACTATCTGTATTTGTTGATCATTTCCTTCATCCCTTAATACCATCTATTGATTCTTATGTTAGGGATTCAAACCACATGATACAATTATTTGAAGACTATGAGGGTGACTTATCACATACAGTTTTAGTCACATTGGATATAGACTCCCTATATACAAACATTCCACAACTAGAAGCTATACAAATAATTACAAAATCATTACAAACAAGAACTACTAATCTACGAATTCCAAACTGGTTCATTATAACATTGGCAACAATAGCACTAACTAAAAACTATTTCTGCTTCCTAGGACAATTTTATCTCCAGATCTGCGGCACAGCGATGGGAGCGGCCATGGCTCCCGATGTAGCGAATCTTGATGTCGCAGATTTTGAAAAAAAAACATCTGCATGTGCATCCATTTTCAGGCAATGTCATCTTTTATAAAAGCTATATAGATGACATTTTTCTCCTCTGGCGAGGCAACAAAGATATTTTGGAAGAGTTCCTTAGTTGGCTTAATAACAGAGATCCGCACATCAATCAGATTTCAGGACAACCGACCGTAGTTCTGCACTCTGGGTAAAGTTGGGGAATTCTCCAAACTCCACCCAGATTCTTTAACACTTCTTAAATACACTTTTTCACTCATTAAAACTGTATATTTTATTATGCAAATCTTATTTTTCTTACAGTCGCTAACCACAAGCTAACCCCAAGCTAGATCGGAAGCCCAAAACCCCCCTTCTTACAATTTCTCAATATCTGCAACATCCTCTGTAATAAGCAACTCTTCTAACTTCAAATGCAGGGACAAGTATCCATCTTATGAAAAGGACTCCATTTTAAATTCAATTACTTGACCTAACTTTTAGCTATTCAAGTCATTTAATCCTTCATCTAAACTTTAAAACTGTATTTGGAAGTTACACCAGATCCTGATTAGGCTTGTCAGCTAGGCCCTGCTTCAGCAAGTACCCAGTTTCAAGCCATCATCAGATTTTCTGGCCTGGTCAGTGCTTCTTAGCAGCCTAGGCTCTATGGCTCTGCCCACCACTATTCCAATGGAGGGGTCTCTAGCTGTAACATATATTAACAATGCGGATGATCTCCAGATCAGTTTTTTAGAGTTAATGATACAGAAGAAAGAATATGGATTTATTACTACCCTTTATAGGAAAAGTACAGATAAGAATGCATTTTTAGAATACAACAGTTTCCATAATTCATCACTGAAATGTAATCTGCCTTACAGCCAATTTTTAAGACTTAAAAAGAATTTGCACAGAATTCGATGAGTGTGAGAAACAATCCACAATTATGAAAAAAAGATTCCGCACAAGAGGGTATCCTGGGTGGGGAGGGGGGTGGTGGAGCAAGATGGCGGCCGTAACATCGAACCACGAGTGACCTCGAGAAGTTTGGCTGGAGATAAACCTTTTTCAAATTTCCCTACTTCGTTTAGAAAAAGTTTTTACTTGCTTGTTTGCCACGATGCCTCATAAGAGAAAGGCTTTCGTTAGAATGGGAGCCCAGCCGGTTCTTACATCGACACTGATCCAACAAACGATCGAGGGATGTCTCGCGAGAACCAATTTGGCTTTGGGAGGTCCCACTCAGCAACGAGCGCAAGGAGAAGCCGAGCTCCAGGGACAGGACATTTCGTTGTCCCCACCACGCGTTCTCCACTGCCACAACCGGCAGAGGTCAGCCTTAGAGGTGAACCAGAAACCCATGAAGCTGGAAAAGTGGTATCTCAACTGGGCCCTATTGCTGAAAGCTCTCCTGAGGTCCTTCTACCATCGGAGGCTCAAGCTGCGCCGGTAACGCTTGAGGCAATATGGGGGATACTCCAGATTGTTTTGGCATCAACAAGTAAGATAGAATCTTTAGTAACTAAAGTTCAGACTTTGTCTTCTTTTACTACTATGAAGAGTGATGTTGCAGACAAAATAAAACATTTATCTGATGAAAATGCCAAGTTGAAGGAAACTACTGCAAAATTGATACAAGATAACACCTTGATACATGGGAGGTTAGAATATTTTGAGAACTTTATGTTTAAATCCTTTTTATTGATGGCAAGTATAAAACACAACTCATACAGCATGGCAAAGCATCAAACACTTGTTTCAATAAACAATCAAGGTCAAGATGTTCAACACCATCATAACATTTTCCCCCCTGTGTTACTCCCCTCCCATCCCCTTCCTCCCCCCTGTTGACCTTGAACAATATAACATTTCTTGTTTAAGTCTGCTTACTTTTACAGCACTCAGCCTCTGGGACATCCTCCAAATCTGGCCTTGCCACCCACTGACCACCACACCCACTAGGGACCTGTTTTCTTATGGCCCCCATTAAGTGATCCACAGCTCAAACAAATATGAGCCACTATTCATTAATCCCAGCTTTCCAGGTGTACATCAGAGTCACTGACAATAACAATCCCTCATAAATACTTCCAAACATCAGCCTCCAAGATCTCTTTAGCTAAGTGCGAGGCTACTAAAGGGCGGCCAACAGATACTATCAACTACTGGGTCTCAAACCAACCCTACACTACTAAACCCACTCCCTTCAAACCACCCTAACCCCCTACCCACCCTCTCCCTCCTGTGCTTCCATGGTGTACTGATCAACAATTCAGAACCCTGCTGCGCGCCACTGGGGTCAATGAGTCCCAAAAAGGTGCCCATCTTCGACAAAATTCTTCTCCTTTGGCCGATGTCAAGTCCCCCACCCCCCTGCGCTCCAGCGCACACAAACAAATCATCCTGGATCTCCATTGCTGAAAAGTTGGGGGTTCCGCCACTATCCATTGGTGAAGTATCACTTTCTTGCCCATGAGCACCACCCGCTTTAGAAAAGGCTTGAGCCCCACTGCCCCCGGGGTCGCTACTTGGAATATATCAAATAATTGGGATGCATGAGGCGTCCAGGCCACTCCCCATAGAGCCGACACATGCCCCGCCACTTGCCTCCAGAACTCCATAACGCTCGGGCATTGCCAGAACATGTGGCCAAGGCCCGCCGGGGAGTGGGCGCACCTTGCACAGGCATCGTCTGTACGCATGGTTGCTCTCATTGCCCTGTGCGGTGAAAAATACATTCGCATTACAAACTTGTAAAGGGTTTCTCTCAGCGTCACATTCTCCGTTACCCTGGAAATATTCAATACAGAAGTCTTTAGCTGCTCCCCCCGAAGTCTCAGGGATAACTCATTGTTCCATTGAGTTGCCAGCTTTTCATAATCTACCTCGCCCAGCTGACCCCGCAAACATAAATGATAGTATTTGAGGGGGACTGCCAATTGCGCATCCAAGGCAAATAATTCAAGCAGCTTTTCCCACACCACAGTAGACAGAGAAGCGGACGGGATCGACCGCACATAATGTTGTAGCTGGAGCCAGGCAAAGGAATCCCCCGTCACCGTCCCAAATTCCTGTCTCCACTCCTCCAACGTCCTCCTCTCGCCATCCTCTGTATATAACTGATGTAGATAGTGCGCACCCCTGCCTCTCCAAGCCACAAATTGGGCTGACGTCGAGCCCGGAGGAAAATCTGGATTGCCCTGCAGGGGCAACAAAGGAGAGAGTCTCGAGGATAGCCCGAAAAAGCGACACACCCACGTCCACGCCCGTCGCAATGGTAAAAACAGAGGCGCATATGGCCCCAATGACCGGCACCCGCGCGACCGTGCATGCAACCAAGCACTAAAATGCATCGGACTCAACAACAACTTTTCCTCCTCCGACAGGGTGAAGTGACTCGTGCCTCTGAACCAGTCAGAGATATGCCTCATATTTCCAGCTACCGACAGTAATTTGACGTGCAATAATCCCCATCCCCCCTTACTCTTTGGCCGATAAAGTTGCAACGCTGCCATCCGCGCCCGCTTGCCCTGCCAGACGTAACGTGCCACCAGCCGGGTCACCAGCCGCTCATCCTTCCAACTGAGCAGTATCGGCACCATTTGTAAAATATAAGTCCATTTGGGCACTAACACCATATTAAATAGTGCCACCCTGCCCAAAGCCGACAACGGCAACGACTGCCACACCCTTAAAGAAGCCCTCGTACTCTCCCGCAATGGCTCGACATTCAACTCATAAAGCTGATTTAAATCCCCTGAAATCCACACTCCTAAGTATTTAAGTGGACCTGATGTCCAGGACAAGGGAAACTCTCCCTCCCACCGGCTTCGTATATTATCTTGAACTGGGAACGCTACTGATTTTTGTAAGTTAAGGGTAAAACCAGAAAAATAGCTGAATTCTTCAATTTCACTCAAAAGGGCCGGGACCGATCTTTGTGGATTCGTCAAAGCCACTAAAATATCATCCGCAAAAGCTAATGTTTTCATTGAGAACGACGAGAAGTCCACACCGCTAACATCTGGATCACCCTGAATGGATCGCAACAATGGCTCCAGGTATAAAAGAAACAATAGAGGGGACAAAGGGCAGCCCTGCCGGGTTCCACAACACACCTCAAAAGGGGCGGTGCGCATTCCATTCACCACTAAAGATGCACTAGGCTTTTCATAAAGCGCTTCTACCGCTGTTCGAAACCATCCCGTGATCCCAATAAAGTCTAACATTGCAAACAGATAGTCCCAGTGCACCTTATCAAACGCTTTCTCCGCGTCTAGGCTGACTAACAGCAGAGGCTCGTTGACTACCTGGCTCCGGGCTATTGCAAGACACACTTTCCTCACATTCAATGAAGAGTGTCGTCCTCGAACAAAGCCTACCTGCCCTTCCCCAATCAGCGCTGGTATGTGTGGAGCTAATCTATCCGCAAGGATCCTGGCTAAGATCTTCAAATCCACGTTTATCAGGGGGATCGGTCTGTATGAACCCGGCAGGTCTGCCGGCCTACCCGGCTTAGGTATCAGGGTAATCAGGGCATCGTTCGAATACTTGGGAAAGGAACCCTGGAACAGCGATGCTTCAAAATAGTCAAGCAATGGGCCTGCAATTTGTGGGAGCATACATTGGTAGAACTCAGACGCATAGCCATCAGGCCCAGGCGCTGTGCCCCTTTTTAACGCCTTGACCACCCGCTGAATCTCTGTCCCCCTCAGAGGGGCATCCAGCTGAGCTACTACGGAAGCCGAGAGGCGGGGCATACCCGAACCCTCCAAGTATTCTCTTATCGAGGGCCCCTCTTGAGGGGCTGGCGACGCGTACAAGGCAGCATAATAGTCATGAAACAACTTCGCTATATTCGACGTCTGCGTCTCCTGTCGCCCATCTGGTGCTGTTAATGACGGGATAAACCGATTGCCCCCCCAGGTTTTCACAAGCCGCGCCAACAACCTGCCCGATTTGTTCCCGAAGCGATGAAACCTAAAGGAGCGGTAAAAAAGGTATTTCTTGGTACGTTCGTGGATGAGGGCGTTCAGTGCCGCCAGAGCCGACAACATCTGCTCTTGACTCTGCGCTGAGGGGGCTGCCAGATGTGCTCGCTTCGCTTCCTGATATATCCGCTCCAGCCGAACCAAACCCTGTGAGAGTCGCTTCGAGCGTGCACACATATATGCTATTATGTCCCCACGCAACACCGCCTTGGCTGTGTCCCAATATAACCTAGCATCTGAAATATGGGAACCATTCGCATCAGCAAAGAGCGACCACTTTTTCTGCAAATATTCCTTAAAGTTATCATCTTCTATCAAGTATGACGGAAATCTCCACAATCGCTGTCTCAGCTGCTCCTCACCCAGATCCATGTCTACCCAAATTATTGCGTGGTCCGAGACCTCCATCGGGCCAATTTCCGATCGTACGACCTGTGGAAACAGGGGTGCCGACACCAATATGTAATCCAGTCTGGACCAAGTGCCATGTGCTCGTGACAAGTGAGTATAGTCTCGGGCACTGGGATTGCACAGCCGCCACGGGTCTACCAAATTTAAAGCTTGACACAAGTAGGGCAAGCCTTTCCCCCCTCCCATTACCGTCCCCGAGGTCTGGGCCGAGCGATCCTGAAGAGCATCCAGCACCTGGTTAAAATCGCCCACCACTACCCAAGGCGCTGATGCATGTTGTATTCCCAGGCGCACCAGGTGCTGGAAAAACGAGTGGTCGTACAAATTGGGTCCGTAAACATTTAATAGATAGAAGTCCTGCCCCATAACATTCATCTTCAATAAAATATAACGCCCATTCCCATCGCGTGACACCACCTTGACATTGCCTTGCATGTTTTTGTGTACCAATACTGCCACTCCCCCCTGTTTACCTGTGGCTGACGCAAAGAAGCAGTCCCCCACCCATCGCTGTTTTAATTTTACATGTTCTACGTCAGATAATTTAGTTTCTTGTAGACAGGCTATGGAGGCGTTGTGACGCTGAAGAGCCGCTAAAATTTTTGTGCGCTTAATAGGAGAAGTGATGCCACACACATTCCAAGATATTATTCTAGGCAGTGGTAGCTTAGCCAGGATCTCGGATCTGCACTTTGACAAAGACCCAAGCTCTCTGATGGTCCAGAACTCCCGGGCGCCCAGCCTTCGCCCTAGAGCCCAAAACCCTGACCTCTCTTGCAAAGATCTCTCTTACCCCACCAGCACCCAGCCCAACACTAAAACCTCCATCAGACACCATGGAATACACAAGACCCAACTGCCCTTCCCCCCTCCCACAATCCAACCCCCCACCCCCCCCTTCCCCAATCCCCCCCCTACCCCTCTCAGAACCATTCCTCTCCATGTAACCACAGAGAAGCCTGTCTGTGATCACTCAATGATGCCAGGAGGAGTCCCATCCTCCCTCATAACCAATTCGTGCCTATTGGCCATGCCTAAAAGTGTCAGGCACCCTCTTCCGTTTGTTACACACACTCCTCAGCTCTCCCAACATTCCCACTACCTATGTTGCATAATACATTCTTTATTATCCCCGCACACCTCACTCTCTATACACCACCTCTGCTCTCTTCACCGATCAGACCGCATTACACCCTTCACACTTAACTTTACACACTATCAGACACTCATTCACCCCCCCCCCCACGTACCCACCCCCCAAAAAATCTTTAAGGTACAGTAAAAAAAAAAACAAACTCAGAGAAACAGTGCCACAAAAGTGTCCAAATACGAGTCTTTCTCTGTCATTACCAACTCCTCGGGGCGATACGCTCAATTTCTTTAATCCGGTCATCGTTATGGCCTCTCCGAGCTCACTCTCCTGCCTCTTGCTGCTCCGGTTCTCCATTGAGCCAGGACATCGCACTCTCCGGTGTCTCGTGTGAGCGCCACTGTCCATTATGCAGAATCTTTAACACCGCGGGATAACGGACTTGAAACTTGTATTTCCTCTCAATCAAGCGCGTGCAAACCTCAGAATACCGGCGGCGCTTCGCCGCAAGAGCCGCTGAATAGTCTTGATAGACCCGCACCTGGGCTCCCTCATAGCAAACGTCCTCCTTATGCTGGCGATAATACTGAAGAAATGCTTCTTTCTGAGCCGAGTTGAGGAACTTCGCTATTACTGTTCTAGGGCGTCTTTCACCAGCCCGAGCCGCTCCCAGGCGATGCACACGCTCAAGCTTGACCGGGTCCGTCTCTTCCTCTCTCGCCACCATCGGGCTCATCCAACTCTCCATTACCCGACGTAGGGATCTCTCCGGTACAGTCTCAGGAATGCCCAGGAGCCGAAGATTGTCTCGCCGAGACCTGTTTTCCAGGTCCTCTAACTTGTTCTGCTGCTCCACCACCAGCTCCTGGAGTCTTGTCAGTTCCGCGCTATTCCCCTGAGCGCCATCTTCCAGATCTGACACGCGGCACTCTAATTCTCCCGTCCGCCGGGCCAAGTCCGTCGTGATTTGTGAGATACCGGTCAGCTGCTCCGATAGACGTTGCAGGCGCGGTTCTAAAGCAAGTACCACCGCATTAGTCAATTCTGCTATAGCTGCCTCGGTACAGGTAAGCTGCGGGGCCTGTCCCTGGTCCGCCATCTTGTCCTCTGCGGCTTTGGCTTTATCTGCCCCTTTTTTAGCCGTTTTTGCAGCCATTCTGCCTTTCGGTGTGAGATATCTGTCCATATGCTCCACCCGGTTTCACTCCAGGCAAAAGGCAGGCCAATTCGGGTCTTTCAGTGTCAATTCCAAGGGATTGAGGATGGGACCCTCGAGCAGAAGGCAGAGAACACGTCTGCCTCCTCTCACTGCATCACGTGATCTCATATTTTGAGAACTTTAACAGGAGATTAAATCTCCGTTTATTGAACTTTCCCAAGACTCCAATTTATTTGCCGCAGGAAATTTTAAAAAGATATCTAATAGGACATTTGAAATTTTCTAAAGATAATATACCCCCGTTGAACAAAATATATTATCTTCCGGTGAAAAAAGTGAAGGAAAAAGGAGCAATGTGATCTCAATGTATCAGAACTATTAAAATCTTCATTAACAGATATAACCGAATGCCAAACTCTTTTGGTATCATTCATTTTTCAACAGGACTTGGAATCTGTTAGGAAACTTGCTTTGAGGAATTTATGGGGTAAAGTCTGGGTTTTCCCAGACGTTACTAAGCAGACCCAAGCCAGGAGAAAAGAATTTTTGGCACTTCGACCTGCAATATTGGCTTTAGGAGCTTCTTTCAACTTGAATTACCCATGTAAATGTAACATCAAATATTTAGGGGTTAACTATGTTTTCTTAAACCCTGAACATTTAAAACAGTTTATTACTTAAAAAAGATAATTTAATACATGTTGAGACTAACAGGATAGTGTGCCTCATGTAATAGATCAGAGAGACAGAATGTGATAATTGGTTTAATGTGGCTAAGCTTTTCTGTTTAAGATTATGTTTTGTTTTTATTTCTTTATATAAATCTCATCTCCTGAGTAACTGCTCTAACCCCCACTTTATGGTTGTCTAATGCAAGTTATACAATTTTGCTTCTATTATTTATGGATACTACTTTAATATGTACTGTTTTTCTTATTCAAGAAGTGAAATGCTTGTAAAATTGAAATTGATAAATAATAAAAAAGAGGGTATCCTGAAAGACACATAGAGGATGGTTACACAAAAGCAGGCCACAAGTTGAGAGAAGAATTATTGATACAACAGAGAGCAAGAAAAACACCTGATATCGTATGTATGCTGAAATACTCTCATCTAGCAAGCCAAATACAAAGGACCATCAGAAAGCATTGGCATATTTTAGAAGGCCATGAGTGCTTCAAGAACAAAGATCTTGTGGTTGCCTACTCCAGGAACAGGAACATTATGTAGTTTATATTTGTAAAATAATGCCGATCTCAATTCTAGTTCATGTAGCAAGGTATTGAGAGCTATCTGCACTGCTTTTAAATTTTCTAAATTAACTTTCGTCGGCCTGCACGTGTATACATTTTGTGCTCTTTTTAATCTGGATTCTAGCAACAGTATCCCGGCCGCTCTACATTTATTACGTTTACTGCAAAATGCAATAATGTCCCCTCTTAGGACTGCTTTAGAGGCCGACCAGAATAAAACGGGTTCTTCCCGGGCATGCCCATCATTGTTTTTGCTATACTCTGCCCATCTGTGGGTAAGATATTTTGAAAATTTTGGGTCTGAAAATAAATATGCTGGGAATCTCCAACCTCTTCCTTTCCCTACGTCCCCCTGCAGTTCCAGATCTACCCACACCGGTGAATGGTTTGACACAGCTTCTGGGCCTATGTCAGCTGTTATTACTTGTGGAAACATTGCTCTGTCAATTAGTATATAATCCAACCTGGACTGTGTCCCATGAGCCCTTGATCTGTGTGTAAATTCACGTTCTGCCGGATGCAACGCTCTCCAGGTATCTATTAGATTTAGCTCTCTAGCAAATAGTGTCATTTCTCTAGCCCTTTTCCCTTGGTAATGGGGCGAGAGATTATTCGAACAGTCCAGTTTTGGATTATGCACCAGATTGAAGTCTCCTACTACTACCAACTTTTGTTTACCTTTAACATTGCATTTACCCACTAGGGATCTAAAAAAACTCTGGAGTGTAGACGTTAGGGCCATACAGAACTACCAGAATGATCTCTAATCCTGGCATCCATATTTTCACTATCATGTATCTTCCCTCGTTCCCTATGGCTACTTGCGTCGCTTTATAAACCAGCCCTTTACGGAAGAGGACTGCTATCCCTCCTTTCTTCCCTCTTGCTGGGACGGAATACACTTCTCCTACCCACTGTCTTTTCAATTTATCGTGCTCTGTGTCTGATAGATGTGTCTCTTGTAAGCACGCTATATCTGATTTATATCTCTTCAGGGCCGTCAGAATTTTTGCTCTTTTTATTGGGGAGTTAACCCCCCCAACATTCCATGTTATTATTCTAACAGGCATCTACCCCTCAGTTCTTCTATTACCAATGCTACTAACCTAGTTGTCTTCCCCCCTCCAAGCCTTGTTCCCATCTGTCTGGTGTAAGTTAGCTTTGGTTGTGTATTTATTAGTAATTTCTCTTGTTCTTGACGTGTCCCATTTTTCAAATGACAATGCCCCTTGTATTTAACTTCTCTAATTCCCCCCCTCCCCCCTTCCCTCCCACCCATCCCACCCTCCTCTCTCGTTCCCCGACCCAGCTGTACCCTTTCTCCATCCTCTGGCACCCCAGAAGATCAAGTGGTGAGACCTCGAGCACATGGGACCCCCGCCCTTTTACTTGACTTGACCCGTATTATATAAACAACTTCAATTATAACTATCCTGCTTACAGCATTACTTCCTTACTTTCCTTCGATCAGGCCCGCTTCCAACACTGCCGCTTTTGCTTCTGCCACTTCTTTAAACGTTTGCCATTGTCCTTGTATTAAGACTCTTAAGGTAGCTGGAAATTGCAATGTAAACTTCACCTCTTTCTGGGCTAACTCAGAGCAGAGTGGATGAAATTGTTTCCTCTGTGATTGTACTTCAGCTGAAAAATCTTGGAATATTAACACTTTCTGCCCTTCATGCGCTAGGGAATCTCTGCGTGCTCGAAAGCCTTGCATAATTTCCATTTTGTGGCGGTAATTAAAGATCTTGGCCATTACCACTCTCGGCCGCGTCTTGCCCTCGTGTTTGCGGCCTACTCGATGTGCTCTTTCTATTACTAGCGGGCCTGTAGCGTCTGAGATCGCCAATTCCTTACTTAGCCAATTTTCAAGCCAAGGCTTTAGGTTCCATTCCGGAATGTTTTCAGAAAGTCCTACTACCCGTATGTTATTCCGACGTGAGCGGTTTTCAAGATCTTCTAATTTTTCATGGCAGCCTTTTAATTGCTGTGTTAGAGCCGCTATGTCCGGGCCATAACCTCTCCCTTCGTCCTCCAGAGCCGACATGCGTGCCTCCAGATCTCCCACTCTCGTCCCTATGCCATCCATTCGCGTGGCTAAGCTTTCTAGTTTTTGTTCCATCGCTTCCCACTTTGGCTCCCATGCGTTTGTCACCGCCTTGGTAAGTTGTGCAAGCTGTACCTCTGTAAACTCTCCAGGCGATTTGTCTGTTTCATCCGCCATTTTGGATTCCGAGTCGTTCAATTTAAGTTTTTCTTTTTTCCCGGACCGCTGTGCCATTGTTCCGGCTGTTTTCCGCAGATATTTGTCCATAAACTAGGGCAGTCCTAGTCGAAGGGTCTTCGCCAAAATTTCTGTTGATTCACTGCACTTTTGATTCGATTTCGGGCGGGGAGTCTCGGAGCTTCAGCAACACGTTGCTACTCAGCTCATGCCCTCGCGTGGTCTCGGAACAGGAACATTAAAGAAAAGTTAGTACCCTCGACTCTTCCTGAAGACACAATGGATCTTTACCCCACTTTGACATTGGGACATAAGCCGTGCGGACGGTGTAGCATGTGTCCACTTGCTTTGACAACTC
Organism: Microcaecilia unicolor; assembly: GCF_901765095.1. Classification (NCBI taxonomy): domain Eukaryota; kingdom Metazoa; phylum Chordata; class Amphibia; order Gymnophiona; family Siphonopidae; genus Microcaecilia; species Microcaecilia unicolor. Next base: position 225,217,226 of record NC_044033.1, on the reverse strand, counting down.
TGCAATTTCAACACCCGCTCAATTTTTAAGAATACAAGCTATCCCATTCTTCAGATTGTAACACTAGTGAAGTTATTTACATCATCATATGTCCCTGTCCACTTCTATATGTTGGCAAAACCATACGTGCGATAAAAACACGCATTATTGAACATATAGGCTATATCAACCATCAAGCCACCAGCGCTCCGTTAGTCCAACATTGGATAGATGCTAAACATACAAGTACAGATTTAAAATTTTTAGTCTTTAAAGTTTTAAAAAGATCATGGAGAGGTGGTAATTTTGACAATCGACTAATAAGGGAGGAACAAAGAGCAATATTTGAATTGAATACAATAAGCCCATGCGGTCTAAATGCAAATATAGAATGGGTTCATTTTTTATAATTTTTATATAAACATCTCTTATTGCAAGGCTTGCCAAATGTGTTTTCAATAATATGATATTATTTCATTCTATTTATATGTTGGATGTATGTTTTTTTAATTTTCAAACTTATGAATTATATAGTGAGTATTACAAAATTAATGCTTCTTCTACAAGGAATTTATATAGACATCTCTAATAACAATAGTAACATAGTAACATAGTAGATGACGGCAGAAAAAGACCTGCACGGTCCATCCAGTCTGCCCAACAAGATAATGCATATTTGCTGCTTTTTGTGTATACTGTGATAACCCCCTTCTCACTCAGGGTGACCTGGTTCTCAATATGCAGATCATATGCAAATTAGTGTGCTACCCCTTCTCGCTCATGGTGACCTGGTTCCCATTAAGCAAATTAAACAGGTATCACCAACTGCATATTTCTCAGGCAACTCTTTATTCCAGCCCCTGGGCACACTTCTTCTAGCTTAACACTTTATGCTTTCATAGATCTTCACACTGAGCCTCCCCACACGGATACATGGGCTCAGTACTACACCAGTACTTTGAAGACTCTCAACCCCAGGCTTTGCAGCCTGCTTCTCTCCACTGAACACACAGTTCCTATAAGTACTGAGGACACACAGTCAAACACTAATGCTTTAGGGACTTCTTACCCCAGGATTTTCAGCCTGCTGATTTCCTTTGGACACACAGTCCTCCACAAGTCCATAGGGTTAGCCAGTATCTTCCAGGGGCTCTCTCTTCTTCTGCTGCTAGCTCACTTCCCTCCCTTTCACAACTCAGGTGGGGGTATAAAGTGGTTAATTAGCTACCCAGGACCCAGCCCATAACCTCCTACATCTGTGGACCTCCCAGGGCTCTCCCTGGTCCTAGCGACCTCCATCTATTCTCCTAGCACCCTCTAGTGGCCTACACCGTGTAGGACACCCTCTTACTTATCACAATACCCTACTTTGATTTGTACCTGTGCTCTTCAGGGCATAGACCGTATAAGTCTGCCCAGCACTATCCCCGCCTCCCAACCACCAGCCCCTCCTCCCAACCACCGGCTCTGGCACAGACCGTATAAGTCTGCCCAGCACTATCCCCGCCTCCCAACCACCAGCCCTGCCTCCCAACCACCGGCTCTGGCACAATGATTGTCAATGCGTCTTCAACAGTTTGATATTATGTGTTTGTTGCAGTTGAATCATTTAGTATTTTTAAATCATTTTTATATTTATGAATTGAACAGCGAGTATTGCAAAATTAATCCTTCTCTTTTTTTCAATCATTTTATATTGTATTTTTCATACTTTTAAATTTTTAATTATTTTTTTACATATACGTTCATAAATATTTATTTCAGTTCTTTTTCCTAAATACATAGAAAAATTAAATTTTCAGTCTTATATGAAATTATTAGTCTGATTTTGAATATAATATTTTATTGGACATATATTTTATCATTTTTTATATTTTAATTTTTTAGTATTCTCCCATTTATTTTGTAGTACATCATTCACATTTTCAATTTTTAATTTTTATATTTTTTTCATTACATACATTCATTCATATAGTATATCATATTATTTGTTGTGACCATTTAGTTAATTTCTTTGCAATTTAGACACACTTTGATTGACGTTAGATATAACCCACCCTACACAGGAAGTAACGTAATGCATTAGTCATGGTGGGCTCATACATATGCATAATATCCCCTTTAAAGTCATCAACACATTGATCATTTCCCCCTTTGCGATTTTTTGCTCCAATAGTCAGTGGAACAAGCTTGTCAGCTTGGTAAGTCCTTCTCTTCACATTAGACTATGTTATTTTTTTTTTATTATTATTTATCCATTTTGAATAATATACAAAGACAAAATCTTTGACATGATACACCAGTATGTAAGAAAACATTTAAAACACAAAAGAGAAACAATAAAGAAAGAATATTAACCATACTGGTTACAATAGTCCACAAATAAAGGTGGATTCAGGATGGATTAACTATACCAAAGGAAGTTGGCAAAACAAAATTAGCAATTTTAAGGAAACAAACAGGAGGTACCCCATAATTATGGAACATTTATCTGGGTTTAACCCTAGTCCCTCTTCGTATTAAGGATTGTACGTAACTGTTCAGGCTCAAAGAATACATATTTCTTATCTTTGAAAATCAAAATACACTTGCAGGGGAATCTTAATTAAAAACCAGCCCCAATGTTTAAAGAATCTTGCTTCACGTCCAGGAATTTTTTCCGTCTCTGCTGAGTCCATTGGGCAATGTCCGGAAACACTGAAACCTTACTTCCTTTAAACTCTGGATGAATATTTTTAAAATAAAGTCTCAACAAAGATTCTTTATCTTGTAAGAATACAAATGAAACAATTAAGGTTGCTCTGGTTTCAGTATTATCCTTCGACTGTTCCAGAAAATCTGTTAAATCAAGTGTTTCAGTCGGAATATCCTGTGATATAGGAACATCTTGTTGTTGGTTGGTTTTCTTATCCAAATAATAGATTTTCTGTATCGGAGGAAGGGATGGTTCCGAGTATTTATATATCTCTTTCAAAAATTTTACAAACATATCTTTTGGAGCAACAAACTGAGATTTCGGAAAGTTTAATAACCGCAGGTTCAAATTTCTTGACAAGTTCTCCATATTTTCAATCTTCCGATGCATTAACATACGGTCCCCAGAGATTTGAGCCTGTTGCTCAGTTATTTTAGCAATTTGTGTTTCCAAACTGGTTTGTTTCATCAAAACCCCTTCCATCTTTTCTTTTAGAGAATTTATTTGAGTTGAATTATTCAAAGATACAGAAATGAAAGATGTACAGACCTTATGAAGAGTTTCTAGGGCTTTCCAAATTGATTCCAGCGACACCTCTTGAGGTTTTACCAATGGCTGGATCGCCAGTGCACAAAGAGAGATTTCTTCTTGTGAGATAGTATCAGGCAGAGCCGCCGTGGCTTCCCCAGCTATCATTCCTGGTTGTTGCTGGACTCCCGCCATCAACCCTGAGGACTTATCGGGTGTCGCTTTCTCCGACAGAGTACGCCACCCCTTCGAGTCCGTTCCACTATTAGGATTTGGCACAGCTGCTCCGTCTGGCTGTGGAGGCGGCGGGGTCAAAGGTCCCAACGGGCTGAGCGAAAACTCGCTCTCCTGAACGGGGCTCTTCCCTGCCCCGTTAATGGAAACGCCCGAAATCAGGGTAGATACCAAAAAACGTTGATATGGACTGCTGCCCAGGTAAGGAGAGTACTTGCTTCGGGAGGGGTGGTCCCTTTGGCTTTCCCTTCCTTTTCGGCATGGCAATAGTTTTGGAAGAAAAATTTTTGGGAGCGTCCGTATCACACGTCCTGCTTGGTCGCCATCTTGAATCTGCCTAGACTATGTTAAATGCACGTTTATACTCAAACGATAAAATTGATTCACTTTGTTTCTCATTTCATTTGACGCCATTTCCTTTTAAATACCTTTTGGCGTGTTTTTCAGTTAACTGTCTCTTTCAAGCACCATAACGAGAGTTTCATTAGCCTGTGGTTACTTTGTTTACTCATTATTACATATATCTATAATTTTTTTACAGCTTTGGTTTGCTACAGTATTTGTGGTACGTGTGAAGAGGAGGGCAAGGGGGTGGATAAAATAGAAGTGAAAGAAGAAGAAGTGAAGAGGGTCCAGAGAAAAGGGAGACAGAACAGAGCCTTGCCTTTGCTACTTCCGCAGAGGGAGAAAAGAAAAGGGTTCTTTCCCACGGAAAAATGAAGGCCGGAGAAAAACTACAATACCCATCGGCCCCGGGGAAAACCCTGGTATAGAAACTATCCTCCCCAGCAGCCTCCAGGGGAGAACCATGACAAGGCAAGGGAGGTGTCCCCTGGGGTTAATCAGGAGGAGGAGGAACAGCTGAGAAAAGTGTGGGACGAGGAACCCATGGAGTGGCAGGAGGCTGGAGAGAGAGAGAAGGTGGAGAGCAAGGAGGAGTCAATGGACATAGCAGCATGGGCTCAGTCATTGGGGAAAAAGCTGAGGAAGCAGGTGACTTCTTGGTATGGCAGCTGGGCTGAAAGGGGAAAGCAAAAGGATCATGCGGGAGAAAGGTCAGTGATAGTGCAAGTGTGACCCAGAAAGAGTGGGACCCTTGTAGCTCCCCACAGAGTTCAGTCTGTTTTGGACTGTGTGCCGCTGAACTACTCAGAGTGAAAAGTGGGTTGTTTTGGGGAGGGGTTATTTTTTCCCTGTATGAACTACTCAAAGAGAAAGGGAGATGTTTTTTTGAACTGTTTGCCATTGCACCTGAGAAAGATGTGTAGCAGTGGTTTTGCCTTTTTGAACTGCAGCCTACAGGCGCTCCCCAGAGGTGTAAAGCGCTGGGCTTTAGGACTGTTAAAGGAGAGAGGACTGAGTTTGGAAGCAGTGGGCTTTTATGTTTCTTTTTACCCTGCTGTGCTGAATCCACCGAAGAGTGAAAACGGTGGGGGCTGAGTTTTGGTTCTTGTTTTGTTTTGAACTGCTGGACTGTGAGCACCAAGGAAATAAAACTTGCTGGTTTTTCTTTTGGAACTATTGATTACCTGAGTCTTACCCTGTGGATTACAGTGGGTTATGGTGCTGGGGCATGAAGCCTTGCCCATAGCCGGAGTCTCCAAGGAGGAGACAGGATCCTGAGAACCCCCAGAGGAGGGGTGGATCTTTCACACACGGTCCACAGTTTTTAATTACATCAGGACTGTGTTACTGTGCTCTGTTCTAGGTAAGTGCAGCGACGGTAGTTTTCCGACCTGATATGGAGTAACTCGTATTAACACCATCCACTTACTGTTCGACAACACGAGCAGTAACTTACCAATAAACCTTTGTCTCATTAATATTTACATTCAACATAATATAGTGGAGGGCAGGGTTTGCATATTTCCCCAAATGTTGCAATTGACGGTTCCTCATTTATTAACATTTTTTCAGAACTATATTATTTTTCACCAAACCACAAATATATCTCTTCTCTATTTTATATTTTAATATTAATATTGGTCATGTCGACAATAGGCATTTAACAATAAAACTTTTTTATATTATCATACATTTGATCCGTTTATTCCTTCAGATTGATGCTTTTTAGCGTGTTGTGCGAGGCGCTCATGCAGAAACTACACTTTTAAGATTAATACACTCTAGCGTGTTGAGCGATGTGTTCATGCAGTAGCCACAAGTTTTTCAATTTGTCTAGCCTGCTAGCAGGCAGACAGACAGTTTTGTGTCATATAACGTTTTGTTTTTGTTTTATTCCATCCAATAACTATGCTCTATGCATTAGTATACATATCTCATGTTCAACTTTCTGTTTTGTTTTTTTGCATTCCTCATTTTTTAATAATTATTAATTTCTGTCTCATCTGGTATTCATATATTTACAGTTTTTTCATAAAAATATTTATTTCATATTTATTCATTTTCTTCAATTAATCATATCATATCATATTTTTTCGCTATAAAATATGTTTCTTTTATTATTTTCAATTTTTAATTTTTGTTTTTATTTGCATTCTTTTTTTTGGGGGGGGGGGGTTTGTTTTTTGATCAATACATATATTCTTTTACACATAATATTTTCACTTTATTTATCAAAAATTCTTGATAATATATTCAATAATACATTTCATTGACATATCCTTTTTTCCATAACAATATTGGTGCTGGTACTGTTTAAAATTCATCATAGTTATGTTACATTTTGATAGATATTTCATTTTTAACATTTTGAATGATTTACATGTATCAGTTCATAACCATTTTTGTGTTACAACACAATTATGTTTGTTTATACCAGGGGCGTATCTGGCCTCTGGCGGTAGGGGGGGCCAGAGCTAGAGGGAGGGGGCACATTTTAGCCCCCCCCCGGCGCCACCGACCCCCCCCCCGCCATTTCCGGACCCCCCCCCCCGCCACTGCCAGACCCCCCCCTCGCCACCAATGACACTCTCCACCCCGTCCTGCCGCCGCCAACCCTCCACCGCTGCTGTCACTTACCTTTGCTGGCGGGGGACCCCAACCCCCCCGCCAGCCGAGGTCGTCTCTTCCATGCAGGCTGCAAGTTGCAATGCTTCCTGTTCTTCTGAGTCTGACGTCCTGCACGTACAACGCGCAGGACGTCAGACTGAGTTCCAAATTCTGAGTCTGACGTCCGACGTCAGACTCGGAAGAACAGGAAGCGTTGCAACTTGCATCCTGCACGGAAGAGAGGACTTTGGCTGGCGGGGGCTTGGGGTCCCCCGCCAGCAAAGATCGGCGACGGGTTGGTGGCAGGCGGGCGGGAGGGGGAGGTGGAGAGGGTCGATGGTAGGGGGGTCCAGGGCGAAATCTGCAGGGGCCCAGGCCCCTGAGGCCCCACGCAGATACGCCCCTGGTTTATACTTGTTTGGTTTTCTTGATTATAATTTTTTATTGTTATCCTTCATTCATAGAGTTATTTGTTTGACCCCTGATGTAGACGCTTGTACGCGTCGAAACACGGCCCATGTCGGGTCTCTTATTTTGAATATTCCAATAAAGACTGTTGATTCATATCTCTGGTGGTGCTTCGTCTATTGACAGCCTCTACTTTTGCCCTTTGTGCTTTCTCGTTGTAGAGGATCTTCCTGTCTTATTTTTTGGTTTGTTTTGTATTTTCTGCCGAGTTTTCAATTATGGTTATATATATTTTATGGTCACATATTTTAAATTATGAGTAATTCTTATTTTAACAGTTATTGTGTTTTTAATTGTCTGTATTGTTTTTAATTGTGATATAATTGTTTGTTTGTAGCCCCTGATGCAGCCCAGTTGGGCGAAACACAGCCTGTGTCGGGCTTTCTAATTTTATTTTCATCAAATTTCCATTAAATATTGTTTTTTCATATGCGTATCTGGCTTGTCTGTTTTCGATCTTTACTGTGTAGCCACTGAAGCCTGGAGCTTTGCCCATATTCCTAGTTTGGATAGCCTTCCTTACCTCCTCTTCATAAATCATCCTAGCCAACCTTTGTCTACTCTCCTCCATTGAGTGATGGTAACAGACACTTCTCCAGAAAATCAGCAATCTACTATTCTCTCACCTACACTTCACTCTGATGCAAAGTTTCATAAAACCTCTTAAATGCTTGTTTAATGTTCTCATTTTAATGTACCATATCCCTACCACCACCACCACCACCACCACCTCTACCATCTTTAATTTGAAAATATTTGTTGGCCCATTTTAACTTTTAATTCGTGAGCTAACAGCCTCCCCTCTTATTCCTCTATTCATAATATAAATATTTAAGCCTCTCTAGATAAAAAGCAATTTCTACATTCTGCAATCTTCATAGTTCACATCTTGATTCACTCAGATCAAATGTATATATACATTTTTAAAAAGTGCTTATTTCAGCCAGGGCTGGACACAGGGGATTGAGAGTTATTCTTCGTAATTCCATGTAGTTTAATTTCTGTTTCCAAAATGAAGCCAAGTAAAATTGTCCTCAATACTTCGTTGCAGTGGTGTCGCAACAGGTGGCCTAGGTGGGCAAGGGCCCATCCACTCTGCTTCAGCCCACCCAGTAGCAATGCACCTTTTCTCTGACTGGCAAGGATCCCCAAGCCTTGCCAGCTGAAGATTTCCTCCTGTAGCAGAGAAAACTCCTAGAAGGTTTAGCAGTCAGTGCCAATGTCCCTGGGCCATGGCTGGCATACTGAGCAAACTCAGTTTTCACAAATGTACAAAACCTAAGCATGCACAGTTTGCTGGCAGTAATAGTGATGGCTCAGGGACAGTGAAGCTGATTGTTGAGCTTGGTAGGAGCTCCGACTGTTGGAGGAGGAGGTCGTCTACTGAGGGATGGGGGGATGGAAAGCAGAAAGAAAATTTTGCGCCCACCCACTTTGTACTCAGGGCCACTCAAAATTGGCCATCTGGCTGTGCTACTGGTATAGGGGAAAGTAACTGATGTTAGTGGGGAAATCTGTCTGGTCTGGTTTCAGTATTTTGGACTTCTGATAGTGCCACATTTTTCCTGATGATCAGGATTTCTGGGCCTGTTCTCCATCAGCAGCAGAAGGAAAAATCACCATCACTTCAATATTTCACTGTCAAAATGAATCTCTAATATTCTGACAGATATATGTTGTTTTCCTTTAGGTCTGGGCAGTGTTCTTTCAATCTCTGTGAAGGACTATCAGGACAGAGGGATAAGTATCCTCTGTGAATCTGCAGGATGGTATCCAGAGCCTGAAGTGACCTGGAGACAAGAAGTTGGACAGAGTCTGATACCAGCATCTGAAACAGAATTCCAAAGGCAGAATGGTCTGTTCAACTTCAAAACTTCCCTACTTATGAGAACAAATCAGTATGACAAGATTACCTGTCATATTAGAAACACTGTAATCAACCAAGAGAGAGAATCATCAATTTCTATAGCAGGTCAGTCATAGTCAAAAAAATAAGCTTCAGTAACATAGAGTGTTCATATGATTCAGCTCTAATATCATGAAACTGGCAGCACCTCCTAGAATCGGATGCAGAGAAGGTTATTACCATCTCTTCCGTCTCTCCCAGGTGAACATTTCTTTATTTGATTCCTCTGGTATGGTTCCATTTTCAGATTAGGAATTCTCAAATATGGATTGTGATATTCTATTTAAAGTTCATATCACCTGGTTTCATTTCTTTTTCAGGCATATTTTTCCAGCGGGTCTCCCGTTGGATGGTCTCTCTCTCCATCCTTCTGGTGTCTGTGATAATCCCATGTGGTTCACTGGTTGTATTGGTTATTTACCACTTGAGGAAAGAAAGACACGAGAAAGGTAAAGTATCTCCCCCATCCGTCCCCCCATCCCCATATCCTAGCAGTGTCTCGGGAGAGTTACAGGAGGAGAGAGGAGCGAACAATTGGAGTAGATGGATGGGAGGGTGCCTGGCATGGGCAAAGTTTGTGCCCCTCCCAAACAATCTGTTCTTATCTGGGTTGGTTGTGAATGGCATCATAGGCGCCATTTATAAGAAGCATGGGGAAGCTAAGCCTCCCCAGCCTCAACCGCTAGCTTACCCTTCCTGCTCCACATGCTCTCCTGCCTGAGTCCATGGCAGCAACACCAACTGCCAGCTTCTCTTCCCTTTCCTTCCCTGCTGCTATCTGCCTGACTAAGTGAGCGTAAATGAAATGAATCCATGTGGAGGGGCAGAGCCCTTTGCGCACCTTTGTCAGTCTTCCTTCTCCTCCTCCCTCCCCGTGATGTAACTTGGATTTTTGTTTGTATTCCCCTTCTCAGGCAAATAGCAGCAGGGAAGGAAAGGGAATCTGAGAGTTCCTATTTGGTGTTGCTGCCGTAGATTCAGGCAGGCAGCAGCATGTGAACAAATGAGTCATGCGGGTGGGGGGAGGGAGAGAATGAGATGGAGAGACTGTGGGGTAAGAGGGGAGAGGGAGAGAAAGAGATGGAGTGATTGTGGGATAAGGGGATGGTCAATTCTGCATGGTGAGGGATAGGGAAAGAGAGAGACAGGACTATTGGAGGGGGATAGATAGGCAATGCTGGATGGAGGGGGCGGTGAAAGAGATGGGACAATAGTGGATGCCGGAGGATGAGAGATAGAAGGGTGATTTTATATGGGGAACAAAGAGAGAGAAGCAATGGGCACTGAGAGAGAGACAATTTTGAATTGGAGGAAGAAAGAGGCAATGTTACATGGTAGGGGATAAGAGAATCAGAGGGGCAATGTTCATGTTCAGTGGGGACAAAAGAGAGAGATACAGAGGAGATCCTGCATCGCCAGGAGGGGGAGGGAAAGAGAGAGGGAAGATGCTATATGGCAGACAGGCAGACAGAAAAACAGAAGATTCTGGATAGAGGAGGAGAGAGGAGATGCTGCATGGCTGGAGAGGAGAATAGATACTGGTTGGAGGGGTGTAAGAGGAGAGACTGCATGGCTGTGGGGGGAGGAGATGACACATAACAGAGGGGAGAGTGAAAAGATGTCACAGGACTGGAGAGAGGGAAAAGAGACAGAGAAGAGATGCTGCATAGATAGCAGGAAACAGAGAGAGACCCACAGACAGGAGATGTTGTATGGCTGGAGGGGAGAGGGAAGAGTTGGTGACAGACTGGGGAATTAGAGAAGCAAAAGGGGAGGATATGAGTGAAAATCTGTAGGTTGATGCATATAAAAAATAGGGGGGGGGGTTCAAGACTAGATACTAAGAATGAATTAGATCTGAGTAGACAGAGTCACAGTAAAACAGAAGAAAGCTAAATGTAAAATATCAATGTCAGAGATGGATGTAGTGGAAGAGGTGAAGAAGATCACAAAGAGAAAAATGACAAATAGGAGACCCTGGAATGAGTTATGAGAAGACAGGAAAATAGTTTCAAACTGAAACTTTTTTAGAGGTAGAAACTTAACAGCCAAAGAACTTTAAAAAGTAAATAGGAAGGCTCAAATCTTGTTCTAAAAGACAGTTATTTTCTGTTCTTTGGTTGCTGGAGAGGTAGCACTGCCACTGTCCTGAATTAGGTATTAATTAAGTTGTGAGGAAGTAGAACATTTACAGAGGTTACTAAGGGCAACCTGATTACAGAGTTAGTTTGAAAGGGTCTCTTTGAAGCAGTCCCCTTAGATTCAAAACTATATAAAGAGGTAAGGTCCCACGTAACTTTCTTTCTGAGTTCTGAGAGAAGAGGACATTTCTCTGGTAAGTGAACATTATTTTGCCTTGTGCTTTTGGAACTTGGGGGTTTAAAGGAGAAATTGTAGGTTAGTGATAGGCAGAATAAAAATATACAGAAGCAAACTCTATCAACTAATCTCCATACTCTCTTCCCCCTAGTTTTAAAACTTTAACTTTGTACCACAGCATTAACAGCCTCTTGCAGGCACTGCAGGACCTAATTTAGACCTCATCCCTCCCACCCCTGGCACAACTCTTCATTTATAGTCAGTTATTATAATTAGGATAACAAGCAAGGAGTGTTTTTACAGAGTTTTAATTACATTTCATTACTTCCAAAGAAGAAAAGACTAAATAAATCACACAATATACCATATAAACTAAAGATATTTTTATAATAGGCTAATATCCTTAATACCTTAGCAAGTTCTAAATTATTGAAAAATTTAAAAATACTAAGATAAAGTCAGCAGTCCAGTAGGGAGAGGGGTGCTATCCAGTCTTTTGCACCGAGTATCACATGTATGATTGTCTCCCAGTTGGTGCCTGATGCAAAGAGCTCCTAGCTCTCAGAGAATGGGTCTGTTCTCTTGAGGCTAGAGTAACAGACTTGGTGGAGCTGAGGGAGACAGAGAGGTACATAGAGGAGACCTACAGGGATGTTGTAGAGAAGTCTCACTTCCAGTCTGGCAGCCCCTGTGCTGTCTTGGAAGAGGAAGGTCGCCTAGAAAGAGAGCATCACCCTGATGAAGTAGGAAGTACTCCTGTAGCCAGGACCTGCCCACCAGGGGATGTACAATCCTCTTGCACTGAGGATATGTCTCCAAGGACTTCTGCCCAGGAGGAAAGGGTTAGGACAGCTATTGTAGTTGATTGTCATGTTCTCTGTCTCTGCAGAGTAGAGCACCGAAGGATTGAACGACCATCTTTGTTTGGGGCTTTTCCCAGGTTCTGGCAGCCATCTTTGATAGGGGCGGCTGTGGTGGTGGCAGCCATCTTGGAGTGGGGCAGCTTCAGGAGGGAAGCCCATATTTGGGCGCAGGGCATCTCCAATGGGGGCAGCCATCTTGTATTCAGCTGTGCAAGCTTAGCTCTAATTCTCATACTATTTAAGGCCCTATTCTCAGTTCTTCTGTGCTTCGGCTTCTACTCAGTTTGCTGGATAGTTGCTCTGCCGGTTCCTGGATCTGCTATTGACTACTGCCTGGTATTGACCTTTGCCTGTCTCTGGACCTGCTATTGACTACTGCCTGGTATTGACCTTTGCCTGTCTCTGGACCTGCTATTGACCGCTGCCTGGTTTTGACCTTTGCCTGTCCCTGGATCTGGGGGGGACTCAGGGTTTTGGCCAACATCTCGGTGAGGGATTTCCCTCATCGAGTACAGGGGCTCACCTCTCAGTGTTACGAGCTTGACAGAAAGCCGAAGCCATGAGCTCGTCGGACAAGACCGATCTTACCAAACTTGCTCGGATTGTACAACAGCAGCAGGGGCAGTTGAATCAGCTGTCCTCTGCTCTACAGAATATCTGTTCTCAGCTACAGACGATGCAGGCTACCCGGGCCAGTGCTTCAAGTCCTCCAGAGCCAATGGGACCCCCGGGAGGGTTCCATCTCCCTGACCTACCACGCTTTGATGGCACCCCCCCATTCGCCTGTCGAGGATTCATTAACCAGTGCCGAATGTTGTTCGATTTGCAACCACAAGCTTTTCAAGGTCACGTACATGATGACTCTCTTGTCAGGACCAGCCCTAGCATGGGCTACCCCTCTATGGGAGCAGAGGGATCCAGCTTTGTCTAACTTTAATGAATTTTTACGCCAATTCCATATGGTATTTGATGTGCCCAAAAGACCTTCATCCACAGCCGGACAGCTGTTGCGCGTACAGCAGGGGTCAGACTCAGTTGGGGAGTACGTGATTCGATTTCGGACCCTTGCGGCCAAGTTGGGCTGGAATCAAGAAGCGCTGACCACCATAATTTGGCAGGGGTTGAGTAGCCGCATAAAGGACGAATTAGCTGGATGGGAAGTACCCACGTCTCTTGATGCGGTGATCGCCTTATGCACTCGGATTGATGTCCGGTTTCAAGAGCGTGCCCGGGAGCGGGCGGGTCAGCGATCTGGGGCCAAACTCTCCTTGAGTTCCCAGGGCCATCAGCTGCTGAGGAGGATGCCGGAACGTTCAGCGGAGAACTTGGAGGAACCCATGGTAATGGGCCGATCACAGCTCACCGTGAAGGAGCGAATGTTTCGTCGTAGGAATCGACTCTGTTTTTACTGCGGAGAATCCGGCCATATGGTAGGCCAGTGTCCCAATAAGTCAGGAAACGACCAGGCCCAGGACCACTGAGGTGGGTGGCCCTGGGTCATGTAGCATCTGAGCCAGAACAAGAATCGTCGCCGGCGGAGAAGCTGGTGGTGGTTCCCCTGACCTTGCAATTCCAGGACCTTTCAGTATCTACCTCCGCATTGATTGACTCCGGAGCAGGGGGTAACTTCATCGCCGCTGAACTGCTGGCTAAGTTAGGTAGCCCCTGCATGACCTGTGGATCACCGCTGCAGGTAACCTCAGTCCAAGGAGGGGCATTGCCCCATGCTATTACCCATGTCACCAAACTCCTACTGGGGGTGAGTCATATGCCACAGATTAATTGGAGAACAGGAGATGTGGCCAGTTGGAGTCCGCAGTATCATTTAACCTGCCTCAAGCCCGTGGTCCCACCTGGTGGGATGGTGGAGGTGGCCACCGGGGAAGTAAAGACCAAGTGTTCAGGACTTCCTATCGGATGTTCCAGGATGTGTTCGATGCCCGAGAGGCGGAGAGTCTTCCTCCTCATCGTCCATTCGATTGTGCCATCGAGTTGATGCCCGGACATACTCCACCCCAGGGACAATTGTACACCTTATCACGTGGAGAGTCAGACGCAATGCGTCAGTATGTCCAGGAGAACCTGGCTAAGGGCTTTATCTGACCCTCTTCCTCGCCGGGTCCTTGGAGGAAACTGACATAAATCTGAGGTATGCTCTGCCCTATGAGTAGGTCCTGTACTCAGTTGTTTCCATCCCAAACACTCCATAGTCTGGAGAAAACCAGCAGACGAAAACATGGCTAGATTGATCACGGCTTGCTGTTATTCTGTATTCAGGAAACAGATTTGAAAGGAACAGCTATAAACAGGTTTTTATCTGATTTCTCTTTCTGTTCTTTTCAGGTTCATTATGACAGCTCTTGTTTTTTTTAGTTAAAATCTTTTATTATTTTTTAAAAGTGAATGAACTGTATTGGCATTACTGTAGCGTCAGCCGCTAGCGCGGCTTAGTACACGGGGTAAACTGGTAGTTTTCTGTGAATATCAAAGGGTTTGAGTATATATAAGACACTGGTTGCCTTGAGCCTTTATATATCCATATATAGAATGTCAATGTGATTACAAATCCTATTCTAAATATGTATCCAAAGGTTTCCATGTCTAAAGAATGGCCTGTAGGTTATTTGTTTTTTCAGCAGATTTTAATTCAAATTTTGATCCCAAACATAATGTGTTCCACCAGAATGTAGCATCTAACATGTTTGCATTTTCCACTTGCCTAGAATCATCCGCAGGGCAATAGAGATTAAAATATCAAGAAGTTTGAGATCTAATCTCTGCACATATAATTGAGGATGTGCTGAATGTAAAATTATTATAACAATTGAGAGCTTGGTTTGACAGTGAAATATAGCTTGAATATATTTCCAAATTTGTATCCAGAACAATGCGAACAAGAGTTGTTGGGGAGAGACCTGCTTTCCATTTTTTCATAGGGGTCCAAATTGCCCTATGTAGTAAAAATTAATGGGATTATGCTTATTTACTTTGAGCCATAAATGAGATCAATCAATATTTTATTTATCAATTTATTGGTGCTTATATCCCACATAATCTGAATGTTAATTATTCAGTTCTATGTGGCTTACAATAATTAAGACTAGAAATGCATACTTTATATATACTAGTAAAAAAGGCCTGTTTCTGACACAAATGAAACGGGCGCTAGCAAGGTTTTCCTTGGAGTGTGTATGTTTGAGAGAGTGTGTGTGAGAGTGACTGTGTGAGAGAGAGAGAATGAATGTGCGAGTGTGTGTGTGTGTGACAAAGAGAGAGAGTGAGACTGGGTGCGAATGTGTCTGTGAGAGAGAGAGTGTGTGTGTGAGAATGAGAGTGTGTGCCAGGGGCCCCCTCCCTCCGAGTTCCAGGGCCCCCCTCCCTCCGAGTTCCAGGACCCCCCTCCCTCCGAGTTCCAGGGTCAACTCCCTCCCTCCGAGTTCCAGGGTCATCCCCTCCCCTCCGAGTTCCAGGGTCATCCCCCCTCCCCTCCCTCCGAGTTCCAGGGTCATCGCCCCCTCCCCTCCCTCCAAGTTCCAGGGTTGTCCCCTCCCCCCTCCCTCTGAGTTCCAGGGTAGTCCCCTCCTTCTGAGTTTCAGGGTCCCTCCCTCCCTCCATCCGAGTTTCATATACAGACATTGAGAGTGAGCATCTTTTAAAGTTTTTTTTTTTTAAATAAGCTGTACCTTCTGTTACTTTAATGCGTGCGTTTCTCCGTTCCTCACTACCTCCCTCCCTCCCTCCCAGTTCCAGGGCCCCCCTCTCTCCCAGTTCCATGGTCATTGGCTCTCCCTCCCTCCCTCTTCCACGGACGTTGGCCCTCCCTCCCTCCCTCCCAGTTCCACGGTCGTCGGCCCTCCCTCCCAGTTCCACGGTCGTCGGCCCTCCCTCCCTCTCTCCCAGTTCCACGGTCGTCGGCCCTCCCTCCTAGTTCCAGGGCCCCCCTCTCTCCCAGTTCCACGGTCGTCGGCCCGCCCTCCCTCCCTCCCACCCAGTTCCAGGGCCCCCCTCTCTCCCAGTTCCATGGTCGTCGGCCCTCCCTACCTCTCTTCCAGTTCCACAGTCATCGGCCCTCCCTCCCTCTCTCCCAGTTCCACGGTTGTCAGCCCTCCCGCCCTCCCTCCCAGTTCCAGGCACCCTTCCTCCGCTTTTAAAAACTAATTTTCACTTACCTAGTCAGGGTTACGGCGGCCGGCAAAGCATACAGGCTCGGCCCTTCTCTGTCTGTCAGCTCTGGCCCTCATTTCCTGTTTCCGCAAGGGCGGGACCAGAGCTGACAGAGAAGGGCCGAGCCTGCATGCTTTGCCGGCCGCCGTAACCCTGAAGCGGTAGGTGAAGATTAGTTTTTAAAAATGGAGGGAGGGCCGACGACCGTGGAACTGGGAGAGAGGGGGGACCCTGGAACTGGGAGGGAGGGCCGACAACGACTGTGGAACTGGGAGAGAGGGGGGGCCCTGGAACTGGGAGGGAGGGAGGGCTGACGACCGTGGAACTGGGAGAGGGGGAGCCCTGGAACTGGGAGGGAGGGACGGAGAACGTTGGAGGAGAGTGACATCAGCAGATGGTTACGGGCGCAGGTAGCCTCATTGGAACATTGGAGGAACAAATTATTATATTATAAATATCCTATATAATAATTCTCACTTCCAACGTTCTGACGCTGCCTGGGACCGTGGCTTCTGCCGGAGGTGGTCTGCTACCTGCGGTAGATAACACTGACGTCACACATCCCTTCGAGTCTGCTGCTTTCTCTTCTCTTCGCTCTGACCTCTGACTCTGGTCCCACCCTTACCGAAACAGGAAATGAGGACGGGACCAGAGCGAAGAGAAGGAAAGGCAGTAAACTCGCTGATCCTGCTCGCTCTTCAATGCTGCCGACGGGACCCCGGTAAGAGAGGGGGAGAGGGGGGTTGGCGATTTTAGAGGGGGGGGGACTGGCAGTCGGAGGGAGGACAGAGTGAAGGAGAATGACAGAGGGAGGGAGGGGGGACTGCAACTCCAAGGGAGAGCAGAGTGAAGGAGAGTGACAGAGAGAGGGAGGAAGCCATGGAAATCGGAGGGGAGCAAAGGGGGCCGTGGGACTTGGAGGGGACAGAGGGAGAGAGTGAGGGGGGGGAGGGGGAAAACCTTGCTAGCGCCCATTTCTTTTCGTAACGAAATGGACCTTTTTTACTAGTATATATACTACTACTACTACTACTTAACATTTCTGTAGTGCTGCTAGGGTTACGCAGCGCTGTACAATTTAAAATAAAAGGACAGGCCCTGCTCAAAGAGCTTACAATCTAAAGGACAAGTGAGTAGACGATACGATACAAGTATGAAAAAAACATTAACAGTGAGATTTTGAAATGAGCAAATAAAGATATCATAACACTTGCTGTTTAGTTCATTGTCTAACAAAGCAAACATTTGTTAAAAAAGAATGCCTTGAGAAATTTGCGAAATATTAGATAGTTGATTATTCTTTTTATTTCACTAGGGATGGTGTTCCACCATTTTGAACCTGTTTGTGAGAAATCTCTGTTCAATATGGATTTAAACCTGATGTTTTTATAGCTAGGAAACTGTTGTATGAGATAGATTTACCCTACCATCAGCTTCATCATGTAATCTGGGTTTATGTCATAGATAATTTTGTAGATTAACGTACACATTTTAAAGATAATTCTGGCTTTGGTAGCAAATGTAATTTAGATAATAGCAGGGATGCTCTATTGAATTTTGAAGCGTTGCATATGAGTCTAGCATCAGTATTTAGGGTAGTTTGAAGTATTTTGATGAGGGATTCCTTATTCCCTAAATAGACTGAATTGTGAAATGGCTAATGTTTGTACATGGAAACAAAAAGTAGAAAACAGAAAGAAAGATCTGATTCTTTTCAGCTTCCATAAAGTTGTAAAGGTTTTGGTCACTACGGAATTAACTTGATTTTCACATGATAGGGAATTGGTCGATGACCCCAAGAATTTTCAAATTATGTTCCAATGGATAGTTCGTCTGATTGATGGTAAAACTGGCCTGATTGTGGAAGCTGTTAGGACTGGAAATTATGAGAAATTTAGTTTTCTCCCTGTTTAATTTTAGATGAAAAGATTTTGCCCAATTCTCCATGACATCTACGATATTGGAGAGGATATCCTGAATTTGAGTGTCAAAGGGAAGATATATAGTCACGTCATTGGCATATATAAAAGACTGCAATCCTTCAGCCTCTAGGAGGTGACCTAGGGGTTCCATCATGATGCTAAAGAGAATGGGAGATATTGGAGATCCCTGTGGAACTCCACAATCTGGGGACCAGGCTGGAGAAGTGGATCCTCCCATTTTGACTTTGTATGTTCTGGATTTGAGGAACCCTATGAACCACTTATGAACATCTCCGCAGATGCCAATTGTAGATAAAATGTTGTGATCTACCATGTCGAATGCACTGGACATGTCGAATTATATAAGATAATTTTCCTACCCATGCTTAAGATTCGTCTAAATTTAATTATTAGTGTAATAAGAACCGTTTTGGTGCTGTAGTTGGGTCTAAATCCCGATTATGTGTAATGAGATAAGCATCTAGAAGAGAGATTTTTGACTGTTTGGTTCTGGTTGGAGGTCCATGTAAGGACTCAATGAAGTATCCTTCCTGAAGCAGCTTTATTCTCAGTGAAACAAGGTGCACTTGTAGAAGGAAGGGCAACAAGGGATTGTGTCAACAAAAGTTTTCTAAACAGTTCAATGACTCCCGGGCTTCACCATGAGCAGCCTGACTCCTATAAGTTATGACAAAACTATAAGATAAGTAAAGGACATTTGCATTTTCGTGGTTTAACTATGTTTTCAATCTGCAAATAATGAAATTTCACAGATGTAAACCCCCTGGTGGCAGAGCAAGGTATTAAAAGATGGTACCAAATATGTCACAGTGTTTCCCCGAAATGACTCAACACCAACCAGGGAGTTTAACAATAAAAAAACATATTTTTTATTAGTATTATATTTAAATGTTAATTAAATTTTACCAACTTGCACATTCAACATATGTATTTCAATTACAGGTTTAAACATTGGGAGCATTTTCAGATAACTATAAATATTAGGTACATAAATCATGTAAGCACATTCAATTTTACAAAACACTAGATTCTTTAACATTTCTTTTCTCCTGTCTTTCAGATTTCCATAGACCCTCAAGGATCTCAACATGTAACTCTACTCTTTCTTTCCTTAGTTATCTCTCACTTATTGTTCAGGTTTCCTTTACTATTTTCTCTTTTGTGCACTTTTTAAAATAGTCTCAGTCACTTAGCTGCTCTCTCTGTTTTTTCTCTCTCTCTCTTCAACGGTGGGCGCCTTTTCTTTCAGGTGATGATCTCCAGCATAAACTTTCTTCCAGTCTTTTCCTAGTAACATCTTCTCATCAATACAGCTCCATCCCAACTGCCAGCCTGAGCTGTTTGTCACTCTCCTGAGAGTTCCATCAGCATGCGGAACACTCAGCGCATGCACACAGATCACTCAGTTTCACTGCACTGCTCACTGTCTCCACACCAGATTTAGAATGAGCCAGGTAATCTTTTAACATTTAACCCATAGACAGATGTAGACAAGCATCAGCAGTGCTATAGGAGTGAAGGGTTGTGGCTTGGTTGGTGGGTGAGTTCACGGGAGGTTTTTTTACAAGTCCGGGCACAGGTCCGGTATGGTAGTTTTGGTGTTTGGTGTCTTACCTCATTAATTCATAGTATTAGTGATAGGGAAGGAGAGCTTTTTTATACCATTCGTTTTTCTCATGTAGATATGAGTTTTTGCGCATGTTTTTTTTGCTCTCTGGTTCTCTTTCACTGGTTCTCTTTTACTTCTTGCTGCAATAGTGGATTCAGCACTACATGCAATGGTTTTCCTATCAGGAGCTTTGAGGTTCCTTATTGGTTAATTAACTTTTAAGGATTCTGGTGATCCTTTCTGACTTACTGGGATAGACACCTACAAAACTTTCAATTTCAAACTTCTTAGAAATCTAGAGTGAAGAGTCATACATTTTGGAGACATTTCACTCCAATTAAATGTGACTGTTAGCTCTGACATTGTTGTAGACTTCCAGTCATAATTATCTATGAAATGTAAATTTTGAGAGGGGAATCTGAATGTAAATAAACCTAAAAGACGTCCTTTCTGATGGGAAGAATGAGCTGGAGGACTAATAAAATTCTAAGAGTTTAGAAAGTTAAGTTCCTTAGTATGAGGATCATTTGGATTATGTAAGTGTAAGTTAGTGCCTTCAGTGCTTCTTCCTAGTAGAAATGTTTTGAGCATTTAAACATATACTAGATACAAATTTAGTAAATAATGACTGAGCGTCAGTCCAATTTCCAGGGGGCCGATAAAATAAAATTGCAGTTAGGTGATTGTGTGAGGCCAATATTTCAAGAGTGGGAGATAAGAAATCAGAGATTGGTTCAATTAAGAAAAATGATTTATAAAGGAGAACAGTGCCCTTGTTTATCCAGGTCCTTAAGCCAAACATATTGATACCAATAGAATGTGGAAAATGGAATAAGTTCAGAACTTTATAAAATGTCAGCATTAATTTACCTTTGGGAAATACAGAAACACAGAAATCATATAAATCAGAAGATTTTGATAAAGAAGTTAGTTCAATAATACTTTTTTTGATAGTGCTTGGTAACTGTAACCATTGAAACATTTGGTTGGGAGGTAGGTCATATTTATGAATTAAATCTTCAAATGAAAGAAAACCCAGTCCAAATAGGAGTTGATTTAATAACCAAATATTTAGTTGTTGCCTTAACTTCCACAATATAGCTTTTCTTTTCTATTCTGAATTTAGGAATTTAGAAATTTGAGAAGAGCTCCAGACATTCTTTTGCATAGCTTTATCAGTCTGCAAAAGAGCAAAGTTTGTATCTTTGATTTATCTATTATTGAATAGATTATGTGTCAAAGACATTGTAATAAGCAAAGAGGTAGGTACTGGTGAGATCAGATCCCTTTCAATATGTAGCCATAGAGGGATGTCATGATCTGTAGGAGAAGTTAATAACCAATATATACCAAATGTACAGTAGCTAATGACAGGTGATAGTTGTCAAAATATGGGTGATTTAGGTAATGCTCTAAGGAGTAAATTCTATAAGTAGCGCCTAAAAAGCAGCATTGATAAAGAGGTACACTTAGCGCAATTTTATAACGAATATTTCCATATCATCAAGCAAATCAATCCATAGACTGGTGGGTTGCGTCCATCTACCAGCAGGTGGAGATAGAGAGCAATCTTTTGCCTCCCTATATATGGTCATGTGCTGCCGGCGGAAACTCCTCAGTATGTTCTCTATCTCAGCAGGTGTGTGGTCACGCAGCAGCAGCTCTGGCTAGGTCTCCAAGCCTATTTTTAGGTTTTGTTGAGTACCTAGGGTTGAGGGCTCTTCGTGAGCAAATTAAACCTGGTGGTGCCAGGTCCCTCCTTTTCTCCCGCTTCCCGCTGGCTCCGTTGAAAAATTTTTTTTTTTTTAAAATGTTCAAAAAGGGCGTTTATTTTAGCTGCTCACTGGGACACCAATTCTTCGCAGCTCGGAGCAAGCAGCAGGTAATTTTACCTTTTATTGGCGGGCAGGGGGTCCCCGAACGTTCCCCTCATGGCTTATGGCGTCGGAGGGAAAGGGCGCGAAAAAGTGCTTCCCGGACGGCATTCGTGCGTCTAGCAGGGAGGCACAGGATCGGAGGCAGAGTAGCCCTTTCTGGGCGCCTTTCTGGACTTGGCTGGTTTTTCCTCTGTTGGAGCGTCGGCGGCTTGTTCCGCCTTAGGCGCGCATCCCCCGATTTCCGTCCCTCCGGTGTTCGCCGGCCACGCGGCTCGGTCGGCTTCCTCTGGGGCCGCCCTTGAGTGGGGAGACAGCAAAAAGTTGGCCGCCCTTGATTTGGGCGGCGGTAAGAAGTTGGTGAAAATTAAGCACCCTTCTTCCTGTGCGGCTCCTTCGTGGAGTGATGTGACAGACGCCATTTTGGATGTGCAGCGTGCCTCTCCCCCACTCTTTGGAGCAGAGGTTGAGAGTTCCTCTAGGGCCATGGCCCAGGCTGCAGAGGTGCACAAACAGGGGGATTTCTCTCCTGAGTTTATTTTGCTGCTGCATCAGGCATTTCTTCTGCAAAACGCTGCTCCAGCTCCCCTGTCAGACATGGATGAAGAGGCCTCCCTGATCAAACGCCTTCGGGTGGATCATCAGGCCTTAGGGGACTCTGTCTCTTCTGATGTAGATGAGGGCAGCGTTTCTGGGTTCTCCCAAAGGTCCTTCGGGGATTCCTTGGAGGAGGCTAATCCTCGCCCCGATGGGGCAGATGACCCCTCTGCAGCACGGCTTTTTCGCTCAGAGGATTTGCCCAACCTGTTAGTTCAGGCCATGAGCATTTTAAATATTTCCTCTCCGGAGGAAGGCCCTCTTTCAGCCTCGGCAGGTTCCGCTATTATGCTGGGAACAAAGGGCCCGCCCAGAACCTTCCACATTCATGAAGCCATGCAGACTTTAATTTCGGCTCAGTGGGATTCTCCTGATGTGAGCCCTAAAGTAGCCAGAGCCATGTCCCGTCTGTACCCTCTGCCTGAGGGTGAACGGGAGGCCTTAGACTCTCTGATCGCTGTGGTGACGAAGAAGGCGGCTCTGCCAGTGGAAGGCGGCTCTGCCCTGAAGGACGCTCAGGACAGGAAATTGGAGGTAGCCTTAAAGTTGGCTTTTGACGCAGCCGCGCTGAGTCTGCAGGCCTCAGTTTGCGGCTCCTTTGTGGCCAGGGCATATAAGTACATAAGTAATGCCACACTGGGAAAACACCAAGGGTCCATCAAGCCCAGCATCCTGTCCACGACAGTAGCCAATCCAGGCCAAGGGCACCTGGCAAGCTTCCCAAATGTATAAACATTCTATACAGGTTATTCCTGGAATTGTGGATTTTTCCCAAGTCCATTTAGTAGCGGTTTATGGACTTGTCCTTTAGGAAACCATCTAACCCCTTTTTAAACTCTGCCAAGCTAACCGCCTTCACTACGTTCTCTGGCAACGAAATCCAGAGTTTAATTACGCGTTGGGTGAAGAAATATTTTCTCCGATTTGTTTTAAATTTACTACACTGTAGTTTCATCGCATGCTCCCTAGTCCTAGTATTTTTGGAAAGCGTGAACAGACGCTTCACATCCACCTGTTCCACTCCACTCATTATTTTATATACCTCTATCATGTCCCCACTCAGTCGTCTCTTCTCCAAGCTGAAAAGCCCTAGCCTCCTTAGTCTTTCTTCATAGGGAAGTCGTCCCATCCCCGCTATCATTTTAGTTGCCCTATGCTGCACCTTTTCCAATTCTGCTGTATCTTTCTTGAGATGCGGCGACCAGAATTGAACACAATACTCAAGGTGCGGTCGCACCATGGAGAGATATAACGGCATTATAACATCCTCACACCTGTTTTCCATACCTTTCCTAATAATCCCCAACATTCTATTCGCTTTCCTAGCCGCAGTAGCACACTGAACAGAAGGTTTCAGTGTATTATCGACGACGACACCCAGATCCCTTTCTAGGTCCGTAACTCCTAACGTGGAACCTTGCATGACGTAGCTATAATTTGGGTTCTTTTTTCCCACATGCATCACGTTGCACTTGCTCATATTAAACGTCATCTGCTATTTAGCCTCCCAGTCTCCTAAGGTCCTTCTGTAATTTTTCACAATCCTGTCGCGAGTTAACGACTTTGAATAACTTTGTGTCATCAGCAAATTTAATTACCTCGCTAGTCACTCCCATCTCTAAATCATTTATAAATATATTAAAAAGCAGTGGTCCTAGCACAGACCCCTGAGGAACCCCACTAACTACCCTTCTCCATTGTGAATACTGCCCATTTAACCCCACTCTCTGTTTCCTATCCTTCAACCAGTTTTTAATCCACAATAGGACTTTTCCTCCTATCCCATGACCCTCCAATTTCCTCTGTAGCCTTTCACGAGGTACCTTGTCAAACGCCTTTTGAAAATCCAGATACACAATATCAACTGGCTCCCCTTTGTCCACATGTTTGTTTACTCCTTCAAAGAATTGAAGTAAATTGGTCAGGCAAGATTTCCCTACACAAAAGCCGTGCTGACTTGGTCTCAGTAATCCATGTCCTTGGATGTGCTCTGTAATTTTGTTTTTAATAATAGCCTCTACCATTTTCCCTGGCACCGACGTCAGACTCACCGGTCTATAATTTCCCGGATCTCCCCTGGAACCTTTTTTAAAGATGGGCGTTACATTGGCCACCCTCCAATCTTCCGGTACCATGCTCGATTTTAAGGATAAATTGCATATCACTAGCAGTAGCTCCGCAAGCTCATTTTTCAGTTCTATCAGTACTCTGGGATGGATACCATCCGGTCCAGGAGATTTGCTACTCTTCAGTTTGCTGAACTGCCCCATTACGTCCTCCAGGTTTACCGTGAAGTCAGTAAGTTTCTCCGACTCGTCCGCTTGAAATATCATTTTCGACATTGGCATCCCACTCAAATCTTCCTCGGTGAAGACCAAAGCATTCATTCAATCTCTCAGCTACGTCTTTGTCTTCCTTGATTGCCCATTTTACCCCTCGGTCATCCAGTGGCCCAACTGATTCTTTTGCTGGCTTCCTGCTTTTAATATGCTGAAAAAATTTTTACTACGTTTTTTTTTGCCTCTAATGCTATCTTTTTCTCGTAATCCCTCTTGGCCTTCTTTATCTGTGCCTTGCATTTGCTTTTACACTCCTTATGCTGCTTCTTGTTATTTTCAGACGGTTCCTTTTTCCATTTTCTGAAGGCGTTTCTTTTAGCCCTAATAGCTTCCTTCACCTCACTTTTCAACCAGGCCGGCTGTCTTTTGGAGTTCTGTCTTTCTTTTCTAATTCGCATGCCTGACCGTTTTACAGCGGGCCTCCCCCTTGGATCCTTCCTTGCAAGTAGGCAAGTCGGGCTTGGCCTACTTGGCAGACTTGCTATATGATGTCTTGAGAGCCTCAGCTAAAGGTATGGCTCAGACAGTCTCTGCCCGTCGGTGGCTATGGCTTAAGCATTGGTCTGCTGACCATGCCTCAAAATCTCGCCTAGCCAAGTTGCCTTTTAAGGGCAAGCTGCTCTTTGGGGATGAGCTGGACAAGATCGTGATGGATCTCGGCAGTTCTAAAGGCAAGAGGTTGCCGGAGGTGAGGGCTTGGGCTGGCAGTGTTCGCCCTGGTTCCTCTAAGGGCCGGTTTCAGGAGGCCCGTCGGTAACGCCCGAGCAAGTCGGGCTCCTCTTCCTCCTTCAAGCGGAAGTTCTCCCCCAAGCAGCATTCCTTTCGCAGAGACCACCGTCCCGGAGGTTCTTCCTCCGGTCCTCCCCCAGGGTCTCGCACCCAATGATGGGACCCTGGTCCATGGCCCAGAGCAGATAGGAAGACGGTTGTCCTCATTTCTGGGCGGGTGGACCAGGGTAACTTCAGACGCTTGGGTTCTGGAAGTCATCAGAGACGGCTACAAGTTGGAGTTCCGCCGGCCCCTGAGAGACGGGTTCGTGAACTCTCCCTGCAAGTCTCCCCTCAAAGCAGCAGCAGTTCGGCGGACTCTGGACAACTTGCTCCACCTTGGGGTGGTGGTCCCAGTGCCAGTAGATCAGTTTGGCACGGGACGCTACTCCATTTACTTTGTGGTGCCAAAGAAAGGAGGTTCTTCTTGGCCTATTCTCGATCTCAAGGGAGTCAATCGGGCCTTGAGAATACGGCATTTCAGAATGGAGACTTTCCGCTCCGTGATAGCTGCGGTACAAGCAGGAGAATTCCTGGCATCCTTGGACATCCTTTGCACATTCCCATCTGGCCGCCTCATCAGCGCTTCCTGCGCTTTGCAGTGCTGGGTCGGCACTTCCAGTTCAGAGCCCTCCAGTTCGGGTTGGCTATGGCTCCGCGGACCTTCTCCAAAGTGATGGTGGTCATTGCGGCTTTTCTATGCAAGGAAGGAGTACAAGTCCATCCCTACCTGGACGACTGGCTGATTCAAGCTCCCTCCTTTGCGGAGTTTGGGAGAGCGACGGACAGGGTCATTGCTCTTTTGAGGTCCCTGGGATTGATCATCAACTGGGAGAAAAGTCAGCTGCGCCCGACTCAGTCCCTGGAGTGTCTGGGTGTTCGGTTCGACACCCAAGTGGGCAGAGTGTTCCTGCCAGACAACCAGAGCCTCAAGCTTCAAGCCCAGGTGGGCCGGTTCCTAGCCTCCTCAGCTCCTCGGGCTTGGGATTATGTGCAACTGTTGGGCTCCATGACGGCCACGATGGAGGTAGTGCCCTGGGCCAGGGCCCATATGAGCCCATTATAGCACTCTCTCTTGCGGCGTTGGTCTCCAGTTTCGGAGGATTATGCTATACGCCTTCCCTTGGATCCAGCGGTGCGCAAGGCACTGAATTGGTGGCTGATGCCAGATAAGCTGGCCGCCAGAATGTCTCTTACGACCCCAGACTGGATTGTCATCATGACGGACACCTGCTTAATGGACTGGGGAGCCCACTGCCTGGGAAGGACGGCGCAGGGGCTTTGGTCTCCTGCGGAGGCGAAGTGATCCATCAACCTCTTGGAACTCCGAGCCATTCAGTTGGCGCTTCTAGAGTTTCGTCAGTTACTGGTACTGAGGCCAGTTCGGGTCCTGTCAGACAGTGCCAAGGCTGTGGCCTATGTCAATCGCCAGGGAGGTACCAAGAGCGCCCCTCTAGCCATGGAGGCCATGAAGTTATGCCTGTGGGCAGAAGTGAATCTGGACCAACTGTCGGTGGCTCACATTGTGGGAGTCCTGAATGTCCAGGCGGACTTTCTTAGTCGCCATACCTTGGATCCCGGAGAGTGGCAACTGTCTGCTTCGGCGTTCTTGGAGATCACGAACCACTGGGGCATGCCGACCTTGGACCTGATGGCGACCTCGGCAAATTGCCAAGTGCCGCGGTTCCTCAGCAGAGGTAGGGACCCGCGATCTCTGGGGGTCGATGCTCTTCTCCAGCAGTGGCCGGTACAGGAGCTTCTCTACGTGTTTCCGCCCAGGCCAATGATGGGCAGAGTTTTCGGCCGAGTGGCGAAGCATCCAGGCAGGGTGGTCCTCCTGGTGGGTCCCGATTGGCCCAGACGTCCTTGGTATGCGGACCTAATCCAGCTTTCCGTGGGCAGGCCTCTGCGGCTGCCAGCGGAGTGGAGCCTCTTGCATCAGGGTCCCGTGGTGATGGAGGATCCCTCCCCTTTTGGTCTTACGGCCTGGCTCTTGAGCGGAAGCGGCTGAGGAAGAAGGGTAATCTCGGACAAGGTAATCGCCACCATGCTGAGGGCAAGGAAGCACTCTACTTCTACTACGTATGCCAGGGTTTAGCGTACCTTTGCATCGTGGTGTGAGGCAGGCTCCCTGTCGCCCTTCACGGCGCCCATTGCTTCAGTGTTGGCGTTCCTGCAAGAAGGTCTGGAGAAAGGCCTGTCGCTCAGTTCGCTTAAAGTCCAGGTAGCAGCTTTGGCTTGCTTCAGGAGTCGACTGAAGGGTGCTTCCATGGCTTCACAGCCAGATGTGGTGCACTTTCTTAAAGGAGTTAATCACCTGCGCCCTCCTCTGCACTCGATAGTGCCTACGTGGAATCTCAATCTGGTGCTGCGGGCCTTGCTGAAGCCGCCCTTTGAGCCCTTGTCAAGGGCGTCACTGAAGGACCTGACGTTGAAAGCGGTCTTTTTGGTGGCAATCACTTCAGCCAGAAGAGTTTCCGAGCTCCAGGCGCTCTCTTGTAGAGAGCCGTTTCTGCGGTTCACTGAGGCAGGAGTGTCGATTCGCCCAGTGCCTTCCTTCTTGCCCAAGATTGTTTCTCACTTCCATGTGAATCAGCAACTTTGCCTACCCTCCTTCTGTAGGGAGGATTACCCAGAGGATTACAATCCTTTAGATTGTAAGCTCCGTTGAGCAGGGACTGTCCTTCTTTGTTAAATTGTACAGCGCTGCGTAACCCTAGTAGTGCTTTAGAAATGTTAAGAAGTAGTAGGAGTACTCTGCTCTCAAATGTCTGGATGTTAGACGAGTCATCATCAGATACTTGGAAGTGACCAATGATTTCCGGAAATCGGATCACCTGTTCGTGCTGTTCGCAGGCCCTCGTAGGGGTCTGCAGGCATCTAAGCCTACTGTGGCATGTTGGGTCAAGGAGACGATTGCGGCGGCTTATGTGGCTGCAGGGAAGGTGCCACCTATCCAGCTGAAGGCTCACTCCACTAGAGCACAGGCGGCCTCGATGGCAGAGTCCAGATCTGTCTCCTTGGAAGAGATTTGCAGAGCGGCAACTTGGGCGTCGGCTCATATCTTCTCAAGACATTACCACTTGGATGTGGCTGCTCGGGCCGAGGCCCAGTTTGGAGCTTCAGTGTTGCGTTCTGGTATTTCCATTGTCCCGCCCTGGGTGAGTACTGCTTCGGTACATCCCACCAGTCTATGGATTGATCTGCTTGATGATATGGAAGGTAAAATTATGTATCATACTTGATAATTTTCTTTCCATTAATCATAGCAGATCAATCCATAGCCCCTCCCAGATATCTGTACTGTTTGGTTTCTAGTTTCTGGTTTTTCAGATATGTTTCAGGTTCATGTTCAGTCTTCAGTTCCTGTTCAGGAGGACTTCGTGTTCAAGTTCTTCCCATTGGATTTTCCTTGAGTTGAGACAATTTTGTGTTACAGTGAGCTGCTGCATTCCTCTCCCCCCGTTTCGACGGTGGCTGGATTGATTTCTAAATTATGCTGGCGCTCCCTCCCACTTTGTGCGGTAGTAGAGCAGTTTTGTATCCCTCCCGCTTCGGCGGTGTTAGGGTAAGCCAGCTCCTCCCGCGGTTGCGGTAGCAGGATAAGCCAGTCCCCCCCGCTTCGGCAGTGGTGGGCTGGAATGTTTCCCCCCCCCCCTGCTTCGGCGGTGGTGGACTGGGTTGATCCCCCCCCCCCCCCCTTCGGCGGTGGTGGACTGGGCGGAGTGTCTCTTTGTGGGTGTAATTCTCTATATGCTGAGTCCTGCTAATGGAGCTTTGATATCGACCATACTGAGGAGTTTCCGGCAGCACATGACCACAGATAGCGAGTCAAAAGATTGCTCTCTATCTCCACCTGCTGGTAGATGGACACAACCCACCAGTCTATGGATTGATCTGCTATGATTAATGGAAAGAAAATTATCAGGTATGATACATAATTTTACCATTTCCTTTATGGTAAGGTAAGGTTCACCTAACTGTAGGTGGCTGCAATTAGATCTGTTACAAGCAGGTCTAAATACTGGCGCCTAAGTTAGGCGCACAGGCGTGATTCTCTATCAGCATGCAAAAATCTGAGAACAAGCCCCCCCAACCACGCCCCCCCCCCCCAAAATGTTTATGCATGATATGATTTAGGCACAATTCGTTATAGAATTAGATATGTGCCTAAATCCTAATTATTCGCAATTACGGCTGATAATTAACTCGCAATTATCATTACTGATTGCCTTGTTCAATTAAGTTGTGGCCTCTCTTTATAGAATCACGCTATGAGTGTCTTTAATCGATGTTGATTTTTCAGGCACAATATATAGTTCTGTTAAGGATGGATCATTTAGCGCTTCCTATGTAGGAATTGCTATGTGCTCCTCTGTTAAATCCTAGTAGTTACCGTGTGCTAATGACTACATTAGTGCATGACCTGTATAAAACATATCCTCAAAAAGAAAAACATTAGATTTGTAGCTAACTTCCACTAAAATCTGTGTTAACTCCAAATCCTAATGAACTTTAGTAAGCAAACCCAGTGGCGTAGCAAGGGGGGGGGCGGTCCGCCCCGGGTGTCAGCTCGGGGGGGGGGGGGTGCCCCCTGCCACCTCCCCCCCCCCCCGGGTGCAGCACGAGCTGAGCACCCTACCTTTAAAGAAATTTCGGAAGCCGTGGAGAGGCGAGGCGCAGCGCCTCGCGCCTGCAAGTAAAAGAAGCGAGGATCGTCATTGGGCCTTTCCTCACGCTATCTGTCCCGCCCTCCACTGACACAACTTCCTATATCCGCAAGGGCGGGACAGATAGCTGCGCCTCGCCTCTCCACGGCTTCCGAAATTTCTTTAAGGTAGGGTGCTCAGCTGGTTGGAGGGAGCTGAGGAGGGTAGGCACTGGGTCGGGGGGGAGTGTTGATGTGCTGAGGGGGGGTGTCATCGTGCTGCACCCGGGGGGGGGGTGCAACGGCGAACCGCTCTGGGTGGCAGCCCTCCTTGCTACGCCACTGAGCAAACCGCTAAGTAACATTGTGAGCATTAATTTAAGAACTCAGCCTTGGTAAATTTTCAGAGAGGCCAGTTTGGGAGCATACATCTCAGTTACAAGCACACATCCTTTGAATATCAGGCCCAGTGGCTTTTTTGAATGCACTGACTCTTCTCTGGTTTGTTTTCCTGTAGGCAAGCTTTCTGCAGATGTTGGTGAGTAATTTTATATTCATTTACTATAGCTGAAAATATTCCAGTTCCTAAGTCAATCATTAGGAATATAAATAACTAAGGGGCCCTTTTACTAAGCTGCGTAAGTACCTATGTGCACCCAATGCATGCCAATTAGGAACTACAGCCCGTTTACTGCAAGGCCCGGGCGATAATTTCATTTTTTTACATGTGCCTAGTTCACGCGCCGGAAAATATTTTTTATTTTCCAGCACACGGCAATAACCAGTCAGTAATAGTCATATTACGCATGGTGACCATTATCACTCGGTTAACGCGTGAGACTTTACCGCTTGGTCAATGGCTGGCGGTAAGGTCTCAGACCCAAAATGGATGCGCACCAATTCTCATTTTGCCACACATCCATTTTTGGCCCCCCAAAAAGGCATTTTTTACATATGCGCTGAAAAATGATTCTGCGTACAGCCAAAACACGCGTCTACACTACCGTAGGCCATTTTTCAGCACACCTTAGTAAAAGGACCCCTAACTTGCTGGTAGATATGAGGATCATGTGGTAACTTGTCTAATGCAAAAGTAGTGGACCTCACAAGATACCAAAGTAAGATTTGATCAAAATCCAGAGAGAAACCAGCTGTCATGATGCATGTAGATACCAATATCATTGGGAGATACAGGAGACAAGATAGAGAAGCTAACAGATGAATATTTAAACATAACAGTCAGTATTTCCTTTAAATGGTGGTTCTGGTGTTTAAAAATAACTGAATATTCCTGTCTATTGTCCATATAGGAGAGAATTCAATAAATGGAACCGAAAATTCAGCACCAAAAATATTCAGCACTAAGCACTATGTTATAAAGGGAGCGTACCTTTTATAGAATAGCATTTGGTATAGATCCAGCGCCTAACTTTGGGGCAGGTGTAAATGTTGGTGCCCAACTTGCTTTGGGTGAATTCTGTAATTCCGCTATGCCCCCTTTTCAGATACAAACTATGAGAGTTGAGTGTGTTATGTATACTCTCATTAATACGAGAGCTCAAGGCAGAATATGGAACCACCACCACAAGATTATCATTCTCCTGTGTATTATTATACTGTAATAACAAGTCCCGACAAGAGTATTTAGCTCTCAAGTATGCTGTTTTAATGATTGTTCTAGGATAACCTCTCTTCTGAAAACGTAAAGCCATCTTTGTTGCTTGAATTTCAAACATCATATCTTCTGAACATATTCTCTTAGCCCTTAAAGATCCATTCCAAAAAAAAAATATATCGTCCAAGAAGTGCTTCCATAAAGGAATATGCTTAAATTCTTCCAGACCATACACAAAAACTTCCTCAAATTTTGCTAAATATAGGGTGGCAATGGAGGGAGCTAACGATGCCCCCATCGCCACCCCTTGAATTTGTTGAAAAAACTGATTCTGAAAGAAAAAATAATTTCTCTCTATCACCAATTGCGCAAGTTGCATTAAAAACATTTTTTATATTCGTTGTGAAGGAGGATGCTTATCCAGTTCTTCATCAATAATCTGTAAAGCATCTTTTTGGGGAATAATAGTATAAAGTGAAGTGACATCTACCGTGACTAAAAAAGTGTTATCCAGCACATCTATCGTTTGTAGGCAACGAAGAAAATCTGTAGTATCTTGAAGATATAATTGTACCTTCATAGCTGCTGGTTTCAAAAAAACATCCAGGAACTTAGATAAGGGCTCCAAAATAGTCTTACATAATGCCGCGATCGGGCGACCAGGAGGGTTTTGTGCATTTTTATGCACCTTTGGGAGAAAATAAATCCTCAGGATTTTAGGATTTTCTTCCAGCAAAAAACGAACTTCCCTCGATGTCAACATTGAACTTTTAATTGCCTCCGATATTATCTCCTTTATTTCATTTTTCAAATCATTGGTAGGGTCAGATGACAATTTTTTATACGTTCTTTCATCCCCAAGTTGTCTCCAACCTTCATCCAAATATTCTTGCTTGCCCCAAACCGTGACAGCACCTCCTTTATCAGCTCTTACAATAAGTACTTCTGTTTGATTCTGCAAAGAAATCAATGCTTCTCGAAGTTCTCTCGATAAATTCTGAGGTTTAAATTCAAACTTCAATGCGCATTCTAATTTTTCTAAATCGTGCAATACACATTTTTGGAAGGCTAAAATAGATGGATCAAGATTATCAACAGGCATCCAATTAGATCTCGGTTTCACAATTGAAATATCAGGATAGCTTGGACAATCTTGAAAAAAAATTTTTAAGTGCAATTTTCTAAAGAATTTATACAATCCTATTCGTGTAGTGAAGGGATCATAATAAGTGGTAGGAACAAAACCTAAACCCAGATGTAACAATTGATTCTGAACAGATGTTAATTGATATGTAGAAATGTTTATGACTGCTGATGAGTCTGATTCGAGCGCACCCTGGTTTGATAGTAACGGTTCGGTCCTGATGGAGTGTATTGATCTTGCGGTTGGAATCGTACTTGACAAGGCTTTTTGCCTCGATTGTATGGTCTTCGATTGTCTAAAAAAGTAGATGATCTTTGTGGAGCATTACCCCCTGATATCGATCTTACTACTTCTTCTCCACTTGAGTCACTATCACTGAAAGGCCCACTAAAAACCGTCTCAGAGGTGGTCTTAATCAACCTTTCCTTCTGCATCCAATAATAAACATGATTGGTGGCATAATCCTTCTCATCCCGTTTCAATTTTTTTATTTTAAACTGTCTAATCGACTCTCTTGCTGTTCTCAATTTAGTCGCCAGATCTTGTTGGAATTTAGAGTATTCCTCTGTCGGGGTACTCTGTTGTAATTGTTCAGCCATTTCTGCCACTTTATTTTTAAGATCCTGTTCAACCACCGAAGTAGTTTCCACAATTAACAACATTAAGTCTCTACTACACTTATTAAGGATAGCATTCCATTTCTTAATGAAATTCTCATCATAAGTGAATAGAGATGGTGCCTTTTGCAGTCTTAATCCGCTTGGGATCATGTGACTTTTGATATATTGGGCCATCGTATCCCCGTGTAGTTCAGCTTGTATCAATCTTCTATTAATATTTTCCAACTCCAACCAGGATATATTCCCTGAACCAGATCTATCTTCATCTAATAAGGTCGCTCTCCATGTTTTAGTTTAGACATTTGGTCATCTGAGTATCCAAACATTTCTAAATCAGGTGTAGTCGCCATACTTTCAGCTGAATCCAGGTCACAACTTGAATAATCCAATTAAATAGACCTCAACTTATAGTGTGGGGAGTACTTCAGTGTCAAAATTATCACTCTCCCAGACACCTAATTCTTCAAATGACTTTCTCAACCTCCATTATCACAGCATAACTCCTAATGATAGACATATAAACATTAATTTTATTATCCGGGGATCTTCAGATTTTTCAAAAGTTTCCACCATATGGGAACCACGTCCCAAAATGTAAATGGTGTTCTTTACATCCTCATTGATCAACCTGTGAAACACTTTATTTTTGTTTATATCTTTTGACATTGTTAAATGGTTATATATGTTTTTATATTTGTGTTTTGTTTTTATAGTTTGTACCCCTGATGCAGCCTGAGGGCGAAACGTGGCTTTGTTGTTTTTTATCTACTGTTTTGTAAGCAGTTGTGTGCCTTTTTGTAGAATTCAGGGGATAATGACACCATTATCTGGATAATTTAGAAGAGCTTTCCTGCACACTGCTGTATGTAAGCTTTAACAAATTTTCAAAATGAAAATGCATTCATACTCTCACATTGAAAATTCCCCAAGGAAACAGCCACATTTTTATGCCTAGAAAAAGAGACATGATCGCCAGTCAGGCAAATATGCATTGGCCCTAATTAAACAAGGAGCACTGCTGAATATGGTGGTTATTTTAGAAGCTTTATTTGTGTACATACGTATTGCTATACTGGGACAGACTGAAGGTCCATAAAGCCCCTGCATCTTGTTTCCAACAGTGGCCAATTCAGGTCACAAGTACCTGGCAAGATCCCAAAACAGTACAATGTATTTTATGCTGCTTATACTAGAAATAAGCAGTGGATCTCCAAGTCATTTTAATAATGTCTTATGGGCTTTTCTTTTAGAAAGCTAGCCAAACCTTTTTTTTAAACCCTGCTAAGCTAACTGCTTTTACTACATTCTGTGGCAACGAATTCCAGAGTTTAATTACATGCTGAGTAAAGAAATATTTTCTACGATTTGTTTTAAATGTACTACTTTGTAGCTTCATTGCTTGCCCCCTAGTCCTAGTATTTTTGGAAAGAGTAAACAAGCGATTCACATCTATCCGTTCCATTCCACTCATTATTTTATAGACATCTTTCATGTCTCCGCTCAGTCGTCTCTTCTCCAAGCTGAAGAGCCCTAGCCGCTTTTGTCTTTCCTTATAGGGAAGTCATCCCATCCCCTTTATCATTTTTGTTGACCTTCTCTGTACCTTTTCTAATTCCACTGTATCTTTTTTGAGATGCAGTGACCAGAATTGCACCATGGAGCAATACAAAGACATTATAACGGCCTCATTTTTGTTTTCCATTTCTTTTCTAATAATACTTAACAATCTATTTGCTTTCTTAGCCGCCGCCACACAATGAGCAGAGGGTTTCAACGTATCATCAACGCTGACACCTAGATCCCTTTCCTAGTCAGTGACTCCTAATGTGAAACCTTGCATCACATAGCTATAGTTGGGGTTCCTCTTTTCCATATGCATCACTTTGCACTTGCTCACATTAAACTTCCATATTGCATAGACGTCCAAATACCGATTTTATAAAGCCAGAATGTGGATGTCTACAACTGCAGTACATCCGTATGACAAGGGGAAGTGGTCTGGGCATATTTTGATTGGGATTATGGAGGGGCCAAAATATGTATGTCCATCTCTGATTACAGAAGGGCAAAGGATGTCCATGATCAAAAAGACGGATGTCCATATTTGGACTTGGAACTTGGCATCCAGGTTACAGAAAAGTGCTCCGATTGAGCAATCCTCCACTAGTGGGAGTAAGGGAAGTCACAACATGTATTTTTCTGTCCCTAGGGGGGCTCACACCCACTAAAATCTGTGTTAACTCCAAATCCTAATGTCCTTTAGTAAGCAAACTGCTAAGTAACATTGTGAGCATTAATTTAAGAACTCAGTCTTGGTAAACTTTCAGAGAGATCAGTTTGGGAGCAGACCTCTCAGTTACAAGCACAAGAGGGCATGAAATGAGATTGAAGGGGGGCAGACTCAAGAAGAATGTCAGGAAGTATTTTTTCACGGAGAGGGTGGTGGATGCTTGGAATGCCCTCCCGCGGGAGGTGGTGGAGATGAAAACGGTAACGGAATTCAAACATGCGTGGGATAAACATAAAGGAATACTGTGCAGAAGAAAGGGATCCTCAGGAGCTTAGCCTAGAATGGGTGGCAGAGCTGGTGGTTGGGAGGCGGGGCTAGTGCTGGGCAGACATATACGGTCTGTGCTGGGGCTGGTGGTTGGGAGGCGGGACTAGTGCTGGGCAGACTTATACGGTCTGTGCCGGGGCTGGTGGTTGGGCGGCGGGGATAGTGCTGGGCAGACTTATACGGTCTGTGCCAGAGCCGGTGGTGGGTGGCAGGGATAGTGCTGGGCAGAATTATACGGTCTGTGCCAGAGCTGGTGGTTGGGAGGCGGGGTTGGTGGTTGGGAGGCGGGGATAGGGCTGGCCAGACTTATACGGTCTGTGCACTGAAGAGGACAGTACAAATAAAAAAAGTAGCACATATGAATTTATCTTCTTGGGCAGACTGGATGGACCATGCAGGTCTTTTTCTGCCGTCATCTACTATGTTACTATGTTACATCCTTTGAATATCAGGCCCAATGGCTTTTTTGAATGGACTGACTCTTCTCTGTCCACTGGAAAATCTGGCAAGCAACATCCAGTGGAACCATATTTGCCACACAAAGAACAACCAATGAAAACGTATGATCAGACCTGAACCACCATTTTAGATGACCTGTGGGCCCTGAAAGACATGCTAGCTGACGCAAAGGAGGCCATTGGAGACATAAAGGTGGACCTTTCTATCATTAAGACAGACTTGGCACAATTCAAATCCAAGGTAACTACACAAGCCAGACAATCCACTACAGAAGAAAATGTTAAAACTTTGCTGCACAGCTAGAAAGTGATCACAAAGATAATAATAAGAGAGCCCGCCGCAATAAAATCACACTGGTAGGCCTGCCAGAAACCTTTGAGGGCCCTGATCTGATCAGTTTTTCAAGAAGTTCATACCTTTTCTCCTTGGTCTGCAGTTCAGCAAGGAATTTGAATTAGAATGGGCCCACTGGGTCCCTTCTCATAAGTTCCCACATCCTGTGATGATGAAAGTGTTAAGATATCCTCAGGTTACTGAGATTCTACAATGAGCTTAGCTGAAAGCACCAGTGAAACACAAGGGTAATGTGCTTCAACTTGAGCAAAAATACTGTAAAAATTTGGAAGTAATTTTTGACTTAATGGCCCAGACTGAGAGACATAAATATGCAGTTTGGGCTTTTCTTTCCTGCGTGAATGCGTGTAACATACAGCAACTGCACCAAGGATTTTCTTAGCCTGGACGTACTGGCTACCTGCTTAGAAAAAGTTGCTCCAAGTGCTATTGATTCATTATAATCTCTAACATTGAGTTATTTTTTTTTATTACTAGTAAAAAAGGCCCGTTTCTGGCTGAAATGAAACGGGCACTAGCAAGGGTTTTGCGCGGAGTGTGTATGTTTGAGAGAGTGTCTGTGAGAGTGACTGTGTGAGAGTGAGAATGTGCAAGTGTGTGTGTGTGACAGAGAGTGGGTGTGAGTGTGTCTGTGAGAGAGCGTGTGTGTATGTGAGAATGAGTGTGTGCGAGTGCGTATGAGAGACAGTGAGTGTCCTTCCCTGTCCCCCCTGTCAGGTGTCAGGACTGGGGGGACTGTGGACAGTCATGAAGGCAGCCCCTACCAAAATAATGAAAGCAAGACCATTTGTATAATAATCACTGCATTCCAGAGAACAAAATGGAGCAAGTTCCCACATGCTATCTTTTGCTTTCTGTATTCAGTTGCTGACAAGGCTTGCTAGACTTACCTAAGTGGCTGCAGCTGCAATACACTGAAAAGAAAGCAAGCAAACCTATGAGACCTAGATACGGCCGTCCCCTTGGCCTCTGACGCTCCGCCCTTCTTCTATTTGACTTCCCTCTGATAGGTCTGTCATTCGGTGGACGCTCCTCCCTTTTCCTGTTTCAGTTCCCTTTGATAGGTCAGAGCGGTGCAGCTGTGACACTCCTCCCTTCTCTGATAGGTCAGGGCGGGGCAGAGATGTAGTGTGCTTAAAAATGGTTACAGAGCTTCGAACATACGAACTGTTGAAGCCTCAGAGTGTGCTTTAGAACGTTGAGGGCAGGGGCGTATCTGCGTGGGGCCACAGGGGCCTGGGCCCCCGCAGATTTCGCCCTGGCCCCCCTCCCCGCCGTCAACCCTCCCCCGCTGCTTACTTTTGCTGGCGCCGAGGTCCGACCCGCAATCTCCGTTTTTCGTCTTCCTCCGTGGCCATGCTTCCAGGAAGTAACGCTGCAGTGCTGATTCGTTGAATCCAGTTCGGCGTCTGACGTCAGACGTCGAACTGGAGTCAACGAATCAGCACTGCAGCGTTACTTCCTGGAAGCATGGCCACGGAGGAAGACGAAAAACGGAGATTGCGGGTCGGGACCTCGGCGCCAGCAAAAGTAAGCAGCGGGGGAGGGTTGACGGCGGGGAGGGGGTGGAGAGAGGCGGCGGCGGCGGCGGGGGGGGGGAGGGAGGCAAAAATGTGCCCCCCCTCTCTGGCTCTGGCCCCCCCTACCGCCGGATTCCAGATACGCCCCTGGTTGAGGGTGCTTTTTATGTGCAGATGGGGCGTGGCCTACGGCCCAGATGGGTGTGGCTGAGACTGAGGGTGAGTAGTCCGAATAGCCTAGCCTACCAGGAGGACAGGAGTTCAGGACAGATGGAGTGAGCTTCAGAATGTCTGAGGGGGGATTTTATTTATATAGATGAGTCAATGGTATTTCCACCACTCACTAATACATGGCAAATGACAAGGATGAACTATAGAAGTGTTATTCCTTCCTGTTTTCAAGGTTCATGTTCTCTGCTATGCTAAGCAATGACATTCACTTTCCACTTTATATACTGTTTCATCTATCTTACTATTATATAGACATTGTTATAGAATTCGCCTTGACTGCATGCTCATTTGGAAATATTTTGTTATCTTGGTTTGTCTTTTTTGGGCTATATTGGAGAGCATATATTTCTATACAGAGGTTATTCTTTAATCATCCAATGCTTGTTTAGTTTGATAATATATCTTACATTTCCTATTGTGATAAACCTTCAGCGGGCGTTAGTGCTGTGTGCTGTAAACCCTGGTGCTCTGTAACTCATGGTTGTTTTTTTTACACGTTGCTATTATACGTGGAGGGGCATAATCGAACGCGAACGCCTATCTCCATGGGCGTCTATGTCCGAAAACAGGTACGTGAAGAGGCGGGACAGACTGTATTTTCAAAAAAATGGACGTTTTTCAGCTGGGCATTTGTTTTTTTTAGCGATAATGGAAACTAAAAACGCCCAGCTCAAAAACGTCCTAATCCGAGCCATTGGGTTGTGGGCCACGATTCGTAGTACACTCGCCCCCCTGACATGCCAGGACACCAACTGGGCACCCTAGAGGTCAGTGTGGTGGACTTCAGACAACGCTCCCACATGCATAGCTCCCTTACCACGGGTGCTGAGCACCCAACCCTGCTCCCCCAAAACCCACTACCCACAAATGTACAACACTACCATAGCTCTTAGGGGTGAAGGGGGCACCTACATGTGGGTACAGTGGGTTTTGGAGGCCTCCCATTTACCAGCACAAGTGTTACAGGTAGGGGGGGGATGGGCCTGGGTCCACCTGGCTGAAGTGCACTGCGGTACCCACTAAAAGTGCTCCAGGGACCTGCATACACGCAGGCCTCTAGGACTTGTTGCTGCTATATAACATTGGCACACCAGGTGACACCTGAAGACTAATCTCTCCGAAAACATCCTTCATTGGAATAAGCACGCTTACTCACAGTTAACTGCAGATCAGAGGTTGTGCCCCACTGGCAATGAGTCTCCCTGGTACTGAGATTAGCAGTAGGTCAGAGCTGGCAGAATGCTGTACAATGCCCTCTTTCAGCAACATTCAAGGTAAGAACTAGGTTCTGTATTGTGGCTAACACATGAAAGGGATCTAAAACTGGATTACAAAAATGGCCACTACCTCATGGACTACCGGAAACAAAACAGGGCACACTCTGACCCAGCAGAGGGAAAAGCACCATGGGAGTAGAGCCTACGAACTACCAACATTGTGAGCATGTGGCACAAGCTAGTGGAATCACGGAGCCCAATACCCTACACCCACCACAATGCATTGCTGATGTGACTCTGCAGTGCCCTTAACAGAAAATGTGTCACACTCATCCGAGAGCCACATCAGAAGCAGGGAAAGGCTGTCAGAGATAGAACACATTCTGCTTTCATGGAGGTGGGTACGGCATTTGAGGCTGGCATACAGGCTGGGAAAAAAGTTTCTAAAGTGGGTTTTTTTTGGTGGGAGGGGGTTAGTGACCACTGGGAGAGTCCGGGGAGGTCATCCCTGATTCCCTCCAGTGGTCATCTGGTCAGTTGGGGCACATTTTTGGGACTTGTTAGTGAAAAAAAGGGTCCAAAAAAAGTGACCCAAAATCGCAGTAAAAATGCCTTTTTTTCGATTATCAGCTAAAGACGCCCATATCTCCTCGGCCGATAACCAGGCCCCAGTTCCGCCTTCACCATGCCTCCGACATGCCCCCGTCAACTTTACCTGTTTCTGCGACGGATTGCAGTTGGAAACGCCCAAAATCGGCTTTCGATTATACCGATGTGGGCGCCCACGGGAGAAAGACGCCCATCTCCCGATTTGGGTCTCAATATAGGCGTTTTTCTCTTTCGATTATAAGCAGGATACTGTTCTGTTTCTTATGAATATCCTATACCAGAGGTAGGCAATTCCAGTCCTCGAGAGCCGCAGGCAGGTCAGGTTTTCAGGGTATCCACAATGAATATGCAGGAGATAGATTTGCATACCAAGGAGGCAGTGCATGCAAATCTATCTCTTGCATATTCATTGTGGATATCCTGAAAACCTGACCTGCCTGCGGCTCTCGAGGACTGGAGTTGCCTACCCCTGCCCTATACCCTGATAGAGTAATGTTGGACACACTATGATGGGCTATTTCATACTTACTTTTCCTATAATCAAACTAATGTGTGATCCATGTAATACCTGTATTTAGTATTTATTTATTTGTTTCATTTGTACCCCACATTTTCCCACCTATTTGTAGGCTCAATGTGGCTTACATAGTACCGTCAAAGGCGTTTGCCCAGTTGGTGGATAACAAATACAAAGTTGTATAGTGATCGTATGAGGTATAAGTGGAGGGTCGGAATGGATGAAGATTGCGTGTTGTCCTGTTCGATCATAGTCATGCTGTGTTGGTAAGTGAAGAGGGTTACGTGGGGTCGTTGGGGTAGGCCTTTTTGAAGAGGTTAGATTTAGTGATTTCCTGAAGTTCAAGTGGTTGTGGATTGTTTTCACAGCTTTTGGGAGCCTATTCCATAGTTGTGCGCTTATGTAGGAGAAGCCGGATGTGTAAGTTATTTTGTATTTCAGTCCGTTGCAATTTGGGTAGTGTAGGTTTAGGTAAGATCTTGATGATCTGACTTTGTTTCTTATTGGTAAGTCTATGAGGTCTGTCATGTATTCTGGGACTACGCCGTATATGATTTTGTGGACTAAGGTTCAGATTTTGAAGATGATTCGTTCTTTGATTGAGAGCCAATGCAACTTTTCTCGGAGGGGTTTGGCACTTTTGAAGCGTGTTTTGCTGAATATCAGCCTGGCTGCTGTATTTTGGGCGGTCTGGAGTTTTTTTTCTGAGTTGTTCTTTGCAGCCCGTGTAGATTCCGTTGCTATAATCTGCGTGGCTTAGGACCGTTGATTGTATTAGGTATCGAAAAGTTGCTCCTGGGAAGAAAGGTTTTAATCGTTTGAGCTTCCACATTGAATAGAACATTTTCTTTGTTACAGAGTTTACTTGGCTCTCGAGGTTAAGGTTGCGATCGAGTGTGACACCGAGTATTTTCAAACTGTCCAAGGTAGGGAAGGTATGCCCTAGAGTATTTATGGTTGTGGGTTTGTATTTGTTATATGGAGAGGAGAGGATGAGGCAGTGTGTTTTTTCGGTGTTCAGTTTTAGTTGGAATGAGTTTGCCCAGGAGTCCAAGATGTTCAGACTATCGTTGATTTTGTTAGTTATTTCTGTCAGATCATGTCTGAAGGGGATGTATATTGTAACATCGTCTGCATAAATGAATGGGTTAAGGCCTCGGTTGGATAAGAACTGTGCCAGTGGAATCATCATCATGTTGAAGAGTATTGGTGATAATGGTGATCCTTGAAGTACTCCGCAGACTGCTTTCCATGGTGGTGATATGTTTGACTTTGATTTTACTTGATAAGTTCTGGTGGTTAGAAAGCCTTTGATCCAGTTAAGTATGTTTCCTTCAATCCCGAAGTGGCCTAGTATTCTTAGTAGTATGTTGTGGTTTACCATGTCGAATGCGCTCGACATGTCGAACTGGAGGAGGAGTATGCTTTTGCCTATGGCAATCTCCTGCTTGAATTTGGCCAGGAGGGTGACTAGGACAGTTTCGGTGCTATGGTGGGATCGGAATCCTGATTGTGAATTATGTAGTATTGAGAACTTGTCCAGGTATTCCGTAAGCTGTGTAGTCACAAAGCTCTCCATCATTTTTACTTCTAATGGGATAGACGCAACTGGGCGGTAATTGGTGATATCGTTTGTGCTTTTCTTGGCGTCTTTTGGTATTGGGGTGAGTAGGATGTTGCCATGTTCCTCAGGGAACAGACCTTGTTGTAACATTAAGTTTAGATGGGATGTAAGGTCTGCTATGAAGCGGTCTGGGGCAGACTTGAGTAGATGACTGGGACATGTGTCCAGTTTGCAGTGAGTCGCTTGTGTAACTGATTCGGTGTTGAGGAGATTAAATGTTGTCCAAATGCGGTCAGCTGGGTATCCTTCGGAGGATGGGTCCAGATCGTTAAAGAAGATTTCAATATTGCTATTGTGATGAGAAAGTGTGCTGCGTAGTTTTATTATTTTTTCGTTAAAGTAGTTAGCAAGTTTGTCTGCGGGTGGGATGTCTGTGTTGGTTGTGGTGATAGGGGTGGTGTCTAGTAACTTATTTATGAGTTGGAATAGTTTCTTCATATCTTTGTAGTCCGGTCCTAATTTGGTTTTGTAGTAGGACCTTTTGGTTTGTTTTATTGCGTTTTTGTATTTTCTATGTATTTGTTTCCATGCGTTGAGTGTGTGTTCATCTTTTGTCTTTCTCCATACTCGTTCAAGTTTTCTAGATTGTGTTTTGAGTTTTTTTTTAGTTCATCATTGAACCAAGGTATACTGTTTTGTCTTTTTGATAGTTTTGTTTTTAAGGGTGCTATTTTGTTTAGTACACTGTTGCATCTGCCATCCCAGTGGTTCAGATAAAGTATGGAATCAGTGCGTGTTGTCCATTGGTTGTCGTATATTTCTTGCCAGAATATTTGTGGATTGATTTGCCCTCTTGTAGTGTAAGTAGTATGTTCTGGTATACTGTTTGAGCCCTTCTTCCGCCAGTTTAGAGTTAGGTTCCGTTTGT
Source organism: Microcaecilia unicolor (assembly GCF_901765095.1). Classification (NCBI taxonomy): domain Eukaryota; kingdom Metazoa; phylum Chordata; class Amphibia; order Gymnophiona; family Siphonopidae; genus Microcaecilia; species Microcaecilia unicolor. Next base: position 225,174,005 of record NC_044033.1, on the reverse strand, counting down.
AATGGTCAGTCCAAGGTATTGCTGTCCATTTGATGTCTGCTATTAATAGGTTATTGTCTGTAGGTAGTTTATGTTATAGGAGGTCCAATGTATGTCCTTTGATATGGGTAGTTTGCATGTGGAGCCATTTAAAATCCCAGGACTATAGGAAGTCTTTACATTCAAGTGCGTTTGTGGAGTTGGGGTCTTCTAGGTGAAGGTTAATGTCGCCTAGTAACAGTATGTTGTTGTTGTTTACACAGTTGTTTGATATGAAGTCCATTAAGGTGGGCTGACTTTCCTTCCAGTTGCCGGGTGGTCTGTAGAATAATACCCAATTCAGGTGATCGGTTAGGGAGTTGTTATGGATTGTAAAATCAGGCAATTTCTAGTTGGGGTGTTATGGAGGTGGCTGTGGTTTCGGTGGTGAATTTTTCTCGGTATATTAGTGCTATGCTTCCACCTCTCTTTTCCGATCTGGTTTGGTGGGTGATTTTGTAACCTGGCGGCACAGTTCAAGGATTATGGGATCGTTTTGGTTGTGAATCCATGTTTCATTGATAAAGATGAGATTGAGGTTTTGTGATGTGATCCAATCTGATATTGTTGTTTTGTTGATTACGGATCTAGCATTGATGTAGCCTACCTGGATGTTTTGGTATGGGGCTTCTAGGTTTGGTGTTATGTGGATTTTTGTTAGTTGTCGTTCCTTGGGTGATGTGTGTTTGTTGTGGTCTTTTCTCTCGTTTTGTTGGTGATGTCCATGTTTAGATAGTTTTCCTTTAGTGTGATGAGAGTCAGTTTGGTGGAGTGTGGAATGTTTGATCAGTCTTTGGTGATTTTGTAGGGTGGGTATGAAGTAATGTTCTGTGAGTGGGATGGATCAGTGAAAGGGAGTAGATTACCAGAAGTATTTTGATTGTGTTCATTTTGGTGTCAATTTAGGATATATAGGTTACTCACAGTCAGATGCTCGGGAGTGAAGTCTTGGACACCTATAAGTCAGGCTTACAGTGAGAGTGGGAGCTCAGCAGTTCTGATTACGTATTAAGTATTGGCTGTCACTTCCTTATCACTGAATACTAAATTATTTAACAATCCTATAAAAGGAAAATAATTTTCAACCTCCCTTTCTTAGTACAATCCAGATTTCATATTGTTTCAGGAAACACTTCTGACAGCAGCAGAGTCTGCTAAACTGCAATCCAGATGGTCTCTTGCAAATGGAATGGTGTGGCCATTCTGATAAGAAAAAGGCCTGATATAAAACTGATATCTCATTCTAGTGACACCTCTGGCCGATGGGTTATGGTAACCTTTAATATTAATGACGTTCTTCTTTACCTTATTAATATTTATGTACCTAAAGTATTTTTTCACAGAGAGAGTAGTGAATGCTTGGAATGCCCTCCCGCGGGAGGTGGTGGAAATGAAAACGGTAACAGAATTCAAACACGCATGGGACAAACATAAAGGAATCCTGTTCAGAAGGAATGGATCCTAAGGAGCTTAGCCGAGATTGGGTGGCAGAGCCAGTGGCGGGAGGCAGGGATAGTGCTGGGCAGACTTATACGGTCTGTGCCAGAGCCGGTGGTGGGAGGAGGGGCTGGTGGTTGGGAGGCGGGGATAGTGCTGGGAAGACTTACACGGTCTGTGCCCTGAAAAGGACAGGTACAAATCAAGGTAAGGTATATACAAAAAGTAGCACATATGAGTTTATCTTGTTGGGCAGACTGGATGGACCATGTAGGTCTTTTTCTGCTGTCACCTACTATGTTACTATGTTAATGCGGATTGCCCAGACTTTTTCCACAATATAGTCTGTTTAATAGATAATGGAGACGACACCCTTTGTGTCCTCAGTTTTTCCAGCTCTGGATTGTATGTCACTACAAGGGGAATTCTGTCTGTGGATTTTTTCTCCTTGTACTGTAGCAGATTCTCCCTGGGTGTTTTGAGGGAGGAGGCAATATTCTTGGAGATTATTTTGGGGTTGCAGCCTTTCTGTTTGAAGGATGCAGTCAGGCTTTTAAGGTGTCTGTCTCTGTCCCCTGGGTCAGAACAGATACGGTGGTATCTTGTGGCTTGGCTGTAAATGATGGATCTTTTTGTATGTGAAGGATGGAAGCTGGAGTTGTGGAGGTAGCTGCATCTGTCTGTGGGTTTCTTGTATATAGATGTTTGTATACAGCCATCACTGATTGAGACCGTGGTGTCCAAAAAATTGACTTTTTCTGGGGAGTAGTTAATTTTGAATCTGATTGTAGGATGGTATGTATTGAAGGCAGAATAAAATTGTTTTAGAGTTTCTTCACCCTCCGTCCAAATCATAAAAATGTCATCGATGTACCGGTAGTATTTTAGAGGTTTGGTCTGGTGTGTATTCAGAAATGTCTCTTCCAGCTCAGCCATAAAAAGGTTGGCATATTGGGGTGCTGTCCTGGTGCCCATCGCAGTGCCTATTATTTGCAGATAGATATCATTGTTAAAGCGGAAGTAGTTGTGAGTTAAAATGAATTTGATTAATTTTGTAATAGTTTCTGGTGAGTATTGATGGTCCAGTGTGGATTTTTTTAGGAGTCTTCCACATGCAGCTATGCCATCCGCATGTGGAATGTTGCTGTATAGTGATTCTACATCCATCGTGACCAGAAGGGTGTTAGGTGGTAGTTGCTTGATATTTTTCAATTTATTCAGAAAGTCTGTGGTGTCTTGTATGAAGCTGTTAGTTTTGTGTACAAGAGGTTTCAGAATTCCCTCTATGAATCCAGATATTTCTTCCGTGAGTGTGCCAATACCTGATATGATTGGTCTGCCAGGGTTTCCCGGTTTGTGGATCTTGGGTAGCATGTAGAATGAGCCCACAGCAGGTTGGTTTGGTATGAGTTTCTTCAGGTGAGGTTGCGCTTGTGTAGGAAATGTTTTGATAAGGTCTTTCAGCTGTTTTGTGTAATCCTGTGTGGGGTCCTCAGTTAGTTTCCTGTAGTATTTATTGTCTGAGAGCTGTCTGTGCCCCTCTTCAATGTATTTTTGTATGTCCATAATTACCACTGCGCCTCCTTTGTCTGCGGGTTTGATGATAATGCGTTTGTTAGTTTGTAGGGTTCTTATGGCCGCTCTTTCTGGTGGGGTAAGATTGTACAGGATTCTCTTTTGTTTGTTGGAAAGTTGGGATTTCACCCTATGTCTGAAACTTTCTATGTAATTATCCAGCTTGTAGTTTTGTCCCTCCTGTGGGGTGAAATAAGTGCTGAAAGGTAACTTTAAAACCATACAAGAATGTAAGACCTTTGAAGTCAGAATGATTGAATATTTTAACACCCAACAGAAAGGACTTAACAAGGACCTGGGGTTCCTAGCCCATTATAAACCATAAAGCTGTATGTCTCTGTTGATCACCCCACCCCTCACCTATCCACACCCATCCTGTTAGAATATCAATGATATGCTTTGATGTCCCCATGCATACCTCCGACCCACCCCCATCCTCCCACCCTGTCAGACTGTCATAGTAATGCTTGAATGTTTTCACTTATATACACTGTCAGCTAGCACATTTGCTTATTTCCGATCTGATGAAGAAGGGCAACCTTCGAAAGCTAATCAAGAAATGTATTAAGTTATGTCCAATAAAAAAGGTATCATCTTATTTTCTTTTCCATGTTTTATTTTGTTTGATTTCTATTGATAGCCCAGTAAGTAAACAAGGAAGCCAATTTGGTTAATGTGTTTTCCCAGCGTGACATCCTCACTGCCTTCAGCCCAAACAAAACAAACAAACTTTTGAGCTGCTGCATCCAGGTTGTTCTTGATTGTTGATCGTAACAAGGCTAAAGCTGTTTCTGTTAATAGGCACGGTATTGCAGCTGGTAGAAAAAGCGGTTATAAACTCTGTAGTTTGTGCTTATATATCCTGTTTCTGTTTCTTGAGAGTTTATCTGAGTTTATCTTAACTGTTGTTGTACTCTGCCTTGGGAAGCTGGTGTTATAAAGATGATAGAATACTGTATATTGAAATTAAATGGAAGTAGAATTAAACTCACTTTCATTGGGGCACATGGAATCACATTTTAATGTCATCTCATTTGTAGGAATTTGCATTTTAGATACACAACTGGATTATTCTGTTTTTAGGCATGTTTCAGGGACAAGTGGTTTTATAGGTCAAAATAAAAATAAATATTTTTTTAATGCAGATCTCTTTTGTTTAGACATACCTAAATGGGCTATAAGCCCCTAATGGTGTATTAGGTTCTGCCCAGTGTAATATTTTTGGTACAGTAAAGTTTTGAGTGTGTTTTTGCACAAAGATGTGCATAGTGTTTTGCAGTTGAGCGATTATGGTTAGTATATGCTTTGAGCAACCACTTTATTCTTTGACATATGTATCTAATATCTAAATTTAATAAAAGGTATTAATTGTGACTTTTATTTTTATTTTTATTTTTTCTGTGTGTTATCAGACAATTATGGATTTAAGCTCCACCCCTGGCCCCACCCCTAACTCCGCCCCCTTTAGCCTCCCCAAACAGTTGGGCCACCGACCGCCTCTGGACATGCTGGAAATAAAATATACTGTGTGGTTGGGGAAAGGGGCAGAGCAAGATGGTCAAGACAAGAGGGGTCATCAAGGGAAGCAAGAGTGAGATTTCAGGGGGGGGGGGGGGAGAAGCAAGGGAGACCCGGATGGGAGAGGGCCAGGGAAGCAAGGGGAGATGTTGGACAAGGAGGTTGAGGAAAACAGGCACACACACAGTCACAGCCTTGTTTTGCAGCCCATAAAATAAAAAAGGGGGAGTGGGTGGACTGGAGAGAGCAACACACACAAAAACTCTCTCTCTTTTCTTTTTTTTTCCAGTCCATAAATTACAAAAATAAAATAAAGGGGAGAGAGTGGTAGGGGACTAAGTAGTGACACACACAGACACAGCCTTTTTTTCAGCCTATTAAAAAAGAGGAGGAAAGGGGGAGGCACACACTCACGCACACTTTTTTTCAGTCCTTAAAATAAATTTAAAAAGGGGACATGCTGGAAATAAAATATACTGTATGGTTGGGGGGAGGGGCAGAGCAAGATAGTCAAGACAAGAGGGGTCATCAAGGGAAGCAAGAGTGAGATTTCGGGGGGGGGGGGGGGGGAGAAGCAAGGGAGACCCAGAGGGGAGAGGGCCAGGGAAGCAAGGGGAGATGTTGGACAAGGAGGTTGAGGAAAACAGGAGATGGGTTATTCCTATCTAGTCCATTATATGGACTTTAGTTCACCCAAAACAATAGCAAATGCTAAAACAATAGCAAAAGATTATTAAAAATAAATTTGTTGTCTATATGTAAAAAGTCTAAAGCTGTTCCAGTTGGATAAGTAGTGCCTTAAAAGGTGGAAAACATTAAAAATTACTGAACAATTGTTTCCACCTGTAGCAAGGATTTATTATTTGGCTCCCTATGTTAAGAAACCAAGTGAGCGCATAATACCATCTATGGAAACCCCATTTGAGGAGCTAAATTTGAATTTATCACAAACAATTGAAGATGAACTATGTGGAGTACAACCTGCTACATTAATTATAGACTTTGTTCTACAGCCGGATCGGGACTGGATCTTGAAAACTTTCTTTAAACATAGACATGAAGTCTTTCTGAATTGCAAAGTCAAAGTATTTCCTGATATTGCTAGACAAACTCAGAAAAGACGTCAGTCTTTTTTGAAACTTTGTGATCGTGTATTGTCACAGGGGGGAATTTTCTGGCTTAATTTTCCTTGCAAATGTGTTGTTAAATTTCAATCAATTAAATATGTTTTCTTTGAGAGTGATCAGTTAGCAAAATTTCTGGACTCCAGACAAGAACCAGCCGTAAACTCTCTTGTGCTTCATCCATTAGTATCTACTCCGTGATAGGATAAGTGGGAACATGTTCTACTCATTTTTTCCTATGTTAACCAATTTTTGAATTGTGCCTTGCCTATAATTGTGGACTTTAGCAGTAATTCCATATCATCAAGCTGATCAATCCATAGACTGGTGGGTTGTGTCCATCTACCAGCAGGTGGAGATAGAGAGCAAACTTTTGCCTCCCTATATGTGGTCATGTGCTGCCGGAAACTCCTCAGTATGTTCTCTATCTCAGCAGGTGGTGGTCACACACAGCAGCAGCTCTGGCTAGGCCTCCAAGCCTAATTTTTAGGTTTTGTTGAGTGCCTGGGGTTGAGGGCTCTTCTTGAGCAAGTGCAAACCTGGTGGTGCCAGGTCCCTCCTTTTCTCCCCCCTCCCGCTGGCTCCGTTTAAAAAAAAAAAAAAAATTTTGAACGTCCTTAAAGGCGTTTATTTCAACGTTTATTTAAGCGTCTATTGCAGCTACTCACTGGGACACCAGGTCGTTACAACTCGGAGCGGACAGCAGGTAATTTTTACCTTTTTATAGCGGGCAGGGGGTTCCCCGATTCTTCTCCTCGTGGCATATGGCGTCGGAGGGCGAGGGCGCAAAGGGTCGCTCCCCGGGTCGCTTGAGCGCTTCTATAGGGGATGCGGGGGTCTTAAAGCCTGATTCGCCCTGGTTGGGTGACAGTTTCGTGACCGATGAATGTCCCGGTCCTTCCTCCGGCGTGGCGGTTTTTCCCGCCATAAACGCCCATCCCCCGCTCCTCGCCTCCGCCATCTTGGCCGGCCACGCGGCTCGGACGGCTTCTTCTTGGGCCGCCCTTGAGGTTGGAGACATTAATGCCATGAACGCCCTTAATTTAGGCGACGGCAAAACAGAAGCGGCTAAAGTTAAGAGCCGTTCTTCCCGCGCGGCTCCTTCGCGGAGTTTCGCGCCAGACGCCATTTTGGATGCGCAGCATGTCTCTCCCCCGCTATTGCGAGCGCCGGTTGAGGGTGCGCCTAGGGCTGTTGCCCAGGCTGCGGAAGTGCACAGTCTGGGGGGTTTCTCCCCCGAGTTTGTTTTGCTGCTGCATCAGGCCTTCCTCATGCACAACGCTGCCCCTGCTCCCTCGTCTGGTAAAGAGGTTGAGGTTCCCAGAGGTAAACGCCCTCGGGTTGATTCCCAGGCCTTGGAGGAATTTGTCTCCTCCGATGTAGATGAGGGCAGCGTGTCTGAGATCTCCCAACGGTCCTTTGCGGATTCCTTGGAGGAGACGGATCCCCGCTCGGCTGGAGCGGATGACCCCTCTGCAGCGCGGCTTTTTCGCCCAGAGGAGTTGCCCAACCTGTTGTTACAGGCCATGGACACTTTGAAGATTTCCTCTCCGGAGGACGTCTCTCCCTCAGCCCCTGTTGGCTCTGCCATTATGCTGGGGACGAAGCGCCCGCCTAGAACCTTCCACGTGCATGATGCCATGCACACCTTAATTTCGGCTCAATGGGACCTCCCAGAAGCGAGCCTCAAAGTGGCTAGGGCTATGTCCCGCCTCTATCCTTTGGCTGTGAGTGAACGTGAGGCCTATCTGTGGCCTACCGTGGATTCTTTAATCACTGCGGTGACTAAGAAAACGGCTTTGCCGGTGGAAGGTGGCACGGCCCTAAAGGACGCCCAAGACAGGAGATTGGAGGCGGCCTTAAGGTCGTCCTTTGAGGCGGCTGCTTTAAGTTTGCAGGCCTCATTATGCGGCTCCTATGTGGCCAGGGCGTGCCTGACTATGGTGCAGCGGGCTTCCCCCTCGGATCATTCCTTGAGGGCTGATTGGCCGGCCCTGGAATCGGGCTTGGCCTATTTGGCAGACTTGCTGTATGATGTCTTGAGAGCCTCAGCTAAAGGCATGGCTCAGACAGTCTCTGCGCGGCGGTGGCTTTGGCTGAAACATTGGTCTGCTGACCACGCCTCTAAATCCTGCCTGGCTAGATTGCCTTTTAAGGGCAAGCTGCTCTTTGGGGTCGAGCTGGACAAAATCGTGACCGATCTCGGCACGTCTAAGGGCAAGAAGTTACCAGAGGTCAGGGCTCGGGCTAGTGCTCGTCCCGGTACCTCCAGAGGACGGTTTCAGGAAGCCCGTCGGTACCGCCCGGGCAGGTCGGGTTCTTCTGCCCCCTCTTCCTTTAAGAGGAATTTCTCCCCCAAGCAGCATTCCTTTCGCAGAGACCGCCGTCCCGGAGGTGCTCCCTCCGGTCCTCCCCCAGGGTCTCGTACCCAATGACGGGGTCTTGGTCCACGCCCCAGTGCAGATTGGAGGACGGCTGTCCTCGTTTCTGGGCGAGTGGACCACAATAACTTCAGACGCTTGGGTGCTGGAAGTCATCAGAGACGGCTACAAGCTAGAGTTCTGCCGACCCTTAAGAGACGGGTTTGTACTCTCTCCCTGCAAGTCTCCGGTCAAAGCTGTGGCAGTGCAGCAGACTTTGGACAATCTGATCCGCCTGGGTGCGGTCGTTCCGGTGCCAAAAAGTCAGCTTGGCAAGGGGCGTTACTCCATTTACTTTGTGGTACCAAAGAAAGGAGGTTCTGTCCGGCCTATCCTCGACCTCAAAGAGGTCAATCGGGCCTTGAAAGTGCGGCACTTTCGCATGGAGACTCTCCGCTCTGTTATAGCGGCAGTGAAGGCAGGGGAGTACCTGGCATCCTTGGACATCAAGGAAGCATACTTGCATATTCCCATCTGGCCTCCTCATCAACGCTTTCTGCGTTTTGCAGTCCTGGGCCGACACTTCCAGTTCAGAGCCCTCCCGTTCGGGTTGGCTACTGCTCCGCGGACCTTTTCCAAAGTAATGGTGGTCATAGCGGCCTTCCTGCGAAAGGAAGGAGTACAAGTCCATCCTTATCTGGACGACTGGTTGATCCGAGCCCCCTCTTATGCAGAGTGCGGCAAAGCTGTGGACCGGGTAGTTGCTCTTTTGAGCTCCCTGGGATGGATCATCAACTGGGAGAAGAGCCAGCTGCGCCCGACTCAGTCCCTGGAGTATCTGGGAGTTCGATTCGACACCCAAGTGGGCAGAGTGTTCCTGCCAGACAATCGGATTGTCAAACTTCAGGCTCAGGTGGACCAGTTCCTAGTAGCCTCTCCTCTTCGGGCTTGGGACTATGTGCAGCTGTTGGGCTCTATGACGGCCACGATGGAAGTAGTGCCCTGGGCCAGGGCTCATATGAGACCACTACAACACTCCCTGCTGCAGCGCTGGACTCCGATGTCGGAGGATTATGCTGTGCGCCTTCCCTTGGATCCAGCAGTGCGCAAGGCGCTGAGCTGGTGGATGCAGACAGACAAGTTGTCTGCGGGAATGCCTCTGGTGACCCCAGAGTGGATTGTCGTCACGACGGACGCCTCGTTGTCGGGCTGGGGAGCCCACTGCTTGGGAAGGACAGCGCAGGGGCTCTGGTCTCCTGCAGAAGCAAAGTGGTCTATCAACCTCCTGGAACTCAGAGCCATTCGGTTGGCGCTTTTGGAGTTCATCCCGGTGCTGGTGTTGAAGCCTGTACGGGTCCTGTCGGACAATGCCACGGCTGTGGCCTATGTCAACCGCCAGGGAGGTACCAAGAGCGCCCCCCTAGCCAAGGAGGCTATGAATCTTTGCCAGTGGGCGGAAGCGAACCTGGAGCAGCTTTCAGCGGCCCACATTGCCGGAGTCATGAATGTCAAGGCGGACTTTCTCAGTCGCCATACCTTGGAGCCCGGAGAGTGGCAGCTATCGGCTCGGGCGTTCTTGGACATCACGAACCGCTGGGGCCAGCCGAGCCTAGATCTGATGGCGTCATCGGCCAATTGCCAAGTGCCGCGCTTTTTCAGCAGAGGACGGGACCCTCGATCCCTGGGAGTAGATGCTCTTCTCCAACAGTGGCCGACACAAGAGCTCCTCTATGTGTTCCCGCCCTGGCCCATGTTGGGCAGGGTGCTAGACCGGGTGGCAAAGCATCCCGGCAGGGTAATCCTGGTGGGTCCGGATTGGCCCAGACGTCCCTGGTATGCGGACTTGATCAGGCTCTCAGTCGACGATCCTCTGCGGCTGCCAATGGAGCAGGGCCTGTTACATCAGGGTCCCGTGGTGATGGAGGATCCCTCTCCCTTTGGTCTTACGGCCTGGCTATTGAGCGGCAGCGTCTGAGGAAGAAGGGCTTCTCAGACAAGGTTATCGCCACTATGCTAAGAGCGAGGAAGCGCTCTACTTCTACTGCTTACGCCAGGGTTTGGCGTATCTTTGCAGCGTGGTGTGAAGCAGGCTCACTTTCGCCCTTCACTGCTCCAATTTCTTCAGTGTTGGCGTTCCTACAAGAAGGTCTGGAGAAAGGCCTGTCGCTCAGTTCCCTTAAAGTCCAGGTAGCGGCTCTGGCTTGCTTCAGGGGCCGCCTGAAGGGTGCTTCCCTGGCTTCGCAGCCAGATGTGGTGCGCTTTCTCAAGGGAGTTAATCACCTGCGCCCTCCTCTGCACTCAGTGGTGCCTGCGTGGAATCTCAACCTGGTGCTAAGAGCATTGCAGAAGCCGCCGTTTGAACCCTTGTCGAGGGCATCTCTGAAAGACCTGACGTTGAAAGCAGTCTTTTTGGTGGCTATCACTTCAGCCAGAAGGGTGTCCGAGCTCCAGGCGCTCTCATGTCGAGAGCCTTTTCTGCAGTTCACTGAGGCAGGAGTGTCTATTCGCACAGTGCCTTCCTTTCTGCCCAAGATTATTTCTCGCTTCCATGTGAATCAGCAGCTCTGTCTCCCTTCCTTTCGTAGGGAGGACTACCCAGAGGAGTACTCTGCTCTTAAATTTCTGGATGTGAGACGAGTCATCATCAGATACTTGGAAGTGACCAATGATTTCCGGAAATCGGATCATCTGTTTGTCCTGTTTGCAGGTCCTCGTAAGGGTCTGCAGGCTGCTAAGCCTACAGTGGCAAGATGGGTCAAGGAAGCCATTGCAGCGGCTTATGTGGCCACGGGGAAGGTGCCGCCTATCCAGCTGAAGGCTCACTCCACAAGAGCTCAGGCGGCCTCGATGGCAGAGGCCGGTTCCGTCTCCTTGGAAGAGATATGCAAGGCGGCAACTTGGGCTTCGGCCCATACATTCTCCAAGCATTACCGCTTGACTGTGGCTGCTCGGGCGGAGGCCCGGTTTGGAGCTTCAGTGTTGCGGTCAGGGATTTCTATGTCCCGCCCTGGGTGAGTACTGCTTCGGTACATCCCACCAGTCTATGGATTGATCAGCTTGATGATATGGAAGGTAAAATTATGTATAATCATACCTGATAATTTTCTTTCCATTAATCATAGCTGATCAATCCATAGCCCCTCCCAGATATCTGTATTGTTTTTATTCTGGTTGCATTTCAGGTTCAAGTTTAGTCTTCAGTTACTTCAGAAAGACTTCGTGTTCAAGTTTTTTCACTTGGATTCTTCAAGAGTTAAGACGAGTTTGTGTTACAGTGAGCTGCTGCATTCCTCTCCCCTCCGTTTTACGGGGCTGGATTGAGACTTAAAATTCTGCCGGCACTCCCTCCCGCTTCGTGCGGCTGTAGGGCAGTTTTGTACCCCTCCCGCTTCGGCGGTGTTAGGGTCAGTCAGCTCCTCCCGCGGTTGCGGTTGCAGGATAAGCCAGATCCCCCCGCATCGGCGGGTGTGGTGTCCCTCCCCCGCTCCGCGGGGATGAACTGGACGGATTCCCCTCCCCCACTTGTGTGGGGATGAGCTGGGTTAATTCCCCTCCCCCGTTTCGGCGGTGGTGAGCTGGGCAGAGTGTCCCTTCGTGGGTGTAATTCTCTAAGTGCTGAGTCCTGCGGATGGAGCTTTGATATCGACATACTGAGGAGTTTCCGGCAGCACATGACCACATATAGGGAGGCAAAAGTTTGCTCTCTATCTCCACCTGCTGGTAGATGGACACAACCCACCAGTCTATGGATTGATCAGCTATGATTAATGGAAAGAAAATTATCAGGTATGATTATACATAATTTTACCTTATCATTTAATAGATTTTCTTTATAAAATATTTTCTTGTATGGTATGATAATACTCCTTTTCTGTACAAGTGTATCTTGTAAAATTCATTAAAATTACAAATAAATCAAAAAAAAAAAAAGGTGGAAAACAATTTTTTTTCTTTTTAACTTATTTGACAACTTTTTAATTTATTTGAAAGCTTCCCATATCTAGATATAAATATCATGAAATAAAAATTGAACATCACTAAGACAGCTTAAAAAATATTATATGCTGTTCTATACAATACAGATGGCAAAATTTCAGTGAGAATATCCTGGTTCTTGATCTTAACTGTTCATCTTAACTGTTGCAGTAATCTGCCTCTGGGAAGTCTGGTGTCATAAAGATGGAATATACTGAAACTAAATGGAAGTAAAATTAAACTCCTCCTTTCATGTCTGTTTTGGTGGCCCTTTACTAGGTGAAAGCATCTTTGCACGAATACGGGGGGGGGGGGGGGGGGGGGGGTGGGGGTCCCTGCAGCCAGCCCCTCCAAATGACACAATGATTTAAAATGTAGAACAAATTAGTACTCTAACCGATGAAACCAATACTTCCTCTGTGTACATCCATGTGCTGCACAAGCCAGCATGTTTGAAAATATAAGTGAGATTAAATAAAGTTATAGGCATAGGATAGAATAAAACCTAGTATTGAATCTTAACAGTACTTCATCTATCCAAGGAGACCAAATATGACCCACCAAGAAATGCTCCCTTATACCGTTATGCTATGAGTTTATCTGATTGATCAGACTGGATGGACTGTACAAGTCTTTATCTGCTGCCATCTACTATGTTAGGGCCATGCTCCTAAGTCAGGCTGTTAAATTTGTACCTTATTTTCAGTCATACTTAGGAGTATAACTTTTCAGCTGAAAATTCATCTTAATTAATGAGCTTGAAAGTTATGCCTACCATTTGTTTGCCTAGATCAGTGGTTCTCAACCAGTGTGTCAGGACATATTGGTGTGTCCCCAAGAGGTGGGAGAAGTGTCACAAAAAAAAATTTGGTATAGAAAGCAAGCTTGTGTTTCCTTTACAACCATCAGTGCCTGCAAGCTGGGAAGACAAGCAATCTTGAGAGTTAGGTTCTCAAAATCCGTTACTGGTCCCTATTTCTGCTTCTTCATTACCTTCCAATAATAATGTTGCAGGTCTGCTATCTATAGATTCTGTTTGCTATATAGTTTGAGTAGCATATTTGCAGATTTTTATGATGTTTCACAGTATCTGGCAGTGGAGGGATTTTGTGTTGCTGTTACTGAGGGAAAGGATATCCATGCATTCTATCACAATTGTACCAAGGATAGATTGGAGAAAAGAAAACTAGGCAAAAGGAAAAATGGGAGGGGGGAGCAAGGCAATCGAAATATCCAGAGATGGGCATAACTCTCAGTAAGAGCATAAATCCTTTGAATATTGAGCTCATAATTGGTACTTTATGCTGGGTTTTCTGCATTTATTTGAGTTCAACTTTGTTTATTCAACCAGTTTTTCTCTCTGTTTCAAGAGGCATAATACAAAACTTGTAAGTTGACGAAAGTGTCGTAAGTTACTTCAGTAAAAAGGTATCAGTATATTTGCTTTGTATTTATTAACCTGTATTTCTGTGCATTCAGATTCAGTACTGTATCAGCACTGTCACTAAATCCACCTCAGCCTTTTTCTAAATGCTTCATATTGTATGAAATTCCACTTCACAGCACACAAATGCCAGTATCTTGCCATGCTAATATAGGCTGCAAGTTAAAAAATATTTGTTCAATCTATGTTTGTATTAATGGCAGTACAGTGTAAAAGGTCAGAGACGTTTCTGTTTGGTTGTTACCTTTATAGGAGAGTCAGAGCCTAGGCACATTCCCCTTGGAAGATGTGCTAATCTAAATGAGACTCCAAAGCAGCCACCAGTATCCCCTAGGCTTGGGGCAGGTTAGCAGTGCCTTGTCTTTTCCAAGAATGTCTAGTTACACCTCTGCTGTGGGATGCTATGGCCTGCTAACTTCTGGCGCCTATTTTACAAAAGTCTGCTCCCCCAGACAACAAAACCTAGCTACGCCTCTGGGCTAAGTGTGTCTTGAAAAGCTAAGTAAAATTCCAGTGTTAGACCATCTGGTCCTGCGGCCTTTTTTTTGCCATAGATTTTATGGCCGTAACTACATCTTGTTCAGTTATGGTAACCATCAGTACTGAATTATCATTATCATCAAGAGTATTATGATCCAAGTCCTGTAAAAATGTCAGATCATTATCATCTAGATTAGATTCTGACTTATATAATGAGGCATAAAAGTGTTGAAAAGTCTTTAATATGTTTTGTTGATCTGTGATTAGAATATTATTATCATCTTTAATAGCTGAAATATCATTCTTTTCAGCTCTTGATTTTAGATAACTAGCTAACAAATGGCCATTCTTGGCATAATATTGGGCTGATTTCATGAATGTCTCATTATTAGCCTTAGCAGCTAGAATTAAGTTATATTTATATCTTGCCATTCGTAATTTTTCCAAAGTATCTAGATCAGAAGGGGTGTACTGATGTTTTTTTTTTTCTAAACATGATATAGCTTTTTCCAAATCACTAATTTCTTGTGATTGTTTCTTTTTTTTGTTTGGCTGAATAACGTATGATTGAGCCCCGTATATAAGCTTTCAATGCAACCCATCTAGTTATCCAACTAGTATCTTCCAAAGTGTTAAATTGAAAATATTCAGTAATGTCTCTATTTCTTCTATAAATTCAGGGTGTGCAAGTAAGCCAGCATTACAGCGCCAAGATTTTGCATGTGCCTTAGAAGAAAGATCAATGAGCTGTAAAGAAATATGCGCATGATGAGATAAATTTATAGGGTCTATATTAGTATCTGAAACTTTACTTAACAATACCTCAGAAACCAAGAAATAATCAATGTGAGAGTATCAATTATGTAGTGAAAAATAAAATGTGTAATCACGATCTTTTTCATGCAGTAGGCGCCAAACATCACATAGTTTAAGCTGTTGCATCATTTCTGTCAAAATGAACCAAGCTTTGGTTTTCTTGTATGGAAACAGGGATTTCCTGTCCATATCAGGATTCAGGATGAGATTAAAATCACCACCTATTATGTAAGATTTATCTCCTGCAGTGGAAATGATATCAGCAATAGTATGGAAGAATTCAGGGCAATCAGTGTTTGGTGCATATAAATTCACCAAGGAAAGGGAGCTATGGACTTGGGAACAATTTAGAAAGTCCACTGCAGTGCCCCCTAGTGTGCCCGGTTGGTGTCCTGGCATGTCAGGGGGACCAATGCACTACGAATCCTGGCCCCTCCCACGACCAAATACCTTGAATTTCACCGTTTTTGAGATGGCCAGCCTCGGTTTCCATTATCGGCGAAAACCGAAGTTGCCCATTTCTAAGTCCAGCGATCTCAACATTTAGGTCGACGATCTCTAATGTCGACCTAAATGTTGAGATTTGGCCGGCCCCAACCGTATTATCGAAAAGAAAGATGGCTGGCCATCTTGTTCGATAATACGGTTTTCTCCGACCCTTCATGGCGCCGTCCTTGGAGATGGCCGCCCTTAGAGATGGCCGGCCCCGTTCAAAAATGCCCCTCAATATGTCCAAACCGTGGGATATGGATACCCAGATGGCCAGCATTCCTTCACTGACTCAGAGGATTACAGGAAGCCAAAAATGGCGTTAGGATTATCATTACTAATATAATAAGAATCTAGTACTTATATTAAGTCATATACAATTTAAAGAAAAACACATTAGTCAAACTAAGACAGCCCTTGTAAAAAGTAAGAGCAAGATGGAGAAGATAATAAGGAAGAAAAATAAACCTGAGTAGTTGTTAAGGAGGCTCACATAAATGTACTACTGAAGAGTAATAAAGAACAGCCATAATTAAAGTTTAAGCTCAATTTGCATCTATTTTACTTGGAACTATTTCATCCAGATATGAAGCCAGGGCGTCAGCGGAAGTAAAATCTTTGGTAACATTGTTATAGGTTACCCTCAGCTTGGCAGGGTATAACATGCCATATCTTGCATTCATCTCTTTCAGTTTTGGCTGGTAAGCCAATAACTGTTTCCGTGCCTGAACCGTTGCCTTGCATAAATCCGGAAAGAATTGTAGTTCTTGGCCTTCATATTTTACTGGGGCTCGAACACAGGCACAATGTAAAATTTCCGAAGCTTGAGGGTGACACAGTACATGCATGATGATAGGCCGCGGATAGGCCTCGCTGCGATGGCAATCTGTGAGCACATTCCAGCTCAAAATCCTTGGCGAATTGGAGACCCAAAATATTTGGTATAAACTTTTCTAGAAATTGTACAGGATTGGATACCGGTGGGCCAACTATTGCGTTTAAGACGGTTATGTTCTACCACCTCAGAATTCAAAATACAAGCGGGAGAAATGATAGAAAGATTTAGAACTCGAGGTTACCCTATGAAGATTCTTAAAAATGCTTATAAGAGAGCACTATATGCTCACCGCCCCTGGTTAATGTTACCAAAATTAAAATCAAAATCTCCTTCAAAAGTGCTGGCATGTGTCATTCCGTTTTCTCAGAAAGCACCTATAATCAGCAGTATTATATACAAACATTGGCATGTTCTGTCAATACACCCAGAGTTCAGGGAACGCCCGAAAATAGCTTATAGGCGACAAGCTAATGTGGGAGAATTATTAAAAAGATCAAGAAAGAGAGAGGAGCAAGGCAAACATTCCCCGTGTGGAAGATGTGTGTATTGCCGTTACTCTTTAAATACTGGGAAGATAGCTATACCTCACTGTAATAAGGATTTCATATTAAAACACAACACTAACTGTAATAGCTCCCAAGTTGTATACTGTATCATGTGCCCTTGCGGATTATATTATATAGGTCACACCAAACGCCCTTTAAAACATAGGTTAGCAGAGCACATAAGTAATATTCGATTGAAAAAAATAATGTGTCCTTTAGTTGCCCATTGGTATGATCATAATCACACTATTGAACAACTAAGATGTGTGATACTGATACACATTCCCCCTGATCGATTTAGGGGGGAAGGAAATATCAGTTCCCGATTGTTAACTATAGAACAGAGATATATTTATATGTGGCAAACAGTGACTCCTAAGGGGTTAAATCAGGAAGTAGAGTGGATATAAGAGCCTGTCTCTTTAAGCTAAGGAGGTGAGGCTAGGCATTCTGGGAGAATATAAGTCAGGGCGTTTTTACTTCTCACAGCACATTCAGAGCCACGGCAGTTGATTTCTGACCTGAGAAGGGTTCATGCTGGCAGGCTGCCAAGCAGATCAGCTTAAGTAAGTGAAGAGTTATGTATAGTATACAGGGGCGTATCTGCGTGGGGCCTCAGGGGCCTGGGCCCCCGCAGATTTCGCCCTGGACCCCCCTACCGCTGCCAACCCTCCCCCTCCGTTGCTCGCCTACCTTCGCTGGCGGGGGACCCCAACCCCCGCCAGCCGAGGTCCGCGTCCTCCTGCCCCTGCCGCTGCCGCTGACGCTGCCGGCTGCCTTTGGTCCATTCATTTGTCCATTGAAGCTGGCGCCGACGAAAGTTTCTTTTGACTCTGACGTCGCTGCACGTTGTACGTGCAGGACGTCAGGCTCAGAAAATGTTTCTGAGCCTGACGTCCTGCACGTACAACGTGCAGCGACGTCAGAGTCAAAAGAAACTTTCGTCGGCGCCAGCTTCAATGGACAAATGAATGGACCAAAGGCAGCCGGCAGCGTCAGCGGCAGCGGCAGGGGCAGGAGGACGCGGACCTCGGCTGGCGGGGGTTGGGGTCCCCCGCCAGCGAAGGTAGGCAAGCAACGGAGGGGGAGGGTTGGAAATGGTAGCAGCTGGGGGGAGGGGGATCGGCAATGGCAGCGGCGGCGGCGGCGGGGGGGGCTATAATGTGCCCCCTCACTCTGGCCCTGGCCCCCCCTACCGCCGCAGTTCAGATACGCCCCTGATAGTATATAATAGTTAAAGTATAATAAGTAGATTTGGAAACTAGAATTGAGAGAGTGATAATGCAATTGTATTATTGTAGATGATATGGTGGTTCCTCCTGAGGAAGAAAACGAAATGCGGTCCTGCATAGAGGAGCCGACGTTTGGTTAAGGACCACAGCAAATTTTACCATGAGTAACTCATTCCTCCAACGTAGTGCCTGAAGAGTATTGAAAGCAGACTCATTTATTGATTGAGGAAAGCACTGGAGACTTTTTACAAACCCTCAAAATAGACATTGTAAGAAAGGGAAACTGGAAGATCAAAGACAGCAGAATTACAAAAGGATGTTTGCCTTTAATTCTGTGTAACACTGTGATATTTATTTGAGGAATGTAAAATGTGAAATATAATGTGCAGTGCAATAATATTTAAAACAGCAAGTTGTATATAACTTTAAATGCTTATAGAGTCACTAAGCAGACACGATACAGGAGTGAATGGGTATGAAAGACAGAAGAGAGTTGTGTGTGTATTTATAGATTTTAAAATGCACATGAGCAGGTTTTGAAGCGCATGTGTTTAATAAAGAGTTTTGTATTTCAACAGTCTGGAGCAAATTTGTAATTTATAAAACGAAGGCTCCGGTAGTATATTTGAGTCCCTGATTGTACAATATAAGTGCTATTTAAAAGCCAGAACTGAAAGGAATGACTTAGTGGCAATACTGGATGATAATTTTTAAAAAATACTATCCTCCAAAACTGACATAGCAAATAGATATTAGACAGTTCTACTCCACGTTATTCAAATCGGAAATAGACCCCGCTAAAAGCAGATTTATCTTTTTGGGAGCGCTTAGAACACCCCCACCGTATCCCAGGAAGATAATAAGAATTTGTCAAAACCTATTACAGAGGCAGGTATTATCTCAACCTTGAAAGACATGGCAAGAAATTAAGCTCCTGGCCCAGATGGGCTGACATTAGAATTCTACCAGGAATTTCAGTCACTACTAGCCTCTCTGATGTGCTCCTTTTTTTACTTACCTTATTCAGTCTGGAGATGTCAGAAGCTCTTTCACTGAGGTGTCCATTATTGTTTTATTGAAGCCCATCAAGGACCTATTGTCAGTCCAAAACTATCATCCCTTATCCTTAAGAAATCTTGATGCTAAAAATTTTGCTAAAATTTTAGTTGACCATTTACAATTAATCATGCCTAAAATAATTTCCGCAAATCACACAGATGCTCCTCAGATAACACTTGATTATTTACTAATGTATTAATGCAAGCTAACTCCTTTAGCAATTCTTATGTTGCTCTGGGACTATATGCAGAAAAAGCCTTTGATCATGTTGAATGGTCCTTCCTTTCCATATACTGAGATGGTTTGGTTTCTTATCTGACATCAATCACATGATCAAAGTTCTGTACTCTGCACCTATGACTAAATTACAAATCAACGGAATACTGTCATCCCCTTTCCAACCCACAAGATTCAACTTCATCCTTGAACTTCTCTTGATTTCTATCTGAACTTTCCCTGTAATTCATGGAGTGGAAATGGGCACAGTTATTGCTGAGATCTCCGCTTATAAAGATGATGTGTTAATTTATACCATCCATTCATCCATTCCAGCTATATTAGAGCTCAATCCTAAATACTCAGCTGTATCTGGTTATAAGATGAATGTCTCCAAATCAGAACTGCTGCCATTAAACAATCATACTCGTAAACGTACAGGTGAGCAACACCAATTTAAATGAACTCCCAATGCAATAAAATACCTGGGTATATTATTTGCTTCAACCATTGAGGATACTGATAAACTGAATGGTGATCGATTACTCCAGATAACCTCTGAGCTACCATCTAAATGGTCCACTCTCTGCCTATTTTGATGAGGAAGGGTAGACACAATAAAAATGATCATCGTTCCAAAAATTAATTACACACTTAGCATGATCCCAATATTATTCAGCCCTAATATTTCAAAAACTCTTATCAAATTCTTGTGGGTAAACAAACTTCCTTGTATTGCCACCAAACACTTAAAATGTGCTAAATTACATAGGGGAGTAAATTTTCCAAGTTTCCATGACTATAGCCTAGCGTTCTTATTAAAGCAGACTTCCAAATTGGATAACTTTACAGGATGTAACTAGTACTCCTTTATGGATGCAATTTAAACTAATAGATGGGATTCCATTCCACTCTCAAGCCTGCCTTGGGTCCTTACCTCCACCCCAACAGCAAAACCCATTGTTATCCTCTGCCGAAGCAGCCTTTAAGTCTGTGGAAAACTTTGTTGAGTGACTATCCAGCTCATTTTCTACTACTACTACTACTACTATTTAGCATTTCTATAGCGCTACAAGGCATACGCAGCGCTGTACAAACATAGAAGAAAGACAGTCCCTGCTCAAAGAGCTTACAATCTAATAGACAAAAAATAAATAAAGTAAGCAAATCAAATCAATTAATGTGAACGGGAAGGAAGAGAGGAGGGTAGGTGGAGGCGAGTGGTTACAAGTGGTTACGAGTCAAAAGCAATGTTAAAGAGGTGGGCTTTCAGTCTAGATTTAAAGGTGGCCAAGGATGGGGCAAGACGTAGGGGCTCAGGAAGTTTATTCCAGGCATAGGGTGCAGCGAGACAGAAGGCGCGAAGTCTGGAGTTGGCAGTAGTGGAGAAGGGAACAGATAAGAAGGATTTATCCATGGAGCGGAGTGCACGGGAAGGGGTGTAGGGAAGGACGAGTGTGGAGAGATACTGGGGAGCAGCAGAGTGAATACATTTATAGGTTAGTAGAAGAAGTTTGAACAGGATGCGAAAACGGATATGGAGCCAGTGAAGGGTCTTGAGGAGAGGGGTAGTATGAGTAAAGCGACCCTGGCGGAAGATGAGACGGGAAGTAGAGTTTTGAACCGACTGGAGAGGGGAGAGGTGACTAAGTGGGAGGCCAGCAAGAAGCAGATTGCAGTAGTCTAAACGAGAGGTGACAAGGGTGTGGATGAGGGTTTTGGTAGAGTGCTCGGAAAGAAAGGGGCGGATTTTACGGATGTTGTAAAGAAAGAAACGACAGGTCTTGGCGGTCTGCTGGATATGAGCAGAGAAGGAGAGAGAAGAGTCAAAGATGACCCCAAGGTTTCGAGCTGAGGAGACAGGGAGAATGAGAGAGCCATCAACAGAAATAGAAAACGGGGGGAGCGGGGAGGTGGGTTTGGGGGGGAAAATGAGAAGCTCGGTTTTGGTCATATTTAATTTCAGGTGGCGTTGAGACATCCAGGCAGCAATGTCAGACAAGCACGCTGAAACTTTGGTTTGGATGCAAGGTGAGATATCAGGGGTAGAAAGGTAGATTTGGGAGTCATCAGCATAGAGATGGTAGGAAAAGCCATGGGATGAGATTAATGAACCAAGGGAAGAAGTGTAGATAGAAAAGAGGAGGGGACCAAGAACAGAACCCTGAGGTACGCCGACAGGCAGAGGGATAGAAGTAGAAGAGGATCCACCAGAGTGAACACTAAAGGTGCGGAGGGAGAGGTAGGAAGAGAACCAGGAAAGGACAGAGCCCTGGAATCCAAGTGAGGACAGGGTATCGAGAAGTATGTTGTGATCGACAGTGTCAAAAGCAGCGGAAAGATCAAGAAGAATGAGGATGGAATATTGACCTCTGGATTTAGCCAGTAATAGGTCATTGGAGACTTTAGTAAGCGCAGTTTCGGTTGAGTGGAGAGGGCGAAAACCAGATTGTAATGGGTCAAGAATAGCATGTGAGGAGAGAAAATCAAGGCAGCGGCGGTGAACAGCACGCTCAAGTAATTTGGAGAGAAAAGGAAGGAGGGAGATGGGTCGGTAATTAGAGGGACAAGTAGGGTCAAGTGAAGGCTTCTTAAGGAGAGGTGTGACCACAGCATGTTTAAAGGCAGCAGGGACAGTCGCAGTGGAAAGTGAGAGGTTGAGAATGTGACAGATAAAAGGAATAAGAGTAGGAGAGATGGCATTAAGAAGGTGGGTGGGAATGGGATCAGAGGAACAGGTGGTACATTTTGAGGAAGAAAGGAGAAGTGTAGTTTCCTCAATAGTAACTTCAGGAAAGGAGGAAAGGGAATGAGGGGAAGGAGAGAGAGGGGAACGGACTAGTGGAGGGAGAGCTGGTGAGGTAGAGAAAGCAAGGTTTATCTTTTGAACCTTGTTGTGAAAGAATTCAGCAAGGGTCTGAGGAGATAATGAAGGGGGAGTTGGGGGAGGGGGCACCTTGAGGAGAGAGTTCAATGTGGTGAAGAGAAGTCGAGGATTAGAGCCAAGAGAGTTGGTCAGTTGGATATAATAATCCTGTTTGGCACGTAAAAGAGCAGATTGGAAGGAGGTCAGCATGAACTTAAAATGTAAGAAATCAGCAAGGGCCCGAGATTTCCGCCAGAGGCGTTCGGCGGAGCGGGTACAGGAACGTAGGTAGCGGATATTAGAATTCAGCCAAGGTTGGGGTTTTGTACGCCTTACAGGGCGGGTCATCAAAGGTGCAAGAGTGTCTAAGGCAGAGGATAGAGTATGGTTGTAAGAAGAAACAGCCTCGTTGACAGACGTGGATGGTGCCACAGTAGAGAGGAGGTTTGAAACATGGGAGGATAGAGATGAAGGGTCAATATCGTGAAGATTCCTAGATAAATTAGATAGGATAGGACGGGACTGGGAGGGAGGAGATTTAAGTGCGAAAGTTACAAGATGGTGATCAGAGAGGGGAGGATCAGAGGCAAGGAAACTAGAAGGTGAACAGTTGGAGGAGAAGATGAGATCAAGACAGTGACCATTTTGATGAGTGGGGGAGGTGGAGCATAGTTGGAGATTAAAGGACGACGTTAAAGCGAGTAACTTGGAAATATAAGAGTTGGAAGGATCATTAGCAGGAAAGAGATCGCCGGCCATCTTCCTACACAAATCGGGAGATGGCCAGCCATCTCCTGAAACCAGCCAAATCAGCATAATCGAAAGCTGATTTTGGTCGGTTTCAACTGCAGTCCGTTGTGGAGCCGGTGAAAGTCAAAGGGGGTGTGTCAGCGGTGTACCGAAGGCAGGACATGGGCGGGCATGGGTGTGGTTAACAGATGGCTGGCTTCAGCCCATAATGGAAAAAATAAAGCCGGCCGTAATGAGCATTTGGCCGACGTTACTTGGTCCAATGTTTTTCATGACCAAGCCTAGAAAAAAGGTGACCCAACTCACCAGATGACCACCAGAGGGAATCGGTAATGACTTCCCCGTACTCCCCCAGTGGTCACCAACCCTCTCCCACCCTAAAAAAAAATTTTTGAAACAATTTTTGCCAGCCTATGCCAGCCTCAAATGTAAGACCCAGCTCCCTGACAGCAGTATGCAGGTCCCTGGAACAGTTTTTGGTGGGTGCAGTGGACTTCAGGCAGGTGGACCCAAGCCCACCCCCCCACCTGTTACACTTGTGGTGGTAAATGGGAGTCCTCCAAAACCCACCTGAAACCCACTGTACCCACATGTAGGTGCCCCCTTTCACCCATAAGGGCTATGGTAGTGGTGTAGAGTTGTGGGGAGTGGGTTTTGGGGGGGGATTTGGGGGGCTCAGCACCCAAGCAAAGGGAGCTATGTACCTGGAAGCAATTATTGAAGTCCACTGCAGTGCCCCCTAGGGTGCCCGGTTGGTGTCCTGGCATGTGAGGGGGACCAGTGCACTACGAATCCTGGCCCCTTCCACGACCAAATGCCTTGGATTTGGCCGGATTTGAGATGGCCGGCTTCGGTTTCCATTATGGGCAAAAATCGAGGCCAGCCATCTCAGACTCGGCCATCTCTGACATTTGGCAGGTTCCAACCGTATTAGTGGGAAAAAAGATGGCCGGCCATCTTTTTCGAAAATACAGTTGGCTCCGCCCCTTCGCGGTGCCATCCTCAGAGATGGCCGGTGCCATTCGATTAAGCCCTTCCACAATATATAACTTCTCATATATCACTATGGCACAACCCTATTTTAAAATAAATAATAATCAGGCATATTGGCCTGTGTGGATTAAAGCTGGCATATACTATTTAATATCAATTACTTGAGCACAACACATGGTTGCCTTTTAATGTTTTCCCATGTAAGTTTATTTACCATCACACCTACATTTCCAATTGCTCCAATTACTCATTGTATATCTGCTAAACTAGACATTAACACTTTAACCAATGCTAAACCCAGTAGCTGGTTTTATTCTCACAACTATGCAAAGGTGCCGGAATAGCTTCCAAGTGGTATAAAGTGTTACAGCAATGGAAATTCTGCTCATCTTCTGCTCTTGAGGTCATATGGGGAAAAGATTTACACACGTCACTCTCACTTTTCCTACTGCATAGAGTCTTATGGACGCCAAATAACATATCCAAGCTCTCCAAGAACATGGATAATAAATGTTGGACATGCCAGTCTAATATTAGAACTCTGGATCATCTTATATTCTGCTGTTCTTTCCCGCAATCTTACTAGACGTCAGTGTGGACATCTATTGACCATAACCGAACCTTTACCTTTAAAGATCCTCATCCTTGGAGGTATTGGTTTATCTAGTACGCTTGATGACTATAAAGCCAAATTGTTGTGCATCCTTTTACACATAGCTATTAAGATATGCCAATGCTGGAAAGACCTCTCTGAACTTTCTTACGATATGTGGTGGACAATGTCTGTTTAGCCGTAAAATATGAGAAAAAAACAGCTTTCGTCCTTTTGCAAAGTATGGGCCACATTACTTGATTATGCTATCTCTCTCTAACCTGTAATCTATTCCCCTGTTGTTGTTGTTGTTGTTTCTTTTACTTCTTATGTAGATTTCCTACATTGCATAACTTGAATAAAACTTTTGAACAAAAGCAAAACAAAAACTTGGTAGGAACCTATTCTATAAAGAAGCACCTGCTTTCCTATATAGAAGACCAGCCTAACAGTGAAAACATGAGCCCATAATTCAGGTGCAAGCAATTATGCCATAATGTAGGTGCAATTGCACCTTTAAATGTGGAAAATATGCTCATAATTTATAATGTTCTATAAGATATGTGTGTAACTGTGCTCCTAGCCAGACTACACCTATGCGTACACCCACCTTATAATTATGCACTATTACGGTAGAATAGTTTGTAAACAGTTTAGGCAGCACATTTGCACCTCCATGCCGATATTTTATAACTTATGTGTGTATGTTGCATATAAAGGGTAGGTGCTTATCCATCGCCGGCCATCTTCCGACACAAATCGGGAGATGGCTGGCCATCTCTCAAGCCCAGCCAAATTGGCATAATCGAAAGCGGATTTTGGCCGATTTCAAATGCAGTCCGTCACGGAACTGGCAAATGTCAAAGGGGATGTGTCGGCGGCGTGCCGAAGGCGGGACATGGGCGTGGTTAACAGATGGCCAGCTTCAGCCCATAATGGAAAAAAGAAAAACGGCCTTAACGAGTATTTGCCCAGCATGACTTGGTCCTTTTATTTTTTGGACCAAGTGTCAAAAAGGTGCCCCAACTGACTAGATGACCACCGGAGGGAATGGGGGATGACCTCCCCATACTCCCCCAGTGGTCACCAACCCCCTCCCAAACTGAAAATAAAAATTAAAAACATTTTTTACCAGCCTGTATGCCAGCCTCAAATGTCAGACCCAGATCCCTGACAGCAGTATGCAGTTCCCTGGAACAGTTTTAGTGGGTGCAGTGGACTTCAGGCAGATATACCCAGGCCCATCCCCCCCCACCACCTGTTACACTTGTGGTGGTAAATGTGAGCCCTCCAAAACCCACCCAAAACCAATTTCAGAAGTCCACTGCAGTGCCCCCTAGGGTGCCCGGTTGGTGTCCTGGCATGTGAGGGGGGCCAGTGCACTACGAATTCTGGCCCCTCCCACGACCAAATGCCTTGGATTTGGCGGGGTTTGAGATGGCCGCTTTCAGTTTCCATTATCACCGAAAACCGATGCTGGCCATCTCAAACCTGGCCAAATCCTAGGCATTTGGCCGGCCTCCACCGTATTATCGAAACAAAAGATGGCCGCCCATCTTTTTTGATAATACAGTCGAGACCGCCTCTTTGCGGCGCCGGCAAAATAGATGGCCGCCGCCATTCGATTATGCCCCTCCACGTTACATAGAGGGGCATTTTCGAACGGGGATGGCCATCTCTAAGGGCACCCATCTCTGAGGACGTCCATCTTTTGTTTCGATAATACGGTCGGGGATGCCCAAATCTTGAAATTTAGGTCGACCTTAGAGATGGTCATCCTTAGGTCATTTTTGAGATGGTCGTCCTTGGTTTTCGGCGATAATGGAAACCTAGGACGACCATCTCAAAAACGACCAAATCCAAGCCATTTGGTCGTGCGAGGAGCCAGCATTCCTTATGCACTAGTCCCCCTGACATGCCAGGACACCAACCGGGCACCCTAGGGGGCACTGCAGTGGAGTTCAAACATTGCTCCCAGGTGCAAAGCTCCCTTACCTTGGGTGCTGAGCCCCCAAACCCTCCCCCCACTCCCCACAAATGTACACTACTACCATAGCCCTTAGGGATGAAGGGGGGGGGCACCTACATGTGGGTACAGTGGGTTTGTGGTGGGTTTTGGAGGGCTCACATTTACCAGCACAAGTGTAACGGGGGGGGGGGGGGGGATAGTCCTGGGTCCGCCTGCCTGAAGTACACTGCACCCACTACAACTGCTCCAGGTACCTGTATACTGCTGTAATGGACCTGAGTATGGCATTTGAGGCTGGCATAGAGGCTGAGAAAAAAGTATTTTTAAAGTTTTTTTTATGGTGGGAGGGGGTTAGTGACCACTGGGGCAGTAAGGGGAGGTCATCCCTGATTCCCTCCGGTGGTCATCTGGTCAGTTCAGGCACCCTTTTGATGCTTGGTCCTGAAAAAAATGGACAAAGTAAAGTCAACCAAATGCTCGTCAGGGACGCCCTTCACCACGCCCCTGTCTTGCCTTCGGTACACTGCCGACACGCCCCCATGAACTTTGGTCGTCCCCACGATGGAAAGCAGTTGAGGGCGCTCAAAATCGGCTTTTGAGTATGCCAATTTGGACAACCTTGCGAGAAAGACACCCATCTCCCGATTTGTGTCGAAAGATGGGCATCCTTCTCTTTGGAAAATATGCGTGATAATTACCTAGAGCAAGTCTAAATCTGTGCACCTGTAACAGGTTGTTCTATACAGGAAAGTTGCTGCCTACTTTTCTTTACAGAATACTAATGTTACAGGTCAAATGTGCAGGTAATAGGCCACTCCTACACTGCTTTACCTGTGTAAATGCCTTTAGAAACCGATAGGATTTGAGCCAATAATCAAAGCAAAAGCCAAGACAGACTTTGATTATTCCCTTGGAAAAATTACTTAGAAAAAATACACCTTCTGCTTTCTGAAAATAACTTTTCCTCCAGAAATTACCTGCATGTCTACAATCTCTTCTCACTATTCCTAAGTTACATTTATGGAGATATTCTGAAAATGGCAGGCAAAGTTGTGTGCAGCCTGAGTTGCATGGGCAATTAAATTGGTTAGTGAGCCAATAACTGCCAATTATTGGGTGCTAACAGTCAATTATGGGTGTTAATTCACAACATTTTAGATTTGTACGTGCATCTCGCTAAGTGCTACTCTATAAAGATCTGTGCACAAATCTTATGGTGTGCAACTCAGAAGGGCTGTGGCCATGAGATGGGTACAGGTGGGTCAGAAGCATAAAGATGCGAAGTATTGCAGAATTCCTGGGATTTACACCCAACTTGGGTGCCGGAATTTATACCAGGTTTCAGCAGGGGCAACTTTGGTGGTCAAAGTAAGGTACGAGATCCGTAATTAAGCATTATTCTATAAGGGGAGCACATCCTTTATAAAGTAGCACTCGGTGATGATTTTTCTCTACACCCAAATTTGGCTTCCATTTACTGAATCCACCCCTTAGTGTGTATTAATATATGCAGAGACAGACTAAGCAGTATTCAAACTCTGACGCCTGTGGGGGTAATTTTATACATTTCCGTAGGTAAAACAGTTTTACTTGCATAAATTGGAAATAGTGCTATGGACATTTTTAGAAACCCAGAACTCTAACTTTTAACCCTTTGTATTTTTATGTAGAGTCTCTTCATACTGAACTAGGTAAGTTTCTCTTCTCAAGTACGTCACACTGCTGCTTAAAGATTTTCTGAACTCTGACGGTTGTGTTTCTCTGTTTGATTTCAGAGTTTAGAAGATGCTGTAGCTATGCAGGTAACTCAGTCTGACAATCTCACCTACACAATATGAATTTCCTCTTCTATGTAGCTGTTGTCAGTGTGCTGCCACAATACAGCCTTGTACATAAGAACATAAGCTCTGCCATACTGGGACAGACCAAGGGTCCATCAAGTCCAACATCCTAGTCCATCGTAATAATGATTTATGGACTTTTCTTTTAGAAATTTATCCAAACCTTTTTAAACCCTGTTAAGCTAACTGTCACGTCTGTGGCCGTGACCACCCTCAGACTTACCCTGTTTCTGGGAGTCAGTGTCTGTGCTGGCTTCTGCCTGTCTCTGTGTCTGTCTCTGTCTTAGTTTCTCTCTGGCTCTGTGTGCTGATTGCCCTACTGAATTTCACCTGTGTGGGCTTTGCCTCTTCCAAGATGGCTACCGCCTCTTCGTCTCTGCCAGTTTCCAAGATGGCTTCCGCTGTTACTTTCTATGGGATGCCTGCTCTGAGTGTCAAGCCTCTGTTTGGTTGCAAGGTGATTGCTGCACCTGTGGCTCTGGTGTTGGGCTTTATTAGTCATCTGAAGACTACACTCCTGGCCTTTGCATTGCCATTCCCTCCGCAGTGCTTTAGGTCCCGAGGTTAGTGTGCTGTTAGCACCGTGTGCTTTCCTTGTTATTTGCTCTGTAGATTCCCTGCCCCTCTGTGTTTATTGCGCTATGGGCTTCCTGCCCTTCTGTGTTTAGCGCTTTGTGGGTTTCCAGCCCTTCTGTATTTTTGCTCTTTGGGCTTCCTGCCCTTCTGTGCTTATCGCTTGTGGGTTTCCAGCCCTTCTGTGTTTCTTGTTCTGTAGATTCCCTGCCCCTCTGTGTTTATTGCGCTATGGGCTTCCTGCCCTTCTGTGTTTAGCGCTTCGTGGGTTTCCAGCCCTTCTGTATTTTTTGCTCTTTGGGCTTCCTGCCCTTCTGTGCTTATCGCTGTGGGTTTCCAGCCCTTCTGTGTTTGCTCTGTAGATTTCCTGCCCTTCTGTGTTTAGCGCTTCGTGGGTTTCCAGCCCTTCTGTATTTTTTGCTCTTTGGGCTTCCTGCCCTTCTGTGCTTATCGCTTGTGGGTTTCCAGCCCTTCTGTGTTTTGCTCTGTAGATTTCCTGCCCTTCTGTGTTTAGCGCTTCGTGGGTTTCCAGCCCTTCTGTATTTTTTGCTCTATGGGCTTCCTGCCCTTCTGTGCTTATCGCTTGTGGGTTTCCAGCCCTTCTGTGTTTTGCTCTGTAGATTCCCTGCCCCTCTGTGTTTATTGCGCTATGGGCTTCCTGCCCTTCTGTGTTTAGCGCTTCGTGGGTTTCCAGCCCTTCTGTATTTTTTGCTCTTTGGGCTTCCTGCCCTTCTGTGTTTATCTCTGTGGGTTTCCATCCCTTCTGTGTTTTGCGCTGTGGGCTTTCTGCCCTTCTGTGTCCATTGCTTTGAACCTGCCTACTGCCAGAACCCGGACATTCCCTGCCTGTCTGCCTTGCCATCGCCTAGGGGCCGGGGGGCACTCCTGGACCTTCATTCCTGCGGTTCCTGTAAGCCCTACCGGCTGCCAGAACCTGAGGGCTCAACCCGAGGGGGAAGGCAGTCAAGTGTAGGTGAAGCCTAGGTCCAGTCCGGGTTTCAGTCCAGCGGGTTTCTCTCCGGTATGTTCCAGTCTGGTGGGGCCACTCCAGTGTGTCCAGTCCAGCGGGCCCCACTCCAGTGCGCACCCGTCCGGTGCGTTCCAGTTCTGAGTATTCCTGTATAGAACTCCAGTCCGGGGGATTCCAGCCCAGGTGTTCCGGTTCGCTGGGCAGTGCCTGCAGTCCCTGCCGTTGTGCTTACCCAGTGTTGGTTGGTGGGTTTTGCCTGCTGCTGTCGCTCCTCGTCAGCAGCCCAAGGGCTCACGTTTGCTCCAGAGCCCGGTCCCGCGGGCTCCGAACCTGACAGAACGTGACAGAATGCAAAGGCCATGAGCTCGACCGATCCATCCCCCATGCAGCTGCTCCAGCAATTGCATGCTCAGCTACAACAGGTATCGGGAGTCGTGAACGCACTGTCTCAACGGGTAGACTCGCTGACTGTCACGGGGGCTGCGGAGGTCCCGCCAGCAGCTATTCCGCCTAGTTCCCACGCATGTGGCCGAGGGATTCGGGTGGCTACGCCCCCGAGGTACGAGGGCGACAGTAAGACCTGCCGGGGGTTCCTCAATCAATGCCAAATTGTCTTCGAGTTGCAGGCCCGGGATTTTCCTTCGGATCGGGCGAAGGTGGCTTATATTATCTCTCTACTGGCAGGCCCCGCTTTGGCCTGGGCCTCGCCCTTATGGGAGAAGAAGGATCCCCTCCTGGATAATTTGGCAGAGTTTTTGAAACAATTTCGGCTCATCTTTGAGGAACCCGGGAAGCCCTCCTCGGCGGCGACTCAGCTGTTGAACCTACATCAGGGGCGACTCTCTCTGGGGGAGTACGCCATCCAGTTTCGGACTTTGGCCGCAGAGCTAGGTTGGGATAACCCAAGCCTGACTGCGGTATTTTGGCATGGTGTCTCGGCCACCATTAAGGACGAACTCACAGGCCGGGAGCTGCCCTCTGATCTGAATGACCTCCTCAGGGAAACCGAGAGGGGGGTCTTGAGGAGGGGGTACTGTCACGTCTGTGGCCGTGACCACCCTCAGACTTACCCTGTTTCTGGGAGTCAGTGTCTGTGCTGGCTTCTGCCTGTCTCTGTGTCTGTCTCTGTCTTAGTTTCTCTCTGGCTCTGTGTGCTGATTGCCCTACTGAATTTCACCTGTGTGGGCTTTGCCTCTTCCAAGATGGCTACCGCCTCTTCGTCTCTGCCAGTTTCCAAGATGGCTTCCGCTGTTACTTTCTATGGGATGCCTGCTCTGAGTGTCAAGCCTCTGTTTGGTTGCAAGGTGATTGCTGCACCTGTGGCTCTGGTGTTGGGCTTTATTAGTCATCTGAAGACTACACTCCTGGCCTTTGCATTGCCATTCCCTCCGCAGTGCTTTAGGTCCCGAGGTTAGTGTGCTGTTAGCACCGTGTGCTTTCCTTGTTATTTGCTCTGTAGATTCCCTGCCCCTCTGTGTTTATTGCGCTATGGGCTTCCTGCCCTTCTGTGTTTAGCGCTTTGTGGGTTTCCAGCCCTTCTGTATTTTTGCTCTATGGGCTTCCTGCCCTTCTGTGCTTATCGCTTGTGGGTTTCCAGCCCTTCTGTGTTTCTTGTTCTGTAGATTCCCTGCCCCTCTGTGTTTATTGCGCTATGGGCTTCCTGCCCTTCTGTGTTTAGCGCTTCGTGGGTTTCCAGCCCTTCTGTATTTTTTGCTCTATGGGCTTCCTGCCCTTCTGTGCTTATCGCTTGTGGGTTTCCAGCCCTTCTGTGTTTTGCTCTGTAGATTTCCTGCCCTTCTGTGTTTAGCGCTTCGTGGGTTTCCAGCCCTTCTGTATTTTTTGCTCTATGGGCTTCCTGCCCTTCTGTGCTTATCGCTTGTGGGTTTCCAGCCCTTCTGTGTTTTGCTCTGTAGATTTCCTGCCCTTCTGTGTTTAGCGCTTCGTGGGTTTCCAGCCCTTCTGTATTTTTTGCTCTATGGGCTTCCTGCCCTTCTGTGCTTATCGCTTGTGGGTTTCCAGCCCTTCTGTGTTTTGCTCTGTAGATTCCCTGCCCCTCTGTGTTTATTGCGCTATGGGCTTCCTGCCCTTCTGTGTTTAGCGCTTCGTGGGTTTCCAGCCCTTCTGTATTTTTTGCTCTTTGGGCTTCCTGCCCTTCTGTGTTTATCTCTGTGGGTTTCCATCCCTTCTGTGTTTTGCGCTGTGGGCTTTCTGCCCTTCTGTGTCCATTGCTTTGAACCTGCCTACTGCCAGAACCCGGACATTCCCTGCCTGTCTGCCTTGCCATCGCCTAGGGGCCGGGGGGCACTCCTGGACCTTCATTCCTGCGGTTCCTGTAAGCCCTACCGGCTGCCAGAACCTGAGGGCTCAACCCGAGGGGGAAGGCAGTCAAGTGTAGGTGAAGCCTAGGTCCAGTCCGGGTTTCAGTCCAGCGGGTTTCTCTCCGGTATGTTCCAGTCTGGTGGGGCCACTCCAGTGTGTCCAGTCCAGCGGGCCCCACTCCAGTGCGCACCCGTCCGGTGCGTTCCAGTTCTGAGTATTCCTGTATAGAACTCCAGTCCGGGGGATTCCAGCCCAGGTGTTCCGGTTCGCTGGGCAGTGCCTGCAGTCCCTGCCGTTGTGCTTACCCAGTGTTGGTTGGTGGGTTTTGCCTGCTGCTGTCGCTCCTCGTCAGCAGCCCAAGGGCTCACGTTTGCTCCAGAGCCCGGTCCCGCGGGCTCCGAACCTGACAGAACGTGACACTAACTGCTTTTTCCACAATCTCTGGCAACTAATTCCAGAGTTTTATTAATTTATTATTACATATGTACCCCACGCTTTCCCACTAAAGCAGGTTCAATGCGGCTTACATAGTAATAGGGGTTACATAGTATTGAAAGAGAAGATATAAGTATAGCCTAATAGTAAGAGAGAGAGGTAGATAGAGAAAGGTAAGGGTGAGGGGAGTAGGAGAGGTATAAGCAGGGGGTAAGTGGGCACAGTAGGCGGGGTAATGGAGGTGAGGGGGATGAGCAAGGGGTAGTTGAGCATGGGAGGAAGGGTAGTGGAGGCGGGAGGGGGAAGAGACACGGGATAGGCATAGGGAAAATTTGGTGGTAGATGTAGTCTGTATCGTTGTCGTTGTCTCTTGGATATGTGTTGGGAAGATGGATTCATAAGATTAGTTTGGTTCATTTGGGTAGGCTTGCTTGAACAGATGGGCCTTTAGAGATTTCCGGAAGGGTAGATAGTCATTGATTGATCGGATAGGTCTGGGGAGAGCATTCCAGAGTTTATTTATTTATTTATTACATTTGTATCCCACATTATCCCACCTATTTGCAGGCTCAATGTGGCTTACAGAGACTAGCTATGGCATAGCTATTCCAGGTTAACAAATATAATTAGTGATGCAACAAGATAAGGGGTGAGAGAAGATGTATAGGCTGATAGTTGTGGAAAGATGACTATAGAGCTGGAGTGGTTAGTTATGTTAGTGTAACATAGGGTTATAAATTAAAAAAAAATAATAATAAATACTTCCCTGGGTCCGGGTTGGGGTGGCTCTTTTGGAGTTGTTCTGGGGCTGTTCCGAGGGCCGATTGGGGTTTTCGGGGCGTCGGGAGGCCATGCTGGTGACGGGAGCGCAGGAGAAGTGCTCCGGGGTTAGGCAGCGTTGCCCGTGGTTTTGGGCCGAAGGTGTCGTGGTTTTAAAGTTCGGGGACGAATGGGCACGTCCCCGAACTCGGAGACATGCAGACGCCGATTTTCGGGACCCAACGGAGTTCGCCGTGTAGTGTTGGGCCCTGAGAGGTTGGCGATGGAGGAGCAGCGAGGCAGCAAGCGCCGGAGAAAGAAGAAGACGTCATTGGAGCGCCTCATGCACACATCGCGAACGCGCATTTTTGCGTTTAGGGCAAAGCCGGGGCCAAAATTTTGGGCCCGGCTTCGGAGCTTTTTAATTTTTGTCTCCGTTTTCGCGTGAGGACGTCAAGGACCGAAACCAAAGGCAGGGATCGAGTGAGGGGAAAATCCCGGTCAAGGTAAGGGGTCTTTTGACACAAAATTTTAATTTATGTATTTTTAAAATGAGTAAATAGGGGTTTTGATTTTTTTAAAAATCAGGGTTTTGTTGAATTTAAATTCTGTTTTTGGTTTTGGGGTTGGGGAATTTTTTAGGATTTTTGTAGTAATTTAGTTTTTTAATTTTTGTTGTTAAAATAGGAGTTTTTGACAGGAGTGGGTTTAATAGGGTTAGGAAAGGGTTAATTTTTTTAATTCGACAGGGTAGGTCCGGGAGGGGAGTTGGAAATTTTTGGGATAGTTTTTAATTGGATCTGGAAATTTTAGAGGGGTCTAGAATAATTTGTTTGAAGGCGGACGTCAGAATTTGGGATTTTTAAAATTGAAAAACAGGGATGGATAGGGAATAGGGAGTTTAATTTTTGGGTCAAGTTTGAAGTGATTTGAGTAAATTTTAAGGTGATTTTGTTTAATTAGTATGATTTTTCTATTAAAATCTATGGGGTTTTATTTTTTTTTAAATGGAGCTGTAGCAGCGCTGGCCAACATTCCACAGGTCAGTTTAGCCAGCTTGGAATGTTTAAAAGGGATAGTGATTGGCTGAGCTGATCTCGGAATGGCAAGCCAGCGCTGGTCTCCCTGGAAACGGTGGTTGAGGCAGTTGGTCAGAAGGTGTTGGTCAGTCAAGGAGAGAGGTGTGTTGTGTGTGAGGGGAGAGAGTGAAAGGTGTTTGGAGGGTAAAAGTGGAGGAATTTGAGAAATTTTGAAGGAAAAAATAATTAGAGAATAGTGTATGATTGAGAGGGTTGTAGTGGTTTAGTGGGGAAGTTTGGTTAAAATTTATTAAGTTTAGGAAATAGGATTAATAGTAATTGGGTTTGTAAGGGGTGCGAGGTGTGAGTTATAAAAGGGGGTGTTTGGGAATATAGTAGGGGTGTAATAGTTGATGAATTTTGGAATTTAAAATAGTATTGTTTTAGGAGTTAATTGTTCAATTAATAGGGTGGCTAGTAAACAGCATAGAACTATCTGAAAGGAATGTAAAGTGGTGTAAAGTTCTGTGAAAGAGTAGTGAAAGTGCATTTGACTGGCTAACACTATTACACTAGTATTAGTTAGGGACAGAAAAAGAGTTAGAAAAGGAGAAGACCTGAAAGAAAGGGAACAACTGTACTTATTTTAATTTTAATAATCAGAGGACCACAGTGTAAAATCTTCCTAGCAGGCAGAATTTCTGCCGTTACCCAGAGCAGACAGGGTTTTCCGGAGGAAGAGCCAGCCGTGCATTTCAGAAGACTACAAGGGCCCCGACGCAAGAAAGATTTCACCGGCACGCTTGGAACAAAAGGAATTGAGACACTGACAGCTAAATGACTGAGATACTGGGACTGAGTTTCAAGGGGAAAGTGGGTGTTACTTACCTTAAAGGGGAAAAAAAGGGGAGAAGAGAAAAGAAAAAAAAACCCAAACCAAATACTTACCTGTTTCTGAATGGGGGGGAGAAGACGTTTCCTGCAAAACATAAAGGGTAAAACAAAGTATCAAAGTCCGGAGAAACATCCTTTAAGAGAGTATAAAGAATTGTTAAAACAGGGGAAGAGTTTAATGACAACAAAAACATAATACTTATCTGATGTCTGTTCTGGTTCTGCTGTAAGAATACCTGTAAAGCAGGGGCGTAGCCAGACCTCGCCAGGAGGGGGGGCCAGAGCCCGAGGTGGGGGGGCACTGTTTAGCCGCCCCCCCCCGAGCCGCCGCCGCCGCTGCCACCACCACATCGGACCCCCCCCCCCCTGCCGGCCTGCCCACGATCCCCTTCAAACCCCCTCCCGCCACCGCCCGCCCCGTCGCCGCAAATGATACCTTTCTTGAAGAGAGAGTTCCTTCCGCGCTCGAGTAGCGCCTTTCTTCAACGAAGTTCCGGCGATCAGCTGTTTCGACGCTGCCGGCGTCGAAACAGCTGATCGCCGGAACTTCGTTGAAGAAAGGCGCTACTCGAGCGCGGAAGGAACTCTCTCTTCAAGAAAGGTGGTATTTGCGGCGACGGGGCGGGCGGCGACGGCGGGGGAGAGTTGGTGGCGGGAGGGGGGTTGAAGGGTATCGTGGGGCAGGGGGCCAGGGCCAAATCTACGGGGGCCCGGGCCCCCTCAGGCCCCACGTAGCTACGCCACTGCTGTAAAGAGAAAAGAAGCGAGTCTGTATTTCTTTTTAAACACAAAGGGTTATTCTTGTACCTAAATTGTGGGATCTATTTTATATTTTTTTTAGGTTTGTCTTTAATCTATTTTGTGGTTGCATTGCAAGAATTTAAAATAAATACTATTTTGTTGCATTGAAAAGAACCCTGCAGCTGACTGAGTTTTGTGGGAACCCACAAGGGAGAATCCAAAATTTAGTTTAATTTTCCTCTTCCGTTCTTCGAGAACGGAAGACGAGGATAATGATTCTACTACATTTCCGGTAACTTGTAGTGTGTTCACATACAGGGCAGACTACAAACACCTGATTTTGGGTGAGCACACAGTTACATCTGAGGTACCGGAAGTGCTGGTTAGATTAGTTGGTTAGTTGGCTGCCTAAGAAGGAGAAGTTGGATCCGTAATAGGTTTTGTACTTGAGTCCTTTGTATTTGGGGTGATGCAGGTTGAGGTAAGTTCGCGAAGATTCAGACATTTTTCTGGCTGGAAGGTTAATCAGATTGAGCATATAGTCCGGGGATTCACCGTGGATAATCTTGTGGATTAAAGTGTGGACTTTGAAGTTAATTCATTCTCTGATAGGAAGCCAGTGAAGTTTTTCATGGAGAGGTGTGGTAACCGTGTTAGTCCACTTTTAAAGGTAATCAATAGAAGTAGAATAAAATATAACAAAAAAAAAATAAGATGATACCTTTTTTTATTGGACTAGCTTAATACATTTTTTGATTAGAAGGTAGCCCTTCTTCGTCAGATCAGACGAAGATAGGCTACCTTCAAAAGCTAATCAAAAAATGTATTGTTAGTCCAATAAAAAAGGTATCTTATTTTCTTTTCTTTGTTTTATTTTATTCTATTCCAGAGTTTAATTATATATTGAGTAAATAAATATCTTCTCCATGGTTTGTTTTAAATGTACTACTTAGCAGCTTCATTGCGTGCCCCTAGTCCTAGTATTTTTGGAAAGAGTAAACAAGCAATTCATGCCTACTTATTCCACTCCACTTATAGACCTCTTGTTCTCCAAGCTGAAGATTCCTAGCCTCTTTAGCCTTTCCTCATAGGGAAGTTGTGTCATCCCCTTTATCATTTTTGTCACCATTCTCTCTAGCTTTTCTAATTTTGCTATAAATATTTTGAGATGTAGTGACAAAACTGCACACAGTATTCGATGTCAGGTCACACCATGGAGCGATACAAAGGCAACATAACATGTTCATTTTTGTTTTCCATTCCTTTCCTAATGATTCCTAACATTCTATTTACTTTCGTAGCCGCCGCTGCATACTGAGCAGAGGGTTTCAACGTATAAGTACATAAGTACATAAGTAGTGCCATACTGGGAAAGACCAAAGGTCCATCTAGCCCAGCATCCTGTCACCGACAGTGGCCAATCCAGGTCAAGGGCACCTGGCACGCTCCCCCAACGTAAAAACATTCCAGACAAGTTATACCTAAAAATGCGGAATTTTTCCAAGTCCATTTAATAGCGGTCTATGGACTTGTCCTTTAGGAATCTATCTAACCCCTTTTTAAACTCCGTCAAGCTAACCGCCCGTACCACGTTCTCCGGCAACGAATTCCAGAGTCTAATTACACATTGGGTGAAGAAAAATTTTCTCCGATCCGTTTTAAATTTACCACACTGTAGCTTCAACTCATGCCCTCTAGTCCTAGTATTTTTGGATAGCGTGAACAGTCGCTTCACATCCACCCGATCCATTCCACTCATTATTTTATACACTTCTATCATATCTCCCCTCAGCCGTCTCTTCTCCAAGCTAAAAAGCCCTAGCCTTCTCAGCCTCTCTTCATAGGAAAGTCGTCCCATCCCCACTATCATTTTCGTCGCCCTTCGCTGTACCTTTTCCAATTCTACTATATCTTTTTTGAGATACGGAGACCAGTACTGAACACAATACTCCAGGTGCGGTCGCACCATGGAGCGATACAACGGCATTATAACATCCGCACACCTGGACTCCATACCCTTCCTAATAACACCCAACATTCTATTCGCTTTCCTAGCCGCAGCAGCACACTGAGCAGAAGGTTTCAGCGTATCATCGACGACGACACCCAGATCCCTTTCTTGATCCGTAACTCCTAACGCGGAACCTTGCAAGACGTAGCTATAATTCGGGTTCCTCTTACCCACATGCATCACTTTGCACTTGTCAACATTGAACTTCATCTGCCACTTGCACGCCCAATCTCCCAGTCTCGCAAGGTCCTCCTGTAATCGTTCACATTCCTCCTGCGACTTGACGACCCTGAATAATTTTGTGTCATCGGCGAATTTAATTACCTCACTAGTTATTCCCATCTCTAGGTCATTTATAAATACATTAAAAAGCAACGGACCCAGCACAGACCCCTGCGGGACCCCACTAACTACCCTCCTCCACTGAGAATACTGGCCACGCAATCCTACTCTCTGCTTCCTATCTTTCAACCAGTTCTTAATCCATAATAATACCCTACCTCCGATTCCATGACTCTGCAATTTCTTCAGGAGTCTTTCGTGCGGCACTTTGTCAAACGCCTTCTGAAAATCCAGATATACAATATCAACCGGCTCCCCATTGTCCACATGTTTGCTTACCCCCTCAAAAAAATGCATTAGATTGGTGAGGCAAGACTTCCCTTCACTAAATCCGTGCTGACTTTGTCTCATCAGTCCATGTTTTTGTATATGCTCTGCAATTTTATTCTTAATAATAGCCTCCACCATCTTGCCCGGCACCGACGTCAGACTCACCGGTCTATAATTTCCCGGATCTCCTCTGGAACCCTTCTTAAAAATCGGAGTAACATTGGCTACCCTCCAGTCTTCCGGTACTACACTCGATTTTAGGGACAGATTGCATATTTCTAACAGTAGCTCCGCAAGTTCATTTTTTAGTTCTATTAATACTCTGGGATGAATACCATCAGGTCCCGGTGATTTACTACTCTTCAGCTTGCTGAACTGACCCATTACATCCTCCAAGGTTACAGAGAATTTGTTTAGTTTCTCCGACTCCCCCGCTTCAAATATTCTTTCCGGCACCGGTGTCCCCCCCCAAATCCTCCTCGGTGAAGACCGAAGCAAAGAATTCATTTAATTTCTCCGCTACGGCTTTGTCCTCCTTGATCGCCCCTTTAACACCATTTTTGTCCAGCGGCCCAACCGACTCTTTGGCCGGTTTCCTGCTTTTAATGTATCTAAAAAATTTTTTACTATGTATTTTTGCTTCCAACGCTAATTTCTTCTCAAAGTCCTTTTTTGCCCTCCTTATCTCCGCTTTGCATTTGGCTTGGCATTCCTTATGATCTATCCTGTTACTTTCAGTTGGTTCTCTTCTCCACTTTCTGAAGGATTGTTTTTTGGCTCTAATGACTTCCTTTATCTTACTGTTTAGCCATGCCGGCTGACGTTTAGTCTTTTTTCCCTTTTTTCTAATACGTGGAATATATTTGTCCTGAACCTCCAGGATGGTGTTTTTAAACAGCATCCAAGCCTGACGCAAGTTTTTTACTCTGCGAGCTGCTCCTTTCAGTCTTTTTTTCACCATTTTTCTCATTTTGTCGTAATCACCTTTTCTATAGTTAAACGCTAGCGTACTTGATTTCCTAGTTTCACTTCCTTCAATGCCAATATCAAAACCGATCATATTATGATCACTGTTATCAAGCGGCCCTCGTATCGTTACCCCCTGCACTAGATCATGAGCACCACTAAGGACTAAGTCTAGTATTTTTCCTTCTCTTGTCGGCTCCTGAACTAGCTGTTCCATGAAGCTGTCCTTGATTTCATCAAGAAATCTTATGTCCCTTGCGTGTACAGATGTTACATTAACCCAGTCTATATGCGGGTAATTGAAATCCCCCATTATTATTGTGTTGCCCAGTTTGTTTGCGTCCCTGATTTCCTTTAACATTTCCGCATCCGTCTGTTCGTCCTGGCCAGGCGGACGGTAGTACACTCCTATCACTATCCTTTTCCCCTTTGCACATGGAATTTCAATCCACAGTGATTCCAAGGAGTGTTTTGTTTCCTGCAGAATTTTCAATCTATTTGATTCAAGGCTCTCGTTAATATACAATGCTACCCCTCCACCAATCCGATTCACCCTATCACTACGATATAATTTGTACCCCGGTATGACAGTGTCCCACTGGTTATCCTCCTTCCACCAGGTCTCAGAGATGCCTATTATATCTAATTTTTCATTTAGTGCAATATATTCTAACTCCCCCATCTTATTTCTTAGGCTCCTGGCATTCGCATATAGACATTTCAAACTATGTTTGTTGTTCCTAAGTACATCATGCTTAGTACTTGACAGTATTAATTGGCAATCTTTTGTCTGATTTTTATTGTTATTTAAGGATACCCGATCTACTACAATCTCTTTTGCAACCTCACTATCAGGATACTCTATCTTCCCTGTTATGGTGATATCTTTGAAAGATACCTTATCCCGAACCATGCTCTTTTGAGCGACTGTCGGCCTTCCCCCCATTTCTAGTTTAAAAGCTGCTCTATCTCCTTCTTAA
Source organism: Microcaecilia unicolor (assembly GCF_901765095.1). NCBI lineage: Eukaryota > Metazoa > Chordata > Amphibia > Gymnophiona > Siphonopidae > Microcaecilia > Microcaecilia unicolor. The sequence continues at coordinate 225,133,589 of NC_044033.1, read as the reverse complement.
ACGCCGATGCCAGCAGCCTGGTCCCACTCTGGTTAAGATGGAGCCCATCCTTTCGGAATAGGCTCCCCCTTCCCCAGAATGTTGCCCAGTTCCTAACAAATCTAAAGCCCTCCTCCCTGCACCATCGTCTCATCCACGCATTGAGACTCTGGAGCTCTGCCTGTCTCTTGGGCCCTGCGCGTGGCACAGGTAGCATTTCAGAAAATGCTACCCTGGAGGATCTGGATTTCAGCTTTCTACCTAAGAGCCTAAATTTTGCTTCCAGAACCTCTCTCCCACATTTTCCTATGTCATTAGTACCCACATGTACCAAGACAGCCGTCTCCTCCCCAGCACTATATAAAATCCTATCTAGGTGACGCGTGAGGTCCGCCACCTTCGCACCAGGCAGGCAAGTCACCAGGCGATCCTCACGTCCACCAGCCACCCAGCTATCTATATGCCTAATGATCGAATCACCAAGTACAACAGCTGTCCTAACCTTTCCCTCCCGGGCAACATTTGGAGATATATCCTCGGTGCGAAAGGATAATACATCCCCTGGTGGGCAGGTCCTGGCTACAGGAGTACTTCCTACTTCACCAGGGTGATGCTGTCCTTCTAGGAGACCTCCCTCCTCCAAGGTAGCACAGGGGCTACCTGACTGGAGGTGGGACTTCTCTACAACATCCCTGTAGGATGACACATAGATCCCTTTCCTGGGTAGTGACTCCTAATGTGGAACCTTGCATCACGTATCTATAGTTCGGGTTCCTCTTTCCCACATGCATCATTTTGCATTTGCTCACATAAAACATCTTCTGCCAATTGGATGCCCAGTCTCCCCGTCTCGTAAGGTCCTCTTGCAATTTTTCACAATCCTCTTGTGATTTTACAACTTTGAATAACTTTGTGTCTTCAGCAAATATAATGACCTCACTAGTTATTCTCATCTCTAGATCACTTATAAATATGTTAAAAAGCAATGGTCCCAGCACAAACCCCTGGGGAACTCCATTGTCCATTGAGGATACTGATAATTTAGCCCTACTCTGTTTTCTACCTTTTAACCAGTTTTTAATCCACAATAGAACACTACCTCCTATCCCATGACTCTCCAATTTCCTCTGGAGTCTTTCATGAGGTACTTTGTCAAATTCCTTTTGAAAATCCAGATACACAATCCTGCTTATAATCGAAAGAGAAAAACGCCTATATTCCGACCTAAATCGGGAGATGGACGTCTGTCTCTCGCAGGTGCCCAAATCGGTATAATCGAAAGCCGATATTGGGCGTCTTCAACTGCACTCCGTTGCGGGAACGAATAAAGTTGATGGGGGTGTGTCAGAGGCGTGGTGAAGGCGGGGCTGGGGCGTGGTTATCGGCCGAGCAGAGATGGGCGTCTTTAGCTGATAATGGAAAAAACACAGGCGTTTTTACCGTGAAGTTGGGTCACTTTTTTTGGACCCTTTTTTTTCACGAACAAGTCCCAAAAAAGTGCCCCAACTGACCAGATGACCACTGGAGGGAATTGGGGATCACCTGCCCTGACTCCCCCAGTGGTCACTAACCCCCTCCCACCAAAAGAAACCCACTTTACAAACTTTTTTTGCCAGCCTCAAATTCCGTACCCACCTCAATGACAGCAGAATGTGTTCTATCCTCCGACAGCCTTTCCCTGGTTCTGATGTGGGCAGTGGCGTTCCTGCCCTGGATGGCCCCCGCCCGGGTGCAGCGCGCCCCCCCCCCCCCCCCGCTAGATGACACTCCCCCTCTCCGGCGAAATGACACCCCCCCGGGTGCACGCCGCTGGGGGGGGGGGGTGCCGCGGCACGCGCTTGCTCCTCCGAATTCGCTAAACTTCGTTTGTTTGCTGCAGCTCCCTCTGCCCCAGAACAGGAAGTATGTGTTCCGGGGCAGAGGGAGCTGCAGCGAACGAACAAAATTTAGCGAATTCGGAGGAGCAGGCGTGCGCCGCTGCACCCCCCAGCGGCGTGCACCCAGGGCGGACCGCCCCCACCGCCCCCCCCCCCTTGGTACGCCACTGGATGTGGGTCTCGGGTGAGTGTGACACCTTTTATGTTAGGGGCACTGCAGACTCACATCAGCAATGCATTGTGGTGGGTGTAGGGTATTGGGCTCCGCGATTCCACTAGCTTGTGTTCAATGCTCACGATGTTGGTAGTTGGTAGGCTCTACTCCCATGGTGCTTTTCCCTCTGCTTACTGGGTCACAGTGTGCCCTCTTTTGTTTCCGGTAGTCCATGAGGTAGTGGCCATTTTTGTAAGCCGGTTTTAGATCCCTTTCATGTGTTAGCCACGTTACAGAACCTAGTTTGTACCTTGAATGTTGCTGAAAGAGGGCATTGTACAGCATTCTGCCAGCTCGGACCTACTGCTAATCTCAGTACCAGGGAGACTCTTTGCCAGTGGGGCACAACCTCTGATCTGCAGTTAACTGTGAGTAAAGGTGCTTATTCCAATAAAGGACGTTTTCGGAGACATTAGTCTTCAGGTGTCAACTGGTGTGCCAAGTCCTAGAGGCCTGTATGTATGCAGGTCCCTGGAGCACTTTTAGTGGGTACCGCAGTGCACTTCAGGCAGGCGGACCCAGGCCCATCCCCCCTACCTGTAACACGTGCTGGTAAATGAGAGGCCTCCAAACCCCACTGTACCCACATGTAGGTGCCCCCTTCACCCCTAAGAGCTATGGTAGTGTTGTACATTTGTGGGTAGTGGGGTTTGGGGGAGGGGAGGTTGGGGGCTCAGCACCCGTCATAAAGGAGCTATGCATGTGGGAGCTGTTTCTGAAGTCCACCGCACTGACCTCTAGGGTGTCCAGTTGGTGTCCTGGCATGTTGGGGGGTGAGTGTACTACAAATCGTGGCCCCTCCCATGACCAAATGGCTCTGATTAGGACGTTTTTGAGCTGGGCGTTTTTATTTTCCATTATCGCTAAAAAAAACAAACGCCCAACTCAGAATCAAACAAATCCATGGCATTTTGGTCCGTACAAACCTTATTTTCGAAAAATAAAAAAGACGTCCATTTTTTTTAGAAAATACGGTCTGTCCCTCCTCTTCACGTACCCGTTGTCGGACATAGACGCCCATGGAAATAGGCGTTCGCGTTCGATTATGCCCCTCAATATTGACCAGCTCACCCTTATCCACATGTTTGTTCACCCCTTCAAAGAAATGTAATAGATTGGTGAGGTGAGGTTTCCCTTCACTAAATTCATGTTGGCTTTGTCTCATTAATCCATGCTTTTGAATATGCTCTGTAATTTTGTTCTCTACCATTTTGCCCAGCATCAACATCAGGCTCACCGGTCTATAATTTCCTGGATTTCCTGTGGAACCCTTTTTAAAAATCGGCATTACATTGGCCACCCTCCAATCTTCCAGTACCATGCTTAATTTTAAAGATAAATTACATATTATTAAAAATAGTTCAGCAAGCTCATTTTTCAATTCTATCAGTACTCTGGGATAAATACCATCCGGTCTTGATGATTTGCTACTCTTCAATTTTGTGCCATTACATCCTCCAGGTTTATAAAGGTTTCATTCAGTTTCTCTGACTCGTCAGCTTTGAGTACCATTTGTGGCACCGGTATCTCTCCCAAATCTTCCTCGGTGAAGATTGAAGCGAAGAATTCATTTAATCTCTCCGCTATGGCTTTGTCTTCCCTGAGTGCCCCATTTACCCCTCAGACATCTAGTGGTCCAACCGATTCTTTTGCCAGATTCTTGCTTTTAATATCTATAAAAAAATATTTTACTATGTGTTTTTGCCTCCAATGCAATCTTTTTTCAAAGTCCCTCTTTGCCTTCCTTATAAGCGCTTTGCATTTGACTTGCCATTCCTTATGCTGTTTCCTATTATTTTCAGTCGGATACTTCTTCAATTTTCTGAAGGATTTTCTTTTAGCTCTAATAACTTCCTTCACCTCACTTTTTAACCATGCCGGCTGTTGTTTGGTCTCCTTCCTCCTTTTTTACTACGTGGAATATTTTTGGCAAAAATGATTTTTGTTTATTCCTCCCTAATCCTAAACAGGCCATCCTTGAATCAACTAGGCATTGTGCATTTTATTTCACTGCTCCCTTCCATTGGAGCTCCCTCCCTTGCGATATCAGAGCTGAATCCTCCTTTAAAAAATTTTAATTAGCCATATATACTTGGCTATTCCACCAGACCTATAATACTCCATAAGAAGTTTGCTGGTGAAGATCCAGTTCTCCCTTCCCTTTTATTTGCTATTCCCTGTTTCCTTCCTGTGTTGTAAATTGTTCCGTCCCCAGCTTCGTGGAATGCTTGTGTATACTTTCATGTCGAGAGATTCCTGACCCCACTTTTGTGAAGAGGGATCACATCTGGTCGTCTCCCATCTCATGAAACCTGTCTCATCTCCAGAGATCTATAAAATGAATCCTTAAGAAGTCCCACCAGAATTTCTCTGAGTTCTCCATACAAACAAAAACCCATCTGCTTTAAATAAAGTGTCTGGCAGTGGAAGGGGTGTGTACTGTTCCTGAGGTGATAATCACAATTTGAATATTTTTTGTATGATGAGTTGTAAAGAGGATAGATCTCCATTGTTTGGTAATATGGAGTCTGTGAAACAGAACTGGAGAGGCAGGGTTTATATTGAGATTTTGTTCAGTTCTGCAGAGATTTCACTCTCACACAGAAGAATTTGTTGAATGATGCTACCAATTATGGTGGTTTTACCTGGTAGCTGTAACTGGCTGGAGTGGAGAGGGTTTCTTATGTAAAAGAATATAAGTGGGGAATTGCATTAACTTGCTCTCTATAATATTTAAGGAAGTGTGCTCAGAACATAAGGACCAGATTTTTACTAACAATGTTTATTTACGATACAGGTAATACAATGTTAGAAGGCAGTTTTTAGGGATTTTACACAAGTGAAATGTGCCACAAGATAAATATTGTTAGAAAGTCTGAATTATTAATTAGGCTAGATTAAGAATAACTCACTGTGATTGGGGCTCAGATTAATTCTTTCTGCTGCTGGCTGGAGTGTGAAGGAGGTTTTATGGTGATCCTTGCTGGAAAAGATGTTTTCTTGTTGCAGAGTTGTTGCTGGAGCCTGGCCTAGTTTACAGAGATTCAGTAAAGGTCTAGAGAGGTAAAGGAAAAGAAAGATGGCAGACTGAGAGGGTTCTGTTTTTTCATAATTTCCGGTTGGGCCATAGGCATCAGGTGGGGGGTATTCGATCCAATGAAAACTTAGGGATAGCTGAAAACTGGTTATATCTGGATTTTGAGAAGGATTAAGGTAGCTGGTCACCTGTTTAAATTACATCATAAGGGTTCCTGGTTGGCCATCTGCTGTGGTATACACCTATACTTGACAAGATTTAAAGAGTCATTGTCTGTGAGTTTCATGTAGATGGGCTTTCTTTTGTCAGATTAGGTGGTCCTGGTCTGGTAGTTTCAAGTAGATGTGCGTCTTTGTTAACTTCAGTCTCTGTGATTGCTGTCAGTATACAGATTCTGTTCTTTGGAGAATGGTGGTGATTACTTTTCATTATCTTCCTAGCCAACCTTTGTTACACTGGTAGTCCTCTTAATAGTCTTTTTGTTTCAGGCTACCATTGGTTTTCAGGGAGAGGGTAGAGCCAGGTCTGTTTTCCGAGCAAGTAACTTTCAAAGAATTCTGCCAAATATTTTTATATATATGTGATTTCAGCAAAATCAGTATAACTCTGAAATTCATCATATCATGCTACACCTAAAGGGCTATACTATCTTATATTGCTAATTTTAAAGTGTAGGAGAAGGTGAGGAGGAAGTGACATCACTGCATGATAAGGCAGCCTAGCTCCTTCTGTCTTGCCCAGCCACAGAAATATATACTGCTTTATTTACCTCCATCGGCTTTTCTTTTGAACTTTAACAGAGTTGGCCTCCAGATCTCTGAGGACTATGAGTAAATCCACTTCCTCATAGAAAAAGGACACTGATCACTCGCCGAGATGAGCGGGAGGTAAGGCCTCTGGGCGCCATGGGTCACCGGTGCGGCTCTCCCCTTCTGACTCAGACTCCGCATTATCACTAGCAGAGTTGCAGCTGCCTCCCTCGAAAATGGGTATCTCTAGTGAGCTGCGGCAACTTCTATCCAGGATACGAGCAGATATAAGAACCTCTAAGGAGGAAATTTTGGACCGCATAGCTACATTAAGCATGGACCTCAACAAGCTGGAGGGGAGAGTAGAGGATAGCTACTACTCAATTACCTCCCCTTGTTCCTTCTCACCCAGTACTTCCTTCACCCTTAATTATCTTGTCTGTTTGTATTATTTTTAGATTGTAAGCTCTATTGAGCAGGGACTGTCTCTCTATGTCAGATGTTCAGCGCTGCGTGCGTCTGGTAGCGCTATACAAATGTTAATAATAATAATAATAATAATAATAATATTGAACTGAAGTTAGATGAGCATGCAGATTTGATTTCGACCCAAACCTCCAGTATTCAAGAACTGGGGAGGCGGGTATGCTGAGTTATCTTATAAGTTGGACGACCTGGAAAATAGGGGTCATCGGAAAAACCTCCGGTTTCTAAGTGTACCAGAAGGTGGGCAAATTGAGGATGTCCCGGCCATAATTTGTCTCCTCTCTGCTAGACTGGAATCTGAACCGTGCTCACCCCCAATTGAAATTGAAAGAGCTCACCGATCCTTGGGTCAGCGTGCAGATAACAAGCCACGAGATATAACTGTATGTTTTGTTAAATTTGCAGATAGCTTATACTTTCCCGTGCTTGACAGACCCCTAATTTGGAGTACAATGATTCTCGGATTGCTGTTTCCAGGATCTCTCACAATTCACGCTGCAGCAACAGAGGCTGATGAAGCAGGGTAAACATCATTTGGTGCGGTCTCTGGTGGGTGCCTGGAAGCTTCTACACGCAGCAGGACTGGTTGTGTCCACCACCCACCCGACCATGCTAGCTCCCACAACAAAAGCCAAACTTCAGTGCTGGCAGAGGGTTTCTGCATCCCTAAGAAGAATGTGGAGAAAGGTGCAGCAATGGTGGTGGAGCAATGACTTGGTTCTTATATGTGGACAGGACTGTTTATGTCCCTAGTATAATGGAATGACTCGTGTGGGGAGGAGGAAACTTCCCTTTCACAACCTGATGGTTGGGTGTGCCAGTGTGTGTATGTAGACGGGTATTTGCCCGTTAGTGAATGGGTTTGAGTCAGGTTGAATTGTGTAGTATGGGAGTGGAATGGAATAAGCTTTGGACTTGGGATGTGTATGTTGCGGGGGGGGGCATTTGGGGGGGGCCGACCTCTACAATTAGTTGTGTGAGTGCGTGGTACTTTGTACGGGGTTGCATGGTGAGATAGTACGTAGGGGGGCAATGGGTGGGTGTTACTTAGTTTGTGTATGGGGAATGGCGTGTGGGGGTGAGGATGTATGTGGGTGGGTTTGCCTGGGGTGTAGTGGGTCAGTTTCTCACTATCCCATTCAGGGGGTTTTTATACCTGCTGTCTGGTGTACCTTGAGTGGGTGGGTTGGGGAGGGTTATGGGTATGGTCTTGGGATCTGTCCTTGGACTCCTTCTTTTTTCAATCTACACCCCTGGGCTCACTGATCTCATCTCATGGTTTCCAATATCATTTTTATGCTGACAACACCCAGCTTTATCTCTCCACACCAGACATCACTGCGGAAACCCAGGCCAAAGTATCGGCCTGCTTATCCAACATTGCTGCCTGGATGTCCAACCGCCACCTGAAACTGAACATGTCCAAGACCGAGCTCATTGTCTTTCCACCCAAACCCACTTCTCCTCTCCCTCCACTCTCTCTCTCAGTCGATAAGACCCTCATCCTCCCCGTCTCATCTGCCCGCAACCTCGGAGTCATCTTCGACTCCTCCCTCTCCTTCTCTGTGCAAATCCAGCAGACAGCCAAGACCTGTCGCTTCTTTCTCTATAACATCAGCAAAATTCGCCCTTTCCTCTCTGAGCACACCACCCGAACTCTCATCCACTCTCTCATTACCTCTCGCCTTGACTACTGCAACCTACTCCTCACTGGCCTCCCACTTAACCATCCATCCCCCCTTCAATCCGTTCAGAACTCTGCTGCCAGTCTTATCTTCCGCCTAGACCGATATGCTCATATCACCCCTCTCCTCAAGTCACTTCACTGGCTTCCGATCAGGTACCGCATACAGTTCAAGCTTCTCCTACTAACCTACAAATGCACTCAATCTGCAGCCCCTCACTACCTCTCTACCCTCATCTCCCCTTACGCTCCTACCCGTAACCTCCGCTCACAGGACAAATCCCTCCTCTCAGTACCCTTCTTCACCTCCTCCAACTCCAGACTCCGCCCTTTCTGCCTCGCCTCACCCTATGCGTGGAATAAACTCCCTGAGCCCATACGCCAAGCCCCCTCCCTACCCATCTTCAAATCCTTGCTCAAAGCTCACCTCTTAAATGTCGCTTTCGGCACCTAACCATTGTACCTCTATCCAGGAAATCTAGACTGCCTCAATCTTGATTGACTGCACTTTTTGTCCTTTAGATTGTAAGCTCCTTTGAGCAGGGACTGTCCTTCTTTGTTAATTGTACAGTGCTGCGCAACCCTGGTAGCGCTTTAGAAATGTTAAATAGTAGTAGTAGTAGTAGTAGTGGTAGTGTGTATGTGTGTGTGTGTGGGGGGGGGGGGAGTTCTTCTGCTTCATTACTTATTGGAGTCCTAGAAGTTCCAACATGGTCTGGGGAGGAAATAATTGGATTTATATGTATTGCTTATACTTGGACTTAGCATCAGGAGATAAGTGCTGATTTGAAAGTCTTGTCCTATAATGTAAAAGGCTTAAATATGCCTCAGAAACGTCAAAACCTTTTTAGAGAATTGATGCACTTTAAACCATATATTGTATTTTTGCAGGAAACACACCTTCACCATGTCCACAAAAGGCTCCTCTCTCATCCTTGCTACCCCACTGCTTGCTTTACCTCACCTGTTGATTCTTCTAAGAAATGCAGGGTGGCTATATTGATACATTCGTCTCTGCCAGTTCAGGTTGTTAAGATTAAACGGGACCCAGGTGTAGGGTTACCATATGGCTCCAGAAAAAGGAGGACAGATTGAGCCAGTCTGGGTTTTACTTCCATTGATTTCAATGGAAGCAAAACCCGGGCTGGATCAATGTGTCCTCCTTTTTCTGGAGCCTTATGGTAACCTTACCCAGTTGGGTGTTTCCTATTTTTACATATTACTATTGATGGGGTGGATGTCACCTTGGCTTTCATATATGCACCCAATGATCACCAGGGTGTTTTCTATGCCCATTTGCGTGAGAGGCTCTGGCCCCATTTCTTCGAGACACCTTAGTGATGGGCGGCGATTTTAACGCCACGCTAAACCCTGATCTTGATCATTCCCGTGGGTCTCCTGGTGTAGATTTTAAGATATACTCTGCCCTGAGCTCCCTCATACATTCTCTGGGATCTTTGGACGTTTGGCATCTCTCTCACCTGCAGACTATTTTTACTATTCCCCTGTACACGACTCCTACACACGCATTAATTATATCTTTCTGGACTCTAGATTGGTTGAAGGGGGTCCGGACGCTGGTATTGGTAATATCAGTATATCAGATCATGCACTGGTTTGGGTCTCACTATCTTCTTTTATGAAGGAAAAAGACAGGCGATGGACTCTAAACACTCGCTTGTTGCAGGAGGCGGAGGTGGTGGGAGGCTACAGAGCAATGGTAAAAGAGTATTTGGAACATAATATTGATTCAGGGCCTCCTTTGAATGTAGTCTGGGACGCCATGAAGGCCGTGGCTCGGGGATATTTTTTACAACTGGCCAGCAGGCGTGCCCATCTCCAAAGGATGCAACTCGCTAGCTATCTAGATAAAATTCAACGTTTGGAGGCTGATCACAAGGCCAGGTGGTCCCCTGAATCCATTCAGGAATTACGTGCCGTTAGGCTCCAACTAGACACCATTTACTCAGAGCAATTAAGTTTGGTGCAGGCACAGCAGAAAGCGTGTTCTTATGAATTTACTAACAAACCGGGACGAACCCTTGCCCTTAGATTGCGCAAACAAAGGGTTGACCGCACAATTGTGCATATCCGGGACGGTAAGGTCAATGCTCTGAACACATCCTCTCAGATACGCCTGCACTTCCAAACTTTCTATCAATCATACTTGCAGGAGATTCAGCCCACTCAAGAGGTTATTTCGGAATACCTAGCTTTCTGCAACCTGCCTTCACTATCCCCTGTACAACAAGCTGATCTGGACAGGCCGGTAACTCCATTGGAGATTCAAAAGGTTATTAAAGGTCTCCCTGCCTAGAAGTCACCTGGGTTAGACAGCTTGCCTAACGAATTTTACAAGACATTTGCCCCAGAGTTGGCCCCTCTTCTTGCTGATTTACTCAATCAAGTCCGAACCAGGGCAATCTTGCCACCTTCTATGATGGAGGCCTGGATTGCGGTAGTTCCAAAACCAGATAAAGACCGCACTGAATGTGCCTCTTACTGCTCCATCTCCATTCTTAATGCAGATGTTAAGATCCTAGCAAAGGTACTCGCAAATCGCCTTGCAATTGTTTTGCCATCTCTTATACACCCCGACCATTTGGAGTTTGTAACTCATCGTCAAGCCATGGATAACATTAGAAGAGCCGTAGATCTGTTATATTTATCTAGACATGCCCAGACCCCTATGTGCCTTTTTAGTCTTGATGCAGAGAAGGCTTTTGACAGGCTCCATTGGCCATTTATGTATCGGGTTTTGGAACACTTTAGGGTAGGCCCTTCTCTTTGTGGCTGGATTCAGGCCTTTTATAACTCTCCTAAATCTTATGTTAGAATAAATGGGGGAAACACTGCTGTGTTCTTCTTGTTTAGAGGTACTCATCAGGGGTGCCCTCTATCTCCAAAGCTCTTTGCGATTGGTTATGGAACCTTTCGTGTTGAAAGTGCACTTGAATCCTGATATCTCAGGTATCCACTTTGCAAATCAAAATCATAAGCTGGCCTTTTTTGTGGACGATGTACTGATGTTTATTACTCGACCATTAACTTCACTCCCTAAATTTTTGCAGGTTATTAATGAGTACTTAGCTGTATCTGGGTTTAAAATCAACATGAATAAATCGGAGGCCTTGAATGCTACCTTACCTAAGCAGCTATTGGACTCATTGCAGGCCTCCTTTCCCTTCCGTTGGGCCACAAGGGGGCTTCGCTATCTGGGGGTACTCCTGACCTCACGCTTCTCTGATTTATTCTCAGCGAGCTATACGGGCCTGCTTAGAGCTATCATTGGAGATCTTGATCATTGGGGAAGACCTAGCCCTCTCCTGGTTTGGCCATATAACTACAGTTAAGATGAATATCCTTCTCCACTTACTCTACTTGTTTCAAGTTCTTCCCTTGAAGATGTCCAGGGGGTTTCTCTCTAAGCTACAAGATCATTTTATACTGTTACAAGAAATGATTTATCTTGGGGGAAAGAGCTCTAGAGCACTCACTACTGTTTATAATTTAAGAGCAGGTGTCGTATTTATAAGTTTTAGGATATTAATTTCTCCACCAATCACCAAAGGTGATAATTGCAATAAATTAAATAAACTAAGTATATATAAAAGATACCATATACTCAGAACACAAAGAGACCATATTTTTAGCTTCAAAAAGGTTGATTTAATATACAATTGCACACGAGAGGTAGGTTTTTAAAAGGATCTTAGAACAGAGAATTTGTGCATAAAATAGAACAAAGTAGCAGGTAGGTTAACTTACAAGTCCTTGTTACAAGCATGCTGTGGTCCCTAATAAAGTTTTCCTGGAGCATCTCACCCCTTGTCTCGGATTGATCTCTTGAAGTTGTGTTTTTCCACTTTTTTCTTTTTTGTCCAGCTGATTGATGAGCACATGTTGAGGAGCAAGGCATCAGGGCTTCTGCAGTGAGTGGATCTGAGTTGCTTGCAGCTGAAGAGAATCAGACCCTTGGGAAACAGCTTTTGCTTTTATATCTTGCAAGCTGCAGGAGGATATGCCATGTGGATCTTTGTCCTGGTTTCCACACGACCCTTGGGCATTTGCAAAGCATTGTGGTATCTTGGTCTCATGTCTGCACACGACCCCTGAGTCTTGGTCTCATGTCTTATGACATCACGAGACTTGCTGTCTGGATTTTGCTGGCAAATGGTCTTTTGATGTACAGGGCTTCCTGCTCAGTCTCTGGAGCAGATACACATTACAAGTCCTTCCTTTCTGCACATGTCTGAAAGCTGATGGGAGGGGCAGGTATACCTTTGACAAGCAAATGTCCTGTTTATGCTTTTCCTCTGAGTTCTTTGTTTTCAATGGGGTATTCAGGTGCCCACCTTAGTCAAGCTTTTGTTAGGTGGGAGGGCAGAAGAAGCTCTTTTGTGTTTGTTAAGTGTTTGTAATTAACTATCCCTGCTATCAGAAGTTCCCAGAAAAAGGGATGGGGAGAGAGGGGCTTGAAATGAAACTATTCTCTCTGCTGCAGTGTCAAATATATATATTTAAAAGCTACACAAATATATTGGTGTATATATATGTATCTGATCCAACACAACATCATGCTACACATTTCGATAATAAACTGATACCATTACAATACGTGTTATTTTGTCGAGTAGGCTTCCGCGTTTACCTAGATCTTTCCTGTACCAAGACAAGAGGCGGGGGGGGGGGGGGCTTGGGGATCCCCAAACTTTACTAGTATTACACAGCAGCTCGAGCGCATGCAGCTTTAGAATGGTACCAGGCACAGCCCTACAAACTCTGGGTACACTTGGAACAGTGCTCTTATGTGGCTCCCAAGTAAACATAGACATCTTGGGGAGGGGCTGTGGCCTTTGATTTACACCACCTTTCATTATTGGGATAGTCTGTTTCTTAGTCAGGCCTGCATCTTGTTACATCTTTCACCCATAGCCTTCAATGCTCTTTTCCCCCTTGACAATGGTCAGAGGATCTTCGCCTGCTGGTATTCAGAGGGTCAGAGGACTTGGGGACAATTTTTCAATGAGGATTCCATTCTAACTTTTCCCTCCTTACAGGAGGAATTTCTTTTTGTGTCAAAAGATAGGTATGCTTACCTTCAGATATCCCATTTTCTTTCCTCGGCTACTATTCGCTCTGCAATTCTACGGGAAGAGTCCTTTTTGGAGGACCTGTGTGAGGACTCCAAGTCCATGAGAGGCTTGATCACCTGTTTGTATAAACACTTGTGTTTACAATCTCCAACATACACATTGCATAGACAGAATTGGCGTACAAGCTGGGCTTGGAGTTAGGAGAGGATGAGTGGGGGGTATTGGAAAGGGCACTGGTGAAGGTGTCTCTTTATGTACCTTTTAAAGAGAATGCTGTAAAAGTATTGTTTCATTGGTACCTAACACCTGCTCGCCTTTGACGCATTTACCCGGGCTTTTCGGGTATGTGTTGGAGGAGTTGTGGATAAATTGGTACAATGAGCCACATGTGGTGGGCTTGTGTTAAAATTCGTGCTTTTTGGAAAGCAGTTGAATATAGATTACAGAGGTGGTTGGGACACCCCATCCCTTGGTCGCCAATGTTTTTCCTTTTTCCCAAGAAGGTCCCAGGGTTAAAATCTCCTCAAGCTACTTTGGTACGACACGCCATGTGTGCTGCTTGAGTGCTCACAGCAGCACACTGGAAGCAACAATCTGTCCCTCCACTGGTGAAGTGGCTCAATAAGCTGTGGTACCTTTGTGAAATGGAGTGCTTAATAGCAGAGCTTAGGCATCAGATACATAAATGGGAAGTCATCTGGGCGCCTTTTAGTTCTCACTGTTCTGCTTGAAATTTCCTTGCTCGGACTGTGTTGGACTATACCTGGGCGGGGGGTTTGCACCTTCTGGGTTTTTGAAGAGGGGGGAGGGCCTAGGAGGTGGTAGTTGAGGGTTAAATTTTCTTATTATGTAAAGTCTTTAAATAGTTTTGAAGTTCTATATGGTAACTTTTTTGCCTGGTTGGGGCTAGAGGGAACCCTGTTTTGACCTTGTATTGTTACCCATATTTCTTGCATATGCTTAACCTGGCAGACTCTTTTGTTACACATGGTTGCTTGTTTCTGTTTTTCCTCTGTGCCAGAACTGTTAATAAAGACTTCATACAAATAAAAATAAAAGTGTAGGAGAAGGTGGGTTTGATGTGGTAGTGGCTATGATGTACAAAAATGTCACTTAAATCCCCCCCCCCCCCATTCCTAGCTTGTTTACCTGTTGCCACCCCAAATATTTCTGCCTAGAGAAACCACTGGTGCTGATATGAGAACACTCATACATGTCCAGAGGAGTCTCAAAGGCTTCTCTGAGCTGGAGGAGAGCACCGGCACACTGTTTCCATCAATGACATCACCATGATGTCTGCCCACATCTCCCCTGTTCATCTGTGGAGAAAATGTCATACAAAGCTAAAAATGTGTTCTTCAATAAGTTGATATTATTGGATAATGGAGATGCCAATGTTTAGTGATGTTTAATAGTCTGATCACATCAGCTGTAGAAGGACACATTCCATGTGGTCTGTAGTGAAGTCTCTGCAAAATTACCAAGTGATAAAAATTAGATTTAATAATTGAAGTACTGAATTTCAGACATACTGATTTTAATAAAATGGGGGAATACTTGAAGAAGAAGCTGTTGGTGTGGGAAGGCGTAGGAGAAGAGGAAAAACAGTGGTCCAAGCTAAAGGCTGCTATAAATATGGCAACTAATCTTTTTGTGAGGAAAGTAAACAAAAACAAGAGAAGCAGGAAGCCTATAAGGTTCTCCAAACAAGTAGCTGAAAAAATAAGAGCAAAAGAGGCTTTGTTCAAGAAATACAAAAGAATGCAACGAGAGGATCACGGAAAAGATTATCGGATTAAACTGAAAGAAGCGAAGAGGGAAATACGGGTAGCGGAAGAAAAAATGGCTAAAGATGTAAAGAGAGGTGACAAGACTTTTTTCAGATATATTGGAGAAAGGAGAAGAGATAGGAATGGAATTGCGAAACTGAAAGGTTATGAGAATGGCTATGTGGAGAATGATGAAGATAAAGCAAATGTGCTTAACAATTATTTCTCTTTGGTGTTCATGGAGGAAAATCCTGGAGAAGGACTGCGGTTGGCTGCCGAGGGAACATCTGGGAATGGAGTGGATACTGCGCCGTTTACGGAAGAAAGAGTTTATAAACAGCTGGAGAATCTGAAGGTGAACAAAGCTATGGGGCCGGATGGGATACATCCCAGGATACTGAAGGAGCTCAGAGAGGTCCTGGTGGGACCTCTTAAAGATTTATTTAATAGATCTTTAGAGAAGGGAGAGGTTCCCCGAGATTGGAGACGAGCGGATGTGGTCCCTCTTCACAAACGTGGAGACAGGGAAGAAATGGGAAACTACAGACCGGTAAGTCTGACGTCAGTGGTAGGAAATATAATGGAGTCGCTGCTGAAGGAAAGGATAGTTAACTTTCTAGAAACCGATGGGTTACAGGACCCGAGGCAATATGGCTTTACCAAAGGAAAATCCTGCCAAACGAATCTTATTGACTTTTTTGACTGGGTGACCAAAGAACTGGATGAGGGACATGCGTTAGATGTAATCTACTTGGACTTCAGCAAAGCCTTTGATACGGTCCCCCACAGAAGACTTGTGAATAAGCTGAAAGGGTTGAACTTAGGACAGAAAGTGGTGAACTGGATAAGAAACTGGTTGACCGACAGTTGGCAGAGGGTGGTGGTAAATGGAATCCGCTCAGAGGAAAGGAAGGTGAGCAGTGGAGTTCCTCAGGGGTCGGTGTTGGGGCCTATTCTGTTTAAAATATTTATGGGAGATATTGCTGAAGGGTTGGAAGGAAAGGTGTGCCTTTTTGCGGATGACACGAAAATAGCCAATAGAGTGGATACCCTGGAGGGAGTAGAAACGATGAGAAAGTTAGAAGAATGGTCGAGGGTCTGGCAGTTCTTCAGAACTGGTTTTAAATCACGATGATTAAGTGTCACGGCTAGCAGCAGCACAACACTACGAGGGCTCTACTGTTCATCTTTATCACACCATAAGCCTTATGGATCTGAGATAAGTGGACAATAATATCAGTTCCTGTATTTTATAAGTTACAGCATTTAATTAGGGTGGAGAAGGGAGGTAGGCATGTGCTGTGATGTTTTCCAGTTGAAGTGCTGATTTGTTACCGTGACAAATGAGATTAGCACAACAACAAATACTGAGCACTGCAAAATAAAAATATAAAAAAATTATATAACATACATATTTTGCTGAGATAATGTGTAATTAATTCTGGTAGTTCTTGAATATCTAGTTAAAATGTAATGCCAAGAAGTGTAGAGTGATGCACTTGGGGTGCAGAAACCCAAAAGACAGATACCAGATAGGAGGGGAGCGATTAGTAAGCTCAGCTCAGGAGAGAGACCTTGGGGTGTTGGTGTCAGAGGATCTGAAGGTGAAGAAACAATGCGACAAGGCGACGGCCGTGGCCAGAAGGATGCTAGGCTGCGTAGTGAGGGACATAACCAGCAGAAGAAAGGAGATGTTGATGCCCCTCTACAAGTTGTTAGTGAGGCCCCACTTGGAGTATTGTGTTCAGTTTTGGAGGCCGTATCTTGCTAAAGATGTAAAAAGACTGGAAGCGGTGCAAAGAAATGCTACGAAAATGGTATGGGATTTGCGTTGCAAACCATACGAGGAGAGACTTGCTGACCTGAACATGTATACCTTGGAGGAAAGGAGAAGCAGAGGTGATATGATACAGACGTTCAAATATTTGAAAGGTATTAATCCACAAATTAACTTTTTCCGGAGACAGGAAGGTGGTAGAACTAGAGGACATGAATTGAGGTTGAAGGGGGGCAGAGTCAGGACTAATGTCAGGAAGTATTTTTTCACGGAGAGGGTGGTGGATATGTGGAATGCCCTCCCGCAGGAGGTGGTGGAGATGAAAATGGTAATGGAATTCAAACATGCGTGGGATAAACACAAAGGAATCCTGTTTAGAAGGAATGGTTCCGTGGAATCTTAGCGGAGATTGAGCGGCGACGCCGGAAATTGGAAACAAAACAGGAGCTGGACAGACATCTACAGTCTACGCCCTGATTGTGACTGAATAGATAGAGATGGGCTGGAGTGTAAATTTTAAGGGGCTTCAATGTTAGCTTCAGAACTTAGTACAAAAACAGTACTTGGCAGACATCTACGGTCTGTGCCCTGAGAAAGGCAAGGACAAATCAAACTTGGGTATACATATAAAGTATCACATACCGTGTAAAATGAGTTTATCTTGTTGGGCAGACTGGATGGATTGTACAGGTCTTTATCTGCCATCATTTACTATGTATATACTAGCCGTTGAGCCCGTAAAAATGGGCTAGTATAGGAAGGGGGGTTTCAAAGGCTCCTTCCCCTCGCCGTTGCAAGGCCGCCCCCCCCCCCCTGCTGAGCTCACCGCTGCCCCTCCCCCTCAGAGTCGCCGCCACCCCTCCACCCGTGCCGGGCCCTCGCTTCGCTATTGAACAGCGCTGGAACGCAGCACACAGCTCAGCTGAGCTCCCGTCGGCCTTCCTTCTCTGCCTGTGTCCCGCCCTCGTGTGACGTAACGTCGGTGAGGGCGGGACACAGGCAGGGAAGGAAGGCCGACGGGAGCTCAGCTGAGCTGTGTGCTGCGTTCTGGCGCTGTTCAATAGCGAAACGAGGGCCCGGACCGGGTGGAGTGTGGGTGGCGGCGGTGACTCTGGGTGGGGGACCGGTGGCGGCGACCTTGGGGGGGGGGGAGCGGTAGCGACAGCGGTTCCCTCCCTCTCTCCCTCCCCTGCGCAGGTTCCCTCTCTGTGCCGCCACCGTCATCACGTATTGACGCGGGGGCGGGACAGAGAGGGAAGTCTCTACTGCGCATTTGCGAGTGAGTCGGTCACTCGCCATTTATATGTTTGATGTTACTATGAAGTGAAATGATCTGAGCTGCCAGTCACAGAACAGTGAGACATGACACAGTCAGTCTCATTACAGAGCTCAGAGGACAGGAAATGTGTCATATGGCAAATGACATGCAGGTGGCACCTTAAAGAAAAATTAATTTAAAACATGGTCTTTCAAAGACTGGGGTCCACTTTGTCACATGCACGTCCTTGAAAGTTAAGTCTAAACAGTAATGAGTTTATTGAGGACTCCACCAGACTATGGGGTCCAGGGGCGTAGTGAGCTGCTGAACTACTGCATTGTGCTATGGGAACATGAGGGACCAATGAGGAGACTTGTTTTATGCAGCCTGTCAGTGAGTCAGCCAATTAGAATCTTTATTTCATCCATTTGCTCAGTAGAGGAGTCCCATAGGGTAAAATTACAGATGCTAACCAATAACATTGTTTTTCTGTAAGTTTGTCAGTGAATGATAACCAATAGTGGAGTGTCTCTCATTGAATACGTGAACCTACCAATGAGAGCAGAGGTGGGTATGTGAAGAGCCAATGAGAAATCTCTGCAACTATTTATTAATGTTTCTCCTCCCTTCCCTGCAGTGAATGTGACTCTGGATCCTGAAACTGCTCATCCCAATCTCATCCT
The DNA here is from genome assembly GCF_901765095.1 of Microcaecilia unicolor. Classification (NCBI taxonomy): domain Eukaryota; kingdom Metazoa; phylum Chordata; class Amphibia; order Gymnophiona; family Siphonopidae; genus Microcaecilia; species Microcaecilia unicolor. Next base: position 225,114,980 of record NC_044033.1, on the reverse strand, counting down.
GTCTGAGGATCGGAAAAGTGTCAGACACGGAGACACGAGACAGAAGCTGCCGGACAGTCCCCAGAGATTTGATCCTGTTGTCAGTGTCCTGGGGTGTGAGAGCTTCTCCTCGGGGAGACATTACTGGGAGGTGGAGGTGGGAGACAAGACTGAGTGGGATTTGGGGGTTTGTAAAGATTCTGTGAGCAGGAAGGGGAAGATCATATATACACCTGAGAATGGATACTGGACAGTGATACTGAGAAATGGAGATAAATACAAGGCCTGCACCTCCTCCTGGACCCTGCTCTCCCTGAGTGTGACACCCCGGGCAGTGGGAATTTTCCTGGACTACGAGGCAGGAAAGGTCTCATTTTACAATGCAGATAATAAATCTCATCTCTTCACCTTCACCAACACCTTCACTGAGAAACTCCGGCCTTTCTTCAGTCCTTGTCTCAGAGGTAAAAATGCGGGGGCTCTGAGAATCCGCCCAGTGCCAAACTGGGAATGAGTGAGCCAGACTCAGGGGTCTGATATATAATCTGGGAGTTGATTTTTGAGATCTGGATAAGAAGAATCAGAGAGTGTTACTTGTGAGCTGTGCTGTTCAGGTTCATTATATACAATCTGTGATCTGATTTTCCAAACTTAGACTAACTTCGTAAAGAAAATGTACTGTTGAAACAATAAGTGGGGGGAAAATTAATAATGACAATAAAATCATTTTAGAATACTCAAAAGAAAATGAATGACATTTCATTAGCAGCTGGAGAGGTGGGATTAGAGCTTGTGAATATGAGGAAGGGGCTCAGTGACACTGTGAGAGACACAGATGTGGGACTAGAGCCTATGAATATCAGGAGGGGTCTAAGTGACAACAGTGAGAGTGACAGAGATCATTTTAATGCCTGTGAATGTGAAGAGGGGTCTCAGTAACACAGTGAGAGTGACAGAGATGAATTAGAGCCTGTGAATGTGAGGAGGTGTTTCAGTGAGAGTCAGAGGTGGGATCAGAGCCTGTGAATGTGAGTAGGGGTCTCAGTAACAGTGAGAGTGACAGCTCGGTTTAAAGCCTCTGAATATGAGGAAGAGTCTCAGTGACAGAGTGGCAGTGGTTGGTTTAATGCCTGTGAATATGAGTAGGGGTCTCAGTAATACAGTGAGAGATGTGGAATCAGAGCCAGTGAATGTGAGGAGGGGTCTCAGTAACACACTGAGTGTGAGAGGTGGGATCAGAGTCTGTGAATGTGAGGAGGGGTCTCAGTAACAGTGAGTGAGAGGTGGGATTAGAGTCTGAATGTGAGGAGGGGTTGAAATAACACAGTGAGAGTGATAGAGATGGGATCATTGTCAGTGAATGTGAGGAGGGGTCTAAGTGACACAATGAGAGTTAAAGTCTGTGGATGTCAGGAGGTGGCTCATTGAGAATGTAAGACTTACAGAGGTCTGCTTAAAGCCTATGAATGTGAAGCGGGGTCTCAGTGAAGGTGAGAGTGACAGAGGTTGGTTTAACTCCTGTGAATGTGAGGAGGGGTCTCAGTAACAGAGTGAGAGGTGGGATCAGAGCCTGTGAATGTGAGGAGGGGTCTCAGAAACAGTGAGAGGTGGGATCAGAGCCTGTGAATGTGAGGAGGGGTCTCTAGCACAGTGAGAGTGAGAGGTGGGATTAGAGCCTGTGAATGTGAGGAGGGGTCTTATTAACAGTGAGAGTGATAACAGGTGGGACTAGAGCCAGTGAATGTCAGGAGGGGTCTAAGTGACACAGTGAGAGTGACAGAGATCATTTAATGCCTGTGAATGTGAGAAGGGGGTCTCAGTAACACAGTGAGTGAGAGGTGTGATCAGAGCCTGTAAATGTGAGGAGGGGTCTCAGTAACACAGTGAGTGAGAGGTGGGATCAGGGCCCATGTGAGAGTGACAGGTTGGTTTAAAGCCTCTGAATATGAGGAGGGGTCTCAGTGACACAGAGTGATAGAGGTTGGTTTAATGCCTGTGAATATGAGGAGGGGTCTCGGTGACACAGTGATAGTGACAGAGATGGGATTAGAGCCTGAGACTGTGAGGAGGAGTCTCATTGATACAGTCACAGAGATGGAATCAGAGTCTGTGAATGTAGAAACCCCTACAGTGATGATATTCATGAAATACAATTTTCTCCCAGCTAGTTTCTGGAGCACAGCAGTGAATGTCTGCACAAATCACAATTCTTATCAGGATGAGTTCTTTATTATTCTGGGTTAATCATGTGCCAGCAAAGTAGCAGAGACAAATTCCAAGCCTGCAGCCGACCTTAATATGCAGCTGTGTGAGAGCATTCAGGAATTTCTCCCAAATGTTTTCTCTGCCACATAAGGCAAGACTTGTATTTTTATACATTTTATCGTTTTGATGTTAGTAACCTCAATTTGGTCTCTTCCAGCTTCAGTGCTTCGTTTAGACAATATTTATAACAATACTAATGTAATTAAGCATATGTTCTTGACTAGGCTTCATCCATCCTTCATTCTGTAATTCTCATTTTACTCTCTACTCTAATAAAACAGCTGATGGGATGATCTGAGGTTCCCATTCCCCTTCCCTTTGCTCTTGAATACAAGTAAAGTTCATTTTCCTATTCCATACGCTGATGAGGCATCTGGAAGTTCTAAGGCCTAATTCCTCCTCCTGCTGGCCCTGGATTCACAGAATTCATTTTACCAGACCACAGCAGAGCCTTCTTGTCTCCTAAGAAAAACATGGTCTTGTGGCCTTGGATATCAGGGAGCTCAAGACCTCACTCCCAGAGCCCAGATCTATGGTTTCCACATCCTCTGAGGACGGAAATATCTACTGTACCTGAATATCTTGAACTACTTCTGGAAAGACATGAGCTAAATACAAATAAATAGTAAGAAGCAGCACTTCTCAACACTTTGGGTTTTGCTCCAAAAATGAAGTTTATTGAGGTACTTGGTAAAACAAAAACGTGGAGAGTCTTCTGGTAACATTCGGAGCAGAACAAATATTCTAGAAGGTCACAGAAAACCACAATTCATGTGCAAAGAGGCTGCTGACCATCAGGGGTTTTCAACCCAGTCCTCACGGCTCACCCAGCCAGTTGGGTTTTCAGGATCTTCCCATTAAATTCAATGGGGATATCCTGAAACCTGTGACTGGCTGGGTGTGTGCCTTGAGGACTTGGTTGAATACCTCTGATCTACTGGGATAATGAGCAGATTGTGTATACACAATAACCGTGGGGTCAATTTTCAAAAGCCCTTATCATTAGAACAGCAGCCATTATACAGGCAAGCCCCCTGTCTGTGAATTTTCAGTGCACTGTCTGGATGGTACAGGAGAAAATTCTTACAGACTGTCCCAGTGCTGTCCGGATAGTGTCAGGCCAGAGCACAGGCGTCCACCTAACTCTATGGATAGTAAGAAATACTCAGCTGCTGTCTGAATAGCCATGAGTTTTAATTACAGGATAATAATAAGGCTAATTTAAACCACAAAGTCAGTGGCTGAATATTGTCGTTATCCTTAGAGCTGGTGGTGGTCTTGGCTTCACCATAAATTCGGTGCCACTTGCACAGTCTTTGACTATTGACCTGTCAGTAGCCCTGTTTATGCAGCCCTTAATCACATAAGCTGCACCTACATCCACACACACTCTGTTCAGCTAATGTTATATGTCCCGCTAGTTCTGCTTATTCCTTCTGAGCTCTTCTGCCTCACTGTAAACTGGGTGTTTCTTCCCTTCACCAGCAGACTACCAATTGGCTCCAGATGCTTAATTGCCTTGTGGTTCTGAGATCTACCTGCTCTCTTCCAGACTGCTTGTCCCCCATCAGGCATTGTCTGTCGGCTATGCAGCCGCGCCTCTTGCCTCTCAGGTCACTGCCCCTGGAGTAGAACCCGGAGGAGCACTGCAACGTGAGAGGCGAGAGGAGCAGCTGCAGAGCCGACAGCCAATGCCTGATGGCTGCCTGCGGTGCCACGCTTGCTTTTTACTTTCAACATTTTTATTGATGAATTTCAAATTTAAACATACAATCAGTAAAGCCAAAGTAAAACAGACCTTCATCGACCTTTTAACAATATGACCCTGCCCCATCCCTCAAAATTGTACCAAACTAGCGACAAATACTGTGTCTATGAATCCCACCAAATCAAAATACCCCTATCAATATGCTTTACATTGCTTTTTTATACACGCCATCTATACGCATGTTATACCGTGAGGATTCTTCAGACCATTCCACATATTAACCCCTCCCCATCCCCACCTCCCTTTCCTCCCACCCATTCTATATCAACCTATACATACCCATGACTTTCCATATGCCTTCTATCCCATAGAACTCCCTCCCCTAAGTCAGCCTTTACTTAAATCATCCAATGGTTCAATACAAGCATCTTGAATTTCCAGTAAACTCACTTGTCTCCTATTATCCCCACGCTTGCTTTTAAAAAACAGCTGTTTTTGTAGCGGCTGGACTTGGCAGGTCTGTGTTGGGTGGGCGGGCCTGGAGGGAAAGTGGCTGGGCCTGGGCGGCGACCTTGGGGAGATGGGGAGAGAAAGAGGAAAAACAGATGGAAGGATGGAGAGAGAGACACGATGGAAGGATAGGGAGAGAAAGGGGGAGAGGATCCTGAGAGGGGGTGGAGGGGGTCCTGAGACCAGAGATGGGGGAGGGTGGAAGGGGGTCTTGAGACCACAGATAGGGGGGAGGGAGGGGGTCCTGAGACCAGAGGGGAGGGGTGGTCCTGAGAGCAGAGTGGAGGGGGTCCAGAGACTACTACTACTACTACTTAACATTTCTAGAGCGCTACTAGGGTTACGCAGCGCTGTACAAATTAACAAGGAAAGGACGGTCCCTGCTCAAAGGAGCTTACAATCTAAAGGACGAAATTAAGGTAAGCATTAAAGGTAGCATTAAAACTACCGACAAAGAGAGCTACTTGGGTGTTTGTCTTCTGGTCTTGTATTGAAAAAATACCTTAAACCACCTGAGAGGGAGGGAGGGGGGAGAGGGAAGGGGGTCCTGAGACCAGAGAGGGAGGGGGGAGGTATCTCTGTCACACACACACACTCTCTCTCACAGTCAGTGTCTTTCTCTCACTCTCACATACTGTCTCTCACACACTCTTTGTCTCACACTGTATCACATTCACTCTCTATGTGTCACACAGTCACTCTCAAACACTCTCTCGATCTCATACACTTTCCCAGTCTCACAGAGAGTCTGTGTATCGCACACATACTCTCACACTGTCTCACACATACTCTCTCTCACACACTCTCTCACAGACACACTCGCACCCACACTCACTCTCTCTCTGTCACACACACACACTCACACGTTCACTCTCTCACACAGTCACTCTCACACACACTCTGAGGAAAACCTTGATAGCGCCTGTTTCATTTGTGTCAGAAATGGGCCTTTTTTACTAGTATAATATATAGCGCATAATATATTATACTGATACAGTTTAGGACTTGCTGCCAACCCAGAAATTTATTAGTAAACCAAGTGACCTAGAGTCAGATTGAGAAGCTTCCCAGTTGTGAAGACTTGTGATAATCACACACTGCAGGACTGATATACAGTGGGGGAAATAAGTATTTGATCCCTTGCTGATTTTGTAAGTGTGCCCACTGACAAAGACATGAGCAGCCCATAATTGAAGGGTAGGTTATTGGTAACAGTGAGAGATAGCACATCACAAATTAAATCCGGAAAATCACATTGTGGAAAGTATATGAATTTATTTGCATTCTGCAGAGGGAAATAAGTATTTGATCCCCCACCAACCAGTAAGAGATCTGGCCCCTACAGACCAGGTAGATGCTCCAAATCAACTCGTTACCTGCATGACAGACAGCTGTCGGCAATGGTCACCTGTATGAAAGACACCTGTCCACAGACTCAGTGAATCAGTCAGACTCTAACCTCTACAAAATGGCCAAGAGCAAGGAGCTGTCTAAGGATGTCAGGGACAAGATCATACACCTGCACAAGGCTGGAATGGGCTACAAAACCATCAGTAAGACGCTGGGCGAGAAGGAGACAACTGTTGGTGCCATAGTAAGAAAATGGAAGAAGTACAAAATGACTGTCAATCGACAAAGATCTGGGGCTCCACGCAAAATCTCACCTCGTGGGGTATCCTTGATCATGAGGAAGGTTAGAAATCAGCCTACAACTACAAGGGGGGAACTTGTCAATGATCTCAAGGCAGCTGGGACCACTGTCACCACGAAAACCATTGGTAACACATTACGACATAACGGATTGCAATCCTGCAGTGCCCGCAAGGTCCCCCTGCTCCGGAAGGCACATGTGACGGCCCATCTGAAGTTTGCCAGTGAACACCTGGATGATGCCGAGAGTGATTGGGAGAAGGTGCTGTGGTCAGATGAGACAAAAATTGAGCTCTTTGGCATGAACTCAACTCGCCGTGTTTGGAGGAAAAGAAATGCTGCCTATGACCCAAAGAACACCGTCCCCACTGTCAAGCATGGAGGTGGAAATGTTATGTTTTGGGGGTGTTTCTCTGCTAAGGGCACAGGACTACTTCACCGCATCAATGGGAGAATGGATGGGGCCATGTACCGTACAATTCTGAGTGACAACCTCCTTCCCTCCGCCAGGGTCTTAAAAATGGGTCGTGGCTGGGTCTTCCAGCACGACAATGACCCAAAACATACAGCCAAGGCAACAAAGGAGTGGCTCAGGAAGAAGCACATTAGGGTCATGGAGTGGCCTAGCCAGTCACCAGACCTTAATCCCATTGAAAACTTATGGAGGGAGCTGAAGCTGCGAGTTGCCAAGCGACAGCCCAGAACTCTTAATGATTTAGAGATGATCTGCAAAGAGGAGTGGACCAAAATTCCTCCTGACATGTGTGCAAACCTCATCATCAACTACAGAAGACGTCTGACCGCTGTGCTTGCCAACAAGGGTTTTGCCACCAAGTATTAGGTCTTGTTTGCCAGAGGGATCAAATACTTATTTCCCTCTGCAGAATGCAAATAAATTCATATACTTTCCACAATGTGATTTTCCGGATTTAATTTGTGATGTGCTATCTCTCACTGTTACCAATAACCTACCCTTCAATTATGGGCTGCTCATGTCTTTGTCAGTGGGCACACTTACAAAATCAGCAAGGGATCAAATACTTATTTCCCCCACTGTATGAAATAACTAGTAAAAAAGCCCCGTTTCTGATGCAAATGAAACGGGGGCTAGCAATGTTTTCTTCTGTGTGCATGTGGGAGTGTGTGTGTCCCTGCCCTCTGGCCTCTCTCCCCTCCCCCCTCTGAGTCCTTCACTGTTACAGAGCCAGCGATTTGATTTCATGCTCTGCTGTTTTCCTTCACTGACTGTGTTACAGAGAGGGCGGGGCAGACACTCATAGGGAAACCGGATATCTCGCCCCCTTCACACTTCCGGCTGGAGGCTTCATAGAACGTTGGTGTTGCCTTTTATATAGAGAGATAATATTAACCAGGGCAGGAGATGTCATCCAAATAGAAGAGCATCTGGATAGAAGAGATATTAAAACAAGAATGACGAGAGCCATTAAATGCCCACGAGAGGTTTAGTTCTCAAAAGACAGATTTATCAAGGAAAATGTTTCTGTTTCAGTGTAAGAAAAAGTTAAAGGTGACCCCAGGAGTCTACCAAAACCCCTTTGGAGTATTTTACATATTTGCTTAGGTTTTAGGCAGCATATAAATGTGCCAATAAAAATAATCTCTCTATATAAAACGCACCGCCAGCGTTCTAATGAAGCCAGAAGTCTCCAAGTTCTAAGTTTGTAGTTGTGTAGATCACTGTTTGCCCATGAGTGTCTGCCCCGCCCTTGCATCACAACGTGATGACGTCGAGGGCGAAGCACTGACACCGAATCGCATTGCTCACCCGTTGCTACTCCATGAAACGTGATGACAGACGCATCACGGACCTATGACAACGACCTGCATGAAAAAAGGAAGGAGTATCAGCATCTGACAATGAAGGAATCACAGAAACGTTGCCAGGCAACGGAAGGAGACGTCAGACGCATGACGGACCAATCACGAGCAACTGCATGGGAACAAGAGAGGAGAATGAGCAGCACAACCGATCACTTTCTCTGCAGCACGGAGACGGGGAACATCGCTGGAAGGAGAATACTATTTGGATGCCCATGCTCCTGCTCTCGGTATGTGACGGCGCAAACAGACACCCAGAAACACAGTTGCAGCCTCCCTAAAAAACGCCCTCCCAGACAAAACTACTCACTGTCCCAACGTTCCCAGCACCTCAGCCAACCTCCCTCCAAGTTACACACACCCACAAAAGTACTGCATCATAATGGCGCTGCAAACTCACACCCAGAAATCAACTTGTAGCCTCCCTAACAAACATCCTCCAACACACAACTAGGGAGGGGGGGACCCTAGAACTCAGAGGGAGGCGGGGAGGACCCTGGAACTCGGAGGGAGGGGGGACCCTGGAACTGGGAGGGAGGGGGGACTCTGGAACTTGGAGAGGGGGACCCAGCAACTTGGAGGGAAGGGGAACCCTCGAACTTGGAGGGAGGGGGGACCATGGAACTGGGAGGGAGGGGACGACCCTGGAACTCGGAGGAAGGGAGGGAGGGAGGGGGGGAGACGGCCCTGGAACTCGGAGGGACGGAGGGTGAGAACACATTTATCCTAATAATCACTTTCAAAACATTAATTGCAGAAAAGCATTACTTTGCTAGCGCCCGTTTCATTGGTTTCAGAAATGGCCCTTTTATCCTATTTACAAATATTTTTACTCCTTTTCCCACAGTTCTTCCACCACAGGAGAATGAGACGCAGAGCTTGCTCTCCCCTCTCTGTTTCCCAGCACTTCCTGCACCCTATTTCCTTCTCTTCCTTTTCTTCAGCAGGAAGAACACACTTTGCGCACGATACAGTAAATGGCACCCAAACTTAGGATCCACACTAAGCTGGATTTTTTAGAATACTGTCTTAGGGGCCCTTTTACAAAGGTGCAGTAGGCTCTACACGTGTGCCAAAATGAGACTAGTGCCAGGCTAGCGCTCCCTCCTGGCGGTAATTTCTGATTTGGTGCACGCCTATACTGCCGGGACAAATTATTTTTTTATTTCCGACCACAGGAGGTGTTTGCAGGGTTAATCTGCAGTTGGCGTGCGCCGACCGGTCACCGCACATGTAGCGGGTGAGCCCTCACCGCTAGATCAATGGGTAGTGTTAAGGGGTCAGGCTGTAAATAGGCCCTTTTTCCAAGATGTGATAAAAACTGGCCTGGTGCACGCCAAAAACACATGCCCACACTACCGCAGGCCACTTTTTTTGCGTCTCACTATGGGGGTCAGCATTTATGCCTGCCAAAACCTGGTGCCTAATTTATGGCACTTGGGCGCACATTCTTTAACATTGTACCTAACTTCTGGGAATTCCCCTCCCATGGCCATGCCCCTTTGGAGTTGTGTGCTATGAAATTTAGGCACACGTTATAGAATACGATGCAGGGCAGATCACGAGTAAATCCGAATTAATGCCAATCAATGTCAATAATTGATTGGTATCGCCTGATTAATTAAGTGCAGATTTGTGTTGACCCTATATAGTTTATGGACTATTGTTTATAATGTTGAAGTGTCACCATGGAGTAATGGTGCCACCATGTGGTCACCTAATGAATTGCAGCTCTTAGGGATATTTTTGTTGTTTTGTAATTGTCTGCCTCTGTATTTTCCAGATAACTTGATCTATGGCAACAAACGTTTTGGGATAGGTGTAGCTATATAAAAGTTAGAGAGCCAAAATAACATTTTCTCATTAGGCTTAAGGATCTAGTCCCAAATTTGAAAAAAAAAAAATTGTAGAAAGGTAGATGGTGGGATTTCCCAGGAGTCTGTGCTGAGACCACTGCTTTTTAACATATTTAAAAATGAGCTAGAGATGGAAATAATAAGTGAGGTCATTTAGGAGCCCTTTTACTAAGCTGTGCTAAAAGGTGGGCTGCGCTATGACTAGTGGGTTTTCCCACACGTTGAGGCCTCTTTTAGCACAGCTGTAAAATGACAGCTTTTCTACTTCTTCAATTAATGACCATGCACTAATTTCCCAATTTGCATGTTGTCATTACTGCATGAGCCCTTACTGACACCTATTTAGATGGTGGAAAGAGCTGATGAGCTAACCATACGCTAATCGATAGGGGTACAGCAAATTAACTGCTCTGATTAGCACTGGGCTCACCTACTCTCCAGCCCAAAACATGCCCCTGACACTAAAGTATTTGTTAGCATGTTGGAAGCATGCGTAGATGCCAACACTACCGCAGGCAGTGCTTTTTTTTGTAGAAAAAAAGGTGCCAGTACTCATTATGGGCGGGGTCACCACATATGGCTCCACCCCTATGATGGCCACACCCACATTAGCCACACCCCTTATACCAGCCATGGTGCATATAAACAGACATCATTGAAACTAGTATAGGAGAAAAAAATAACATGATTTTTTTTCATTATAAATCATTCTGTAAGCTGTTACAGCTCCAGTATACCTAGTGCAAAATAAGACAGCAGATGTAAATTCTCAAATTGGACATATTCCAAACACTAAAATGAAAATAAAATGATTTTTTTCTACCTTTGTTGTCTGGTGACTTTGTTTTTCTATCCATATTGGTCCCAGTCTCTGAATCTGCTACTCTATCTGTTCTCTTAATTCCATTTCCAGGGCTTCCTTTCCATTTATTTCTTTACTTTCCTCCTTTCTTCTTCATTTCTTGTCCTACATCCTTAAGTAAAAGCTGTGTCCTCCTCTGTGGAATTGACGGGAGGAGGTATAACGTGGATCCAGCTTTTGCCTATTTTCTCCATATGCAGTTTTTCTTCCCCCTGCCCTCCCCTCCATCCACCCATGTCCAGCAACCCTCTTCTCTCCCCCTGCCCCCCTGCAGCCACCCATACCCAGCGATTGTCCTCTCTCCCCTGCCCCCCTCCAGCCACCCATACCCAGCGACTGTCCTCTCTCCCCTGCTCCCCTTCCAGCCACCCATACCCAGCGATTGTCCTCTTTCCCCTGCCTCCCCTCCAGCCACCCCTACCCAGTGATTGTCCTCTTTCCCCTGCCCTCCCTCCAGCCACCCATACCCAGAGATTGTCCTCTCTCCCCTGCCCCCCCTCCAGCCACCCATACCCAGCGATTGTCCTCTCTCCCCTGCCCCCCCTCCAGCCACCCATACCCAGCGATTGTCCTCTCTCCCTTGCCCTCCCTTCAGCCACCCATACCCAGCGATTGTCTTCTCTCCTCTGCCCCCCCCCCCCTCCAGCCACCCAGACTGGGGGATCTTTCCTGCCTGCCCCGAAGAATCCACTGGACAGCTGGACCTCACAAAGAAGGTGCTGGTACGCAGTACTGGCTTGTACCGGCACAAAAAAAGCACTGACCGCAGAGCACCTGAGCGCTCTCCACTGTGATGTATTTCCCAGATATTAAACACACATTTGTGCCCACCACCACTTAGTAAAAGGACCTTTCAATTTCATAATGACACAAAGTTATTCAAAGTTGTTAAATCACAAGAGGATTGCGAAAAATTGCAAGAGAGAACAAGTGTAAAGTGATGCAGGTAGGAAAGAGGAACTCAAATGATAGCTACTTGATGCAAGGTTTCTATACCAAACTCTATAGTAAGTCTCTTTCACTATACATTCAGTTAGCTAATCTGTTTATTTCATTGCCAGAGAGACCTGACTCTTAATCCAAATGATTCTCTTTAATGCAGTTGATCACAAAAATAAGGAAAAACATACAGTTACATTGAGATGCACTGTAATAAGAGTTCTGCCATTACAGATTTGAGTCTGTTTCTGTTAGAGATGTATTGTTAATGCAGTCTGTGTTAGTAACAACAGTTCTCAGTGCTGTATAGAATCTGTGTGTGTCAGTGTAATGCCAGTCACAGTTCACAGGGTGTACTTCCTGTCTTTGGATAGCATGAAGATACAGGAAGTGCCCCCTCCCTTCTTATAAGTGAGTCTGTTAGAGAGCAGCCTGGAAGGAAAACATGTGCTCTGAACTCTCCATTTTGTTATGACCACTTGTTTTGCATTAAATGTTTGTTCTTGAAATCAGCTCTCTGTTTTGTCATTCCATATCATCATGCTGATCAATCCATAGACTGGTGGGTTGTGTCCATCTACCAGCAGGTGGAGATAGAGAGCAATCCTTTTGCCTCCCTATATGTGGTCATGTGCTGCCGGAAACTCCTCAGTATGTTCTCTATCTCAGCAGGTGGTGGTGGTCACACACAGCAGCAGCTCTGGCTAGGTCTCCAAGCCTAATTTTTAGGTTTTGTTGAGTACCTGGGGTTGAGGGCTCTTCTTGAGCAAGTGCAAACCTGGTGGTGCCAGGTCCCTCCTTTTCTCCCCCCCTCCTGCTGGCTCCGTTAAAAAAAAAAAAAAAAAAAATGTTGACGTCCTTAAGGGCGTTTATTTCAACGTTTATTTTAACGTTTATTGCAGCTGCTCACTGGGACACCAGTTCGTTACAGCTTGGAGCGAGAAGCAGGTAATTTTACCTTTTTATAGCGGGCAGGGGGTTCCCCGTTCGGTCTCCACGTGGCTTATGGCGTCAGAGGGCGAGGGCGCAAGGATTCGCTCCCCGGACCGCGTGGGTGCGTCTAGCGGGGATGCGGGGATTTCAAAACCTGAATCGCCTTTGTTAAGCATCAGTTTGGAGTCCGGTCAGTGTCCCGGTTCTTCCTCCGGTGCGGCGGTTTTTCCCGCCATAAGTGCCCATCCCCCGCTGCTCGCCCACTCCATGTTGGCCGGCCACTCTGCTCGGACGGCTTCTTCTTGGGCCGCCCTCAAGCTGGGAGACGTTAATACTATGGTCGCCTTTGATTCGGGCGACGGTAAGAAAGCGGCCAAAGTTAAGCGCCGTTCTTCCCGCGCGGCTCCTTCTCGGAGTTTCGCGCCGGACGCCATTTTGGATGTGCAGCACGTTTCTCCCCCGCTCTTGCGAGCGCCGGTTGAGGGTGCGTCTAGGGCCGTGGCCCAAGCTGCAGAAGTGCACAGTTCGGGGGGGCTTCTCCCCTGAGTTCATTTTGCTGCTGCATCAGGCTTTTCTTATGCAAAACGCTGCCCATGCCCCCCTGTCTGATAAAGGGGTTGAGGCCTCCGGAAGCAAACGCCCTCGGGTGGATTTCCAGGCCCTAGAGGACTCTGTCTCCTCTGATGTAGATGAGGGCAGCGTATCGGAGTTCTCCCAACGGTCCTTTGGGGATTCCTTGGAGGAGACGGATTCCCGCTCGGATGGAGCGGATGACCCCTCTGCAGCGCGGATCTTTCGCTCAGAGGATTTGCCCAACCTGTTAGTGCAGGCCATGAGCATTTTGAAGATTTCCTCTCCGGAGGACGTCTCTCCCTCAGCCTCTGTTGGCTCCGCCATTATGCTGGGGACGAAGCGCCCGCCTAGAACCTTCCACGTGCATGATGCCATGCACACCTTGATTTCGGCTCAATGGGATGTCCCGGAAGCGAGCCTCAAAGTGGCTAGGGCTATGTCCCGCCTCTATCCTCTGCCTGAAAGTGAACGGGAGGCCTTTCTTTGGCCTACCGTGGATTCTTTAATCAATTCGGTGACTAAGAAAACGGCGTTGCCGGTGGAAGGTGGCACGGCCCTAAAGGACGCCCAAGATAGAAGATTGGAGGCGGCCTTAAAGTCGTCCTTCGAGGTGGCTGCTTTAAGTTTGCAGGCCTCAGTTTGCGGCTCCTATGTGGCCAGGGCGTGCCTAACGATTGTACAGCGGGCTTCCCCCTCGGATCCTTCCTTGAGGGCTGATTGGCCGGCCCTGGAATCGGGCTTGGCTTATTTGGCAGACTTGCTGTATGATGTCTTGAGAGCCTCGGCTAAAGGTATGGCTCAGACAGTCTCTGCACGGCGTTGGCTTTGGCTAAAGCATTGGTCTGCTGACCACGCCTCTAAGTCTCGCCTGGCTAAGTTGCCTTTTAAAGGCAAGCTGCTCTTTGGGGTCGAGCTGGACAAAATTGTGACCGATCTCGGCACATCTAAGGGCAAGAGGTTACCAGAGGTCAGGGCTCGGGCCAGTGGTGCTCGCCCCAGTTCCTCCAAAGGACGGTTTCAGGAAGCCCGTCGGTATCGCCCAGGCAAGTCGGGCTCCTCTGCCCCCTCTTCCTTGAAGAGGAACTTCTCCCCCAAGCAGCATTCCTTTCGCAGAGACCGCCGTCCCGGGGGTGCGTCCTCCGGTCCTCCCCCAGGGTCTCGTACCCAATGACAGGGCCCTGGTCCGTGGCCCAGTGTAGATTGGAGGACGCCTGTCCTCGTTTCTGGGCGAGTGGACCAGGGTAACTTCAGACGCTTGGGTGCTGGAAGTCATCATAGACGGCTACAAGCTAGAGTTCTGCCGACCCTTAAGAGACGGGTTTGTGCACTCTCCCTGCAAGTCTCCGGTCAAAGCTGTGGCAGTGCAGCAGACTTTGGACAATCTGATACGCCTGGGTGCGGTCGTTCCGGTGCCAGAAGATCAGCTTGGCAAGGGACGTTACTCCATTTACTTTGTGGTACCAAAGAAAGGAGGTTCTGTATGGCCTATCCTCGACCTCAAAGGGATCAATCGGGCCTTGAAAGTTCGGCACTTCCGAATGGAGACTCTCCGCTCTGTTATAGCGGCAGTGAAGGCAGGGGAGTTCCTGGCATCCTTGGACATCAAGGAAGTTTACTTGCACATTCCCATCTGGCCTCCTCATCAACGCTTTCTGCGTTTTGCAGTCCTGGGCTGACACTTCCAGTTCAGAGCCCTCCCGTTCGGGTTGGCTACTGCTCCGCGGACCTTCTCCAAAGTAATGGTGGTCATCGCGGCCTTCCTATGAAAGGAAGGAGTACAAGTCCATCCTTATCTGGATGACTGGTTGATCCGAGCCCCCTCTTATGCAGAGTGCGGCAGAGCTGTAGACCGGGTGATTGCTCTTTTGAGCTCCCTGGGGTGGATCATCAACTGGGAGAAAAGCCAGCTGCGCCCGACTCAGTCCCTGGAATATCTGGGAGTTCGTTTCGACACCCAAGTGGGCAGAGTGTTCCTGCCGGACAATCGGATTGTCAAGCTTCAGGCTCAGGTGGACCAGTTCCTAGTAGCCTCTCCTCTTCGGGCTTGGGACTATGTGCAGCTGTTGGGCTCTATGACGGCCACGATGGAAGTAGTGCCCTGGGCCAGGGCTCATATGAGACCACTACAACACTCTCTGCTGCAGCGCTGGACTCCAGTGTCGGAGGATTACGCTGTGCGCCTTCCCTTGGACCCAGCAGTGCGCAAGGCGCTGAGCTGGTGGCTGAGGACAGACAAGTTGTCCGCAGGGATGCCTCTTTTGACCCCGGAGTGGGTTGTCGTCACGATGGACGCCTCTTTGACGGGCTGGGGAGCCCACTGTTTGGGAAGGACAGCGCAGGGGCTCTGGTCTCCTGCAGAGGCAAAGTGGTCTATCAACCTCCTGGAACTCAGAGCCATTCGGTTGGCGCTTTTGGAGTTTCTCCCGGTACTGGCGTTGAAGCCAGTACGGGTCCTGTCGGACAATGCCACAGCTGTGGCCTATGTCAATCGCCAGGGAGGTACCAAGAGCGCCCCTCTAGCCAAGGAGGCCATGAATCTATGCCAGTGGGTGGAAGCGAACCTGGAACAGCTGTCGGCGGCCCACATTGCCGGAGTCATGAATGTCAAGGCGGAGTTTTTCAGTCGCCATACCTTGGATCCCGGAGAGTGGCAGGTATCGGCTCAGGCGTTCTTGGACATCACGAAGCGCTGGGGCCAGCCGAGCCTAGATCTGATGGCGTCATCGGCCAGTTGCCAAGTGCCGCGCTTTTTCAGTAGAGGACGGGACCCTCGATCTCTGGGAGTAGATGCTCTTCTCCAACAGTGGCCGACACAGGAGCTTCTCTATGTGTTCCCGCCCTGGCCCATGTTGGGCAGGGTGCTAGACCGGGTGGCAAAGCATCCGGGCCGGGTACTCCTGGTGGGTCCGGACTGGCCCAGACGTCCCTGGTATGCGGACTTGATCAGGCTCTCAGTGGACGGCCCTCTGCGGCTGCCAGTGGAGCAGGGCATGTTGCATCAGGGTCCCGTGGTGATGGAGGATCCCTCCCCCTTTGGTCTTACGGCCTGGCTATTGAGCGGCAGCGTCTGAGGAAGAAGGGCTTCTCAGACAAGGTCATTGCCACTATGCTGAGAGCGAGGAAGCGCTCTACTTCTACTGCTTACGCCAGGGTTTGGCGTACCTTTGCATCGTGGTATGAGGCAGGCTCCCTTTCTCCCTTCACTGCTCCAATTTCTTCAGTGTTCGCGTTCCTGCAAGAAGATCTGGAGAAAGGCCTGTCGCTCAGTTCCCTTAAAGTCCAGGTAGCGGTTCTGGCTTGCTTCAGGGACCGCCTGAAGGGTGCTTCCCTGGCTTCGCAGCCAGATGTGGTGCGCTTTCTCAAGGGAGTTAATCACCTGCACCCTCCTCTGCACTCAGTGGTACCTGCATGGAATCTCAATCTGGTGCTAAGAGCCTTGCAGAAGCCGCCTTTTGAACCCTTGTCGAGGGCATCTCTGAAAGACCTGACATTGAATGCAGTCTTTTTGGTGGCTATCACTTCAGCCAGAAGAGTTTCAGAGCTCCAGGCACTCTCATGTCGAGAGCCCTTTCTGCAGTTCACTGAGGCAGGAGTGTCTATTCGCACAGTGCCTTCCTTCCTGCCCAAGATTGTTTCTCGCTTCCATGTGAATCAGCAGCTCTGTCTCCCATCCTTTCGTAGGGAGGACTACCCAGAGGAGTACTCTGCTCTCAAATATCTAGATGTGAGACGAGTCATCATCAGATACTTGGAAGTGACCAATGATTTCCGGAAGTCGGATCATCTGTCCTGTTTGCAGGTCCTCGTAAGGGTCTGCAGGCTGCTAAGCCTACAGTGACAAGATGGGTCAAGGAAGCCATTGCAGCGGCTTATGTGGCCGCAGGGAAGGTGCCGCCTATCCGGCTGAAGGCTCACTCCACTAGAGCTCAGGCGGCCTCGATGGCGGAGGCCGGGTCCGTCTCCTTGGAAGAGATTTGCAAGGCGGCAACTTGGGCATCGGCTCATACCTTCTCCAGGCATTACCGCTTGACTGTGGCTGCGTGGGCGGAGGCCCGGTTTGGAGCTTCAGTGTTGCGGTCAGGGATTTCTATGTCCCGCCCTGGGTGAGTACTGCTTCGGTACATCCCACCAGTCTATGGATTGATCATCATGATGATATGGAAGGTAAAATTATGTATCATACCTGATAATTTTCTTTCCATTAATCATAGCTGATCAATCCATAGCCCCTCTCAGATATCTGTACTGTTTTTATCCTGGTTGCATTTCAGGTTCAAGTTTAGTCTTCAGTTCCTGTTCAGGACGACTTCGTGTTCCAAGTTTTTTCAAGTTTCTTCAACTGGATTCTTCAGGAGTTGAGACGATTTTGTGTTACAGTGAGCTGCTGCATTCCTCTCCCCTCCGTTTTACGGGGCTGGATTGAGACCTAAATTCTGCCGGTGCTCCCTCCCGCTTCGTGCGGCTGTAGGGCAGCTTTGTACCCCTCCCGCTTCGGCGGTGTTAGGGTCAGTCAGCTCCTGCCGCGGTTGCGGTTGCAGGATAAGCCAGATCCTCCCGCATCGGCGGGGTGGTGTCCCTCCCCCGCTGTGCGGGGATGAGCTGGACGGATTCCCCTCCCCCACTTGTGTGGGGATGAGCTGGGTTAATTCCCCTCACCCGTTTCGGCGGTGGTGAGCTGGTCAGAGTGTCCCTTTGTGGGTGTAATTCTCTAAGTGCTGAGTCCTGCGGATGGAGCTTTGATAACGACATACTGAGGAGTTTCCGGCAGCACATGACCACATATAGGGAGGCAAAAGGATTGCTCTCTATCTCCACCTGCTGGTAGATGGACACAACCCACCAGTCTATGGATTGATCAGCTATGATTAATGGAAAGAAAATTATCAGGTATGATACATAATTTTACCATAACGCTGCAGAAGTGACTCTGTTAACAGGTTATGGGCCCAGACCTGAAGCAGAGAAATGAAGATTTCAGCAGAAAGGTATTATAAAGTAAAAGAGATGTAAGTTTCTTCTTTTTTCTTGTTTATATCTAATATTTGTCTTTCTCTTTCAAGTGTAATGTTTGTTACATTTTTTGTCAAATGCAATTAAAAATAATTCTTATTGCTTAGTTTTACTTCTATTTATTAGCCTTAAATTGGACTAACACAGCAACCACATTGCTTTGTCTATGAGTACAAGACACTCCCTTTCTCTGACATTCATTTACAGGATATGAAACTGAAACTAAAGTTTTTATCCTTCTCTGAGAATCATGGCTGCTTCAGGCACTGCTGAGAGTCTGCGGGAAGAAACGTCTTGTCCCATCTGTCTGGATTATTTTACAGATCCAGTGATCACAGAGTGTGGACACAACTTCTGTCGCTCCTGTATCACTGAGAGCTGGGAGAGGATAGAAACAAACTTCCCCTGTCCGCAGTGCAGGGAAACATCTCTGCAGAGAAACCTCAGGCCTAACAGGCAGCTGGCAAATATCACAGCAGTGCTAAAAACATTTTCAGAAAGAAATCAAGCAGAAAATCTGTGTGAAAAGCATGAAGAGAAATTAAAATTGTTCTGCACAGAGGAAGAGAAAGCAATCTGTGTTATCTGCAAAGAAGGCAAGGACCACAGATCTCACAGTGTGGTACCGATAGAGGAGGCTGTGCAGGAATACAAGGTGTGTGTCTAATGCTATGATGGAAGCTGTGCAGGATTGGAAGGTGTGCAAATAGGGACTAGTATGCGACCGTGTTGTCTGCTCAGACGAGAGCGTATAAAAGCACAAGTATACACTTTCAAATTGATTAGCTGCTTAATTCTGAAAACTGGGTGCTTAAGTTAACCCCTTTGAAAATTGAGTAGGGCTGGTCACTTAAATTTAGAGATATAGGACTAGATTCTATATATGGTGCCTGAAAATCTGCGCAGAAAACAAATACGCCTAGGTTTATTCTCTAAAGTACACCTAAATTTTATAGAATAGGCTTAAATTTCCGTGCAGTATACAGAGTATGCCGAGCGCTTGTCCATGCAACAAAATGTGGTTATGTCCATTTAGGCCATGTTTTACTTGGTATAAATTCTGATGCCTAAATTAGGCGCAGAGCGTGTGTATTCTTCAATAATGCATATAGATTTTAGAAACGCCCACGCCCACCCCGCCCATGACACCCCCCCTTTTTAACTATGCAACTTAGAATTTCTGTGCACCACGTTACAGAATACACTTAGCGAATTGTGTGCGTAAATCTTAATGCCAATTAATGGTGATAATTGTTTTTTAACATCCAATTAACAGCGCTGATTAGCTGTTTAACCAATGAAGTTATGGGCATTGTTATAGAATGCACTTCGATTTCCACGCGGAACTTAAGGCGTGATATATAATATCCTGAGGATAGGGCCTTATATTCAAAAATTTACACTCCTTACTTTGAGAGTTATGCTCATAAACTGGCCTCTTTGAACATTTACAAGAGCTGAATGCACAAACTACTCAATATTTCACTTAAATTTAAGAGGTTTAAAAGTGGGTGGTAACTGGAGGCAGGGCCGGTCTTAAGGCGAGGTGACCGAGGCGGCCGCATAGGGCCTCGCGCTCAGGGGGCCCCGCCCCGACCGCCCGAGCTCCAGTCCTCCATCCCTCCCTCGGACGGCGCGCGACGGCAGCGTGGTGGGGGCGGTCCGCCCCGGATGTCAGCGGGTGGGGGGTGCCCCGCTACCGCTGCTCCCACCCTGTCCTACCTTAAAAAAAGAATTTGGAAGCGCCGGAGGGACAGGCAGCGCCTCACGTCTGCCCTGTACTAAAAATCTCTTCGACGTCATTGGGCCTTCTCACATTGAGTCCCGCCCTCCTTTGAGGTAACTTCCAATTACCGCGAGGGCGGGTGGGACTCAATGTGAGAAGGCCCAATGACGTCAAAGAGATTTTAGTACAGGGCAGACGCGAGGCGTGGCCTGTCCCTCTGGCGCTTCCAAATTCTTTTTTTAAAGGCAGTGAGGGTGGTGGGTGGCAGGAGAATGGAGCTGGTAGGTGGGTCGGGGGGGGGGACTCAGATGGGAGAAGGGTGTGTGGGGTGGGGTTCTCAGGTGGGGGAAGGGTGGGGAGGGGGTTCTCAAATGGGAAGGAGACTACTACTACTACTTAACATTTCTAAAGCTGAGGTGGGGAGGGGGTTCAAGGATTGGAGAAGGGGTGGGGAGGGGTTCTTGGATGGTTGAAGGGGACGGGTGGGGAGGGGACTGGGGTTCTTGGATGGGAGAAGGGGACTGGGGAGGGAGTTCTCGGATCAGATAAGGGGACGGGTGGGGAGGGGACTGGGGTTCTTGGATGGGAGAAGGGGACTGAGGTGGGGAGGGGATTCACCGATGGGAGAAGGGGGTGGGGAGGGGGTTCTTGGATGGTTGAAGGGGACAGGTGGGGAGGGGACTGGGGTTCTTGGATGGGAGAAGGGGACTGGGGAGGGGGTTCTCGGATGGGAGAAGGGGACTGGCACTGGGGTCTGAGAAGGGGCCATATGGGAAAATGGGGCGCATGCCTGGGGCTGGTGGGAAAATGGGGCATGCGTGGATCAGGTGGGAGAATGGTTCTGAAAGGGGGGGGGGCCCTAATACAAGGCATGTGGATGAAGGGGGCTGGAACTGGGGGCTGAAAAAAGGGGCGGAGAGAGGGGCAGATCCTGAATGGGGGAGCGAGAGGGAGGGCAAACCCTCGATGGATGGGAGAGGGAGGGAAAATTGTGGATTGAAGGGGCAGAGAGAAAGGGCAGACAGTGGATGGAAGGGATAGAAAGGGCGGACAGTGAATGGATGGGGGAGAGAGAGGGCAGACAGGGGTAGATGGTGGATGGATCATGGAAGGGGCAGAGATAGAGGGCAGATGTGGATGGAAGGAGCAGGGAGAGAGGGCAGACATTGGATGGAGGGGACAGCAGAGAGGGCAGACACTGGATGGCAGAGAGAGACCGAAGACAGATGCTGGATGGAAGGAAGACAGTGAAAAGAAGATGAGGAAAGCAGAAACCAGAGACAACAAACTGTAAATAAAATATATATTTTTATTTTTTTGCTCTAGGATAAAGTAGTATTGTAGATGTGTTAATCAATGTTTATAATAGAACATGTAAACAAGGTCATCTTTTTATTGGACTAATTTTAATACATTTTGGCTAACTTTTGGAGAACAAAACCCCCTTCCTCAGGTCAGGATAGGATACTGTAACAGTACTATACTATATTGACCTGAGGAAGGATGTTTTGGCCTCTGAAAGCTAAATCTATTAGTCCAATAAAATGGTATTATTTTATTTTCTATATTTGTTTTATTTCTATTTGTTAATTTGTAAAGTGGTGATTGGTATTTGTTAGTTTTTTTTCAAATTTACATCTGTTGTCTTTATATTTTGCACAGTACTAGGGGACATTTTCTGTTTCTGTGGTGTTGCATTGTATGCAGAGTCTGGCATCTTGGGGATTCAGTTTAATTTTTGTCTAAATAGAAAGTTTAAATATTACTACTTATTCTATAGTGGATTAGGGTGTATCTGTGTTTGTGAAAAAGACATGGTTTTCAGTTGGCATTGACTGTGCAGGATCGACGATCTGTACTATTCTGTCTGGTTTCATTTTACAATAGGTGAATTGATGTTCTAGTGCTCACTGTAGTGTTTTAAGATGTTTTCCTTTCCTTTGTGTGATTCGTAGAAATGACTGCTTATGGTATGGTAGAATTGCTCTATAGGTCCTGAGTGTTTTGTATTCTCGGCATACCTAGTACTGGATTTTGGAGGGGGGTGTTAAAAAATGACCGGGAGGGAGGGAGGGGGGGCCTTGGAGCTGGGAGCCCTAGCGGGGGAAGCCCTGGAGCTGGGGGCCTTGGAGTTCGGAGGGAACAGCCCGGGAGCTCGGAGGTAGGGGTGGCCGGCCCTGGAGCTGGGGTGGAGCTAGGTGGGGGCGGAGTTAGGATGGGGACAGGGCTAGGGTGGGGCCCCATCAAATTGGTCTGCATAGGGCCCCGCACTTGCTAAGATCGGCCCTGACTGGAGGGTGGGGAAAAGAAGTTATGATCTTAAAGCTGATGTTCAGCACTAGGCTCATAAATCTAGACAAATGAATGACACACCATAAATTTATGAGCATAATTTATAAGCTCCTAAATTAGGTTGAACTTTAAGCTGAAAATTTATGCTCCTAAATCTGGCTGAAAATAGGACACAAATTTAGGAGTCTAATTTAGATTGTATAGAGAGAGGTTTAACCAGCAGAAAAAAGGACTTTTTGATGCCCGTGTACAAGTCGTTGGTGAGGCCCCACCTGGAGTATTGTGTTCAGTTTTGGAGGCTGTATCTTGATAAAGATGTAAGAAGACTTGATGCGTGCTCCAAGGCCCCTTTTACCACAACTTTTTTTTTTTTAAAGGAAGTGGCTGTGAGGTAAGTACAAGGTTTAGGCTTGCTAGTACAGCATCTAGGCCTAGTTGATTAAGTTAAGAATCTTGCACTGACAGTAAGTGAACATCTAACTCAGTCACACACTCTGGACTGAATGGAATTTGAGCAGCTAATGTTAGGTGTTGATGGAAGATTAAATGATATGGGGATTGCGCAAAAGACATATAAGAAGAGACTGGAAGACCTGAATATGTCAACCCTAGAGGAGAAGAGGGACAGGGGAGATATGATACAGACATTTAAATACTTGAATGGTATTAATATAGAAACATATTTTCCAGAGAAGAGAAAATGGTAAAACTAGAGGACATGAATTGAGGTTGTGGAGTGGTAAACTCGGGAGTAAATTTAAGAATGTCAGAAAATTCATTTTCTCATAGAGGATGGTTGATGTCTGGAATGCCCTCCCTAGGGAGGAGGTGGAGAATAAACTGTGGCAGAATTCAAAAAGGTGTGGGATGAAACCCAGAGGATCTCTAATTAGAAAATGAATTGTATAAAAAAAACCAAAACTTAAAGGGTTGCATATGTGTTTGCATATCAAGTGGTGCTTAGATGGACACTCTGGCTATATCAACTAAGGCCGGTGCTGGGCTGGCTTGTACGGTCTGACTCCCGTACAGTATATAGCATTCCGGTTTAGGATGGGCTGGAGAGACCAGTAATTTGGAACATGAAGACAGTGCTGGGCAGACTTTTATGGTCTGTGTCCCGCAAATGATAAGACGGATTTGGATAGGCTGGAGTGGGCTTTGACGGCAACTCCAGTAGCTGGACTATAAGGATAGAGCTGGGCAAACTTCTACTCTCTATGCCCCAGAAACACCAAAGAAATGTCACAGTCATGGCCTCAGAGGCCTTTGCAAACTGTCACGGTCTCAGGGTCTTAGCAACTGTCACGGACTCAGGAACAACGTGAGCTCTTGGGCTGTTGTCCACGAACGGCAGCAGCAGGCAAAACCCTCCAACCAGGACTGGACTGAACAATGTGAGGAACCCCTGTCAGGGAAGAAGGGATCCAGGAGAGGAGCAAGATAGGTAGGTTTCATACCTGGGATTCCAACTACAAGTCCCAGGATCCTAGGGGCTGGGAAGCCATGCCCCCACGGAGGCGTAGGTTTCCCCAAGAGCCGGAGAAGGGAGGAGGACTACAGTTCCCAAGAACCTCTGCAAAGCCCTGGGCGCAAGCAAAGGGAGCAGCAAGGGGATTACAAGTCCCAGGATTCCGAGGGGGAGGAGGGGGATTGGCTGAGAAGGAATAATCAGGAGGGAGAAGACAAGCTGGGGGACCATAAAGGGAGAGGAGCCCATGGAATGGGAGGCTGAGCAAGGGTATGGAGAGGAGACCCAAACCGGAGATGACTGGGGAAGTGAGCCCATGGAGATCACTGCTCTAGCTCAGGTACAGGGGAGGAAGTTAAAAGACTTCATAACAAACCTTATTCAAGGCTGGGGAAAGCTTGGAGGAAAAGTTAAGCAGCTGTTCCATTCAATGGGGAAGGAAGTACTGGGCTGTAAAGCTGTGAGTGATTGCAGCTGTGTCCAGAAGTCGTGCCATGCTGGAGAGGCAGTGAGTGATTTAACTGTGTCCAAGAACCCTGCCATGCTGGGAAAACAGTTAATGACTTAAACTGTGTCCAGAAACTCTGTCATGCTGGGAAACAGAGAGTGATTTAAAGTATATCCAGAAACTCTGCCATGCTGGAGAAGCAGTGAGGGATTTAAACTGTGTCCAGAATCTCTGCCAGGCTGAGAGAACAGTGAGTGATTTCAACTGTATCTAGAAGCATCATCAGAAAAAACCTTCATAAAGAAATTGAGGACATTCATTCAAGGCCTTTGCTAAGCCAAAGGTCTCCAGGTGTATTGGTATGCTTGTGTAGCACTTCTGCTGTCATGTCTGTGGCCGTGACCCCTCTGGCGGTCAGTTTCTGAGCTGGCTCCTGTCTGTTCTTCCTGTGTTAGTTCTGTCTCTGTCTCTGTGTGCTGGCTGCATTGGATTGTCTGTGTGCTGTTTCCCGTTCCAGACTTCAGCCCAGTCCAGTCCGGATCTTCTGGCCTGCCAGACTTGCTTGTTTTGTTTGAATTTACACAGCACCCGTAGTTGCCTGGTGATTGCTGCAGCTTAGCTTCAGCTGCTGCTGGGCTTATTAGCCATTTTGAAACTCTCTGCTTTGCCTTTGCATCGTCTAAGGCCCTGGTTTGTTGGTGCTGGCTGCACTTCTGCCTAGTCCTGTTTATAGTTTGTATTCTTGCCTGATTCTAGCTTAGTCTTTGTGTAGCTTTGTGTCCTGTACTGCTTGTTTTCTGTATTGCTTGTTGCCCAGCCTTGTTCTTGTTTGTATGTCTTTGTCTAGTGCTAGGTTGTCTGGGTTTCTTGTTCAGTGGCTGCTTGCAGCTTTCAGTTCTGTCTCTTGTCTACCAGGGTTTGTTCCCTGTTTCAGTGGCTGCTTGCAGCTTTCAGTTCTGTCCCTTGTCTGTCTGAGAGTCCTAGTCTAGTATCCTGCCTAGCCTCCCTGTGTGTTCTAGTCTCTGTGTGTATCCTGCTGGTATCTAGTTTCTGCCCTGTCCTGTAAGCTCTGCCGGCCACCTGCACGCAGGGACTCAGCTCCTGAGGAATAGTGACTAAGTGCAGGTGAAGTCTAGCTGGCCCTGTCTGAGTTCTGCCCTATCCCTGTGTGGGGTGGTTTTGCCTGCCACTGCCGCTCCTCGGCAGTGGCCCAAGGGCTCACAATCCGAGTTCCTGCTTTTTGGAAAGCATGACATCTGGCCTGTTTCCTAGTCGGTGTGCTTTTATAGCACTTCTGTCTTGTTTCCTAGTTAGTGTGCCTTTGTGGCACTTCTGCCTTGGCTCTTATCTGTCTGTCTGTCTGTCTGTCTGTCTGCTAGGGTTAGCACTTCTGCTTTAGTTCTTCTGTTTGTGTGCTAGGGTTGGCACTTCTGACTTAATTCTTCAGTTTGTGTGCTAGTGTTAGCACTTCAGTCTTGGTTATTGCCTGTTCTGTTGTTTGTTTGTGTGGCCGTGTGGCCCAGACTAGGGCTCTGCCTAGTCAGCCTCGCCTAGAGCTCTGCCTAGTCTCTTCTACCGTTATGCTTGGGTTCCAGTTTGACCTTGCAGCCCATATAAGAGAGCTCTATGTGCTTGGGTTCCAGATCGGCCTTCTAGCTTTACTTGGTTTTGTCCCTGTGTTCCCAGCCTAGGCTAGTCCTGGTTTGTTTCTTAGTACTGCTTGTGTGCTCTTTGCACTTCCGGTCTGTTTCTGTCTATGTGCTTATAGCACTTCTAGTCTGCTCCAGTCCTGCTTGTTGTCAGCAGGCCTTCAGGCCTCCCAGCAGGTAGGTACTCGGCTGTCCCTGGAAGGGCCCTCCCCTGGACATCGCACTCCAAGAAGACAATTCCAAAAGATATGCTTAAAATCGCTTTTATTCCATCAGTAAGGACAAGACATTTCCTCTTCCAGACACAGTCCTTGGTCATACTACATGCCAGCCCTCGTTCCCCGTGGGCCACAGTTCCCGGCCACAGTTTAAGTCACTCACTGCCTTCCCAGCCTGGCGTCACGAGTACAGGGGAGAGGCAGGAAACACACTGAACACCAAAGTGAAGCTTGGAACACGCTGAACACCAGAGTGAGGCTTGGAACACACAGGAAGTGGAAGCAGAGGCAATACTGCAAGGGAAAGCAGCAGGCAGGAGCCAGCTCTGAAGCTGACCTCTGGGAAACAAGGTGAGTCAAAGAGGGGTCACGACCATGATCAAGTATATAATATCATGTTCATTGTTGATTTAAATCATGAATTGATAATGAATGTGACTGTTGGGCAGACTGGATGGACCATTCAGTCTTTATCTGCCATCACTTACTATTTTACTGTTCTTTGGTTGCTTCTAAGACTTTTTTGCCTATTCCAACACTAATATCTATGCCTATAGATTCTACGGTAACATCTGCTGTTCCTGACGTTTCCAATCAGGTTACTTTGAAAGATATTTGGACTTTACTGTCCAGTAACAGTTTGTTATTGAAGTGTATGACTGACCAGATAGTTACATTTTCTCACTAAACTGCTGAAAAAATAAATAGGTGAAGTGGATGGTAGGCTTAAAAAGATTGAAGACACCTGTGAAGTTTTTTCTTCTCAATTATCATCTTTACAAACCCTAGGAGCAGCAAGGGTTAAGGATAATTTTATGCTTCTACACAGGCATGTACAATTATTAGATAATTCACTAAGTGGGCCTTTTACAAAGTCGCGCTAGTGTTTTTATCTTGCACTAAAAATCAGCTTGTGCTAAACACTAAGGGCCCTAGCGGTTTTAGCGCGTGCTAAAAATTAGTGTGCGTTAACTGTGTAGGTGCCCATAGGAATATTATGGGCATCTACATGGCTAGTACGCACTGATTTTTAGCACATGCTAAAAACGTTAGCTCGCCTTTGTAAACTGGGCCCTAAGACGCCCATAGGAATCTAGGACTAGATTCTATATATCACTCCTAAAAATCCACATGGGAAAAAAATATACTTAAGCATATTTTATAAAGTATGCCTACATTAAGGCGTACGTTATAGAAAAGTCTTAAATTTCCGCGCGGTGTATAGAGTATGCTGAGTGGTCGTCTGTGCAACTTCATTTATTTGCTTCCATTTACGCCAAGTAAAATTTGGTGTAAATGCTGACGCATAAATTAGGCACAGAGCTGTTGTATTCTATAATAACGCACACTGGGGCCCTTTTATTAAGGCGCGTAGGCACCAGACGCGTGTCAAATTGGCACTACCAGATGGCTACCATGTGCCCCGGGTGGTAATTCCATTTTTGGCGTACACCCAAAACACACTGTAGAAAATATTTTCTATCGTGTGGCGCTTACCTGGTGGTAATCGGGAGCTGACGCATGTTCAACGCTTACCACGCAGTTAGCGCATGAGACCTTACCGCTAAGTTAGTGGGTGGTGGTAAGGTCTCAGGCCAAAAATGGACTGTCGTTGCTTTTAATTTTGCCGCATATCCTTTTTCCAGCACAAAACAAAAAGCCTTTTTTCCAGGTGCGCTGAGGAAATGGATCAATGTGCGTCCAAAGCACGCGTCTACACCAGCGCAGGCCACTTTTAGTTTGCCTTAGTAAAAGGGCCCCATAGATTTTAGTAACGCCTACATTCTGCCCATTCCACGCCCATGACCATGCCCCCTTTTTGGCAGCGCGCATTAGAATTAACGCGGACCACGTTACGAATATGCTTAGCAAGTAGTGGGTGTAAATTCTAATTAATGCCAATTAGTGCTGATAATTGCTTGTTAAGTGGCAGTTATGGGAGCTGATTGGCTTGTTCACTAATTAAGTTACGCGCGGAAATACAGAATATGACTGGATATCTGCACTTAACCTAAGTCATGCCATATAGAATCTGGGAAATAATGGGTGTCTCAGCGTTTAGCACACGCTGATTTTTAGTGCGAGCTATAAACACTAGTTCAACTTTATGAAAGGCCTCCTAATGATTAAAAGTTTTAGGTTACTGAATTTTCCCCAAGCAATCTTTTGTCACCAGAAATATTGTCTAAAAATGACCTTAAACAAGTTTTGAATATGCCAGACCTTACTATTTAAATTGTTTTATTTGTGAAGTCCAGTTATGGATTCAAAGCAGGAAGAGCAAGCTGTAAGTGATCCCACAATTGCTAATCTAACTCAGTAGTCCTTTTACTAAGGTGCGCTGAAAAATGGCCAGCGCTAATGTAGATGCGTGTTTTAGATGCACACAGATCCATTTTTCAGCGCACCTGTGAAAAATGCCTTTTTTGGGGGGACCAAACATGGACATGCAGCAAAATGAAAATTAGTGCGCATCCATTTTGGGTATGAGACCTTACTGCCACCCATTCACTTAACGTTAAGGTCTCACGTGTTAACCGGGTGGTAATCGTCAACGAGTGTACAATGCCAATTACTGCCCACGTGCCGGAAAATAAAGCACTTAAAAAATGAAATTACCGCCAGGGCCACATGGTAGCTGGGTGGTAGTTCAAAATTGATGCTTGTTGGATGCCCCTCAATTTCTTGACATTTCAGAAGATGTTATTTCTACTAGGGCTATGTTGCTTGTTACTTTTGCAACTGAGAAGGATGCATTGTCAGTCCTAAAGGCTTATTTTTGAAAGAAAGAATTGGTGTATTGTGGTCAGACATTTACTGTTTTTCCTGATGTTTGCAGAGCTACCCAGCTGACAGGAAGACAGGAAGACTTTAATTAAAAGTCTAAAGTTTTACTTATTGGATCTTATTTCTTTCTGTGGCATCCTTGCAGATGTTTAGTTTCCTACCAGCAGGTTAATTATGTTTTTAATGATCCCTCTCAGCTGGAAGCCTTCCTTATGAATAAATAAATAATTATAGTTTTTTTTTTTAAATAAATAAATAACTGAATGTAGTTTTTTCCTTGGGGAAGATGGGTTAAGGAGTAGTCAGGATAAGTCAACTACCACCCTATAGAATTTTTTAAAAATGTATCTCTTGTTCTTTGATGGTATATTTCAATTGTAATGTATTTTGATTCCTATTATACTTACTTTCAAAACTTAATAAATATAAAGTTAAAAAACAACAACCATAGGCCTCCTTTTATCAAGCCGCTGTAGCGGCTGTCAGTGCGATAATGCTGACAACAGCCCATTCACTTTGAATGTGATGTGTCGGCATTGCCGTGTGGCAACAGCTAGCATAGTCAGATAAAAGACCCCTTAGATATTAATTCTGTAGAGTAACCAAAGTCTGAGAGCCTATTTAGAAGAAATAAAATTGGAAAAATGAGAATGCTCGATAAAGACACACTATCAGGTGAATTTTTGAAAGAGAAGGGCACCCATCTTCCGACACAAATCGGGAGATGGGCGTCCTTCTCGCAAGGTCGCCCAAATCGGCATAATCGAAAGCCAATTTTGGGCGCCCTCAACTGCTTTCCATCACGGGGACGACCAAAGTTCACGGGGGCGTGTTGGCAGTGTAGCGAAGGCGGGACTGGGGCGTTCATAGGAGATGGGTGTCCTCGGCCGATAATGGAAAAAAGAAGGGCGTCCATGACGAACACTTGGGCGACTTTGCTTGGTCCATTTTTTTCACAACCAAGCATCAAAATGGTGCCCGAACTGACCAGATGACCACCGGAGGGAATCGGGGATGACTTCCCCTGATTTTCCCAGTGGTCACTAACCACTCTGAAAAAAACAACTTCAAAAACTTTTTGTCTTTTTTTTTCTAGAGTATGGGTGAAGGATGTCCTTTGCTATGCCTCCGTCCCTGCGACGGCAGTTGAGGACGTCCTTCCTATGCCTCCGTCCCTGCGACGGCAGTTGAGGATGTCCTAAATTTGGATGTTTCTGTGAGAAGGACGTCCATGCCTTTGGTCTGCCTCTAGTACAAAAAACAGAAGAAACCAGTCTTCGCAAGAAAATCAACAGGAAACAAAACAGCGAAGATGACTAACAAAAACAAAACCAAAATTAAAAACTAAAAAAACGTAATTATATAAAAAACATCAAAATTTTAAAAATAATCATAAAATATGTATTTAAAAATATAAATACATAAAGATTAAAAATTACATAAAGAAGATGACATGTTGGATGTAAAAATTAAGAAGTCAACTATATTAGCCAAACGATAGCAGGGAGAAATGGACTCGACATAGCTGTGTTTCGGCCATACTGGCCTGCGTCAGGAGTCTTTTCACCGAATGCTGATTATTATATCCAATTGTGAAAGCAATATTTGTGTCCGGAAACGCTGTCCGAGTTGCGGTGCCATCCGTCAGTATGGGTGAAGGATGTCCTTTGCTATGCCTCCGTCCCTGTGACAGCAGTTGAGGACGTCCTTCCTATGCCTCCGTCCCTGCGACGTCAGTAGAGGATGTCCAAATTTGGATGTTTCTGTGAGAAGGACGTCCATGCCTTTGCTCTGCCTTGACACCCCCTTTATTTATTTGGATTTTGGATCACAAGTTGCAGCAGTGGGATTTGAACCAGCCACCTCTGGATTGCAAGACCAGTGCTCTGGAAACTAGGCCACTCCACCAGGCCAGTCCACTCCCTTGAAATTTGGCTGTCCCTGTTGGGGGGGGGGCAGTATGCAGGTCCCTGGTGGGGGAGGTATGTGTGTGTCAGCGGAGGCATAATGAAGGACGTCCTTCTTTCAAACATTTTGGACGTCCTCAACTGCCCCCCCCCCCAAAGGGACGGCCAAATTTCAAGGGAGTGGAGCTGAGTGGCCTAGTGGTTAGAGCACTGGTCCTGCAATCCAGAGGTCAGCATTGCAGTCAGTTGAAAGACCCCATTGGATATTAATTATGTAGAGTAACCAAAGTCTGAGAGCCTGTTTAGAAGAAATGAAATTGGAAAGATGAGAATGCTCGATAAAGACACACTTTATCATCTTCAGCTTGCCTGTACATTTACATGGGAACTTTCACAAAAAGGAGGCTCCCGACTGCAAAACCTAAGCAGTAAAAACTTCTTGTGTCTCTTCTGTGTTGTTTTAGACATCTCCAGAAAAAGTCTCACTTTACAGTTAAAAAGCTTATCTCTTTTCTTGAAATACATCTTAAGAAGCCATTCTGAGTTCGTAGTTTCTTCTGTTACAATTTATTTGTTGTTCCTCTGCTTACAGAAATCAAATTTTACCAGATATTTCTGTTTTATTGCACAATTTACCTTTGGAAGTATGTTTTGCAATATCCTTCCCCAAATTTAAAAGGGTGCTTAAAACATATTACTTCCAGCAGGCCTTTCCTCCAGTCGAATTTGCAGCTTGTCTGTGGTGCAACAGCTTGAACCTGATATTTCCACAATGGTATCTATCTCATTAGATAGACTTATGGTGGCTTACAGATTGTTATTAATTTTATTTTGATGTGCTGGCTTAAATATTTGAGCTTCATTTTGTAAATCAAGCCTCCTCTTGTGGATGTTTCTTGTTTGTCTTCCTTGTCGATTTCCTAGTTTATGTTGTAAGCTGCTTAGATCTTTTCTGCCTACCACAATATCAAATAAAGATGAAACTTGAACTTGAAACTTGCATAGCGTTGGGAGTTATATAGCCCAATCTTCCTCTTTCAAAAGAGCCCCCCCCCCACCCCCATTCTGGTTGCTTAATTCTACTTTTGGGTGTTCGTGGCTCTAAGAAATTGCTCTTCTGGCAACTGTTGGAAGCAGGATATTGGGCTAGATGGACTTTTGGTCTTACCCAGTATTGTAATTCTTATGTTCTTATCTAGATAATCTACTCAAAAAACTTTATCAAAATTTTTGAATAGTCTGATTTCCTCCAAATTCTGTATAATTGTCTCTTTTGGTGATATTCAATAATTGGCCTTCACAACACCTAATTGTCACTATTTTGAGCTTCTGTGTGGATCTGCCCAACACCCTATTGTGTAACCTACATACCTAACTTATCTCATGTGCAACTCCAAAGTGGGCGTAGCTGTGGGAGGGGCATTCTCAGAATTTTGATGCGGTGTTATAGAATACCTGCCATTAGTTGGGTGTGAGCATTTACCCCGACTGTTGGCACCTAAAGTTAGCCACAGACGTGCGCACTGAGCTAGCCGTTCCATGCATGTTTATAGAATTTGCGCTTGTCATGGAACATCCTGGTGTTTAACTTTAAGCGTCATTTATTGAATTTGGCCTGTTATTTCTGCTTTTCTTACCACCTTATATATGTCTGCAGAGCAACATAAAAGCTTCTCTCTCTTTTTTGAGCATTGATTAAAAGTTTTACACCGTACCACTGTGTTTATATTTGTGTTTAATAGGGTCAAAGCGGTATATGATAAAAACAATACAGCATCTAGAGATCATAGTGCATGGGAAGGGGTGTACGGGATGATGAGTGATGCAAAATAAGGGAGGTTATTGAGGAGCAGAGATTTATAGACAAGAAGAAGGACTTTAAATTGAAAGCCTTATGAGAGGGAGCCAGTGTACTTTTGGTAACACAGGAGTAACTGGGTCAAACCACTGAGCCATAAATAGTAGATGGACAGAAGAGTTTTGTAGAGTCTGGAGGCAATGAAGTTGAGGCTGCGGTAGGCCAGCATATATTATATTGCAATAATCAAACTGGGATATAAAAAATGCATTAAGTAAAGTATGAAGTGAAGAGAAGTCCAGGAAATCCGTATGGCTGTTAATGTGAATGAGGGTGGAAACAGCTACTGAGGTTGTCCTTTTTTCTAGTTAGAATACATCACTTCTATCAATGTTATTTTGAAGAATTTTCATATCCTGTGTGTGTCTCCAGCATATTAGGAGGTATTTGGTGGTATTGCTTGTGCCCTATGTATGATACAGGATCTAAAACAGATATGGTTATTGTTCACAGGAGAAATATGAAATTCACCTGGAGCCTTTGAAGAAGAAGCTGAAAGAGATTCTGAAACTTAAAACTAGTGAACAGCAGAAAACTGAGGAGCTGATGGTAGGTGACTATGAGGCTCATTTTCAAAGCACTTAGACTTACAAAGTTCCATAAATGTTCATGTGCTGATATATAAATGTGTATGTTCTGAAATATCAAACATACAGGTTTATGTGGTAGAACACAAATATTTTCCTAAGCTGTCCCAGAGTCCGATATCCTTTGTCAGTTGCCATTTGGTTGGATGGGGGAACTCAGTAGACCTTCCGTAATCTTTCCAGCGGAGTGCTACTCAATACGAGCAATGGTCTGAAAACATAGGCATCCCAGGTAGCAGATGGGAATCCCAATGTCAGTAATTTTAGACACAGATGTCAGAACCTCAGGAACGGTGAGCCCTTGGACCACAGCCAAAGCTGCGGCAGACAAGTCCCCTGGGCTGGCAAAGGGCTGGAGTTAGAACAAGAACCAAGATAGTACTGAGTAAGGCAAGGCAGGACAGGGCTAGAATACAAGAGGCAAGACTAGACAAGGCTGGGCTAGGCAAGGCTAAACTAGGCAGGGCAGAAGTAACAAGGTACAACAAACAAGAGAAGGACCGGATACAGATGAGGCAAGGAAAGCAAGGCCAAGGGCAAGAACTGGAACTCAGGCAGAACAAGGCAAGACACTGAAGTAGATTACAACTGGGTCCAGAAAAGGCAAGACAAGGGCAAAGCAAGAACTGGATCCAGTCAGAACTGGACAAGGCAAGGCTAGGCACAACTGGACAAAGCAGACAGGCAAGACTGGAGCTGGATCCAGATGAAGCAAAGAGAGCAAGGTAACAGGACTAGAACTGAATCCAGACAGGAACAAGGCAAGACAAGGAAACAAGGCTAAAACTGGGTTAAGTCAAGGTAAGGCTAGGTAGATCCAGAAATGGATCCAGACACAACATAGAGCAAAACAAGACAAGGCAGGCAGACAAAGCTAGGCAGAACCAGGGCAGGGCTGGAGCTAGGCAGAAACAAGGTAGGACAACAGGAATAAACAGAGACAAGGCTGGAGGCAACAGGAACAAACAGAAGCAAGTCTAGAGACAAGT
Organism: Microcaecilia unicolor; assembly: GCF_901765095.1. Lineage (NCBI taxonomy): Eukaryota > Metazoa > Chordata > Amphibia > Gymnophiona > Siphonopidae > Microcaecilia > Microcaecilia unicolor. The sequence continues at coordinate 225,080,924 of NC_044033.1, read as the reverse complement.
CAGTACCAGAGCTGTAGCAGGAACCAGGAACAGGGCTTGGCTGTAGCAGGAACCAGGAACAGAACTTAGCTGTAGCAGGAACTAGGAACAGGGCTGGGCTGTAGCAGGAACAGAACTTGGCTGTAGCAGGAACAGGGTTTGGCTGTAGCAGGAGCCAAGAGCAAGGCTTGACTGTAGCAAGATACACAGGAGAAAGGCACACAAGAACAAAGCTAGACAGGAACAAGACTAGGCAGGAACAAGGCTCAGAAGAACAAGCCTAGGCAGGAACAAGGCTCACAAGAGCATGTATAGGCAGGAGCAAGGTTTCAGAAACAAGGCACACAAGAACAAGGCTTCAGAGACAAGACTCACAGAAACAAGGCTAGCCTGGAAACAAGGCAGGAACTTGTCAAGGCAAGGCTAGAGCAGGAACAAGACAGGAAAAGGAACTAAGCAGGAAACACGAAGACAAGGCATGAAAGTCCCAAAGTTCCTTATAAAGATCCACACTGATGATGTCAGAAATTCTGGTGCCCTGAAATGAGGCTTGGACGCAGGAACACCAGAGTGAAGCTTGGATAGACTCAGAAGTGAGGCTTGGATGCAGGAACAGCAGAGTGAGGCTTGGATAACAGGGAAACAGGCTGCAGATGCATCAATACAGGGACAAGGCAGTCCAGAGAAGCCGCAGAGCCCGACCACTTGAAAAAAAGGTGAGTCTGAATGCGGGAGACGGCCACGGTCGTGACAACAGATGTACATTCCCATTCTGAAATGCGAAATACACGTTTATTTTTATACAATATAGACTTCTAAATGCCAATTTATGCATGTCTAAAACAAGAATAATGCAGCAGGAGTAAGAATGTTGGTTTTGTGGTACACTAAGGTTCTTCTGTCTTGGGTTCAAAGTGTCTTTGAAGAGAAGAGAAATAGGATTCCTTTCCCTAGACACTGGTAGAAGTTGATGCTATAGATAGGCAGATTGGAAATAAGTAATGTATTCTCTCTAATATTCACCCAGGCTATTATTAGAAAAACTGAGTTTTCTGACGTCTAGGGTGGGCTATTATTGGGGGCACTTTAATTGTTTAGGAAACCTGAAAATTGGTGACACAAGACAAAGACAGCCAGCAGACTGCTGAAGAATTCAACAATTTTTAATTATTGCAATAAATGAGTGCAACAATACATTGTTATTATATTCTAACCATGCTTTTTCATTATTTAAGCTAAATAACTGGAGGAAGAAGGGATTGCAGCTGAGACCAGACAGATTCATTTGTATTGGGTTTGCTGTATGAGAATAGTCCATTATTGTGGAGATGGAGCAGTCTGTGAAGCTTGTAAAGTTGCTGAGCTGTCTTGGACAAAGCACTGGAGGAGTTGCATTAATGCTAAATTTATATTATTTTCAGAAGTAACAACAGACATAAATTGTCCTGCTAGGCTAAGGAATGGCATGTTTATATTGTTATCCTGACTGGATTTCTGCCATATGGGAGGGGGATTGCTTCCTTAAAGATGAGTGGGAGTTTTGGGTTTCAGGAAGCTTTAGAGGCTGACTTCACAGTAGCAGTACTAACAGCAGGGTCACTGTGGATTTGTTTACTTAGAGCTGGCTGAGCAAGCCTTGAAGAACAGTTCCTTTTTTTTTCCTTTCTGTTTACCTGCACGGTGTTTGCTCATTGAATCGCTGCTACCTTGTGGTTGTGCCAGGCAGATGTCAAGCAGAATCAGAGGAGGTGGTGGAGAAGGAGCAACTGTCTCGATTCTGTGGGCCTTGTGTTCCATATCATCCCCCCTCCCCAATCACTAAAGGAAAGATTGTGGCTTGCTAAGTGGCAGTAATAATTGTTTTAAACTTTCCTGCAATCTATTGTGCTTAGTATTGAGGGGAGGAGAGAGGGACTGAAGAAGAAACAGTCATCAGAGGGAAAAAACAAACAAACCTGGGGTGCTGTGAGGAGAGTTATATGACACAGCTGCAAACAAAAAAGACTGAAGGGCCATCGAAGCATTTCTCTACCCTCCTTCCACTGACAATGACCGGACATTTCTTATCTCTTCTGAAGGTTATGGCTGGGGATGGGCGATTATTGGGGGAATAAAAATGTGGGTGTTAGACTCAAAGGGTTTTCCAGCCCTGAAGTGTGTGCATGTCTGTGTCTGTTTGTGTGTGGGGGAGGGTGATTATTAGAGAGATTATAGTAATTAAATAAATAAATTCAATGATGGTCAGGGGATAACAATCTGCAGTGCACTCATGTAGGTTCCCATGTGTAAGGCTTAGTCCAGAATTAAACCTGAGTAGGGAGTAGTGTGGTCAGCAGGGTTTTTCCACAATAAAACCAGTGAGACAAGGGATATAGTGGAAAACAAACTTTATTCTTCAGGACACTGGTTTTCTTGTGGAAGAGCCCTGCTGACCACACTGCTCTCTACTCCAGTACTCTTCTCTGTAGTGGTACAAGGTCCTCCACTTCTGCGGTGTTCCTCCAGAATTAAACCTGTACATTGGGAGCTGGAAACACTGAATGCTATTCCATGACCTGTAGATCACTGTCCAATCAGGTTACTGCTGTCTGTGTGTTATGTATAATGTTCCTCTGTGTTTTGATTGGCTGAGGAGGGGTAGCCCAGATTGGTTGAAGTATTTCTTCCTAGTGTCTGGTTGTGCCCCCTGCTGGTTTATTGTCTGGTTGTCTGCTGTACATGGTTTGCTCTGCTGTGCTGCCTGTCTCATGTGCTCCGGAAACTCTGCACCCATCCTTGTTATTCTGTTCCTCTTCCCTGGTTATCTTTGATCTTGTGATTTCTAAATTTGTTTGCCTTGTTTTAATCTTGAACCGTACACTATAAGGACAATGATATTTCTTCTTTGTGCTTTTGATCTCTTGAATGCAGTGTAAAACAGAGTTGAAGAGAGAGAAAATCCTTTCTGAGTTTGAGGAGCTGCACAAGTTTCTGAATGAGGAGCAGCAGATCCTTCTCTCAAGGATGGAAGAGGAAGAGAAGGAGATTCTGAAGAAAATCAGTAACAATGTGACCCACTTGGAAGATCAAAGCTCTTTCCTCAAGAAATTGATCTCAGAGATAGAGGAGAAGTGTCAGCAGTCAGCGACTGAGTTACTGAAGGTGAGATTCCAGTATGGAGCTGGGCCCCCAATTCACCTGATATTTAATACCTGGAACAGAATCTTTGCCATTGTTATAAACAGCCCCCAGATAACCTAAGAACTTATACAAAACGAACTTATAAAACCAGATTTGGTGAAACAGATCTTAATTTGCAAAGATGGGTGCCTCTAGAAGCAATTGGCACACCCCTTCTTAATGTTTACAGGTTTTATACCCTTTCTTTTTAGTTACATTAAGTATGCAATAAATATCTGCCCCTAAGTTTCTCACTGGATATTGATCACATTTACCAACCCTAATACATCACTGTTAATTATCATATGACAGTCCTCTAAAAATTTTCCATCACCCTAGCAGCTGAGCCCATTGTTAGTTCTGCTTGGTCTGCATTTTTTTTGTATCTTTAAACCTTAATGTGAGAACTTTGCATAGTTCAGCACATGGCATATTCCACCTTACAGCTTCATGGTCTCATGCTTAGATACATTGTTGTTTCAGCTCTTTGGGCTTCTTACCCCTCCCTTTCCTCTCTCTCTCTCTCTCTCTCTCCCTTTCTCAGCATTTTTATCACTTTGCACACATTACTTTAAGCTAACATAGTTTCTTTTGTTAATGATTTTAGAAAGCTATAATATGGTGATTTCTGTTAGAAAGGGCCTACAGAAGTATAGTCCATCCCTAAAGAATTCCTTTCTACCAGGGCATAAGTTATTTTTGCAATTATGTTAAATGAAAAAGCAATATATTTACATATTTCTCACACCATTAACAAATGAATGTACCAGCTCCTGTTGTTTCCCCTCTCAGTCTCCCATACTGTCAAGCCCTGCTCCGTCTTTCAGCAATCTCTCATCTCCTACCATAGGCTCCAGCTCCTTTCTGTATCTGTCCCAGTACAATCACTTCTCCATCTTTCTTACTGTTATGGTCCACATTCTCCCTTCTGACTGACACACAGTCAGCTACTTTTTCCCACTGCTGCTGTATCAAGAACTGGTTGATAGAAAAAGACACTGTAACATCAGTAGGGAATGACCCTCTGCAGCTGAAACAGCAGGTGAAAGACTCGGTCTTCAATTTATTTATTTATTTATTTGGGATTAGCTCCCACCTTTTCATTGTGAGTTACATTCAGGTTGTATGGATTTTCCTGTCCCCTGAGGGCTTCTTTTACTAAGGTGTGCTAATGACTATTGTGAGCTGAATGCTAAGAAGCCTATATGGATAAAATGGGCTTCTTAGCATTTAGCACATGCTTAATCCATTAGTGTACCTTAGTAAAGGGAGCCCTAAATTTGTGTCGAAGCAGTGGAGGGAAGGGAGGTGAGAGGTGGAAGAAACATGGTGAGAAGAGCAGAGGAGGAGAGGTGGAAGGAGACAAGGAGGCACATGGGACTCAGTTCTGTAAATTTCACCCAAATGTGGGTATCCCAATAAAATGCACGCTAAGCGCTATTTCATAAAAGATGCTCAAATTTGGTTGCCGTTCATAGAATAACGCTTAGCGCCGAGATCCACAATTTTGGGCGTGAAGATTTACGTCAACTGAACCCTGGTGTAAATCTCTATGCCTAAATTAGGCACGATTCCTCCAAATTCTATAACACTCTGTGCAAATCCTAGGAATGCCCTGACTCACCCATGCCCCCTCCCATAGCCACACCCTCTTTTTGGATCCACACGGAAAAATTTACACACACGTCTTTAAAGAGTAGCAACTCTAAAAATGTGCTCGTAAATTCCAATTATTGTCAATTAGCTTGTTAGCAGTGCTAAGTGGCTCGTTAAGCAATTAAATTGTGTGCACAGTTTTGAGCACTATATATAGAATTCTGGTGATGGTGGAGTAAGAAGTGGAGAGGAAATACCTCGAGTGAGGGTGAAGGATGGAAGAGGTACCTCAATAGAAGAGGCAAAACCTGCTGAGATGTAGTAGAGAACAAACATGAAAACAAGAGAGAATGTGGAAGGGGTGAGAAGAAGAAGGACTGAAAAAGAGACTGGAAGGGAATTTGGAAAGAAGAGATGAAGGTGGTGACAGGATCAAAAGAGCACCATTAGAAACTGGAGAGACTGATGTGAGCCTGGCCATTGAGAGTGGATGGAATAAGATATAAATTAAAAATGCGTAAGGTATGAGCAACAGAGATAGAGAATTACTTTATTACCCAAAGGCTTAAGAATTAAAGGAAATCTGAGAAAAAAAGGTTTTTTTTGCATATTAAGTAAATTATAATTTATGCAAAAAAGCCACCCAGTCATCGTGTGTTCATTGTCCTTTGCCTTGATTTTGTTCAGCAGGAAGGCAGGTTATAAATCCCATACGTGAACAATAAATACAAACAACCTTAGCTCTAATTTCTGGATTTGGGAATTGTGGTGCATTATAAAAAGATATTAATAGGTTTCTGCAGAAGTATCCAGAAAGTGCCTGCACTTCCCTGCATGAGCCTAAGAGGGTCCAGGAAAAAACTCTTGTGTCTGACCCCATTTGGACCCTGAGATCTCTTGCAAATGTGGTGCATATTGGGTACAAAACCAAAAAAAGCTGTAATGTGGTTTAATGAGACAGGAGAGTGTGTAGAATAATCATTAAACAAAAACCTCTGTCTTGATCTTAGTTAACCAGCTGACATCTGTCAAGTATTTACTTTGGATCAGAAGAAAAAACAAATAGTTATCAAGTGACATAATTGCATGTCGTATTCATGAAATACCTGGATTCTCTTTCTTCTTCTAGGATGCGAAGTCCACCTTGAGCAGGTATGGCTCTGTTCTAGTTTCTCTCATTATATAAGAAATAGCTCTGTAATGTCACTGTGGGACTTTCCCCTTTCCATTGACTGATGGGTGATGGGACAGAGATGTGACAAGTGTAGCACAATCCCACACTCTTTGCGCTGGGGGAATCACACTCTCTCCTATTCACTTCACCCTGCTATCCTCACACTGCATAATATTAGACATACAAACACTTGTAGGATATAGACATAAAAGAATCTAAATTATTACTCGCACTAAATTAATTCATCATGGTTTAAGAATTTGCTCTCTTTTTCTCTGGGTAAGTCCTGTGAGGTAACAGCAGTGTCTCTCCTTCCTTACTCCTGTCCCTGCCTCATCTCTAACCCTGGTGACTCTGAGATCTGGGGATGAATGTCTTGAATAACCCCAATCACTTTCTTACTCTCAGGTGTCAGACAGTGGAATTTCCAAGACCAGAGGCTGTTTGTACTGAAATGAAACTTTATTTCCATCTGATGTACCCTCTGCAGTATTTTATTGTGAAGAAAATGCTCAGAAGACACCAAGGTAATGAGTCATTCATAGGACTATAATTCATTAGCAAAGAAATAAATACAATACCGATATATAATCTATCTTTGCTAATAAAGAAATGACTTTTTTTGTTTTGTTTTTAGTCATTTATTAATTTAATTTTGTTCTATTTTCTTTCAGGAAAACTTTCTGCTGAATTGGGTAAGATATTATCTGTTATATTTTTTTCACATTTAAAAATTCTTTTTAAAACGATTATCCTGGGGTGGTTACAAATATACCAGAGATAATTGTATTTTGTATGTTTCAGTGCTGTGAGTGTGTGGAAGTGTGTCTGATGGACAGGCATGGAGCCCTCACAGACACAGACAGGGTGTAGGATAAGTCAAAAGAAAGCATTTACAATAGCTTTTACCAGGGGGATGCTTTATATTCTGGAAATGTGTCTATGACCTCCCTCCTCTCAGTACTTTCCAAATCCTTCTGTTTCGATCCATTCTACTTTGTTCTTTGCCACTCAATCAGCCTCTGCTTGGCTCTTTCCATCAGGTCAACTCAGCATCAATTCCATCCTTCCTCACTGTACCAGTTCAGGTTTTATACCTCCTTTTCCCCTATTGCTCGCTCAGTCTCTGGCCACTTCTTCCTCTCCCAGCCAACTTCACACCCTGGTGCTGAGAGGAGTGTGGTGCCTCTTAATTGTGCTGACCATGCAGGATGAACCACATAGTGTTAGCACATAATAAGATCTATCTGCCGCTTTTGACACTGTCAATCATGACTTACTTCTTGCCACACTGTCCTCATTTGGGTTCCAGGGCTCTGTCCTCTCCTGGTTCTCCTCCTATCTCTCCCACCGCACCTTCAAAGTTCACTCTCATGGATCTTCCTCCACCCCCATCCCCTTATCTGTTGGTGTTCCCCAGGGATCTGTCCTTGGACCCCTTCTCTTCTCAATCTACACCTCTTCCCTGGGCTCCCTGATCTCATCTCATGGTTTCCAGTATCATCTCTATGCTGATGACACCCAACTGTATCTCTCCACACCAGACATCACCGCGGAGACCCAGGCAAAGGTATCGGCCTGCTTATCCGACATTGCTGCCTGGATGTCCAACCGCCACCTGAAACTGAACATGTCCAAGACCGAGCTTATCGTCTTTCCACCAAAACCCACTTCTCATCTTCCTCCACTTTCTATCTCAGTTGATAACACCCTCATCCTCCCCGTCTCATCTGCCTGCAACCTCGGAGTCATCTTTGACTCCTCTCTCTCCTTCTCTGCGCATATCCAGCAGATAGCCAAGACCTGTCGCTTCTTCCTCTTTAACATCAGCAAAATTCGCCCTTTCCTCTCTGAACACACCACCCGAAATCTCGTCCACACTCTCATTACCTCTCGCCTGGACTACTGCAACTTCCTCCTCACCGGCCTCCCACTTCGCCATCTATCCCCCCTTCAATCTGTTCAGAACTCTGCTGCACGTCTTATATTCCGCCAGAACCGATATACTCATATCATCCCTCTCCTCAGGTCACTTCACTGGCTTCCAATCAGATACCGCATTCAATTCAAGCTTCTCCTTCTTACCTACAAATGCACTCAGTCTGCTGCCCCTCACTATCTTTCTACCCTCATCTCCCCTTACGTTCCCGCCCGTAACTTCCGTTCACAGGATAAATCCCTCCTCTCAGTACCCTTCTCCACCACCGCCAACTCCAGGCTACGTTCATTCTGCCTCGCCTCACCCTATGCTTGGAACAACCTTCCTGAGCCCTTAGGCCAAGCCCCCTCCCTGCCCGTCTTCAAGTCTTTGCTTAAAGCCCACCTCTTCAATGCTGCGTTCGGCACCTAACCCTTACCGTTCAGTGAATCCAGACTGCCCCAATTTGACTGCCCCTATCGGACCGACCGTTCACTTGTCTATTAGATTGTAAGCTCTTTGAGCAGGGACTGTCTCTCTTTGTTAAATTGTACAGCGCTACGTAACCCTAGTAGCGCTCTAGAAATGTTAAGTAGTAGTAGTAGTATAAGTACATAAGTATTGCCATACTGGGAAAGACCAAAGGTCCATCGAGCCCAGCATCCTGTTTCCAACAGTGGCCAATCCAGGTCACAATACCAGGCAAGATCCCAAAAATGTACAAAACATGTTATGCTGCTTATTTTCCCCAAGTCCATTTAATAATGGTCTATGGATTTTTCCTTTAGGAAGCCGACCAAACCTTTTTAAAACTCCGCTAAGCTAACCGCCTTTACCACATTCTCTGGCAACGAATTCCAGAGTTTAATTACATGTTGAGTGAAGAAAAAGTTTCTCCAATTCATTTTCAATTTACTACATTGTAGCTTCATCGCATGCCCCCTAGTCCTAGTATTTTTGGAAAGCGTGAACAGACGCTTCACATCTACTCATTCAACTCCACTCATTATTTTATAGACCTCTATCATATCTCCCCTCAGCCGCCTTTTCTCCAAGCTGAAGAGCCCTAGCCGCTTTAGCCTTTCCTCATAGGGAAGTCGTCCCATCCCCTTTATCATTTTCATCCCATGAGAGGAGTGAGATATCTGTGGGTGATGAAACATGGTATGGTGGATTAGGGTGTTTAAGAAGGGATGTGCTGTCTTACCACTCCTTCTAGGAATTGAGAGAATAACAAAGGGGGAGAGAGGTACCAGTGAATGAACTGGAAATGGGAGATGGATTGTGATAGAGCATCCTGAGGTCAGAGGAAGCAGGCTGCCTCTTCTCTTTTTATGGTGGTCCTGCACAATATTCAAAACCTTGGGTTGAAACAATTCCAATATAGCTGCAAATTATATCGCAATATATTTTATGTTTAAACGATTTTTATTCAACATATGAACTCTGGGCAAACATTACACGATAGACAGTACACTTCAATCTGAATATAACTAATCATCAGTTTGCTAGCTATTATCCAACAACTAACAGTTATGTCGTCCCGTTCCCCCCTCACCCATCCTCTCCCCCCCTCCCCACATCCCCCCTTACTCCAACCCCCCCCCCAGTATTCCCTACCCTCTTTCCCGACCCCCCCTGCCCCCCTGTTCCTGCTTGCACACCCTATTGTCGGCCCTATCTACCTTCTGCTGTCTCCCCACGGTAGCCCATTGAGTACTTGACTGAGTGCTCTCGCTGATGTCTTATTAATATATTTCCTCCAAATACCCAGAAATCGTGCTTGTCTTTTTGGTGTCAATCATGCCCCTCTCGCTTCCCAAAGCATGAGCTGATGCAGCTTATTTCTCCAGTACCAGTAGGAGGGCGGCATGTCCATCAGCCAGTGATTAAGAATACACTTTTTCCCCACTATGCAGGATTTACTCAAAAACAGGCATTCCTCTTGTGTTCCCACATCCCATTGCCCGGGCGTACCAAGCAGCATTCTGTCAAAAGTGATCACAATTGAAAATCTTAGTACCCCACTCAGGAATTTACCCAGGCCCCACCAAAAGGATTTGATGTACCTGCACTGCCATATGCAATGCGTCAAAGTTGCACCCCCCTGCTTACATTTTGGACAGTTATCAGAGTCTGTAACCTTTGTGTGGAATGCCCGTCTGGGAGAGAAATAGGCTCTGTGCAACACCCTGAACTGGCACTCTTGAATTTCAGCGCTATGGACTACTCTCGCCATCCCCATCACTGATTGCTGTATGTGTCGTTCAGATATTTGTTGCAGTGCTTCTGCACTCCATCTTTCAGCCACCTCTAGTACTTGCCTTTCTGGTTGTCCTTTCTCTAGTTCTTTGCAAAACCAGGATACCAAGACCTGGCCCAACGCATCTCCCTCTAAAAATTCCCGCAGCTGTCTCCCAAACCCTTGAGACAGCCCCTCTTTTGGCATGCTTTGTACATAATGAGCTAATTGATGATAGGCCAGTATCGTCGCTAGGCCCCCCGCGCACCTTTGTGTAAAGTCAGCTACTGAAATCAAAGTACCATCCTCCTTAATAAAGCTTTCTAACAAGTCCACTCCTTGTTCCTGAAGTCTACGGAACACTACATTATCTCTGCCTGGTGTAAAATCGTAATTTCCACCTATCGGGATTAATATACTGGTGGTCGGGTCCTGACCCCATCTCTGCGCTAGTTCCCTCCCCATATGCCACAACGGCCCCAGCAATATACTACCTCTGATTCTTTCCGGTAAGTTCCCTTTCCTTTTAACATGTAATAAGTAATATAAATGCAAAGGATAGAAGAATGCCTTTTCCATCTCCATATCCGTATAAGTGGTGGTGCCTAAAATCCAATCCTGCAGGTGTCTCAGGAGACATGCCTGGTTGTATAGTCGCATGTCTGGTAGTCCCAACCCTCCCTGCCTCCAGTTGCCTATTAAATATTGCCACTTCATTTTAGACTTTTTACCCGCCCAGCAAAACTTTACCACCATTCTCCTCAGTGCACTCACATCTCGCTTCGTCAGTCTCAGTGGCAGTGCCTGCAGAACATATAGCCACCTTGGGAACACAATCATTCGGCACAGCTGTATCCGTCCCGTTAGAGACAGAGGAAGACTCAACCATCGGGCTAATTGCTCTTTCGTGTCCTGTAATAACTTGGCTACCCCGTATATCTGGCTTGTGTCCATTAGGAGTTGTATTTCCAGGTATCTAAATGACCCCTGTGCCCATCATAAAGGGAACCCACCCTCCCACGTTCGCTGAAGGTCTTCCGAACTAGCCAGCGCCTCTGATTTCATGAGATTCAATTTGAGACTCGAGAAGTTCCCATATTCCTGTAAACTTTCCATAAGATATGGCAATGATCTCCTGGGGTCTGTAATTAACACCAACAAGTCATCAGCAAATGTAGCTGTCTTAAAGGTATGCTCTCTAATTGCAACTCCGCTAATATCTACATTACATTGGATTTCTCTTAAGAGGGGATCCAGCTCCAAAATAAAAAGAAGTGGGGATAACGGGCATCCTTGTCTCGTCCCTCTCCGTATCGGAAACCAATCCGACCGTAACCCATTCGCACAAACCTGCGCTTTAGGGCCCGCATACAAGGCTTTGACCGGCTGCAGATATGAACCAGTAATGCCATAAGCCCTCAGCACTCCAAATAAGAAATTCCAGTTCACTCTATCAAACGCTTTTTCAGCGTTGAAACTTATCAACATTGCCGGGGTCCGTTCTGTTCTTACCCTTTCCAAAGCCACCCATATCCTTCTTATATTCTTGGCGATCACCCTACCGCATGTGAACCCCACCTGAGATTCCATTATCAGGGATGGGAGGAATCTAGTCAGTTGATTTGCCAGAATCTTTGCCAGAAATTTTAACTCAACATTCAATAATGAAATCGGTGTATACGAATCTGGCCGATCTGCTGGCTTGCCGGGCTTTGGTAACACATTTATCTGTGCTCTATTAAGGTACAACGGTTACTGCCCCTGTTGGATGGCTCTATTAAACACTTCCACCAGCAATGGGCTAATCTCAGAATTTAAGATTTTATAGAACTCATTCCTCATGCCATCCGGCCCCGGTGCCTTCCCTAATTTACTCCATTTGATCAGTAGCTCGACCTCCTCCACAGCTATGGGTACGTTCAGCACCTCTGCATCATCTTCAGTGACCTGTGGCAGATCCATACTGTTAAGGTATGCTGCACTAGGACGCACAAGCCACCTTATAATTGAAAGAGAAAAACGCCTAGATTTTGACCCAAATCGGGAGATAGACGTTTATCTCACAAAAACGAATAAATCGGTATAATGGAAAGCCGATTTTGGACGTTTTCAACTGCACTCCATCGTGGAAGCATACAAAGTTGATGGGGGCGTGTCGGAGCCGTGGCTAAGGTGGAACTGGGGCGTGGTTATCGGCCGAGGAGAGATGGGCGCCTTTCGCCGATAATGGAAAAAAAGTATGCGTTTGTAGCTAGAATTTAGGGCACTTTTCCTGGACCCTGTTTTTTCACGAATAAGGCCTCAAAAAGTGCCCTAAATGACCTGATTACCACCAGAGGGAATCGGGGATGACCTCCCCTGACTCCCCCAGTGGTCACTAACCCCCTCCCACCACAAAACATGATGTTTCACAACTTTTTATTTTCACCCTCAAATGTCATACCCACCTCCCTGGCAGCAGTATGCAGGTCCCTGGAGCAGTTGTTAGGGGGTGCAGTGGACTTCAGGCAGGTGGACCCAGGCCCATCCCCCCACCTGTTACAATTGTGCTGCTTAATGCTTATTAGTCGTCCAACCCCCCAAACCCACTGTACCCACATGTAGGTGCCCCCCTTCACCCCTTAGGGCTATAGTAATGGTGTAGAGTTGTGGGCAGTGGGTTTTGAGGGGGATTTGGGGGGCTCAACACACAAGGGAAGGGTACTATGCACCTGGGAGCTCTTTTACCTTTTTTTTTGTTTTTGTAAAAGTGCCCCCTAGGGTGCCCGGTTGGTGTCCTGGCATGTGAGGGGGACCAGTGCACTACGAATCCTGGCCCCTCCCACGAACAAATGCCTTGGATTTATTCGTTTTTGAGCTGGGCGCTTTCATTTTCCATTATCGCTGAAAAACAAAAACGCCCAGCTCACAAATTGTCGAATAAAACATGGACGTCTATTTTTTTCGAAAATACGGCTCGGTCCGCCCCTTCACGGACCCGTTCTCGGAGATAAACGCCCATGGAGATAGACGTTTTCGTTCAATTATGCCCCTCAAGGTCTTCCTGCTGTGTATACATTTTATGAAAGAAGTCCCCTAACATTGACAATATGTCTTCATCAGTGTTGACCCACTCCCCCGTGTTAGTCTGCATGGTAAGTATTTTTTTAGCTCTAAACCTCTTATTCACAAGCCGGGCCAGGCATCTCCCACTTTTATTTGCAAACCTATATAGCTGATACTTATAATACATGTTTGTTTTCTGCGCCCTCTCTTGTAGCAACTCATTTAAGGCTTGTTGCGCCTCCAATAACTGTGATCGAATTCGCAAGGTATGCCCTTGGCTGTATTGTTGCCTTAAAGCTACCACCTGCCTTTCCAAACGATACACCTCTCTATTGCGGACCTTCCTTTTAAAGGCCAGGTAAGAAATTATCTCTCCCCTGAGGACGGTATTTGCTGTCTCCCAAAAGAGACACAATATTGGCACAATATTCTCTCCACTTCTCCACCAGAAAAGGCAAGAATTGACTGTCCCGATATAAATGTGCAGGGAATCGCCATGCCCCCAAAGCAGGTCTCCCCTCTCCTACCCTTATCTGCATCCTCACCCAGGCGTGATCCGAAATCATAATGAGGCCTGAGCTTCCTCCACTTTAGTCAGTAAATCCCGTGACAGCATTATATAGTCTATTCTAGACAGCGTTTGGTGAGCTCTAGAGAGGTGCGTGAAATCTTTTTCTGTAGGGTGCAGCGTTCTCCACACATCTACCAATTCCAGTGTGTCACACAACCTTAATATACCTCTTTCCCGTCTGGCCAACTCCCGCCCTGTCGGATTGGATCTATCCCAAGCAGGGTCCAAAACATCATTCAGATCACCCCCCCAACTCTATTGGGATATCTCCCATCGAATGAATTTTGCGAATAATTTGGGTAAAAAACTACTTGTCATAGTTATTTGGAGCATAAATGTTACAGAGTAATAAGGGCTGCCTTTCTAGAATCACTGAGGCCAGGACATACCTCCCCCCTGGATCTACAATCACCCTTTTTACTTCTACATTTAGACTTTTCTTAATTAAAATTGCTACACCCCCCTTTTTTCCCCACGCCGGAGCATCATACATTTCTCCCACCCACCATGTTTTCAATTTTTCATGCTCTTTACGTGTTAGATGTGTTTCTTGTAAAAAGGCTACTGACACTTTCCTATCATTCAGCACCTTCAGTATTTTCTGTCTCTTTACCGGGGAGTGTATACCCCCAACGTTCCAGGTCAGTATCTGTAATGTTGACATGTCACAGCTCTCTCAGATCTAGGGCCTCTACTTGCCAGCTTCTTGGATTCTGTTTATGCCAAGAGAGTGTCCAAGCCTCCACTCCCTCAGTCATTTGTACCTCTATCTCCTCTACCTCTATATGCTCTTCCCCCAGGTCTGTCCTCAATGTGTTTCCAATACAACCACATGCAAACAGGGCTATCCCATCCCTCCCTTGCATCCCCCTTCCCTCCCCACCTTCCTTCTTCCCCCACCTGCCCTCCCCCACCCTTCCCTGCCCACCTCCTCCCCCCTACCCTCCTCCCCAACCCCTTGCTTCCCATTCCAAACCCCTGGGTCCCTGATTGAGACCGTCACGTTTGATGCCATTCTCCCCCCTCCCCTCTAGCAAACACCACAACATCCACATTTCCCCAACAAGTCCCCAACTATTAGCAAGTCACTAGTAACTAATCTGTACTCTTCGCAACTTCAATCTGCATACATATCACATTCTGTAATGCACTAAATATGCTGATCCTGTGTTGCGCTGTTAATACAGATTTATTCTCCCACACAACCACATGTTTGCTATAAATATTTTGAGATGCAGTGACCAGAACTGCTCACAGTATTCGATGTCAGGTCACACCATGGAGCGATACAAAGGCAACATAACATGTTCATTTTTGTTTTCCATTCCTTTCCTAATGATTCCTAACATTCTATTTACTTTTGTAGCCGCCACTGCATACTGAGCAGAGGGTTTCAACGTATCATCAATGATGACACATAGATCCCTTTCCTGGGTAGTGACTCCTAATGTGGAACCTTGCATCACGTATCTATAGTTCGGGTTCCTCTTTCCCACATGCATCATTTTGCATTTGTTACATAAAACATCTTCTGCCATTTGGATGCCTAGTCTCCCCGTCTCGTAAGGTCCTCTTGCAATTTTTCACAGCCCTCTTGTGATTTTACAACTTTGAATAACTTTGTGTCTTCAGCAAATATAATGACCTCACTAGTTATTCTCATCTCTAGATCACTTATAAATATGTTAAAAAGCAATGGTCCCAGCACAAACCCCTGGGGAACTCCATTGTCCATTGAGGATACTGATAATTTAGCCCTACTCTGTTTTCTACCTTTTAACCAGTTTTTAATCCACAATAGAACACTACCTCCTATCCCATGACTCTCCAATTTCCTCTGGAGTCTTTCATGAGGTACTTTGTCAAATTCCTTTTGAAAATCCAGATACACAATCCTGCTTATAATCGAAAGAGAAAAACGCCTATATTCCGACCTAAATCGGGAGATGGACGTCTGTCTCTCGCAGGTGCCCAAATCGGTATAATCGAAAGCCGATATTGGGCGTCTTCAACTGCACTCGGTCGCGGGAACGAATAAAGTTGATGGGGGTGTGTCAGAGGCGTGGTGAAGGCGGGACTGGGGCATGGTTATCAGCCGAGCAGAGATGGGCGTCTTTAGCTGATAATGGGAAAAACACAGGCATTTTTACCGTGAAGTTGGGTCACTTTTTTTGGACCCTTTTTTTTCACGAACAAGTCCCAAAAAAGTGCCCCAACTGACCAGATGACCACTGGAGGGAATCGGGGATCACCTGCCCTGACTCCCCCAGTGGTCACTAACCCCCTCCCACCAAAAGAAACCCACTTTACAAACTTTTCTTGTCAGCCTCAAATTCTGTACCCACCTCAATGACAGCAGAATGTGTTCTATCCTCCGACAGCCTTTCCCTGGTTCTGATGTGGGCAGTGGCGTTCCTGCCCTGGATGGCCCCCCGCCCGGGTGCAGCGCGCCCCCCTCTCCCCCGCTAGATGACACCTCCCCCACTCCGGCGAAATGACACCCCCCCGGGTGCACGCCGCTGGGGGGGGGTGCCGCGGCGCTCGCTTGCTCCTCCGAATTCGCTAAACTTCGTTTGTTTGCTGCAGCTCCCTCTGCCCCAGAACAGGAAGTACGTGTTCCGGGGCAGAGGGAGCTGCAGCGAACGAACAAAGTTTAGCGAATTCGGAGGAGCAGGCGTGCGCCGCGGCACCCCCCAGCGGTGTGCACCCAGGGCGGACCGCCCCCACCCCCTTGGTACGCCACTGGATGTGGGTCTCGGGTGAGTGTGACACCTTTTCTGTTAAGGGCACTGCAGACTCACATCAGCAATGCATTGTGGTGGGTGTAGGGTATTGGGCTCCGCGATTCCACTAGCTTGTGTTCAATGCTCACGATGTTGGTAGTTGGTAGGCTCTACTCCCATAATGCTTTTCCTTCTGCTTACTGGGTCACAGTGTGCCCTCTTTTGTTTCCGGTAGTCCATGAGGTAGTGGCCATTTTTGTAAGCCGGTTTTAGATCCCTTTCATGTGTTAGCCACGTTACAGAACCTAGTTTGTACCTTGAATGTTGCTGAAAGAGGGCATTGTACAGCATTCTGCCAGCTCGGACCTACTGCTAATCTCAGTACCAGGGAGACTCTTTGCCAGTGGGGCACAACCTCTGATCTGCAGTTAACTGTGAGTAAAGGTGCTTATTCCAATAAAGGACATTTTCGGAGACATTAGTCTTCAGGTGTCAACTGGTGTGCCAAGTCCTAGAGGCCTGCATGTATGCAGGTCCCTGGAGCACTTTTAGAGGGTACCGCAGTGCACTTCAGGCAGGCGGACCCAGGCCCATCCCCCCTACCTGTAACACTTGTGCTGGTAAATGAGAGGCCTCCAAACCCCACTGTACCCACATGTAGGTGCCCCCTTCACCCCTAAGAGCTATGGTAGTGTTGTACATTTGTGGGTAGTGGGGTTTGGGGGAGGGGGGGTTGGGGGCTCAGCACCCGTGGTAAAGGAGCTATGCATGTGGGAGCTGTTTCTGAAGTCCACCGCACTGACCTCTAGGGTGTCCAGTTGGTGTCCTGGCATGTCGGGGGGGGCGAGTGTACTATGAATCGTGGCCCCTCCCATGACCAAATGGCTCGGATGAGGACGTTTTTGAGCTGGGCGTTTTTATTTTCCATTATCGCTAAAAAAAACAAACGCCCAGCTCAGAATCGAACAAATCCATGGCATTTTGGTCCGTACAAACCTTATTTTCGAAAAACAAAAAAGACGTCCATTTTTTTTTAGAAAATACGGTCTGTCCCTCCTCTTCACGTACCCGTTGTCGGACATAGACGCCCATGGAAATAGGCGTTCACGTTCGATTATGCCCCTCAATATTGACCAGCTCACCCTTATCCACATGTTTGTTCACCCCTTCAAAGAAATGTAATAGATTGGTGAGGCGAGGTTTCCCTTCACTAAATTCATGTTGGCTTTGTCTCATTAATCCATGCTTTTGAATATGCTCTGTAATTTTGTTCTTTATAATAGTCTCTACCATTTTGCCCAGCATCAACATCAGGCTCGCCAGTCTATAATTTCCTGGATTTCCTCTGGAACCCTTTTTAAAAATCGGCATTACATTGGCCACCTTCCAATGTTCCAGTACCATGCTTAATTTTAAAGATAAATTACATATTATTAACAATAGTTCAGCAAGTTCATTTTTCAATTCTATCAGTACTCTGGGATAAGTACCATCCGGTCTTGATGATTTGCTACTCTTCAATTTTGTGCCATTACATCCTCCAGGTTTATAAAGGTTTCATTCAGTTCCTCTGACTCGTCAGCTTTGAGTACCATTTGTGGCACCGGTATCTCTCCCAAATCTTCCTCGGTGAAGATCGAAGCGAAGAATTCATTTAATCTCTCTGCTATGGCTTTGTCTTCCCTGAGTGCCCCATTTACCCCTCAGACATCTAGTGGTCCAACCGATTCTTTTGCCAGATTCTTGCTTTTAATATATATAAAAAAATTTTTTACTATGTGTTTTTGCCTCCAATGCAATCTTTTTTCAAAGTCTCTCTTTGCCTTCCTTATAAGCGCTTTGCATTTGACTTGCCATTCCTTATGCTGTTTCCTATTATTTTCAGTCGGATACTTCTTCAATTTTCTGAAGGATTTTCTTTTAGCTCTAATAACTTCCTTCACCTCACTTTTTAACCATGCCGGATGTTGTTTGGTCTCCTTCCTCCTTTTTTACTACGTGGAATATTTTTGGCCAAAATGATTTTCGTTTATTCCTCCCTAATCCTAAACAGGCCATCCTTGAATCAACTAGGCATTGTGCATTTTATTTCACTGCTCCCTTCCATTGGAACTCCCTCCCTTGTGATATCAGAGCTGAATCCTCCTTTAAAAAATTTTAATTAGCCATATATACTTGGCTATTCCACCAGACCTATAATACTCCATAAGAAGTTTGCTGGTGAAGATCCAGTTCTCCCTTCCCTTTTATTTGCTATTCCCTGTTTCCTTCCTGTGTTGTAAATTGTTCCATCCCCAGCTTCGTGGAATGCTTGTGTATACTTTCATGTCGAGAGATTCCTGACCCCACTTTTGCGAAGAGGGATCACATCTGGTCGTCTCCCATCTCATGAAACCTGTCTCATCTCCAGAGATCTATAAAATGAATCCTTAAGAAGGCCCACCAGAATTTCTCTGAGTTCTCCATACAAACAAAAACCCATCTGCTTTAAATAAAGTGTCTGGCAGTGGAAGGGGTGTGTACTGTTCCTGAGGTGATAATCACAATTTGAATATTTTTTGTATGATGAGTTGTAAAGAGGATAGATCTCCATTGTTTGGTAATATGGAGTCTGTGAAACAGAACTGGAGAGGCAGGATTTATATTGAGATTTTGTTCAGTCCTGCAGAGATTTCACTCTCACACAGAAGAATTTGTTGAATGATGCTACCAATTATGGTGGTTTTACCTGGTAGCTGTAACTGGCTGGAGTGGAGAGGGTTTCTTATGTAAAAGAATATATGTGGGGAATTGCATTAACTTGCTCTCTATAATATTTAAGGAAGTGTGCTCAGAACATAAGGACCAGATTTTTACTAACAATGTTTATTTACGATACAGGTAATACAATGTTAGAAGGCAGTTTTTAGGGATTTTACACAAGTGAAATGTGCCACAAGATAAATATTGTTAGAAAGTCTGAATTATTAATTAGGGTGGATTAAGAATAACTCACTGTGATTGGGGCTCAGATTAATTCTTTCTGCTGCTGGCTGGAGTGGTGAGACAGCTCTTTTCTCTGTAGTTAGATGGTCTTTGATTGAGGCTCAGATGTATTCTTTCTGCTGCTGGCTGGAGTGTGAAGGAGGTTTTATGGTGATCCTTGCTGGAAAAGATGTCTTCTTGTTGCAGAGTTTTTGCTGGAGCCTGGCCTAGTTTACAGAGATTCAGTAAAGGTCTAGAGAGGTAAAGGAAAAGAAAGATGGCAGACTGAGAGGGTTCTGTTTTTTCATAATTTCCGGTTGGGCCATAGGCATCAGGTGGGGGGTATTTGATCCAATGAAAACTTAGGGATAGCTGAAAACTGGTTATATCTGGATTTTGAGAAGGATTAAGGTAGCTGGTCACCTGTTTAAATTACATCATAAGGGTTCCTGGTTGGCCATCTGCTGTGGTATACACCTATACTTGACAAGATTTAAAGAGTCATTGTCTGTGAGTTTCATGTAGATGGGCTTTCTTTTGTCAGATTAGGTGGTCCTGGTCTGGTACTTTCAAGTAGATGTGCTGTCTTTGTTAACTCCAGTCTCTGTGATTGCTGTCAGTATACAGATTCTGTTCTTTGGAGAATGGTGGTGATTACTTTTCATTATCTTCCTAGGCAACCTTTGTTACACTGGTAGTCCTCTTAATAGTCTTTTTGTTTCAGACTACCATTGGTTTTCAGGGGGAGGGTAGAGCCAGGTCTGTTTTCTGAGCAAGTAACTTTAAAAGAACTCTGCCAAATATTTTTATATATATGTGATTTCAGCAAAATCAGTATAACTCTGAAATTCATCATATCATGCTACACCTAGAGTGCTATGATATCTTATATTGCTAATTAAAAAGTGTAGGAGAAGGTGATGAGGAAGTGACATCACTGCACGATATGGCAGCCTAGCTCCTTCAGTCTTGCCCAGCCACGCTAATATATGGCTTTATCCAACTCCATTGGCTTTTCTTTTGAACTTTAACAGAGTTGGCCTCCAGATCTCTGAGGACTATGAGTAAATCCACTTCCTCATAGAAAAAGAACACTGATCACTCGCCGAGATGAGCAGGAGGTAAGGCCTCTGGGCGCCATGGGTCACCGGTGCGGTTCTCCCCTTCTGACTCAGACTCCGCATTATCACTAGCAGAGTTGCAGCTGCCTCCCTCGAAAATGGGTATCTCTAGTGAGCTGCAGCAACTTCTATCCAGGATACGAGCAGATATAAGAACCTCTAAGGAGGAAATTTTGGACCGCATAGCTACAAAGCACGGACCTCCACAAGCTGGAGGGGAGAGTAGAGGATAGCTACTACTCAATTACCTCCCCTTGTTCCTTCTCACCCAGTACTTCCTTCACCCTTAATTATCTTGTCTGTTTGTATTATTTTTAGATTGTAAGCTCTATTGAGCAGGGACTGTCTCTCTATGTCAGATGTTCAGCGCTGCATGCGTCTGGTAGCGCTATACAAATGTTAATAATAATAATATCGAACTGAAGTTAGATGAGCATGCAGATTTGATTTCGACCCAAACCTCCAGTATTCAAGAACTGGGGAGGCAGTATGCTGAGTTATCTTATAAGTTGGACGACCTGGAAAATAGGGGTCATCGGAAAAACCTCCGGTTTCTAAGTGTACCAGAAGGTGGGCGAACTGAGGATGTCCCGGCCTTAATTTGCCTCCTCTCTGCTAGTCTGGAATCTGAACCCTGCTCACCCCCGATTGAAATTGAAAGAGCTCACCGATCCTTGGGTCAGCGTGCAGATAACAAGCCACGAGATATAACTGTACGTTTTGTTAAATTTGCAGATAGCTTATACTTTCCCGTGCTCGACAGACCCCTAATTTGGAGTACAATGATTCTCGGATTGCTGTTTCCAGGATCTCTCACAATTCACGCTGCAGCAACGGAGGCTGATGAAGCCAGATTTGAGTATCTTAACTAAAGAACAGATTCCGTATAGATGGGGATTTGCAGGGTAAACATCATTTGGTGCAGTCTCTGGTGGGTGCCTGGAAGCTTCTACACGCAGCAGGACTGGTTGTGTCCACCACCCACCCGACCATGCTAGCTCCCACAACAAAAGCCAAACTTCAGTGCTGGCAGAGGGTTTCTGCATCCCTAAGAAGAATGTGGAGAAAGGTGCAGCAATGGTGGTGGAGCAATGACTTGGTTCTTATATGTGGACAGGACTGTTTATGTCCCCAGTATAATGGAATGACTCGTATGGGGAGGAGGAAACTTCCCTTTCACAACCTGATGGTTGGGTGTGCCAGTGTGTGTATGTAGATGGGTATTTGCCCCGTTAGTGAATGGGTTTGAGTCAGGTTGAATTGTGTAGTATGGGAGTGGAATGGAATAAGCTTTGGACTTGGGATGTGTATGTTGCGGGGGGGGGGGGCATTTGGGGGGGGGGGCCGACCTCTACAATTAGTTGTGTGAGTGCATGGTACTTTGTACGGGGTTGCATGGTGAGATAGTACGTGGGGGGGCAATGGGTGGGTGTTAATTAGTTTGTGTATGGGGAATGGCGTGTGGGGGTGAGGATGTATGTGGGTGGGTTTGCCTGGGGTGTAGTGGGTCAGTTTCTCAATATCCCATTCAGGGGGTTTTTATACCTGCTGTCTGATGTACCTTGAGTGGGTGGGTTGGGGAGGGTTATGGGTATGGTCTTGGGATCTGTCCTTGGACCCCTTCTTTTTTCAATCTACACCCCTGGGCTCACTGATCTCATCTCATGGTTTCCAATATCATCTTTATGCTGACGACACCCAGCTTTATCTCTCCACACCAGACATCAATGCGGAAACCCAGGCCAAAGTATCGGCCTGCTTATCCAACATTGCTGCCTGGATGTCCAACCGCCACCTGAAACTGAACATGTCCAAGACCGAGCTCATTGTCTTTCCACCCAAACCCACTTCTCCTCTCCATCCACTCTCTCTCTCAGTCGATAACACTCTCATCCTCCCCGTCTCATCTGCCCGCAACCTCGGAGTCATCTTCGACTCCTCCCTCTCCTTCTCTGTGCATATCCAGCAGACAGCCAAGACCTGTCGCTTCTTTCTCTATAACATCAGCAAAATTCGCCCTTTCCTCTCTGAGCACACCACCCGAACTCTCATCCACTCTCTCATTACCTCTCGCCTTGACTACTGCAACCTACTCCTCACTGGCCTCCCATTTAACCATCCATCCCCCCTTCAATCCGTTCAGAACTCTGCTGCCCGTCTTATCTTCCGCCTAGACCGATATGCTCATATCACCTCTCTCCTCAAGTCACTTCACTGGCTTCCGATCAGGTACTGCATACAGTTCAAGCTTCTCCTACTTACCTACAAATGCACTCAATCTGCAGCCCCTCACTACCTCTCTACCCTCATCTCCCCTTACGCTTCTACCCGTAACCTCCGCTCACAGGACAAATCCCTCCTCTCAGTACCCTTCTTCACCACCTCCAACTCCAGACTCCGCCCTTTCTGCCTCGCCTCACCCTATGCGTGGAATAAACTCCCTGAGCCCATACGCCAAGCCCCCTCCCTACCCATCTTCAAATCCTTGCTCAAAGCTCACCTCTTAAATGTTGCTTTCGGCACCTAACCATTGTATCTCTATCCAGGAAATCTAGACTGCCTCAATCTTGATTGACTGCACTTTTTGACCTTTAGATTGTAAGCTCCTTTGAGCAGGGACTGTCCGTCTTTGTTAATTGTACAGCGCTGCGCAACCCTGGTAGCGTTTTAGAAATGTTAAATAGTAGTAGTAGTAGTAGTGGTAGTGGTAGTGTGTGTGTGTGTGTGTGGGGGGGGGGGGGGGGGGGTTCTTCTGCTTCATTACTTATTGGAGTCCTAGAAGTTCCAACATGGTCTGGGGAGGAAATAATTGGATTTATATGTATTGCTTATACTTGGACTTAGCATCAGGAGATAAGTGCTGATTTGAAAGTCTTGCCCTATAATGTAAAAGGCTTAAATATGCCTCAGAAACGTCAAAAGCTTTTTAGAGAATTGATGCACTTTAAACCATATATTGTATTTTTGCAGGAAACACACCTTCACCGTGTCCACAAAAGGCTCCTGTCTCATCCTTGCTACCCCACTGCTTGCTTTGCCTCACCTGTTGATTCTTCTAAGAAATGCGGGGTGGTTATATTGATACATTCGTCTCTGCCAGTTCAGGTTGTTAAGATTAAACAGGACCCAGGTGTAGGGTTACCATATGGCTCCAGAAAAAGGAGGACAGATTGAGCCAGTCTGGGTTTTACTTCCATTGATTTCAATGGAAGCAAAACCCGGGCTGGATCAATGTGTCCTCCTTTTTCTGGAGCCATATGGTAACCTTACCCAGGTGGGTGTTTCCTATTTTTCATATTACTATTGATGGGGTGGATGTCACCTTGGCTTTCATATATGCACCCAATGATCACCAGGGTGTTTTCTATGCCCATTTGCGTGAGAGGCTCTGGCCCCATTTCTTCGAGACACCTTAGTGATGGGCGGCGATTTTAACGCCATGCTAAACCCTGATCTTGATCGTTCTCGTGGGTCTCCTGGTGTAGATTTTAAGATATACTCTGCCCTGAGCTCCCTCATACATTCTCTTGGATCTTTGAACGTTTGGCGTCTCTCTCACCTGCAGACTATTTTTACTATTCCCCTGTACACGACTCCTACACACGCATTAATTATATCTTTCTGGACTCTAGATTGGTTGAAGGGGGTCCGGACGCTGGTATTGGTAATATCAGTATATCAGATCATGCACTGGTTTGGGTCTCACTATCTTCTTTTATGAAGGAAAAAGACAGGCGATGGACTCTAAACACTCGCTTGTTGCAGGAGGCGGAGGTGGTGGGAGGCTACAGAGCAATGGTAAAAGAGTATTTGGAACATAATATTGATTCAGGCCCTCCTTTGAATGTAGTCTGGGACACCATGAAGGCTGTGGCTCGGGGATATTTTTTACAACTGGCCAGCAGGCGTGCCCATCTCCAAAGGATGCAACTCGCTAGCTATCTAGATAAAATTCAACGTTTGGAGGCTGATCACAAGGCCAGGGGGTCCCCTGAATCCATTCAGGAATTACGTGCCGTTAGGCTCCAACTAGACGCCATTTACTCAGAGCAATTAAGTTTGGTGCAGGCACAGCAGAAAGCGTGTTCTTATGAATTTACTAACAAACCGGGACGAACCCTTGCCCTTAGATTGCGCAAACAAAGGGTTGACCGCACAATTGTGCATATCCGGGATGGTAAGGTCAATGCTCTGAACACATCCTCTCAGATACGCCTGCGCTTCCAAACTTTCTATCAATCATACTTGCAGGAGATTCAGCCCACTCAAGAGGTTATTTCGGAATACCTAGCTTTCTGCAACCTGCCTTCACTATCCCCTGTACAACAAGCTGATCTGGACAGGCCGGTAACTCCATTGGAGATTCAAAAGGTTATTAAAGGTCTCCCTGCCTAGAAGTCACCTGGGTTAGACAGCTTGCCTAACGAATTTTACAAGACATTTGCCCCAGAGTTGGCCCCTCTTCTTGCTGATTTACTCAATCAAGTCCGAACCAGGGCAATCTTGCCACCTTCTATGATGGAGGCCTGGATTGCGGTAGTTCCAAAACCAGATAAAGACCGCACTGAATGTGCCTCTTACTGCTCCATCTCCATTCTTAATGCAGATGTTAAGATCCTAGCAAAGGTACTCGCAAATCGCCTTGCAATTGTTTTGCCATCTCTTTTACACCCCAACCATTTGGAGTTTGTAACTCATCGTCAAGCCATGGATAACATTAGAAGAGCCGTAGATCTGTTATATTTATCTAGACATGCCCAGATCCCTATGTGCCTTTTTAGTCTTGATACAGAGAAGGCTTTCGACAGGCTCCATTGGCCATTTATGTATCGGGTTTTGGAACACTTTAGGGTAGGCCCTTCTCTTTGTGGCTGGATTCAGGCCTTTTATAACTCTCCTAAATCTTGTGTTAGAATAAATGGGGGAAACTCTGCTGTGTTCTTCTTGTTTAGAGGTACTCATCAGGGGTGCCCTCTATCTCCAAAGCTCTTTGTGATTGGTTATGGAACCTTTCGCGTTGAAAGTGCACTTGAATCCTGATATCTCAGGTATCCACTTTGCAAATCAAAATCATAAGCTGGCCTTTTTTGTGGACGATGTACTGATGTTTATTACTCGACCATTAACTTCACTCCCTAAATTTTTGCAGGTTATTAATGAGTACTTAGCTGTATCTGGGTTTAAAATCAACATGAATAAATCGGAGGCCTTGAATACTACCTTACCTAAGCAGCTATTGGACTCATTGCAGGCCTCCTTTCCCTTCCGTTGGGCCACAAGGGGGCTTCGCTATCTGGGGGTACTCCTGACCTCACGCTTCTCTGATTTATTCTCAGCGAGCTATACAGGCCTGCTTAGAGCTATCATTGGAGATCTTGATCATTGGGGAAGACCTAGCCCTCTCCTGGTTTGGCCATATAACTACAGTTAAGATGAATATCCTTCTCCACTTACTCTACTTGTTTCAAGTTCTTCCCTTGAAGATGTCCAGGGAGTTTCTCTCTAAGCTACAAGATCATTTTATACGTGTTATTTTGTCGGGTAGGCTTCCGCGTTTACCTAGATCTTTCCTGTACCAAGACAAGAGGCGGGGGGGGGGGGGGGGGTGCTTGGGGATCCCCAAACTTTACTAGTATTACACAGCAGCTCGAGCGCATGCAGCTTTAGAATGGTACCAGGCACAGCCCTACAAACTCTGGGTACACTTGGAACAGTTTTCATTAGGCCCCAGGCCACTGGGTGCTCTTATGTGGCTCCCAAGTAAACATAGACATCTTGGGGAGGGGCTGTGGCCTTTGATTTACACCACCTTTCATTATTGGGATAGTCTGTTTCTTAGTCAGGCCTGCATCTTGTTACATCTTTCACCCATAGCCTTCAATGCTCTTTTCCCCCTTGACAATGGTCAGAGGATCTTCGCCTGCTGGTATTCTGAGGGTCAGAGGACTTGGGGACAATTTTTCAACGAGGATTCCATTCTAACTTTTCCCTCCTTACAGGAGGAATTTCCTTTTGTGTCAAAAGATAGGTATGCTTACCTTCAGATATCCCATTTTCTTTCCTCGGCTACTATTTGCTCTGCAATTCTACGAGAAGAGTCCTTTTTGGAGGACCTGTGTGAGGACTCCAAGTCCATGAGAGGCTTGATCACCTGTTTGTATAAACACTTGTGTTTACAATCTCCAACATACACATTGCATAGACAGAATTGGCGTACAAGCTGGGCTTGGAGTTAGGAGAGGATGAGTGGGGGGTATTGGAAAGGGCACTGGTGAAGGTGTCTCTTTATGTACCTTTTAAAGAGAATGCTGTAAAAGTATTGTTTCGTTGGTACCTAACACCTGCTCGCCTTTGACGCATTTACCCAGGCTTTTCGGGTATGTGTTGGAGGAGTTGTGGATAAATTGGTACAATGAGCCACATGTGGTGGGCTTGTGTTAAAATTCGTGCTTTTTGGAAAGCAGTTGAATATAGATTACAGAGGTGGTTGGGACACCCCATCCCTTGGTCGCCAATGTTTTTCCTTTTTCCAAAGAAGGTCCCAGGGTTTAAATCTCCTCAAGCTACTTTGGTGTGAGACGTCATGTGTGTTGCTTGAGTGCTCACAGCAGCACACTAGAAGCAACAATCTGTCCCTCCACTGGTGAAGTGGCTCAATAAGCTGTGGTACATTTGTGAAATAGAACGCTTAATAGCAGAGCATAGATATCAGATACATAAATGGGAAGTCATCTGGGCGCCTTTTACTTCTCACTGTTCTGCTTGAAATTTCCTTGCTTGGACTGTGTTGGAGTATACCTGGGCGGGGGTTTGCACCTTCTGGGTTTGTGAAGAGGGGGGAGGGCCTAGGAGGTGGTAGTTGAGGGTTAACTTTTCTTATTATATAAAGTCTTTAAATAGTTTTGAAGTTCTATATGGTAACATTTTTGCCTGGTTGGGGCTAGAGGAAACCCTGTTTTGACCTTGTATTGTTACCCATATTTCTCGCATATGCTTAACTTGGCAGACTCTTTTGTTACACATGGTTGCTCATTTCTGTTTTTCCTCTGTGCCAGAACTGTTAATAAAGATTTCATACAAATAAAAATAAAAGTGTAGGAGAAGGTGGGTTTGATGTGGTAGTGGCTATGATGTACAAAAATGTCACTTAAATCCCCCCCTCCATTCCTAGCTTGTTCACCTGTTGCCACCCCAAATATTTCTGCCTAGAGAAACCACTGGTGCTGATATGGGAACACTCATACATGTCCAGAGGAGTCTCAAAGGCTTCTCTGAGCTGGAGGAGAGCACCGGCACACTGTTTCCATCAATGACATCACCATGATGTCTGCCCACATCTCCCCTGTTCATCTGTGGAGAAAATGTCATACAAAGCTAAAAATGTGTTCTTCAATAAGTTGATATTATTGTATAAAGGAGATGCCAATGTTTAGTGATGTTTAATAGTCTCATCACATCAGCTGTAGAAGGACACATTCCATGTGGTCTGTAGTGAAGTCTCTGCAAAATTACCAAGTGATAAAAATTAGATTTAATAATTGAAGTACTGAATTTCAGACATACTGATTTTGATAAAATGGGGGAATACTTGAAGAAGAAGCTGTTGGTGTGGGAAGGCGTAGGAGAAGTGGAAAAACAGTGGTCCAAGCTAAAGGCTGCTATAAATATGGCAACTAATCTTTTTGTGAGGAAAGTAAACAAAAACAAGAGAAGCAGGAAGCCTATAAGGTTCTCCAAACAAGTAGCTGAAAAAATAAGAGCAAAAGAGGCTTTGTTCAAGAAATACAAAAGAATGCAATGAGAGGATCACGGAAAAGATTATCGGATTAAACTGAAAGAAGCGAAGAGGGAAATACGGGTAGCGGAAGAAAAAATGGCTAAAGATGTAAAGAGAGGTGACAAGACTTTTTTCAGATATATTGGAGAAAGGAGAAGAGATAGGAATGGAATTGCGAGACTGAAAGGTTATGAGAATGGCTATGTGGAGAATGATGAAGATAAAGCGAATGTGCTTAACAATTATTTCTCTTTGGTGTTCATGGAGGAAAATCCTGGAGAAGGACTGCGGTTGGCTGCTGAGGGAACATCTGGGAATGGAGTGGATACTGCGCCGTTTATGGAAGAAAGAGTTTATAAACAGCTGGAGAATCTGAAGGTGAACAAAGCTATGGGGCCGGATGGGATACATCCCAGGATACTGAAGGAGCTCAGAGAGGTCCTGGTGGGACCTCTTAAAGATTTATTTAATAGATCTTTAGAGAAGGGAGAGGTTCCGCGATTTTGGAGACGAGCGGATGTGGTCCCTCTTCACAAACGTGGAGACAGGGAAGAAATGGGAAACTACAGACCGGTAAGTCTGACGTCAGTGGTAGGAAATATAATGGAGTCGCTGCTGAAGGAAAGGATAGTTAACTTTCTAGAAACCGATGGGTTATAGGACCCGAGGCAATATGGCATTACCAAAGGAAAATCCTGCCAAACGAATCTTATTGACTTTTTTGACTGGGTGACCAAAGAACTGGATGAGGGACATGCGCTAGATGTAATCTACTTGGACTTCAGCAAAGCCTTTGATACGGTCCCCCACAGAAGACTTGTGAATAAGCTGAAAGGGTTGAACTTAGGACAGAAAGTGGTGAACTAGATAAGAAACTGGTTGACCGACAGTTGGCAGAGGGTGGTGGTAAATGGAATCCGCTCAGAGGAAAGGAAGGTGAGCAGTGGAGTTCCTCAGGGGTCGGTGTTGGGGCCTATTCTGTTTAAAATATTTATGGGAGATATTGCTGAAGGGTTGGAAGGAAAGGTGTGCCTTTTTGCGGATGACACGAAAATAGCCAATAGAGTGGATACCCTGGAGGGAGTAGAAACGATGAGAAAGTTAGAAGAATGGTCTAGGGTCTGGCAGTTCTTCAGAACTGGTTTTAAATCACGATGATTAAGTGTCACGGCTAGCAGCAGCACAACACTACGAGGGCTCTACCGTTCATCTTTATCACACCATAAGCCTTATGGATCTGAGATAAGTGGACAATAATTTCAGTTCCCGTATTTTATAAGTTACAGCATTTAATTAGGGTGGAGAAGGGAGGTAGGCATGTGCTGTGATGTTTTCCAGTTGAAGTGCTGATTTGTTAGCGTGACAAATGAGATTAGCACAACAACAAATACTGAGCACTGCAAAATAAAAATATAAAAAAATTATATAACATACATATTTTGCTGAGATAATGTGTAATTAATTCTGGTAGTTCTTGAATATCTAGTTAAAATGTAATGCCAAGAAGTGTAGAGTGATGCACTTGGGGTGCAGAAACCCAAAAGACAGATACCAGATAGGAGGGGAGAGATTAGTAAGCTCAGCTCAGGAGAGAGACCTTGGGGTGTTGGTGTCAAAGGATCTGAAGGTGAAGAAACAATGCAACAAGGCGACGGCCATGGCCAGAAGAATGCTAGGCTGCGTAGTGAGGAACATAACCAGCAGAAGAAAGGAGATGTTGATGCCCCTCTACAAGTTGTTAGTGAGGCCCCACTTGGAGTATTGTGTTCAGTTTTGGAGGCCGTATCTTGCTAAAGATGTAAAAAGACTGGAAGCGGTGCAAAGAAATGCTACGAAAATGGTATGGGATTTGCGTTGCAAGAGGAGAGACTTGCTGACCTGAACATGTATACCTTGGAGGAAAGGAGAAGCAGAGGTGATATGATACAGACGTTCAAATATTTGAAAGGTATTAATCCGCAAATTAACTTTTTCCGGAGACAGGAAGGTAGTAGAACTAGAGGACATGAATTGAGGTTGAAGGGGGGCAGAGTCAGGACTAATGTCAGGAAGTATTTTTTCATGGAGAGGGTGGTGGATATGTGGAATGCCCTCCCGCAGGAGGTGGTGGAGATGAAAATGGTAATGGAATTCAAGCATGCGTGGGATAAACACAAAGGAATCCTGTTTAGAAGGAATGGTTCCGTGGAATCTTAGCGGAGACTGAGCGGCGACGCCGGAAATTGGAAACAAAACGGGAGCTGGACAGACATCTACAGTCTACGCCCTGATTGTGACTGAATAGATAGAGATGGGCTGGAGTGTAAATTTTAAGGGGCTTCAATGTTAGCTTCAGAACTTAGTACAAAAACAGTACTTGGCAGACATCTACGGTCTGTGCCCTGAGAAAGGCAAGGACAAATCAAACATGGGTATACATATAAAGTATCACATACCATGTAAAATGAGTTTATCTTGTTGGGCAGACTGGATGGATTGTACAGGTCTTTATCTGCCATCATTTACTATGTATATACTAGCCGTTGAGCCTGTAAAAATGGGCTAGTATAGGAAGGGGGGTTTCAAAGGCTCCTTCCCCTCGCCGTTGCAAGGCCGCCCCCCCCCCCCCCCCCGCTGAGCTCACCACTGCCCCTCCCCCTCCGAGGTCGCCGCTACGGCCCCCCCCACCCTCAGAGTCGCCGGCACCCCTCCACCCGTGCCGGGCCCTCGCTTCACTATTGAACAGCGCTGGAACGCAGCACACAGCTCAGCTGAGCTCCCGTCGGCCTTCCTTCTCTGCCTGTGTCCCGCCCTCATGTGACGTAACGTCGGTGAGGGCGGGACACAGGCAGGGAAGGAAGGCCGACGGGAGCTCAGCTGAGCTGTGTGCTGCGTTCTGGCGCTGTTCAATAGCGAAGTGAGGGCCCGGACCGGGTGGAGTGTGGGTGGCGGCGGTGACTCCGGGTGGGGGACCGGTGGCGGCGACCTTGGGGGGGGGAGCGGTAGCGATGGCAGTTCCCTCCCTCTCTCCCTCCCCCTGCGCAGGTTCCCTCTCTGTGCCGCCACCGTCATCACGTATTCACGCGGGGGCGGGACAGAGAGGGAAGTCTCTACTGCGCATTTGCGAGTGAGTCGGTCACTCGCCATTTATATGTTTGATGTTACTATGAAGTGAGATGATCTGAGCTGGCAGTCACAGAACAGTGAGACATGACACAGTCAGTCTCATTACAGAGCTCAGAGGACAGGAAATGTGTCATATGGCAAATGACACGCAGGTGGCACCTTAAAGAAAAATTAATTTAAAACATGGTCTTTCAAAGACTGGGGTCCACTTTGTCACATGCACGTCCTTGAAAGTTAAGTCTAAACAGTAATGAGTTTATTGAGGACTCCACCAGACTATGGGGTCCAGGGGCGTAGTGAGCTGCTGAACTACTGCATTGTGCTATGGGAACATGAGGGACCAATGAGGAGACTTGTTTAATGCAGCCTGTCAGTGAGTCAGCCAATTAGAATCTTTATTTCATCCATTTGCTCAGTAGAGGAGTCCCATAGGGTAAAATTACAGATGCTAACCAATAACATTGTTTTTCTGTAAGTTAGTCAGTGAATGATAACCAATAACAGAGTGTCTCTCAACCTGCCAATGAGAGCAGAGGTGGGTATGTGAAGAGCCAATGAGAAATCTCTGCACATGTTTATTAATGTTTCTCCTCCCTTCCCTGCAGTGAATGTGACTCTGGATCCTGAAACTGCTCATCCCAATCTCATCCTGTCTGAGGATTTGAAAACTGTCAGGCACGGAGACACGAGACAGAAGCTGCCGGATAATGCCCAGAGATTTGATCCTGTTGCCAGTGTCCTGGGGTGTGAGAGCTTCACCTCGGGGAGACATTACTGGGAGGTGGAGGTGGGAGACAAGACTGACTGGACATTGGGGGTTTGTGAAGATTCTGTGAACAGGAAGGGGGAGATCAAACTAACACCTGAGAGAGGATACTGGACAGTGATACTGAGAGATGGAGATGAATACAAGGCCTGCACCTCCCCTGACACCCTGCTTCACCTGAGTGTGAGACCCAGGGCAGTGGGGATTTTCCTGGACTATGAGGCAGGAAAGGTCTCATTTTACAATGCAGATAATAAATCTCATCTCTTCACCTTCACCAACACCTTCACTGAGAAACTCCGGCCTTATTTCAATCCTTGTTCTAACAGAGGAGGTAAAAATGCGGGGGCTCTGAGAATCCGCCCAGTGCCAAACTGGGAATGAGTGAACCAGACTTAGGGGTCTGATATATAATCTGGGAGTTGATTTTTGAGATCTGGATAAGAAGAATCAGAGTGTTACTTGTGAGCTGTGCTGTTCAGGTTCACTATATACAATCTGTGATCTGATTTTCCAAACTTAGACTAACCTTGTAAAGAAAATGTACTGTTGAAACAATAAGTGGGGGGAAAAATTAATAATGACAATAAAATCATTTTAGAATACTCAAAAAAATTAATGACATTTCATTAGCAGCTGGAGAGGTGGGATTAGAGCTTGTGAATATGAGGAAGGGGCTCAGTGACACTGTGAGAGACACAGATGTGGGACTAGAGCCTATGAATGTCAGGAGGGGTCTAAGTGGCACAGTGAGAGTGACAGAGATCAGATTAATGCCTGTGAATGTGAAGAGGGGTCTCAGTAACACAGTGAGAGTGACAGAGATGAATTAGAGCCTGTGAATGTGAGGAGGTGTTTCAGTAATACAGTGAGAGTCAGAGGTGGGATCAGAGCCTGTGAATGTGAGTAGGGGTCTCAGTAACAGTGAGAGTGACAGTTCGGTTTAAAGCCTCTGAATATGAGGAAGAGTCTCAGTGACAGAGTGGCAGTGGTTGGTTTAATGCCTGTGAATATGAGTAGGGGACTCAGTAATACAGTGAGAGATGTGGAATCAGAGCCTGTGAATGTGAGGAGGGGTCTCAGTAACACACTGAGTGTGAGAGGTGGGATCAGAGTGTGAATGTGAGGAGGGGTCTCAGTAACAGTGAGTGAGAGGTGGGATTAGAGTCTGAATGTGAGGAGGGGTTGAAATAACACAGTGAGAGTGATAGAGATGGGATCATTGTCAGTGAATGTGAGGAGGGGTCTAAGTGACACAATGAGAGTTAAAGTCTGTGGATGTCAGGAGGTGGCTCATTGAGAATGTAAGACTTACAGAGGTCTGCTTAAAGCCTATGAATGTGAAGCGGGGTCTCAGTGAAGGTGAGAGTGACAGAGGTTGGTTTATCCTGTGAATGTGAGGAGGGGTCTCAGTAACAGTGAGAGGTGGGATCAGCCTGTGAATGTGAGGAGGGGTCTCTAGCACAGTGAGAGTGAGAGGTGGGATTAGAGCCTGTGAATGTGAGGAGGGGTCTTATTAATAGTGAGTGATAACAGGTGGGACTAGAGCCAGTGAATGTCAGGAGGGGTCTAAGTGACACAGTGAGAGTGACAGAGATCATTTAATGCCTGTGAATGTGAGGAGGGGGTCTCAGTAACACAGTGAGAGTGATAGAGGTGGGACTAGAGCCAGTGAATATGAGGAGGGGTCTCAGTAACACAGTGAGTGAGAGGTGGGATCAGGGCCCATGTGAGAGTGACCGGTTGGTTTAAAGCCTGTGAATATGAGGAGGGGTCTCGGTGACACAGTGATAGTGACAGAGGTGGGATTAGAGCCTGAGACTGTGAGGAGGAGTCTCATTGATACAGTCACAGAGATGGGATCAGCGTCTGTGAATGTAGAAACCCCTACAGTGATGATATTCATGAAATACAATTTTCTCCCAACTAGTTTCTGGAGCACAGCAGTGAATCTCGTCTCAAATCACAATTCTTATCAGGATGAGTTCTTTATTATTCTGGGTTAATCATGTGCCAGCAAAGTAGCAGAGACAAATTCCAAGCCTGCAGCCGACCTTAATATGCAGCTGTGTGAGAGCATTCAGGAATTTCTCCCAAATGTTTTCTCTGCCACATAAGGCAGAGCTTACATTTTTATACACTTTTATCACTTTGATGTTAGTAACCTCAATTTGGTCGCTTTCAGCTTCAATGCTTTGTTTAGACAATATTTCTAAGAATACTAATGTAATTAAGCATATGTTCTTGACTAGGCTTCATCCATCATTCTGTAATTCTCATTTTACTCTCTACTCTGATAAAACAACTGATGGTATGATCTGAGGTTCCCATTCCCCTTCCCTGTGCTCTTGAATACAAGTAAAGTTCATTTTCCTATTCCATAAGTTGATGAGGCATCTGGAAGCTCTAAAGCCTAATTCCTCCTCCTGCTGCCCTGGATTCACAGAATTCATTTTCCCAGACCACAGCAGAGCCTTCTTGCCTCCCAAGAAAAACATGGTCTTATGGCCTTGGATATCAGGGAGCTGAAGACCTCACTCCCAGTGCCCAGAACTCCCGTTTCCACATCCTCTGAGGACAGGGAAATATCTACTGTACCTGAATATCTTGAACAACTATTGGAAAGACGTGAGCAAAGTACAAGTAAAGAAAGAAATAGTAAGAAGCAGCACTTCTCAACACTGGGTTTTGCTCCAAAAATGAAATTTACTGAGGTACTTGGTAAACAAAAATGTGCAGAGTCTTCTGGTAACATTCGGAGCAGAACAAATATTCTAGAAGGTCACAGAAAACCACAATTCATGTGCAAAGAGGCTGCTGACCATCAGGGGTTTTCAACCCAGTCCTCAGGGCTCACCCAGCCAGTTGGGTTTTCAGGATCTTCCCATTAAATTCAATGGGGATATCCTGAAACCTGTGACTGGCTGGGTGTGTGCCTTGAGGACTTGGTTGAATACCTCTGATCTACTGGGATAATGAGCAGATTGTGTATACACAATAACCATGGGGTCAATTTTCAAAAGCCCTTATCATTAGAACAGCAGCCATTATACAGATAAGTGCTCTGTCTGTGAATTTTCAGTCGCAGTCTGAATGGTACAGGAGAAATTAAATTCTTACAGACTGTCCCAGTGCTGTCCGGATAGTGTCAGGCCAGAGCACAGGCGTCCACCTAACTCTATCGATAGTAAGAAATACTCAGCTGCTGTCTGAATAACCATGAGTTTTAATTACAGGATAATAAAAAGGCTAATTTAAACCACATAGTCAGTGGCTGAATATTGTCGTTATCCTTAGAGATGGTGGTGGTCTTGGCTTCACACATAAATTTGGTGCCACTTGCACAGTCTTTGAATATTAACCTGTCAGTAGCCCTGTTTATGCAGCCCTTGATCACATAAGCTCCACCTACATCCACACACACTCTGTTCAGCTAATGTTATATGTCACACTAGTTCTTTGTGTGTATTATTTCTTAACTTTTGCATGCTTGAGGAATTGAGCACAATACGATCTTAGACTTTTTCTGGCATTAAATTGAAAGGAGATTATATATCTGACCTCTGACATAGCCTTCTGGTCCCGCGAACCAGGAAGTTGCATCAGAGAGAAGGCTTGGGCTGGCACAAGCAGGGGGAATGTGTTGCTGCCAGTGAAGAAGTAAAGAATTTAAAGGTGACAGGGGGGTTGGGGAAGTGGAATTAAGTGATCCTCTGCAATCTCCTGGAGGAACAGATGCCAGGAGTCTGCAGCTGGCGGTGCTGCTGTGAGCCTGTACTCACCCGTCACTACTCCACTGGTAATTTATGAAGGACTATATGGTATATGCATTTTTCTGGCACTTAGATGTGCACACATGCCAGCTGTCTGGCTGGTGTAAATTCTTGAGCCTAAGTGCATGTAGATACCGGGTAATGTTAGTATTCTCTAAAAGAAAGTAAGCAACAACTTTCTTTTGTAGGTTAGGCACCTATCAGGTACTCTCTGCGCATCTATATATAGGATCAACT
Source organism: Microcaecilia unicolor (assembly GCF_901765095.1). Classification (NCBI taxonomy): domain Eukaryota; kingdom Metazoa; phylum Chordata; class Amphibia; order Gymnophiona; family Siphonopidae; genus Microcaecilia; species Microcaecilia unicolor. The sequence continues at coordinate 225,044,774 of NC_044033.1, read as the reverse complement.
AAAATAAATATTTTTCAGGTGCAGATAGGCTAGAATAACTGCTATACTTAGAAAACATCCGCTGCCTCAAAATGACCAATTAACTACATGTAGTGCAGTCTGATATACAGCAGGGAAAAGGCCTCAAAGAGCTTACAGATATGAATTTATCTGTTGAAGCTAAATCGGATCAAAAGATCCTGCCTTCATCATTGGCCAAAAACCCTATGATGTACTGTCTCTCCTGCTGGTGTAGCTCATATGTAATCCACTAATCCTTTGTGTAAATAAATATTTCAATATACAAGCTTATAGTAAGCAGCGCCACTTATCTTTATGTTGGTGCTTCTGAACCGTGTTGCCATGCTGAACTCCACTCTCCTTCTTTCATGCGCCGAGCCGACATTGACCAGCATTTCGAATGGCTGCTTCAGGGCCTCGGTATCACACTTGCTTTACTGCTTATTCCTTCTGAGCTCTTCTGCCTCACTGCAAACTGGGTGTTTCTTCCCTTCACCAGCAGACTACCAATTGGCTCCAGATGCTTAATTGCCTTGTGGTTCTGAGATCTACCTGCTCTCTTCCAGACTGCTTGTCCCCCATCAGGCATTGTCTGTCGGCTCTGCAGCCGCTCCTCTCGCCTCTCAGGTCACTGCCCCTGGAGTAGAACCCGGAGGAGCACTGCAACGTGAGAGGCGAGAGGAGCGGCTGCAGAGCCGACAGCCAATGCCTGATGGCTGCCTGCGGTGCCACGCTTGCTTTTTACTTTCAACATTTTTATTGATGAATTTCAAATTTAAACATACAATCAGTAAAGCCAAAGTAAAACAGACCTTCATCGACCTTTTATCAATATGACCCTGCCCCCCCCCCTCAAAATTGTACCAAACTAGCGACAAATGCAGTGTCTATGAATCCCACCAAATCAAAATACCCCTATCAATATGCTTTACATTGCTTTTTTATACACAACGCCATCTATACGCATGTTATACCGTGAGGATTCTTCAGACCATTCCACATATTAACCCCTCCCCATCCCCACCTCCCTTCCCTCCCACCCATTCTATATCAACCTATACATACCCATGACTTTCCATATGCCTTCTATCCCATAGAACTCCCTCCCCTAAGTCAGCCTTTACTTAAATCATCCAATGGTTCAATACAAGCATCTTGATTTTCCAGTAAACTCACTTGTCTCCTATTATCCCCACGCTTGCTTTTAAAAAACAGCTGTTTTTGTAGCGGCTGGACTTGGCAGGTCTGTGTTGGGTGGGCGGGCCTGGAGGGAAAGTGGCTGGGCCTGGGTGGCGACCTTGGGGAGATGGGGAGAGAAAGAGGAAAAACAGATGGAAGGATGGAGAGAGAGACACGATGGAAGGATGGGGAGAGAAAGGGGGAGAGGATCCTGAGGGGGTCCTGAGACCAGAGAGGGGGTGTGGAAGGGGGTCTTGAGACCACAGGGGGGAGGGAGGGGGTCCTGAGACCAGAGGGGAGGGGTGGTCCTGAGAGCAGAGTGGAGGGGGTCCAGAGACCTGAGAGGGAGGGAGGGGGGAGAGGGTCCTGAGACCAGAGAGGGAGGGGGAGGTATCTCTGTCACACACACACACACTCTCTCTCACAGTCAGTGTCTTTCTCTCTCACATACTGTCTCTCACACACTCTTTGTCTCACACTGTATCACATTCACTCTCTATGTGTCACACAGTCACTCTCAAACACTCTCTCAATCTCATACACTTTCCCAGTCTCACAGAGAGTCTGTGTATCGCACACATACTCTCACACTCTCACACATACTCTCTCTCTCTCACACACTCTCTCACAGACACACTCGCACCCACACTCACTCTCTGTCACACAAACACACACTCACACATTCACCCTCTCACACAGTCACTCTCACACACACTCCGAGGAAAACCTTGCTAGCGCCTGTTTCATTTGTGTCAGAAATGGGCCTTTTTTACTAGTATAATATATAGCACATAATATATTATACTGATACAGTTTAGAACTTGCTGCCAACCCAGAAATTTATTAGTAAACCAAGGGGCATATTTTCAAAGCACTTTGGGAGGCTAAGTTCCATAGGTTTCTATGGAACTTTGGGAGGCTAAGTGCTTTGAAAATGAGCCTCCAAGTGACCTAGAGTCAGATTGAGAAGCTTCCCAGTTGTGAAGACTTGTGATAATCACACACTGCAGGACTGATATATGAAATAATAATATTAACCAGGGCGGGAGATGTCATCCAAATAGAAGAGCATCTGGATGGAAGAGATATTAAAACAAGAATGACGAGAGCCATTAAATGCCCACGAGAGGTTTAGTTCTCAAAAGACAGATTTATCAAGGAAAATGTTTCTGTTTCAGTGTAAGAAAAAGTTAAAGGAGACCCCAGGAGTCTACCAAAACCCCTTTGGAGTATTTTACATATTTGCTTAGGTTTTAGGCAGCATATAAATGTGCCAATAAAAAATCTCTCTATATAAAACGCACCGCCAGCGTTCTAATGAAGCCAGAAGTCTCCAAGTTCTAAGTTTGTAGTTGTGTAGATCACTGTTTGCCCATGAGTGTCTGCCCCGCCCTTGCGTCACAACGTGATGACGTCGAGGGCGGAGCACTGACACCGAATCGCATTGCTTACCCGTTGCTACTCCACGAAACGTGATGACAGACGCATCACGGACCTATGACAACGACCTGCATGAAAAAAGGAAGGAGTATCAGCATCTGACAATGAAGGAATCACAGAAATGTTGCCAGGCAACGGAAGGAGACGTCAGACGCATGACGGACTAATCACGAGCAACTGCATGGGAACAAGAGAGGAGAATGAGCAGCACAACCGATCACTTTCTCTGCAGCACGGAGACGGGGAACATCGCTGGAAGGAGAATACTATTTGGATGCCCATGCTCCTGCTCTCGGTATGTGACGGCGCAAACAGACACCCAGAAACACAGTTGCAGCCTCCCTAAAAAACGCCCTCCCAGACAAAACTACCCACTGTCCCAACGTTCCCGGCACCTCAGCCAACCTCCCTCCAAGTTACACACACCCACAAAAGTACTGCATCATAATGGCGCTGCAAACACACACCCAGAAATCAACTTGCAGCCTCCCTAACAAACATCCTCCAACACACAACTAGGGAGGGGGGGACCCTGGAACTCGGAGGGTGGGGGGACCCTGGAACTGGGAGGGAGGCAGGGAGGGGGGACCCTGGAACTTGGAGAGGGGGACCCAGCAACTTGGAGGGAAGGGGAACCCTCGAACTTGGAGGGAGGGGGGACCATGGAACTGGGAGGGAGGGGACGACCCTGGAACTCGGAGGAAGGGAGGGAGGGAGGGAGGGGAGAGACGGCCCTGGAACTCGGAGGGACGGAGGGAGGGAACGGCCCTGGAACTCGGAGGGAGGGAGGGAGGGTGAGAACACATTTATCCTAATAATCCCTTTCAAAACATTAATTGCAGAAAGGCAATACTTTGCTAGCGCCCGTTTCATTGGTTTCAGAAATGGCCCTTTTATCCTATTTACAAATATTTTTACTCCTTTTCCCACAGTTCTTCCACCACAGGAGAATGAGACGCAGAGCTTGCTCTCCCCTCTGTTTCCCAGCACTTCCTGCACCCTATTTCCTTCTCTTCCTTTTCTTCAGCAGGAAGAACACACTTTGCGCACGATACAGTAAATGGCACCCAAACTTAGGATCCACACTAAGCTGGATTTTTTAGAATACTGTCTTAGGGGCCCTTTTACAAAGGTGCAGTAGGCTCTACATGTGTGCCAAAATGAGACTAGTGCCAGGCTAGCGCTCCCTCCTGGCGGTAATTTCTGATTTGGTGCACGCCTATACTGCCGGGACAAATTATTTTTTTATTTCCGACCACAGGAGGTGTTTGCAGGGTTAATCTGCAGTTGGCGTGCGCCGACCGGTCACCGCACATGTAGCGGGTGAGCCCTCACCGCTAGATCAATGGGTAGTGTTAAGGGGTCAGGCTGTAAATAGGCCCTTTTTCCAAGATGTGATAAAAACTGGCCTTGTGCACGCCAAAAACACATGCCCACACTACCGCAGGCCACTTTTTTGCCATGGATTAGTAAAAGGACCCCTTAGTGTGCATTTTGCGTCTCACTATGGGGGTCAGCATTTATGCCTGCCAAAACCTGGTGCCTAATTTATGGCACTTGGGCGCACATTCTTTAACATTGTACCTAACTTCTGGGAATGCCCCTCCCATGGTCATGCCCCTTTGGAGTTGTGTGCTATGAAATTTAGGCACATGTTATAGAATACGATGCAGGGCAGATCACGAGTAAATCCGAATTAATGCCAATCAATGTCAATAATTGATTGGTATCGCCTGATTAATTAAGTTAAGTGCAGATTTGTGTTGACCCTATATAGTTTATGGACTATTGTTTATAATGTTGAAGTGTCACCATGGAGTAATGGTGCCACCATGTGGTCACCTAATGAATTGCAGCTCTTAGGGATATTTTTGTTGTTTTGTAATTGTCTGCCTCTGTATTTTCCAGATAACTTGATCTATGGCAACAAACGTTTTGGGATAGGTGTAGCTATATAAAAGTTAGAGAGCCAAAATAACATTTTCTCATTAGGCTTAAGGATCTAGTCCCAAATTTGAAAAAAAAAATTGTAGAAAGGTAGATGGTGGGATTTCCCAGGAGTCTGTGCTGAGACCACTGCTTTTTAACATATTTAAAAATGATCTAGAGATGGGAATAATAAGTGAGGTCATTTAGGAGCCCTTTTACTAAGCTGTGCTAAAAGGTGGACTGCGCTATGACTAGTGGGGTTTCCCACACGTTGAGTCCTCTTTTAGCACAGCTGTAAAATGACAGCTTTTCTACTTCTTCAATTAATGACCATGCACTAATTTCCCAATTTGCATGTTGTCATTACTTCATGAGCCCTTACTGACACCTATTTAGATGGTGGAAAGAGCTGATGAGCTAACCATACGCTAATCGATAGGGGTACAGCAAATTAACTGCTCTGATTAGCACTGGGCTCACCTACTCTCCAGCCCAAAACATGCCCCTGACACTAAAGTATTTGTTAGCATGTTGGAAGCATGCGCAGATGCCAACACTACCGCAGGCAGTGCTTTTTTTTGTAGAAAAAAAGGTGCCAGTACTCATTATGGGCGGGGTCACCACATATGGCTCCACCCCTATGATAGCCACACCCACATTAGCCACACCCCTTACACCAGCCATGCTGCATATAAACAGACATCATTGAAACTAGTATAGGAGAAAAAAATAACATGATTTTTTTTCATTATAAATCATTTCTGTAAGCTGTTACAGCTCCAGTATACCTAGTGCAAAATAAGACAGCAGATGTAAATTCTCAAATTGGACATATTCCAAACACTAAAATGAAAATAAAATGATTTTTTTCTACCTTTGTTGTCTGGTGAGTTTGTTTTTCTATCCATATTGGTCCCAGTCTCTGATTCTGCTGCTCTCTATCTGTTCTCTTAACTCCGTTTCCAGGGCTTCCTTTCCATTTATTTCTTTACTTTCCTCCTTTCTTCTTCATTTCTTGCCCTACATCCATAAGTAAAAGCTCAGTCCTCCTCTGTGGAATTGACGGGAGGAGGTATAACGTGGATCCAGCTTTTGCCTATTTTCTCCATATGCAGTTTTTCTTCCCCCTGCCCTCCCCTCCATCCACCCATGTCAGCAACCCTCTTCTCTCCCCCTGCCCCCCCTGCAGCCACCCATACCCAGCGATTGTCCTCTATCCCCTGCCCCCCTCCAGCCACCCATACCCAGCGACTGTCCTCTCTCCCCTGCCCCCCTTCCAGCCACCCATACCCAGTGATTGTCCTCTTTCCCCTGCCCTCCCTCCAGCCACCCATACCCAGAGATTGTCCTCTCTCCCCTGCCCCCCTCCAGCCACCCATACCCAGTGATTGTCCTCTCTCCCTTGCCCTCCCTTCAGCCACCCATACCCAGCGATTGTCCTCTCTCCTCTGCCCCCCCCCTCCAGCCACCCAGGCTCTTCAGTGGATTCTTTGGGACAGGCAGGAAAGATCTCCAGTCTTTCCTGCCCGCTGCCAGCACTGACTCTCCCACGGCGCTACTGCATCGCTCTTCAAAATGGCTGCCGAGACTTACAAGGGCAGCCTCCAAGACTTCACCAGAAGTCTCGCAAGGCCGCCGCTGGAAGTCTCAGTGGCCATTTTTAAAGAGGGATCTGACAGCGGGGGAGGGTCAGCGCCGGCAGCGGGCAGGCAAGACTGGGGATCTTTCCTGCCTGCCCCAAAGAATCCACTGGACAGCTGGACCTCACAAAGAAGGTGCTGGTATGCAGTACCGGCGTGTACCGGCACAAAAAAAGCACTGACCGCAGAACACCTGAGCGCTCTCCACTGTGATGTATTTCCCAGACATTAAGCACACATTTGTGCCCACCACCACTTAGTAAAAGGACCTTTCAATTTCATAATGACACAAAGTTATTCAAAGTTGTTAAATCGCAAGAGGATTGCGAAAAATTGCAAGAGAGAACAAGTGTAAAGTGATGCAGGTAGGAAAGAGGAACTCAAATGATAGCTACTTGATGCAAGGTTTCTATACCAAACTCTATAGTAAGTCTCTTTCACTATACATTCAGTTAGCTAATCTGTTTATTTCATTGCCAGAGAGACCTGACTCTTAATCCAAATGATTCTCTTTAATGCAGTTGATCACAAAAATAAGGAAAAACATACAGTTACATTGAGATGCACTGTAATAAGAGTTCTGCCATTACAGATTTGAGTCTGTTTCTGTTAGAGATGTATTGTTAATGCAGTCTGTGTTAGTAACAACAGTTCTCAGTGCTGTATAGAATCTGTGTGCAGGGTTGCCATATATAAAAAAAAAATTCCCACACAAAACCGCTCGAAACCCGCCCAAAAACCGCACACACCCCACCCCCGATGTCATCACCCCGCCCCTTCCGTCATCACCCCCACCCCCGCCGTCATCAGCCCCGCCCCTTCCGTCATCACCCCCGCCCCGCCGTCATCAGCCCCACCCCTTCCGTCATCACCCCGCCCCCGCCGTCATCAGCCCCGCCCCACCCTTATCGCCCCGCCCAATACGTCACCTCGCCCCGCCCAATACGTCACCAAACCCCGCCTCTGTTGCCATTAGCCCCACCCCCCACCGGCCGAAAAACCGCCCAAAACCCGCACAGAAAAAAAAACAAGCCCAAAAAACCGCAACCCGCCGCGGGCAAAAGTTTCCCGCGGCGGGTTGCGGAAAACCGCCCATCTGGCAACCCTGTCTGTGTGTGTCAGTGTAATGCCAGTCACAGTTCACAGGGTGTACTTCCTGTCTTTGGATAGCATGAAGATATAGGAAGTGCCCCCTCCCTTCTTATAAGTGAGTCTGTTAGAGAGCAGAGCAGCCTGGAAAGAAAATGTGTGCTCTGAACTCTCCATTTTGTTATGACCACTTGTTTTGCATTAAATGTTTGTTCTTGAAATCAGCTCTCTGTTTTGTCAATAACGCTGCAGAAGTGACTCAGTTAACAGGTTATGGGTCCAGACCTGAAGCAGAGAAATGAAGATTTCAGCAGAAAGGTATTATAAAGTAAAAGGCTCTCCAGAACAATGCACGGCAGCCATGGGCAATGCTTCAGAGCAGTTCAAAGTACCACAGCGCACATACCAGAATTATCAGATATGGAAATTCAGAGTGAAAAAAGACAAGGTATGTGGACATGTGCAGAGAAGCCTAAGCCTGATCCTGTTACTCAAGTTTGGCCGGAGAGAGACCTCAAGGCTCAAAGTGTTAGAGATCATCAGATCGTTCATATCTGCAAATGTGAGACTGCCAGGCATACGTGGCTGGAACTACAGAAAGTGCATGAGGGACAAAATTTATGTAATAAACTTTACTTAATCAGACAACTGTATCAGACTAAGCTAGAGGAAGAGCAATGCATGCAAGATTATATAGACCGTGTTTTAGACATGGGGAAGAGACTCAGAGGTATTGGTGAAGACATTAAAGATTTTCATATTGCAGCTTTATTGCTCAGTGGATTGCTAAACTGCTATGATGTACTAGAGACTGCTTTAGATGCAAGACCAGATCATGAACTTACTTTCGAGTATGTTAAAGGCAAGCTTCTGTATGCATATAATCTCAGGGCTGAAAGAGCAAGTGCTGGCAATAAATCCAGTGGCATTCCTAGGGGCACTGACACCCGGGGCGGATCGCCGATGCGCCCCGCCCCCCGGGTGCAGCGCCCCCCCCCCCGTTCAGCGTGACCCCACCCCCGGCGAAAGGACACCCCCCCCACCCTGGTGAAAGAACCCCCTCCCCCCAGGTGCACGCCGCTGGGGGGGGGGGGCGGGATGCCGCGCGCCGGTCAGCGTCGTTTGTTTCCATGCTACCTCTGCCCCGGAACAGGAAGTAACCTGTTCCGGGGTAGAGGGAGAGCATGGAAAATAGAAGTTGCTTACCTGTAACGGTAGTTCTCCTTGGACAGATGATCTTACAGCCACACAAGTGAAGTTACTCCCCCATGACGTAACGGACCCGGACATATAGCAAAGCTTAAAGCTTTAATTGAAATGCAGTTTACTACGCCTGCGTGCAGCTTCCCGCCATATCTCCCCCCCATAACCCCTCAGAAGTCACCGCCCCTTTCCAGTTTGGTAAAAAAGCTAGCGGCAACTTAAGGGAGGGTTGGGAGGGATTGTGTGGCTGCAAGATCATCTGTCCAAGGAGAACTACCGTTACAGGTAAGCAACTTCTATTTCTCCCTGGACAGATTTCTCTTGCAGCCACACAAGTGAAGATTCCCCAGCTCCACAGGTAACAGGTGAACAAGACGCCCCTGCGGGCATACATGGTACTGTAAAAGGAACAGAAGAAAAAAGGTAAAACTGGTACCTGTGAGAGGAGGAGGTGGTAGTTGACGCCTCAGGACACAGAAGACAGGACCGCCTGGCCGAACGCCGCATCAGTAGCTGAAGCGGTATCCAGGCAGTAATGTTTCACAAAAGTGTGCACAGTGGACCACGTAGCTGCTCTGCAAATATCCTGCAGGGAAGTTCGTTGCAGATGAGCTTTCGTGGCCGCCATGGCCCTCAGATTATGAGCTGTAACATGCGGAATCTGTGAGGGAGTGGCTGCGGCGAGCTGGTAGCATAAGGTGATACAGTTCGCAATCCACTGGGATAGAGTCCCCTTGGTTACCGGCCTTGAGCAGTGAGGGGAGCGGAGTGAAAGGAATAATTGAGAAGGCCTATTGGTGCCTTTAGTTCTATTCAAGTAGATGGTAAGGGCTCTCAGGCAATCCAGCGTATGAAATCTCTTATGGTCCTCGGAAACATGTGGAGGAGGAAAGAAGGTAGGCAGCATGATGATTTGATTGAGATGGGAAGGTGAGACCACCTTCGGTAGAAACTTCGGATGAGTACGGAGCACAGCCTTATCGTGTAATAGTTGAGTATAGGGTGGATAGTGGACGAGAGCCTGGATTTCGCCGATGCGCCGTGCCGAAGTCAACGTGATCAAGAACAGTGTTTTCCAAGTGAGATATTTGAGGTCGGTAGACTGAAGTGGCTCAAATGGAGAGGCTGTGAGTGCATTGAGTACTAGGTTAAGGTCCCATGCCTGAGTTGGAGGGCGAATGGGAGGATAGAGATGCATGAGTCCTTTGAGAAAACGTTTCACCACAGGGTGCTGCATGAGGGATAAGTCATCCACCGGGTCATGGAACACCGAGAGAGCTGAGAGATGGAGCCGGATGGAGGAGTAAGACAGCTGTGACTCTGAAAGATGGAGCAGGTAATCCAAGACGCGGGAGAGAGAAGCGTTGGCAGGGTGGAGGTGACGGCCGGAACACCAGCTAGAGAAACGCTGCCATTTTGCATTGTAAGACTTGAGAGTAGAGTCCTTCCTGGACGCGAGGAGGACCCTCAGCACTCCGTGTGAGAACATCAGGCTGGAGTGGGGCTGATCCGCCAGGCCATGAGGCGGAGGGATGTGAGGTTTGGGTGCAGAAGACTGCCCTGCTGCTGTGTGAGAAGGTCCGGTTCCAGCGGCAACGGAAGTGGAGGGCATGTCGTGAGGTTCAGGAGAGCCGTGAACCAGGCTTGTCTCGGCCAGTATGGAGCTATTAACAACAGAGATGCTCCGTCTGACTTGGCCTTTTGGATTGTCTTGGAGATGAGAGGGATTGGAGGAAATGCATAGAGGAGGCCTTCTGTCCACGGAATGTGAAAGGCATCTTCTGCCAGTCTGCGCTGACTGGGAAACTTGGAGCAGAATCTGCGACACTTGGCGTTGAGTGGGGATGCGAAGAGATCGACGAGAGGGTGACCCCACTTGTCGAACAGATCTTGCGTAACAGTGGTCTTGAGTGACCACTCGTGCGGTTGTAGTTTCCTGCTGAGTGAGTCTGCCAAGGTATTCTGCACTCCGGGCAGGTAGGAGGCTGAGATGGTGGACCGAAGCTTCAGGACCACCTGCCAGAGATGTAGAGCTTCCCGGCACAGCTGTCGGGAGCCGGTGCCGCCTTGCTTGTTGACATAGTACATGGCCACCTGATTGTCTGTCTGCACATGAATCCGCTGTTGCGAGAGGTGTGGCTGAAAAGCTTGAAGCGCTAATCTGATGGCTCGCAACTCTAGCAGGTTGATACTGTATGTCATTTCTTTGGGCGTCCAAAGTCCTTGAGTCATGTAGGAGCCCAGATGCGCTCCCCACCCTTGCTTGGAGGCGTCGGTTGTTAGATAAACGGACGGCAGGGGAGGCCGGAAGGGCATACCCTGGAGGAGATGGGGGGCGTGGGCCCACCATTGCAGCGAGGTCTTTAGACTGGGAGAGAGCGGTATCTTTGCAGATAGCGGTTGAAGAGCTTGGATCCACTTGTCCCGGAGGTGCCACTGTAGGGGTCTCATATGGAGCCTGGCTAGCGGAAGTACTGGAATGGTAGCTGCCATGTGGCCCAGAAGCACGAGTAACGTTCGGGCAGAGGTGACTGAGACCTGGGTTAGGTGGGCGATGAGGATGGAAATCCGTGTGGCCCTGTTGAGAGGCAAAAACGCTAACATCTGCGGGGTCTGGAGGACCGCTCCTATGAACTCGAGATGTTGCGTGGGAATGAGGTGAGATTTGTCCAAGTTGATGAGGAATCCCAGAGTCTGGAGAAGTGAGGTGACCTTGTCTAGAGAGTGGAGGGCCTCCTGAGCAGTTGGCGACGCGATGAGCCAGTCGTCGAGGTAAGGGAAGATCGTGACCCTTTGCTGGCGAAGGTGAGCGATGATGGTGATGACACATTTTGTGAACACTCGTGGTGCTGAGGAGAGGCCGAAGGGAAGGACTCGGAATTGATAGTGGTGAGAGTGGACTTGAAAACGCAGGTAACTTCTGGACGCTGGGTGGATTGGGATGTGGAGATATGCATCCTGCAGGTCCAGGGACACGAGCCATGCGTTCTGATCGAGCAGTGGCAGAATCATTTGGAGAGTCGTCATGCGGAACTTTTCTTTTTTGAGAAATTTGTTCAGGGAGCGTAAGTCCAGAATAGAACGCAAACCGCCGTTCTTCTTCTGAATAAGAAAGAACCTGGAATAAAATCCTGTGTTCTGGGAACATTCTGGTACCGGTTCGATTGCCCTGATGCGCAGGAGGCGGGAAATCTCGTCGTGAAGTAGGTGGACGTGAGACGAAGGAACCTGTGAAGTGACTATGCGGGGGAGAGGTGGGGGGGTCGTAAAGTGAAGTAGGTACCCCTGGTTGACAATGGAGAGGACCCACTTGTCTGATGTTATAGGGGGCCAATGAGGGGCAAAAAACTGAAGACGACCTCCCACCGGTAGCTGCATAGCCATCTGCTTGTCAAAAAGAGGATAAGGGTTTGGGCGCCGTTGAGGGCGCTGGTTTGGATGTCCTTCGCTCACGATATGCTTTCTTAGACTGCTGAGGTCTATGTTGCTTGTTGTTAAACCTGTAGTTTGTGTTGTATTTATTGAAGGGGTACTGTCGCCGAGGTTGATACCTCCTCTTAGGCGTGCCATAGGACGAGCGATGAAAGGAGGACCTGGGCTGATTGATGTTGTCCTCTTCCAAGGTGTCCAGAGTGGTGCAATCTTGTTTGATGTTGTCGATGATATCCTTAACTCCGTCACCAAACAGGTTATCCCCTGTGCAGGGAGCATCAGCCACTCTGTTATGAACGTCCTCCCTTAGGCCGGATGCTTTTAGCCACGCTAACCGGCGTGTGGAAAGGCCTACCGCGGCCCCTCGAACCGACGTGTCATATGAGTCGTGGGCGGCTCTAATTAGATTGGTGGCGGATTCTTCCAGATTTTGAAGCAGTGGCCGGAATTGAGGTTGTAGTGTCGCAGGGAGGGAATCCAGTGCTCGTGAGAAGTTGTCTAGTATGGTGAATTGGTAGTCGGTGTAATGGAAGATGTGAAGCCCTATGCGGGCATTGAGCATGGAGCTTTGATACATCTTCTTACCCATGAGATCCATGAGCTTCATGTCTTTCGTTGGTGGAAAATTTGAATGGTCTCGTGAGCTTTTGTGTTTACGCATGGCGGACTGGACCACTATGGAGTGGTGAGATAGTTGTGGTTTACCGAAGCCCCAAGTATCTTGGACTTTGTATTTTGTATCCAAACTCTTCTTGGTGGGGAGAGATGTTAATGGGGTAGACCACACTAGCTTGTGCTGGTCCGCCAACACTTCGTGCAAAGGCAACGCGATAATGTCTTTCGGTGCCTCCTTATAGCGCAGAGCCTGTAATTTTTTGGATCGGGGATCCGGTTGAGAAGAGGAGGAAATATCCAAGGCTGATGCCAATTTCATGAGAAATTTTGGATAGGAAGTATCCTCTGGTTGAGATGATTTAGATGGTAGCGGGGGAGAGGGGTCAGAAGGTAGACCCGGAGAGCCCGCGAGGAGATCGGAGTGGGCGTCAGGAGAGGATGATCTGGAGCATCTCTGAGATGGGGGTGGGGAAGAGCCAGAGTCTGAAAAATTGTCTGCAGCCAGAGAGTCTGAAAAGGACTCGGAGCGTGAGCGCTGCCGAGGGGCTGGTCGATCCGGGGGCGAAAACCCTGCCGCCGCCGGACGTGGTGGCTGCTGGCTGGTCGTGGGGTGCTGTTGAGCTGAGAGATTGTGATTAGCCAAAAAAGCACGCAGCAGATGGAGAATATCCTGGTTTGATTGGGACAGTGGCATAGAGGAGAAATCCGCAGGAGAGACTGCTGTCTGAATTCCTGAATGGTGGTGAGGAGAGAGTATCGCCTGTTTGTCCTGTGGAGAGAGAGGCATTGCCTGAGCCAGAGCAGGAGGAGAGGTGTCAGAGAAGTGCTTTGTAGCAGTCTGCAACTCAGGAGGGGAGGAGTAACCCTGATGGAGTGAAGCAGGGGAGGAGCTGTGGCTGTGATGCACCAGGTGGGCGGAGCCAGCCGTGTGATGCGATGAGTGGGAGGAGCCAGCTTTGTGATGCGAGTGGGAGGAGTCCTGACGGTGCCGACGAGCAGAGGAGGAGCTGCTTCGGTGCCGAGGTGCAGGAGAGAGGTGTTCTCGGTGCCTATGGCCAGGGGAAAGGCTCTCCCGGTGCCGAAACTGATCGGAGGCACTGTCCCGGTGCCGAGGAGGCAGTGGAGAGGAGGTGCTTCGGTGCCCAGAACGACCATGCTGGTTTTTGTCAGCGGATGGTGTTTGCTGGGGTTGAGTCTGAGCACCGACAACTAGTTGGAGTTGTGGTGGCAGAGACTGTTGCCTTTTGCTAGGCAAGGCACTCTCCGGGGGTTCCTCACAGTGCCGTTTTTTACTCTTGGCTTTCTTACCCGACTGCTGAGGTAAGTCCTGTACTGCTTTCAGTTTCAAATGTCTTATCTGCCTCGTCCGAGGGAGCATGGCTGCACATTTCTCACAGCTGGAGTCTAAGTGCGTCGTGCCTAGGCAGTGGACGCACAGGTCATGCGGGTCTGTGAGGGACATTTTATTGGTACAGCGTGAGCAGCTTTTAAATCCATGTTTCTTCGCCGACATGGTTGGGAAGAGGAGGGCTGCTAAATTAAATTGTTTGATAATTTTTGAGAGAAAGAGAGATTAGAAAAATAACAAAAGAAAAAAATAAACGCGAGAGCTGCACTAACGATTTATCAACGGGTCTGACCGCCAGAGCGGGAAGAATAAAACTGGAAAGGGGCGGTGACTTCTGAGGGGTTATGGGGGGGAGATATGGCGGGAAGCTGCACGCAGGCGTAGTAAACTGCGTTTCAATTAAAGCTTTAAGCTTTGCTATATGTCCGGGTCCGTTACGTCATGGGGGAGTAACTTCACTTGTGTGGCTGCAAGAGAAATCTGTCCAGGGAGAACAAACGACGCTGACCGGCGTGCGGCACCCCCCCAGCGGTGTGCATCCGGGGCGGACCGCCCCCACCGCCCCCCCTTGGTACGCCACTGAATAAATCCACTGCTACGCCACTGAATAAATCCACTGCTGAAACACCTTTACGCACGCAGGCCTGTAAATATAAGGGCCCTACAGGGAACTATGAAACCAGAGAGTGCTTTTTTTGCAGAAAGTCTGGTCATCTAAATGCAGACTGCAAAGTGTGGAAAGCTAGAAAAAAACAGAGTTCTAAGCAGAAAGATAAAAAGGCTGTGAGGAAGCCTGAAAACAATTCTAAGATTGAGTTTGCTTTAAGCACTGGTGCAAATGCTGTTTCATTAAAGGCATGACGTATTGATTCAGGTGCTGCAAGTGATATGAAAAATTATAACAATATCTTCACTTACTATAAGAAGACTAATGATGAATGCATTGCTACAGCTGATGGTCAGTGTATGATCTCTCAAGGAGTGGGGGAAGGGTATGTCCAGCCTTTACACTGTGGGATCATCCAGGGTTCTATACTTTCACCTCTTCTTTTTAATCTTTTTCTTAGTCCGTTGGCCATTTTCATCCCATCTAAAGGTATATCTGCCTCCTTTTATGTTGATGATATCCTCTTACTTTACCCTGAATTTAGACCCACTTCAGGACTGTTTAAATTGTGTAGCTTGGTTATTCGATCACAGATTAGTACTTAATAAAGATAAAACTGTTGCATTCTGGATCACAGGCCACTTGTCTTCTCCAACAAACACTCTTTCATTGTTCGTTAATCCTGTAGAGCCAGTTGAATCATTTAAATGTCTTGGAATTATACTTGATTCTAAGTTATCCTTTGCTCCACAAGTTTCTCAGTGATACAAAGCTAGCTTTTTCGTTCTCCATCAGTAGCGCTCAGCTTTCCCTTTGTTTTAAATTTACTACTTAGTAGCTTCAGTGCATGCCCCCTAGTCCTAGTATTTTTAGAAAGAGTAAACAAGCAATCCACGTCTACCCATTTCACTCCACTCATTATTTTATATACTTCTATCATATCTCCCTTCAGCTGTCTTCTCTTCAAGCTGAAGAGCCTAGCCACTTTAGCCTTTCTTCATAGAGAAGTCATCCCAGCCCCTTTATCATTTTCGTCACCCTTTTCTGTACCTTTTCTAATTCCACTATATCTTTTTTGAGATGCAGGGACCAGAACTGCACACAGTTTACAAGGTGCGGTCGCACCATGGAACAATACAAAGACATTCCATATCATCATGCTGATCAATCCATAGACTGGTGGGTTGTGTCCATCTACCAGCAGGTGGAGATAGAGAGCAATCCTTTTGCCTCCCTATATGTGGTCATGTGCTGCCGGAAACTCCTCAGTATGTTCTCTATCTCAGCAGGTGGTGGTCACACACAGCAGCAGCTCTGGCTAGGTCTCCAAGCCTAATTTTTAGGTTTTGTTGAGTACCTGGGGTTGAGGGCTCTTCTTGAGCAAGTGCAAACCTGGTGGTGCCAGGTCCCTCCTTTTCTCCCCCCTCCCGCTGGCTCCGTTAAAAAAAAAAAAAAATTTTTTTTGACGTCCTTAAGGGCGTTTATTTCAACGTTTATTGCAGCTGCTCACTGGGACACCAGTTCGTTACAGCTCGGAGCGAGAAGCAGGTAATTTTACCTTTTTATAGCGGGCAGGGGGTTCCCCGTTCGGTCTCCACGTGGCTTATGGTGTCAGAGGGCGAGGGCGCGATGATTCGCTCCCCGGACCGCGTGGGTGCGTCTAGCGGGGATGCGGGGATTTCAAAACCTGAATCGCCTTTGTTAGGCATCAGTTTGGAGTCCGGTCAGTGTCCCGGTTCCTCCTCCGGTGCGGCGGTTTTTCCCACCATAAGCGCCCATCCCCCGCTGCTCGCCCACTCCATGTTGGCCGGCCACTCTGCTTGGACGGCTTCTTCTTGGGCCGCCCTCGAGCTGGGAGACGTTAATACTCACCGCCACCCCGCTCCCAAAACGGATCCCGGTAAGTTTTTAACCCCCTGGGGGTTACAATTCCATCAAATATTAGGCCAGTAGATATGAGTGTTGGTCATGTATCCGCCCGGGTTCTTGAGGTGCAAGATATATCTCAGGATAGTCTTTACCTGACAGCGTTTTTGGAAAAATCAGATACAGAAACTGTGACTCGTATAACTCTCCTTGTAACTTTTGTTTTTTTGCAAGATAAAGACCATATTATAAAAATTTTAATTTTTGCTATAGACAGAAGCTCATTATGGGATATTTCCTGATTTAACAAAGGCTACACAGGAGTGTAGGAACAAGTTTCTTCAAATGCAGCCACAGGTTCTTTTGTAAGGGGCCAAATTTATATTATGTTTTCCATGTAAATGCTACGTAAACTATTCCTCAAAAAATGTCTTTTTTAACCCAGAGCAGTTAAAATTATTTGTAGATTCAAAGAGGCTACAGCCTCTCCCAGCTTCATAAGTAGAAGCTCAGTAGCTTGTGAGGTATCTTTGTACTAGCTGAGCTTAGTTTCTGCTTGCATTGTTGGTTTAATTTCTTCTTATTGAACCCTGGCTTCAGGGATTTATTTCTTCGTATCTGGATCCCTTTCTCTTCCTCTTTTGTGGACTGATGAGCACTATTTTTTTCTTTTGATCCTATATAATAATTTGCACCTCAGTTTGGATGCCTGGGTTCGTAACACACTTCCCATTGGTCCGCCCTGGAGATGATGTCAGAGGGCGGACCAATGGGAAGTGAGAGGGAAGGGAATCCAGCACCAGCTAGCGGAGGTGAGTAGAGAATCGCCCCCTCCCTCCCCCCCTTTCTCCCTCCGAGTTCAATGCTCCCCTCTCCTCCTCGGAGGGGAGGGGGGTCCTGCAACTCGAAGGGGAGGGGTCCTGCAACTCGAAGGGGTGCCTGGATCTCGGAGGAGACAGAGGGAGGGGGACATGGAACTCGGAGGGGAGGGAGGCAGGAACTCGGAGGAGACAGAGGGAGGTAGGGAGGGGGGTATGGAACCTTGCTAGCGCCCGTTTCATTTTCTTTTACTAGTGTTTATATAAGAAGAGATGTAAGTTTCTTCTTTTTTCTTGTTTATATCTAATATTTGTCTTTTTCTTTCAAGTGTAATGTTTGTTACATTTTTTGTCAAATGCAATTAAAAATAATTCTTATTGCTTAGTTTTACTTCTATTTATTAGCCTTAAATTGGACTAACACAGCAACCACATTGCTTTGTCTATGAGTACAAGACACACCCTTTCTCTGACGTTCATTTACAGGATATGAAACTGAAACTAAAGTTTTTATCCTTCTCTGAGAATCATGGCTGCTTCAAGCACTGCTGAGAGTCTGCGGGAAGAAACGTCTTGTCCCATCTGTCTGGATTATTTTACAGATCCAGTGATCACAGAGTGTGGACACAACTTCTGTCGCTCCTGTATCACTGAGAGCTGGGAGAGGATAGAAACAAACTTCCCCTGTCCGCAGTGCAGGGAAACATCTCTGCAGAGAAACCTCAGGCCTAACAGGCAGCTGGCAAATATCACAGCAGTGCTAAAAACATTTTCAGAAAGAAATCAAGCAGAAAATCTGTGTGAAAAGCATGAAGAGAAATTAAAATTGTTCTGCACAGAGGAAGAGAAAGCAATCTGTGTTATCTGCAAAGAAGGCAAGGACCACAGATCTCACAGTGTGATACCCATAGAGGAGGCTGTGCAGGAATACAAGGTGTGTGTCTAATGCTATAATGGAAGCTGTGCAGGTTTGGAAGGTGTGCAAATAGGGACTAGTATTCGACTGTGTTGCCTGCTCAGATGATAAATATAATAGCACAAGTATACACTTTCAAATTGATTAGCTGCTTAATTCTGAAAACTGGGTGCTTAAGTTAACCCCTTTGAAAATTGAGTAGGGCTGGGCACTTAAATTTAGAGATATAGGACTAGATTGTATATATTGTGCCTGAAAATCTGCGCAGACAAAAAATACGCCTAGGTTTATTCTCTAAAGTACACCTAAATTTTATAGAATAGGCTTAAATTTCTGTGCAGTGTACAGAGTATGCCGAGCGCCTGTCCATGCAACAAAATTTGGTTATGTCCATTTAGGCCATGTTTTACTTGGTATAAATTCTGATGCCTAAATTAGGCGCAGAGCGTGTGTATTCTTCAATAATGCATATAGATTTTAGAAACGCCCACGCCCACCCCGCCCATGACACCCCCCTTTTTAACTATGCAACTTAGAATTTCTATGCACCACGTTACAGAATACACTTAGCGAATTGTGTGCGTAAATCTTAATGCCAATTGATGGTGATAATTGTTTTTTAACATCCAATTAACAGCGCTGATTAGCTACTTAACCAATGAAGTTATGGGCATTGTTATAGAATAAACTTCGATTTCCACGCGGAAATTAAGGCGTGATATATAATATCCTGAGGATAGGGCCTTATATTCAAAAATTTATACTCCTTACTTTGAGAGTTATGCTCATAAACTGGCCTCTTTGAACATTTACAAGAGCTGAATGCACAAACTACTCAATATTTCACTTAAATTTAAGAGGATTAAAAGTGGGTGGTAACTGGAGGCAGGGCCGGTCTTAAGGCGAGGCGACCGAGGCGGCCGCATAGGGCCTCGCGCTCAGGGGGGCCCCGACCACCCGAGCTCCAGTCCTCCCTCCCTCGGACGGCGAGCGACGGCAGCATGGTGGGGCGGTCCGCCCCGGATGTCAGCGGGTGGGGGGTGCCCCGCTCCCGCTGCTCCCACCCTGTCCTACCTTTAAAAAAAGAACTTGGAAGCGCCGGAGGGACAGGCAGCGCCTCGCATATGCCCTGTACTAAAAATCTCTTCGACGTCATTGGGCCTTCTCACATTGAGTCCCGCCCTCCTCTAAGGTAACTTCCAATTACCGCGAGGGCGGGCGGGACTCAATGTGAGAAGGCCCAATGACGTCAAAGAGATTTTTAGTACAGGGCAGACGCGAGGCGTGGCCTGTCCCTCTGGCGCTTCCAAATTCTTTTTTTAAAGGCAGTGAGGGTGGTGGGTGGCAGGAGAATGGAGCTGGTAGGTGGGTCGGGGGGGGGACTCAGATGGGAGAAGGGTGTGTGGGGTGGGGGTTCTCAGGTGGGGAAGGGTGGGGAGGGGGTTCTCAAATGGGAAGGAGACTACTACTACTTAACATTTCTAAAGCTGAGGTGGGGAGGGGGTTCAAGGGGGTGGGGAGGGGGTTCTTGGATGGTTGAAGGGTACGGGTGGGGAGGGGACTGGGGTTCTTGGATGGGAGAAGGGGACTGGGGAGGGAGTTCTCGGATCGGATAAGGGGACGGGTGGGGAGGGGACTGGGGTTCTTGGATGGGAGAAGGGGACTGAGGTGGGGAGGGGGTTCACGGATGGGAGAAGGGGGTGGGGAGGGGGTTCTTGGATGGTTGAAGGGGACGGGTGGGGAGGGGACTGGGGTTCTTGGATTGGAGAAGGGGACTGGGGATGGGGTTCTCGGATGGGAGAAGGGGACTGGCACTGGGGTCTGAGAAGGGGCCATATGGGAAAATGGGGGTCATGCCTGGGGCTGGTGGGAAAATGGGGCATGCGTGGATCAGGTGGGAGAATGGTTCTGAAAAGGGGGGCCCTAATACAAGGCATGTGGATAAAGGGGGCTGGAACTGGGGGCTGAAAAGGAGGGTAGGTGGAATAAGGGGGCTAGTACTGGGACTGGAGGCTGAAAAGGGGCAGGGGCTGAAACTTGGGACTGGGAGCTGAAAAGGGGACAGGGAGAAGTGGCTGGGGGGCTGAAGCTCGGGACTGGTGGGAGAAAAGGGCTGGGGCTGAAATGGGGGACTGGTGGGATAGTGGGGCTGGAACTGGGGGCTGAAAAAAGGGGCGGAGAGAGGGGGCAGATCCTGAATGGGGGAGCGAGAGGGAGGGCAAACCCTGGATGGATGGGAGAGGGAGGGCAAATTGTGGATTGAAGGGGCAGAGAGAAAGGGCAGACAGTGGATGGAAGGGATAGAAAGGGCCGACAGTGAATGGATGGGGGAGAGAGAGAGGGGGCAGACAGGGGCAGATGGTGGATGGATCATGGAAGGGGCAGAGATAGAGGGCAGATGTGGATGGAAGGAGCAGGGAGAGAGGGCAGACATTGGATGGAGGGAACAACAGAGAGGGCAGACACTGGATGGCATAGAGAGACCGAAGACAGATGCTGGATGGAAGGAAGACAGTGAAAAGAAGATGAGGAAAGCAGAAACCAGAGACAACAAACTGTAAATAAAATATATATTTTTATTTTTTTGCTCTAGGATAAAGTAGTATTGTAGATGTGTTAACAAATGTTTATAATAGAACATGTAAACAAGGTAATCTTTTTATTGGACTAATTTTAATACATTTTGGCTAACTTTTGGAGAACAAAACCCCCTTCCTCAGGTCAGGATAGGATACTGTAACAGTACTATACTATATTGACCTGAGGAAGGATGTTTTGGCCTCTGAAAGCTAAATCTATTAGTCCAATAAAATGGTATTATTTTATGTTCTATATTTGTTTTATTTCTATTTGTTAATTTGTAAAGTGGTGATTGGTATTTGTTAGTTTTTTTTCAAATTTTCATCTGCTGTCTTTATATTTTGCACAGTACTAGGGGACATTTTCTGTTTCTGTGGTGTTGCATTGTATGCAGAGTCTGGCATCTTGGGGATTCAGTTTAATTTTTGTCTAAACAGAAAGTTTAAATATTACTACTTATTCTATAGTGGATTAGGGTGTATCTGTGTTTGTGAAAAAGACATGGCTTTCAGTTGGCATTGACTGTGCAGGATCGACGATCTGTACTATTCTGTCTGGTTTCATTTTACAATAGGTGAATTGATGTTCTAGTGCTCACTGTAGTGTTTTAAGATGTTTTCCTTTTCTTTGTGTGATTCGTAGAAATGACTGCTTATGGTATGGTAGAATTGCTCTATAGGTCCTGAGTGTTTTGTATTCTCAGCATACCTAGTACTGGATTTTGGAGGGGGGTGTTAAAAAATGACCGGGAGGGAGGGGGGGAAGCCCTGGAGCTGGGGGCCTTGGAGCTCGGAGGGAACAGCCCGGGAGCTTGGAGGTAGGGGCGCCCTCAACTGCTTTCCATCACGGGGACGACCAAGGTTCACGGGGGCGTGTTGGCAGTGTAGCGAAGGCGGGACTGGGGCGTTCATAGGAGATGGGTGTCCTCGGCCGATAATGGAAAAAAGAAGGGCGTCCATGACGAACACTTGGGTGACTTTGCTTGGTCCATTTTTTCACAACCAAGCATCAAAATGGTGCCCGAACTGACCAGATGACCACCGGAGGGAATCGGGGATGACTTCCCCTGATTTTCCCAGTGGTCACTAACCACCTCCCACTCTGAAAAAAACAACTTCAAAAACTTTTTGTCTTTTTTTTTCTAGAGTATGGGTGAAGGATGTCCTTTGCTATGCCTCCGTCCCTGCGATGGCAGTTGAGGACGTCCTTCCTATGCCTCCGTCCCTGCGACGGCAGTTGAGGATGTCCAAAATTTGGATGTTTCTGTGAGAAGGACGTCCATGTCTTTGGTCTGCCTCTAGTACAAAAAACAGAAGAAACCAGTCTTCGCAAGAAAATCAACAGGAAACAAAACAGCGAAGATGACTAACAAAAACAAAACCAAAATTAAAAACTAAAAACTAAAAAAACGTAATTATATAAAAAACATCAAAATTTTAAAAATAATCATAAAATATGTATTAAAAATATAAATACATAAAGATTAAAAATTACATAAAGAAGATGACATGTTGGATGTAAAAATTAAGAAGTCAACTATATTAGCCAAACGATAGCAGGGAGAAATGGACTCGACACAGCTGTGTTTCGGCCATACTGGCCTGCGTCAGGAGTCTTTTCACCGAATGCTGATTATTATATCCAATTGTGAAAGCAATATTTGTGTACGGAAATGCTGTCCGAGTTGCGGTGCCACCCGTCAGTATGGGTGAAGGATGTCCTTTGCTATGCCTCCGTCCCTGTGACAGCAGTTGAGGACGTCCTTCCTATGCCTCCGTCCCTGCGACGGCAGTAGAGGATGTCCAAATTTGGATGTTTCTGTGAGAAGGACGTCCATGCCTTTGCTCTGCCTCTAGTACAAAAAACAGAAGAAACCAGTCTTCGCAAGAAAATCAACAGGAAACAAAACAGCAAAGATGACTAACAAAAACAAAACCAAAATTAAAAACTAAAAAACGTAATTATATAAAAAAACATCAAAATTTTAATAATAATCATAAAATATGTATTTAAAAATATAAATACATAAAGATTAAAAATTACATAAAGAAGACGACATTTTGGATGTAAAAATTAAGAAGTCAACTATATTAGCCAAACAATAGCAGGGAGAAATGGACTCGACACAGATGTGTTTCGGCCATACTGGCCTGCGTCAGGAGTCTTTTCACCGTATGCTGATTATTATATCCAATTGTGAAAGCAATATTTGTGTACGGAAACGCTGTCCGAGTTGCAGTGCCACCCGTCAGTATGGGTGAAGGATGTCCTTTGCTATGCCTCCGTCCCTGTGACAGCAGTTGAGGATGTCCTTCCTATGCCTCCGTCCCTGCGACGGCAGTGGAGGATGTCCAAAATTTGGATGTTTCTGTGAGAAGGACGTCCATGCCTTTGCTCTGCCTCTGACACCCCCTTTATTTATTTGGATTTTGGATCACAAGTTGCAGCAGTGGGATTTGAACCAGCCACCTCTGGATTGCAAGACCAGTGCTCTGGAAACTAGGCCACTCCACCAGGCCAGGCCAGTCCACTCCCTTGAAATTTGGCTGTCCCTGTTGGGGGGGGGGGGGCAGTATGCAGGTCCCTGGTGGGGGAGGTATGTGTGTGTCAGCGGAGGCATAATGAAGGACGTCCTTCTTTCAAACATTTTGGACATCCTCAACTGCCCCCCCCCCAAAGGGACGGCCAAATTTCAAGGGAGTGGAGCTGAGTGGCCTAGTGGTTAGAGCACTGGTCCTGCAATCCAGAGGTCAGCATTGCAGTCAGTTGAAAGACCCCATTGGATATTAATTATGTAGAGTAACCAAAGTCTGAGAGCCTGTTTAGAAGAAATGAAATTGGAAAGATGAGAATGCTCGATAAAGACACACTTTATCATCTTCAGCTTGCCTGTACATTTACATGGGAACTTTCACAAAAAGGAGGCTCCCGTCTGCAAAACCTAAGCAGTAAAAACTTCTTGTGTCTCTTCTGTGTTGTCTTAGACATCTCCAGAAAAAGTCTCACTTTACAGTTAAAAAGCTTATCTCTTTTCTTGAAATACATCTTAAGAAGCCATTCTGAGTTCGTAGTTTCTTCTGTTACAATTTATTTGTTGTTCCTCTGCTCACAGAAATCAAATTTTCCCAGATATTTCTGTTTTATTGCACAATTTACCTTTGGAAGTATGTTTTGCAATATCCTTCCCCAAATTTAAAAGGGTGCTTAAAACATATTACTTCCAGCAGGCCTTTCCTCCAGTCGAATTTGCAGCTTGTCTGTGGTGCAACAGCTTGAACCTGATATTTCCAACAATGGTTCACATATCTATCTCATTAGATAGACTTATGATGGCTTACAGATTGTTATTAATTTTATTTTGATGTGCTGGCTTAAATATTTGAGCTTCATTTTGTAAATCAAGCCTCCTCTTGTGGATGTTTCTTGTTTGTCTTCCTTGTCGATTTCCTAGTTTATGTTGTAAGCTGCTTAGATCTTTTCTGCCTACCGCAATATCAAATAAAGATGAAACTTAAACTTGAAACTTGCATAGCGTTGGGAGTTATATAGCCCAATCTTCCTCTTTCAAAAGAGTCCCCCCCCCCCCCCCACCCCCATTCTGGTTGCTTAATTCCACTTTTGGGTGTTCGTGGCTCTAAGAAATTGCTCTTCTGGCAACTGTTGGAAGCAGGATATTGGGCTAGATGGACTTTCGGTCTTACCCAGTATTGTAATTCTTATGTTCTTATCTAGATAATCTACTCAAAAAACTTTATCAAAATTTTTGAATAGTCTGATTTCCTCCAAATTCTGTATAATTGTCTCTTTTGGTGATATTCAATAATTGGCCTTCACAACACCTAATTGTCACTATTTTCAGCTTCTGTGTGGATCTGCCCAACACCCTATTGTGTAACCTACATACCTAACTTATCTCATGTGCAACTCCAAAGTGGGCGTAGCTGTGGGAGGGGCATTCTCAGAATTTTGATGCGGTGTTATAGAATACCTGCCATTAGTTGGGTGTGAGCATTTACCCCGACTGTTGGCACCTAAAGTTAGCCACAGACGTGCGCACTGAGCTAGTAATGTATAAAGGCCGTTCCATGCATGTTTATAGAATTTGCGCTTGTCATGGAACATCCTGGTGTTTAACTTTAAGCGTCATTTATTGAATTTGGCCTGTTATTTCTGCTTTTCTTACCACCTTATATATGTCTGCAGAGCAACATAAAAGCTTCTCTCTCTTTTTTGAGCATTGATTAAAAGTTTTACACCGTACCACTGTGTTTATATTTGTGTTTATTAGGGTCAAAGCGGTATATGATAAAAACAAAACAGCATCTAGAGATCATAGTGCATGGGAAGGGGTGTACGGGATAATGAGTGATGCAAAATAAGGGAGGTTATTGAGGAGCAGAGATTTATAGACAAGAAGAAGGACTTTAAATTGAAAGCTTTATGAGAGGGAGCCAGTGCACTTTTGGTAACACAGGAGTAACTGGGTCAAACCACTGAGCCATAAATAGTAGATGGACAGAAGAGTTTTGTAGAGTCTGGAGGCAATGAAGTTGAGGCTGCGGTAGGCCAGCATATATTATATTGCAATAATCAAACTGGGATATAAAAAATGCGTTAAGTAAAGTATGAAGTGAAGAGAAGTGCAGGAAATCCGTATGGCTGTTAATGTGAATGAGGGTGGAAACAGCTACTGAGGTTGTCCTTTTTTCTAGTTAGAATACATCACTTCTATCAAGACCCTTCACTGGCTCCCTATCCGTTTTCGCATCCTGTTCAAACTTCTTCTATTAACCTATAAATGTACTCACTCTGCTGCTCCCCAGTATCTCTCCACACTCGTCCTTCCCTACACCCCTTCCCGTGCACTCCGCTCCATGGATAAATCCTTCTTATCTGTTCCCTTCTTCACTACTGCCAACTCCAGACTTCGCGCCTTCTGTCTCGCTGCACCCTACGCCTGGAATAAACTTCCTGAGCCCCTATGTCTTGCCCCATCCTTGGCCACCTTTAAATCTAGACTGAAAGCCCACCTCTTTAACATTGCTTTTGACTCGTAACCACCTGTAACCACTCGCCTCCACCTACCCTCCTCTCTTCCTTCCCGTTCACATTAATTGATTTGATTTGCTTACTTTATTTATTTTTTGTCTATTAGATTGTAAGCTCTTTGAGCAGGGACTGTCTTTCTTCTATGTTTGTGCAGCGCTGCATATGCCTTGTAGAGCTATAGAAATGCTAAATAGTAGTAGTAGTAGTAGTAGTATTTTGAAGAATTCTCATATCCTGTGTGTGTCTCCAGCATAATAGGAGGTATTTGGTGAAGTATTGCTGGTGCCCTATGTATGATACAGGATCTAAAACAGATATGGTTATTGTTCACAGGAGAAATATGAAATTCACCTGGAGCCTTTGAAGAAGAAACTGAAAGAGATTCTGAAACTTAAAACTAGTGAAGAGCAGAAAACTGAGGAGCTGATGGTAGGTGACTATGAGGCTCATTTTCAAAGCACTTAGACTAACAAAGTTCCATAAATGTTCATGTGCTGATATATAAATGTGTATGTTCTAAAATATCAAACATACAGGTTTATGTGGTAGAACACAAATGTTTTCCTAAGCTGTCCCAGAGTCCAATATCCTTTGTCAGTTGCCATTTGGTTGGGGGGGGGGGGGGGGGGACTCAGTAGACCTTCCATAATCTTTCCAGCGGAGTGCTACTCAGTACGAGCAATGGTCTGAAAACTTAGGCATCCCAGGTAGCAGATGGGAATCCCAATGTCAGTAATTTTAGACACAGATGTCAGAACCTCAGGAACGGTGAGCCCTTGGACCACAGCCAAAGCTGCGGCAGACAAGTCCCCTGTCGTGTCCGTTGCTCCCTCCGGCTTCTCCGTCTCGGGGGGCGGGAGCCGGCGTCCACCTCGGCGAGGGTCGGCGATCCGGAGGCCACGATTGCGGCCGCCGGTCTCTCGGTCGCCGGCTGTGGGGGCGGTGTTTGCGCTGCGGGAGGAGGCGGTGCTGAGGCGCGATGGCCGGCGTCCTCGTCTCTCCCGGGCGCGGGGGTCCGGAGCTCCGCCTCTGAGGTGCTGGATTGGGCAGACAGAGCCAATCAGAAGGGCTCTGTCAATAACCAGGTTCGGGTTGGTCGGCTATACCTGCGGGGGCGGGGCGGCTGATGCCGAACAGTATTAAAGGAAGGGAACTGAGTTAGAACATTGCTTCAGGTTCTGTTCCCGAGGCCCGTTTCCATTTGTTCCTGTGCTCCTCTGTGTTCCTTGTTCTTCTGGTATTGACCTTTGGACTGTTCCTGGTTTTCCCTGCTAGCTGCCTGCCTCGACTTCTTGCCGGATCTTGACTTCGTTGTCTGCTGCCTGCCCTGAACTTTGCCTGTTATTGGATGTTCTCGTTCTCCATCTGCCCTCTGCTCTCCTGGTCCCTGTCCGGGTCAGCTCGGCACCCCGCGGTTCCTGAAGTCCTGTTGACCGCCTGCAGCTGGGGGCTCAACCCTTGGTGAACGGCGGTCGCCGCGGGTGAAGACTTGGGGTTGCACGGCTGTTCTTTGAGGTCCCTCGGGGCCTTACGGGACCTAAGGGCTCACCGTCCTTGCAACCAAGACAGGAACCTGAAGCCATTAGCTCGCCTACGCAACCCGATCTACGGGACCTGGCTAAAGTTCTCCAGCAGCAGCAGGAGCAGTTGAACGCCCTGTTGGGGGCCCTACAGAACGTATGCTCCCAGTTAACCTCGGTCCAGGTACAGAACCAGGCCGCTGCGGTCTACCAGGTCGCCGCAGTGGCTCCCCGTTCGGGAGGGTCCTTCCCGGGACCTCGGTTCCCTGAGCCTACACGGTTTGATGGTGTCCCCAGAAGCTGCCGGGGTTTCCTCAACCAGTGCAACTTATACTTCAAGATGCAACCAGAGGCTTTTGCATCAGACCAGATAAAAGTGGCCTATGTTATTTCCTTGCTTACGGGACGGGCCCTAGCCTGGGCGTCCCCGTTATGTGAACAGCAGGATCCGCTCTTGGACAACTATGCAGAGTTCCAACGTCGCTTTCGCATGGTGTTTGATCTTCCAGGAAGGCCGTCTTCCCCTGCGTCCGAGCTGCTGCGGATTCAACAGGGCGAAGGGACCGTGGCAGACTATGCTATTCGGTTTCGGACTTTGGCAACTGAGTTGCGCTGGAATCAGGAGTCCCTATCTGCAATCTTCCTGGAGGGACTTCAGGATCGAATCAAGGACGAGCTGGCTGGCCGGGAGGTCCCGGGGCAATTGGATGCCTTGATCTCACTCTGTGTCCGGGTGGATACCTGTTTTCAGGAGAGGGCTAGAGCCCGAGCGGACCGGCGGAAGGGACCCGGGGGTGGGTCCCGGTCTAGTCGGGGACCGTCCCCCCGATGTGGCTCCAGAGAACCCAGGGAGACCTCTGAAGAACCTATGGTTATTGGCCGCCAACGACTGACTCCGTCTGAAAGGACTCAATGCCTTCGGGGCGGCCTTTGCCTGTATTGCGGCGAGGCTGGTCATTTCATTCGCATGTGCCCCGCATGACCGGGAAATGCCACTCCCAAGGCGCCCTGAGGGGAGGGGTCTTGGGGCACTCTACTCCCCTACCTGCCCATCTGATAACTCTCCCGGTGACTCTGCAGTGGCAGGAGACGATGGTTCACACCCGTGCCCTCTTGGATTCCGGGGCCGGGGGGAACTTCATTTGTCAGGAACTCTTGCGGCAGATGAGATGGCCCACACTGCCCTACCGACCTGCTCTGCAAGTGACATCCATCCAGGGTACAGCGTTACCCCAGCCTATCACGGAGGTGACTCCATTTTTGGGGCTTCAAGTGGGGGAGGATCACCGTGAGGAGGCTCAATTTCTGATCTTACCCCGCACCATTCATCCTGTGGTACTGGGCCTGCCCTGGTTACGGCGCCACACCCCTGTAATAGACTGGACTTTAGGGAAAATACAGGCCTGGGGTAGGACCTGCACTGAGGCCTATTTGAAGGCCCGGGAATCCAGCTGTCCCGCGGTAGTAGCCACCCCTAGAACTGTGTCAGCCTGTCAAGCTGCTCTGCCAGAGGAGTACCGGGAGTTCGCTGATGTGTTTAGTCCCGTGGAAGCGGATGTACTACCGCCTCATTGGTCTTTTGATTGTGCTATTAATTTGATGGCTGACAAGATGCCACCACGGGGCCGTCTCTATACACTGTCCCGGGAGGAATCGAAGGTCATGCAAGCTTATATCCGGGAGAATCTCCAGAAAGGGTTCATCCGTCCCTCCACGTCCCCTGCCGGGGCAGGATTTTTTTTCGTGACAAAGAAAGATGGCTCCTTGAGGCCCTTTATTGACTACCAGGGCCTAAATGCCATCACCGTGAAAGACCGATACCCTCTGCCCCTTATTCCAGAGTTGATTGATCGGCTGCAGGGGGCCCAGATCTTCACTAAGTTGGATCTCTGTGGGGCCTACAACTTGGTCCGTATCCGGCAGGGGGACGAATGGAAGACTGCATTTAACACACATGAAGGACACTTCGAGTACCGGGTGATGCCCTTCGGTCTGTGCAATGCTCCCGCGGTGTTCCAGAGGTTCATAAACTTAGCTCTAGAGGACCTGCTTTACGCTACGGTAATTGTTTACCTGGATGACATCCTGATCTT
The DNA here is from genome assembly GCF_901765095.1 of Microcaecilia unicolor. Taxonomy (NCBI): domain Eukaryota; kingdom Metazoa; phylum Chordata; class Amphibia; order Gymnophiona; family Siphonopidae; genus Microcaecilia; species Microcaecilia unicolor. The sequence continues at coordinate 225,015,450 of NC_044033.1, read as the reverse complement.
TTCCAAAGATACCCTGGAGCACGTGACCCACGTTCGAACTGTTCTTCAGTGCCTACGACAATTTCGCCTGTTTGCCAAGCTCAGCAAATGCTCCTTTCATCAGCAGTCTCTGCCTTTTCTAGGACATATTCTGTTACCGGGAGGTCTGCAAATGGATCCAGATAAACTCCGCGCTATCCGGGAGTGGCCTCAACCCCAGGGCCTGAAGGTGCTGCAACGGTTCCTGGGGTTTGCGAATTACTACCGTCAATTTATTCCTCACTATTCGCAATTGACAGCTCCACTGACAGCACTCACTAAGAAGCATGCGGATGTCCGAACTGGCCAGCCGAGGCGCAAGCAGCATTTGGCCTATTGAAGAAAGCCTTTGAATCTGCTCCCATCCTTCAGGCTCTGGATCCTGACAAGCCCTTTGTGGTAGAGGTGGACGCTTCCGCTTTGGGTGCCGGGGCAGTTCTCTCTCAAGTTAACGCCAAGGGCCGGCGTCAACCTTGCTTCTTCTTCTCCCGAAAGTTCTCCCCAGCGGAACGCAATTACACTGTGGGAGACAGAGAACTGCTAGCCTTAAAGTTAGCTCTGCAAGAGTGGAGACATTTGCTGGAGGGGGCAGAGCACCGGTTTATGGTAATTACGGACCATAAGAATCTCTTGTATTTGCAGGAGGCCCAAAGGCTGAATCCGCAGCAAGCCCGCTGGTCGCTGTTCTTCGCCAGGTTCCGGTTTCAACTTGTATTCCGGTCAGCTGCTCTGAATACCCCTGCGGACTCCCTCTCTTGAGCTTTTGAAGCTTCAGAGGACATTGAAGAGCCTCATCCTATGTTGGATCCAGTCTGTCTCAGTGCGGCCCGGGGGTGGGGGGGGGGGGGGGTCACCCCGTTGCGGAAACTTGTGCCTCCACAGGACCGGGGAAAGTAATGCGTTGGGGACATTCTTCTATATGGGCCGAACACTTTGGGTTCCAAAAGACCCTCCGTCTGATTTCTCGACAGTACCAGTGGCCTCAAATGAGGCAAGATATCCTTCAGTTTGTCACGACCTGCCCTACCTGTGCCCAGACCAAATCTGTGGTGGGGCGCCCCTGGGGAGAGCTGCAGCCTTTGCCCGTCCCTGCAGCCCCCTGGGAGGAATTGTCTATGGATTTCATAACGGACCTTCCCCGCTCCCAGGGGCACACCGTGATCTGGGTTGTGGTAGACCGGTTCTCCCGTATGGCACATTTCGTTCCCCTTCCAGGGCGTCCGTCGGCAGCACTGTTACCCAACAGTTCATCCAACATATTTTCCGGCTCCATGGGCTACCAACCAAGATCATCAGTGACCGTGGAGCCCAGTTCACTTCACGATTCTGGAGAGCCCTGTGTTCTGCTCTGGGGGTTGCTACTCATTTGTCCTCTGCCTACCATCCACAGACCAACGGAATGGTTGAACGGATTAACCAAACGTTGAAGGGGTTCTTGCGGGCCTTTGTCAACAAGCGGCAAGACAACTGGGCATCCCTTCTTCCGTGGGCCGAGTTCGCCTATAACCACAGTGAACATTCGGCCTCTGGGCAATCTCCGTTCTTCATGGTATATGGACAACACCCGCGGCTTCCATCACCCATTCCCTCTGATTCCTCTACGCCCATGGTTACTCGAACCCTGGCGGACCTGCAGGAAGTCTGGAATATGGCCCGAGAGCAACTACAGAGAGTGGCCGCCAAGTACAAGTCGTTTGCTGACCGACACCGGCGTCCCGCCCCAGTGTTGCAACCGGGGCAAAAGGTATGGCTAAGCACTAAATACCTAAGGCTCCGGGTACCATCTCGGAGGTTCGGGCCACGGTACATCGGGCCGTTTGCTATCCAGTCTCGGATCGGAGCTGTGACATACCGCCTCCGGCTACCTAGTACTCTACGGATCCATAATGCCTTCCATATTTCTCTGCTGAAGAGCTTCCGGAGGTCCAAATGGCATCAACAGAATAAAGAGTCAGTTGTTCCGGAGGCTGACCCCGATCCCAAATACGAGGTTGAAGAAATCATTGATTCCAAGAGGCGTCGGGGAAAGCTGCTCTACCTGTTATTATGGAAGCATTTTGGTCCCGAAGACAATTCCTGGGAGCCGGCTACCAATGTACATGCCCCGGAGTTGGTAAGGGCCTTCCATGATCGATATCATCATAAACCTGGCCCCAGGAGGAGGGGGGCATCCGGGGGGGGGGGGATACTGTCGCGTCCGTTGCTCCCTCCGGCTTCTCCACCGCGGGGGGCGGGAGCTGGCGTCCACCTCGGCGAGGATCGGCGATCCGGAGGCCACGGCGGGGAGCCGGGGCCCGCCGCGGTGATGGCCGCCCAATCAGGGGTCGAGGCCAGAGGCCGACGATTGCGGCCGCCGGTCTCTCGGTCGCCGGCTGTGGGGGCGGTGTTTGCACTGCGGGAGGAGGCGGTGCTGAGGCGCGATGGCCGGCGTCCTCGTCTCTCCTGGGCGCGGGGGTCCGGAGCTCCGCCTCTGAGGTGCTGGATTGGGCAGACAGAGGCAATCAGAAGGGCTCTGTCAATAACCAGGTTCGGGTTGGTCGGCTATACCTGCGGGGGCGGGGCGGCTGATGCCGAACAGTATTAAAGGAAGGGAACTGAGTTAGAACATTGCTTCAGGTTCTTTTCCCGAGGCCCGTTTCCATTTGTTCCTGTGCTCCTCTGTGTTCCTTGTTCTTCTGGTATTGACCTTTGGACTGTTCCTGGTTTTCCCTGCTAGCTGCCTGCCTCGACTTCTTGCCGGATCTTGACTTTGTTGTCTGCTGCCTGCCCTGAACTTTGCCTCGTTCTCCATCTGCCCTCTGCTCTCCTGGTCTCTGTCCGGGTCAGCTCGGCACCCCGCGGTTCCTGAAGTCCCGTTGACCGCCTGCAGCTGGGGGCTCAACCCTTGGTGAATGGCGGTCGCCGCGGGTGAAGACTTGGGGTTGCACGGCTGTTCTTTGAGGTCCCTCGGGGCCTTACGGGACCTAAGGGCTCACCGTCCTTGCAACCAAGACATCCCCTGGGCTGGCAAAGGGCTAAAGTTAGTACAAGAACCAAGATAGTACTGAGTAAGGCAAGACAGGACTAGACAGGACAGGGCTAGAATACATCAGGCAAGACTAGACAAGGCTGGGCTAGGCAAGGCTAAACTAGGCAGGGCAGAAGTAACAAGGTACAACAAACAAGAGAAGGACCGGATACAGATGAGGCAAGGAAAGCAAGGCCAAGAACTGGAACTCAGGCAGAACAAGGCAAGACACTGAAGTAGGTTAAAACTGGGTCCAGAAAAGGCAAGACAAGGGCAAGGCAAGAACTGGATCCAGTCAGAACTGGACAAGGCAAGGCTAGGCACAACTGGACAAAGCAGACAGGCAAGACTGGAGCTGGATCCAGATGAAGCAAAGAGAGCAAGGTAACAGGACTAGAACTGAATCCAGACAGGAACAAGGCAAGACAAGGAAACAAGGCTAAAACTGGGTTCAGTCAAGGTAAGGCTAGGCAGATGCAGAAACGGATCCAGTCACAACATAGAGCAAAACAAGACAAGGCACGGCAGACAAAGCTAGGCAGAACCAGGGCAGGGCTGGAGCTAGGCAGAAACAAGGCAGGACAACAGGAATAAACAGAGACAAGGCTGGAGGCAACAGGAACAAACAGAAGCAAGTCTAGAGACAAGTCAGTACCAGAGCTGTAGCAGGAACCAGGAACAGGGCTTGGCTGTAGCAGGAACCAGGAACAGAACTTAGCTGTAGCAGGAACTAGGAACAGGGCTGGGCTGTAGCAGGAACAGAACTTAGCTGTAGCAGGAACAGAACTTGGCTGTAGCAGGAACAGGGTTTGGCTGTAGCAGGAGCCAAGAGCAAGGCTTGACTGTAGCAAGATACACAGGAGAAAGGCACACAAGAACAAAGCTAGACAGGAACAAGACTAGGCAGGAACAAGGCTCAGAAGAACAAGGCTAGGCAGGAACAAGGCTCACAAGAGCATGGCTAGGCAGGAGCAAGGTTTCAGAAACAAGGTACACAAGAACAAGGCTTCAGAGACAAGACTCACAGAAACAAGGCTAGGCTGGAAACAAGGCAGGAACTTGTCAAGGCAAGGCTAGAGCAGGAACAAGACAGGAAAAGGAACTAAGGAGGAAACACGAAGACAAGGCATGAAAGTCCCAAAGTTCCTTATAAAGGTCCACACTGGTGCCCTGAAATGAGGCTTGGACGCAGGAACACCAGAGTGAAGCTTGGATAGACTCAGAAGTGAGGCTTGGATGCAGGAACAGCAGAGTGAGGCTTGGATAACAGGGAAACAGGCTGCAGATGCATCAATACAGGGACAAGGCAGTCCAGAGAAGCCGCAGAGCCCGACCACTGGAAAAAAAAGGTGAGTCTGGATGCGGGGGACGGCCACGGTCGTGACAACAGATGTACATTCCCGTTCTGAAATGCGAAATACACGTTTATTTTTATACAATATAGACTTCTAAATGCCAATTTATGCATGTCTAAAACAAGAATAATGCAGCAGGAGTAAGAATGTTGGTTTTGTGGTACACTAAGGTTCTTCTGTCTTGGGTTCAAAGTGTCTTTGAAGAGAAGAGAAATAGTGAGCGATAGACTTAGGATTCCTTTCCCTAGACACTGGTAGAAGTTGATGCTATAGATAGGCAGATTGGAAATAAGTACTGTATTCTCTCTAATATTCACCCAGGCTATTATTAGAAAAACGGAGTTTTCTGACGTCTAGGGTGGGCTATTATTGGGGGTCTTCTTTAGGAAACCTGAAAAATTGGTGACACAAGACAAAGACAGCCAGCAGACAGCTGAAGTATTCAACAATTTTTAATTATTGCAATAAATGAGTGAAACAATACATTATTATTATATTCTAACCATGCCTTTTCATTATTTAAGCTAAATAACTGGAGGAAGAAGGGATTGCAGCTGAGACCAGACAGATTCATTTGTATTGGGTTTGCTGTATGAGAATAGACCGTTACCGTGGAGATGGAGCAGTCTGTGAAGCTTGTAAAGTTGCTGGGCTGTCTTGGACAAAGCACTGGAGGAGTTGCATTAATGCTAAATTTATATTATTTTCAGAAGTAATAACAGACATAAATTGTCCTGCTAGGCTAAGGAATGGCATGTTTATATTGTTATCCTGACTGGATTTCTGCCATGTGGGAGGGGGATTGCTTCCTTAAAGATGAGTGGGAGTTTTGGGTTTCAGGAAGCCTTAGAGGCTGACTTCACAGTAGCAGTACTAACAGCAGGGTCACTGTGGATTTGTTTACTTAGAGCTGGCTGAGCAAGCTTTGAAGAACAGTTCTTCTTTTCTCCTTTCTGTTTACCTGCACGGTGTTGGCTCATTGAATCACTGCTACCTTGTGGTTGTGCCAGGCAGATGTCAAGCAGAATCAGAGGAGGTGGTGGAGATGGAGCAACTGTCTCGATTCTGTGGGCCTTGTGTTCCATATCATCCCCCCTCCCCAATCACTAAAGGAAAGATTGTGGCTTGCTAAGTGGCAGTAATATTTGTTTTAAACTTTCCTGCAATCTATTGTGCTTAGTATTGAGGGGAGGAGAGAGGGACTGAAGAAGAAACAGACATCAGAGGAAAAAAACAAACAAACCTGGGGTGCTGTGAGGAGAGTTATATGACACAGCTGCAAACAAAAAAGACTGAAGGGCCATCGAAGCATTTCTCTACCCTCCTTCCACCGACAATGACCGGACATTTCTTATCTCTTCTGAAGGTTATGGCTGGGGATGGGCGATTATTGGGGGAATAAAAATGTGGGTGTTAGACTCAAAGGGTTTTCCAGCCCTGAAGTGTGTGCGTGTGTGTGTCTGTTTGTGTGTGGGGGGAGGGTGATTATTAGAGAGATTATAGTAAATAAATAAATAAATTCAATGATGGTCAGGGGATAACAATCTGCAGTGCACTCATGTAGGTTCCCATGTGTAAGGCTTAGTCCAGAATTAAACCTGAGTAGGGAGTAGTGTGGTCAGCAGGGTTTTTCCACAATAAAACCAGTGAGACAAGGGATATAGTGGAAAACAAACTTTATTCTTCAGGACACTGGTTTTCTTGTGGAAGAGCCCTGCTGACCACACTGCTCTCTACTCCGGTACTCTTCTCTGTAGTGGTACAAGGTCCTCCACTTCTGCGGTGTTCCTCCAGAATTAAACCTGTACATTGGGAGCTGGAAACACTGAATGCTATTCCATGACCTGTAGATCACTGTCCAATCACATTACTGCTGTCTGTGTGTTATGTATAATGTTCCTCTGTGTTTTGATTGGCTGAGGAGGGGGGCAACCCAGATTGGTTGAAGTATTTCTTCCTAGTGTCTGGCTGTGCCCCCTGCTGGTTTATTGTCTGGTTGTCTGCTGTACATTGCTTGCTCTGCTGTGCTGCCTGTCTCATGTGCTCCGGAAACTCTGCACCCATCCTTGTTATTCTGTTCCTCTTCCCTGGTTATCTTTGATCTTGTGATTTCTAAATTTGTTTGCCTTGTTTTAATCTTGAACCGTACACTATAAGGACAATGATATTTCTTCTTTGTGCTTTTGATCTCTTGAATGCAGCGTAAAACAGAATTGAAGAGAGAGAAAATCATTTCTGAGTTTGAGGAGCTGCACAAGTTTCTGAATGAGGAGCAGCAGATCCTTCTCTCAAGGATGGAAGAGGAAGAGAAGGAGATTCTGAAGAAAATCAGTGACAATGTGACCCACCTGGAAGATCAAAGCTCTTTCCTCAAGAAACTGATCTCAGAGATAGAGGAGAAGTGTCAGCAGTCAGCGACTGAGTTACTGAAGGTGAGATTCCAGTATGGAGCTGGGCCCCCAGTTCACCTGATATTTAATACCTGGAACAGAGTCTTTGCCATTGTTATAAACAGCCCCCAGATAACCTGAGAACTTATACAAAACGAACTTATAAAACCAGATTTGGTGAAACAGATCTTAATTTGCAAAGATGGGTGCCTCTAGAAGCAATTGGCACACCCCTTCTTAATGTTTACAGGTTTTATACCCTTTCTTTTTAGTTACATTAAGTATGCAATAAATATCTGCCCCTAAGTTTCTCACTGGATATTGATCACATTTACCAACCCCTAATACATCACTGTTAATTATCATATGACAGTCCTCTAAAAATTTTCCATCACCCTAGCAGCTGAGCCCATTGTTAGTTCTGCTTGGTCTGCATTTTTTTTGTATCTTTAAACCTTTATGTGAGAACTTTGCATAGTTCAGCACATGGCATATTCCACCTTCCATGGTCTTACAGCTTCATGGTCTCATGCTTAGATACATTGTTGTTTCAGCTCTTTGGGCTTCTTACTCCTCCCTTTCCTCTCTCTCTCTTTCCCTGTCTCAGCATTTTTATCACTTTGCACACATTACTTTAAGCTAACATAGTTTCTTTTGTTAATGATTTTGGAAAGCTATAATATGGTGATTTCTGTTAGAAAGGGCCTACAGAAGTATAGTCCATCCCTAAAGAACTCCTTTCTACCAGGGCATAAGTTATTTTTGCAATTATGTTAAATGAAAAAGCAATATATTTACATATTTCTCACACCATTAACAAATGAATGTACCAGCTCCTGTTGTTTCCCCTCTCAGTCTCCCTTACTGTCAAGCCCTGCTCCCTCTTTCAGCAATCTCTCATCTCCTTCTACCATAGACTCCAGCTCCTTTCTGTGTCTGTCCCAGTACAATCACTTCTCCATCTTTCTTACTCTTATGGTCCACATTCTCCCTTCTGACTGACACACGGTCAGCTACTTTTTCCCACTGCTGCTGTATCAAGAACTGGTTGATAGAAAAAGACACTGTAACATCAGTAGGGAATGACTGTCTGCAGCTGAAACAGCAGGTGAAAGACTCAGTCTTCAATTTATTTATTTATTTATTTGGGATTAGCTCCCACCTTTTCATTGTGAGTTACATTCAGGTTGTATGGATTTTCCTGTCCCCTGAGGGCTTCTTTTACTAAGGTGTGCTAATGACTATTGTGAGCTGAATGCTAAGAAGCCTGTAGGGATAAAATGGGCTTCTTAGCATTTTGCACATGCTTAATCCATTAGTGTACCTTAGTAAAGGGAGCCCTAAATTTGTGTCGAAGCAGTGGAGGGAAGGGAGGTGAGAGGTGAAAGAAACATGGTGAGAAGAGCAGAGGAGGAGAGGTGTAAGGAGAGAAGGAGGCACATGGGACTCAGTTCTGTAAATTTCACCCAAATGTGGGTATCCCAAAAAAATGCATGTTAAGCGCTATTTCATAAAAGATGCTCAAATTTGGTTGCCGTTCGTAGAATAACGCTTAGCGCCGAGATCCACAATTTTGGGCGTGAAGATTTATGTCAACTGAACCCTGGTGTAAATCTCTATGCCTGAATTAGGCACGATTCCTCCAAATTTTATAACACTCTGTGCAAATCCTAGGAATGCCCTGACTCACCCATGCCCCCTCCCATAGCCACACCCTCTTTTTGCTCGTAAATTCCAATTATTGTCAATTAGCTTGTTAGCAGTGCTAAGTGGCTCGTTAAGCAATTAAATTGTGTGCACAGTTTTGAGCACTATATATAGAATTCTGGTGATGGTGGAGTAAGAAGTGGAGAGGAAAAACCTCGAGTGAGGGTGAAGGATGGAAGAAGTACCTCAATAGAAGAGGCAAAACCTACTGAGATGTAGTAGAGAACAAACATGAAAACAAGAGAGAATGTGGAAGAGGTGAGAAGAAGAAAGACTGAAAAAGAGACTGGAAGGGAATTTGGAAAGAAGAGATGAAGGTGGTGACAGGATCAAAAGAGCACCATTAGAAACTGGAGAGACTGATGCGAGACTGGCCATTGAGAGTGGATGGAATAAGATATAAATTAAAAATGCGTAAGGTATGAGCAACAGAGATAGAGAATTACTTTATTACCCAAAGGCTTAAGAATTAAAGGAAATCTGAGAAAAAAAGTTTTTTTTGCATATTAAGTAAATTATAATTTATGCAAAAAAGCCACCCAGTCATCATGTGTTCATTGTCCTTTGCCTTGATTTTGTTCAGCAGGAAGGCGGGTTATAAATCCCGTACATGAACAATAAATACAAACAAACTTAACTCTAATTTCTGGAATTGGGAATTGTGGTGCATTATAAAAAGATATTAATAGGTTTCTGCAGAAGTATCCAGAAAGTGCCTGCACTTCCCTGCATGAGCCTAAGAGGGTCCAGGAAAAAACTCTTGTGTCTGACCCCATTTGGACCCTGAGATCTCTTGCAAATGTGGTGCATATTGAGTACAAAACCAAAAAAAGCTGTAATGTGGTTTAATGAGACAGGAGAGTGTGTAGAATAATCATTAAACAAAAAACTCTGTCATGATCTTAGATAACCAGCTGATATCTGTCAAGTATCTACTTTGGATGAGAAGAAAAAACAAATAGTTATCAAGTGACATAATTGCATCTCGTATTCATGAAATACCTGGATTCTCTTTCTTCTTCTAGGATGCGAAGTCCACCTTGAGCAGGTATGGCTCTGTTCTAGTTTCTCTCATTGTATAAGAAATAGCTCTGTAATGTCACTGTGGGACTTTCCCCTTTCCAGTGACGAATGGGTGATGGGACAGAGATGTGAGTAACACAATCCCACACTCTTTGTGCTGGGGGAATCACACTCTCTCCTATTCATTTCACCCTGTTATCCTCACACTGCATAATATTAGAAATATAAACACTTGTAGGATATAGACATAAAAGAATCTAAATTATTACTCGCACTAAATTAATTCATAATGGTTTAAGAATTTGCTCTCTTTTTCTCTGGGTAAGTCCTGTGAGGTAACAGCAGTGTCTCTCCTTCTTTACTCCTGTCCCTGTCTCATCTCTATCCCTGGGGACTCTGAGATCTGGGGGTGAATGTCTTGAATAACCCCAATCACTCTCTTACTCTCAGGTGTCAGACAGTGGAATTTCCAAGACCAGAGGCTGTTTGTATTGAAATGAAACTTTATTTCCATCTGATGTACCCTCGGCAGTATTTTATTGTGAAGAAAATGCTCAGAAGACACCAAGGTAATGAGTTATTCATAGGACTGTAATTCATTAGCAAAGAAATAAATACAATACCGATATATAATTTATCTTTGCTAATAAAGAAATGACTTTTTTTGTTTTATTTTTAGTCATTAATTTAATTTTGTTCTATTTTCTTTCAGGAAAACTTTCTGCTGAATTGGGTAAGGTATTATCTGTTATATTTTTTCACATTTAAAAATCCTTTATAAAATGATTCTCTACCCTGGGGTGGTTACAAATATACCACAGATAATTGTATTTTGTATGTTTCAGTGCTGTGAGTGTTTGGAAGTGTGTCTGATGGACAGGCATGGAGCCCTCACAGACACAGACAAAGAAAGCATTTACAATAGCTTTTACCCGCGGGGTGCTTTATATTCTGGAAATGTGTCTATGACCTCCCTCCTCTCAGTACTTTCCAAATCCTTCTGTTTCGATCCATTTTACTTTATTTCCCACTCAGTCATCCTCTGCTTGGCTCTGTCCATGAGGTCAACTCAACATCCATTCCATCCTTCCTCACTGTACCAGTTCAGGTTCTATACCTCCTTTTCCCCTATTGCTTGCTCAGTCTCTGGTCACGTCTTCCTCTCCCAGCCAACTTGACACCCTGGTGCTGAGAGGAGTGTGGTGCTTCTTAATTGTGCTGACCTGCAGGATGAACCACATAGTGTTAGCGCATCCCATGAGAGGAGTGAGATATCTGTGGGTGATGAAACGTGGTATGGTGGATTAGGGTGTTTAAGAAGGGATGTGCTGTACTACCACTCCTGTTAGGAATTGAGAGAACCAGGGAATGAACTGGAAATGGGAGATGGATTGTGATAGAGCATCCTGAGGTCAGAGGATGCAGGCTGCCTCTTCTCCTCTTTTTATGGTGGTCCTGTACAATATTCAAAAGCTTGGGTTGAAACAATTCCAATATAGCTGCAAATTATATTGCAACATATTTTACTAACACAACTATGTATAAATGCAAATTTGTTTATTCATCAACTTTAATATCATATAAATCTAAAATATCACATACCTTCAAACCATTCATTAAATCACATGTCTTATACTCACTCAGCACACATTCTTACCCATCTATTCAACACATCTTATACTCACTCAGCTCACATTCTTACTCATCTATTCAACACTGAAATCATACCAGGTTACTGCAATACGCTGTGAAAAATATTGAATCAATACACTCTTATAATTCTAAACCCCACCGAACATTAAATTGATACATAACTACTACTATTCACTTCTCTTCTTATAACATTGCTGTAATGAAAATCAAGATCATTCTATATATACAGTGCAATCCGCTTAAGTGCAAGGGTCTGGGACCCAAGAAATGCATGCAGTTAACCAGAGCGTGCACTTAACCGTTGTGACCCAAAGAAGCTTGACATCTGATAAACATATGTATAGTACTGTTTATTATTATGCGTACAGTATACATTCTCAGTTAACTGACATTAGGCTTTACTTGAAGTAATCAGTTATAGTCCTCTGTACACTCTTGGGTCTGTGAGTTCCATAGACTACATCTGCTAGACGGTAAAAACTGTCATAGCATTGACATCCAGTGGCCTCCAGATAGGCCCGCACGGTGATGAGACTCTCCAGCACTCTTGCAAAAGTGACAGGAGGAGGTTGTTGAATTTCATCAGCATGTGCCTCGCTGCTCATTTCTTCATCTGTTCCATCATCAGCCGTTGTTACCTGCATATAGGCGCATATCTCGACATCAGTGCTGTCTTCAGCTGTTTGTAGATCGTAATCAACAGCTGCGTAGCGATGAAACTCCTCTTCAGTAACACCGGCTGGGATGTCAATAACCTCTTCATCTGACGCATTTGCAACAGCTGCATCTGTTTTGTCCCTCTCCACATCCTTAACAAAGCTTCCCGCTTGTAGCAGTTCACAATGGTTGCGTGCCTGTGTAACATGATTCCAGGCTTCCTTCTGCACATGTAGGGAATCCAACAGTGATAGATTACGAGCCAGTTCAACAGCACATATATCCTTGCCAGTCTGGTCATCCATAACGCTCATCAGATGACGTAGCACAAGAGCCCGATAATGATGTTTGAAATGGGCTATTATGCCCTGATCCATAGGTTGGATCAGAGAGGTAATGTTTGGTGGCAGGAAGACCACCTTGATGTTAGACAGCCTGACATCATCCCTGTGTGCAGCACAATTATCACAAAGCAGCAAAATCTGACGCTTTTGTGCCTGCATTCTAGTGTCTAACATCTTTACCCACTGCTTCCAAATTTCCCCAGTCATCCATGAATTTGCGTTAGCCTCGTATGACACAGGAAGTCCCTTAACTTTCTTGAAGCAATGGGCCTGTTTGCTCTTTCCAATGACGAAGGGTTCCAACTTCTCACTCCCATCCATATTGCAGCAAAGGAGGATCGTCAGTTGGTCCTTCGATGTTTTACCTCCAGTAGTTTCGGCATGTTTGAATGCAAGTGTTCCATCAGGAATCGCTCGCCAGTAGAGACCATTTTCGTCAGCATTGAAAATATCATGAGGTGCAAACTCGTTCAAGATGGTAGGAAGAACTGAAACAACTCAATTTTCAGCACCAAAGTCATCAGCGTCTTGTTTTTCACCATGCTGTTTCTTGAATTTTATGCTGTTCCTCTCGTTCCATCTTTCCAACCATCCAACAGTGGCTTTGAATTCAGTTAGTCCAAGACTTTCAGCTAGCTGGTTAGCTTTTTCCATAAGCAGTGGACCACTGACAGGAAACTGTCTGCTCCTGACTCGAGAGAACTACCAAAGAAGAGCATCTTCTACCTCCTCAGGTTTTGCCGCCTGTTTTTGTTTCCGTTGTGGATTTGTATTGTTTTGCCAGTCTTCCAGAAGCTGGTCTTTCTGCTTCAAGACACGTGAAATTTGACTGGGATTGACACCATATTATTTAGCAATAGATGCTTGACTTTGTTTGTTTTCTGATTTTTAAAGAACTTCTATTCGTTCAGCCAGTGTTAGTCTTACAGTTCCGCCGCGACGACGACAACGACCCCGGTGTACACTCTAACAACATTCTTTCACTTATTCTGCCTGTGGCACTTAAAGAGACAGTAAATTTGAAATCTTGTTGGTTGTCACACACCAATCGGCTTTCATATTCCATGCGAGCGCTTATGCGGAGTCTTTCCTGCAGAGGAGCGGTCTTGAACCATGCATATAAGTGAATCTTGCACTTATCAGTGGTGCGCTAAACCGAAGTTTGTCCCCATAGAAATTGATGGTGCCAAAAATGGGACCAAAGTACGGCATGCAGTTAAACAGCATACGCTTATCCGACGTGCACTTAAATGGAGTTCACTGTTTATATATTGATTATGCTTAATTTGTTATAAAGTTTACATTCTTTACAATAATAGAATTGTATCAGACCTTACTGTAGAATATAATCACTGAGAAGAAAGGTCAAATATATGTCATGCTTATAACTAACTAGTTTGTTAGCAAAGAAGTAGGCCTAAATCACCTCAGGAGTTTGGAATATTTTAATTAACTGAGGGAATGAAGGAGGTTTATGTGCCTTATCTAAGAAGTAGCTGGAAGGGCAAGAAAATGAATCATTATATTTTCATTCTTCTTATTTGTTAACCAGAACTATAAGCACATGGTGACTGTGTGATAACAGTATTCTTGGCTATTTAAGGTTTCATTTTAATCATTATTGTCAGACTGTGGACTGAGTTTTCCTTATGTCCATTGGTCTCCCTACATGTAGGATTGATTCATAAATAAAGATCTTTATATGATTTGAACCCAGAGTTCTGCGAGCTTGTTTGGTAAGAGGAAAGTTTCCATAACAATTGCCACTTCTTATTGTTCATTCATGTCCATATTTGCTGAAAAATGTTCCCCAAAATGGTGTAGGTTCAATGATTCAATTAGGCACTTATATGCCAGTTGCTTCAAGTTCTAATAAACTTGCATGTATCCTTCTCCGATATTCACCAATGCATGTTGCGAGGGGCCCGATGCACAAAACTTACCGGGCTAACAATGTGCATTTTTGACAAGTTCACGCCTGTTTTACTGTGGATTAAAAACTAGTTAAAAGATAGAAAACAGGGAGGATTGATAGTGTTGATAGGGAGATTCCGCAGGAGTCTGTGCTGGGACCGTTGGGTTTTAACATATTTATAAATGATCTAGAGATGGGAATAACTAGTGAGGTAATTACATTTGCTGACAACACAAAGTTATACAAAATTCTTAAATTGCAAGAGGATAGTGAAAAATTTCAAGAGGACATTACGAGACTGGGGGACTGGGCATCCAAATGGCAGATGACATTTACTGTAACCAGACCCCTCTTATGCCGTGCTGCTACCCCCCCCCCCCCCCCCCCCCCACTGCTGCAGTTGGCACCCCCGCTGCTCCGGTCCTACATGAAGAGCCCTGGTGGACTAGTGGTCTCTGGGGGGGGGGGATGTTTTTTCCTACCCACTGTGCTGCCGCTATTCCCCCGCCTGCCAGCATTGCCGTGTTTTCAAAATGGCGGCCGAGACTTCCCGCTGTAGTCTTGCGAGACTTACGCAGGGAGTCTCGGCTGCCATTTATAAAATAAGTAGGTGCTAGGCAGGGGGAATAGCGGCAGTGCAACTGGCAGGAAAGAACACGTGTCATCGTCCCCCTCGCAGAGACCACTAGATCACCAGCAGTGTGCCTTTAGAGGTAGGACCGGGGAGGGCTGTAGTATGCAGCGGGCATCCGGGCAGAGCCTCTGGGCCCTCGGGCATTGCCCGGTTGCCCAAATGGTCAGTTCACCCCTGCTGCAGTCACTGCAAAATTACTGAGTGATAAAAATTAGATTTAATAATTGAGGTGAGGTGATCAGAGCTGGCAGTCACAGCACAGTGAGACATGACACAGTCAGAGGACAAGAACTGTGTCATGTGACAGAAATGATACACAGGTGGCACCTTAAAGAATTAAGGCATTTTTGTTACAAAGAATGTGAATGGTGTTCTTTGCTAAGTCATGGGTGCTGAATTCGAAAATGAAATCAGTTTTTGCCTATCGGGCTCAGTTTTCTTGTGACACGCTACCCTTTTTATAAAAATCCTTGAAAACGCTGTATTTTGGTACCCTGCTGTGCAGGGCCGCCGAGAGGGGGGGCTGGGGGGACAAAATCCCCAGGGCCCAGTCCCACCCGCCCTCTGATCGTCTGCCACCGGGCCGGCCCCCTGTATTTAAATCACCGTGCGGTGCGACTCTCCCTCTCACCTCCCTGTGAGGCGGAACTCCTCCCTTTGGGTCTCCTTCCCTCCCTGTATCCCGCCCTCGGGGGAGCAGCAGCAGCAGCGGCGACCTGGGAGGGGGGAGGGGAGCGGCAACCTCGGGGGTGGGGCTGCAGCGGGGGTGAGGCGGCCTTGTCCCGGGCCCGGCCAAGTTTCTCGGCGGCCCTGCTGCTGTGGATTAATTTAATTCAGCAGTTGTAATTGTTGGAAAAACAATTGAAATATACTAGGAATTACAATACAAAACCCTTAGTTTAGAAAGCCACCACCAGGAAATAAGGGAGGTTTGGCAACATTGCCCATGAGTCATGCTCGAACATGTTCAAACACGTTCTGTTGCGTCAGTTGCCACCTGTATCTCAGCATTGAGAGTTCAGTCAACAATTGCTGTTGGAAGTGACTGATTGTAGTTCTACGTTTGTGAAGGTTTGTGTTTTGTGTCATTTCAGAAGAAATGCCTCGTACCTGTGCAAATAGCCCAAATTCTTTTTGTTATATCTGTGGAGAGTTTACTCTGAAATCGCAAAAAAGAAAACTTAATCCTCTTGTAAAAAAGTGGTACGAACTATATTTCGGGTGTAAGGTTGGTGAACAGGACCACAAATGGGCTCCCCACATTTGCTGTTTGATGTGTGTTACACTCCTGACAGGCTGGTTAAAAGGAAGACGTCGCATGCCCTTTGCTGTTCCCATGATTTGGAGGGAACCAACGGATCACACAACAGAATGTTATTTCTGTCTGACAAAAATAGCAGGAATCACCTCGAAAAGAAGGAAAACTGTGCAATATCCTAACTTACCATCTGCTATAAGACCTGTATGTCACAGTGAAGAATTGCCAGTACCAGTGCCTCCTGAGAATTTGATAGTGAGTGAAGATGAATACAGTGACGAACATGCAGAAGACAGAGAAGGGGATATGCATACTGACCCATCATTTTAGGACCTCTGTGAATCAAATGTGCCCCACTTTTTGACACAAGGGGATCTCAACGATCTTGTTCGTGATTTAAATTTGTTGAAGCAACAGGCTGAGCTTTTAGGTTCGAAATTAAAAGGATGGAATCTTCTTTCTTGCGATACGAAAGTGAGTGTTTTTCGTGACTGACATGCTATTTTTTCTGAATATTTCTCCAAGGAAGGTGACATGGTCTTTTGTAATGATCTTTTACTGGTCTTTTACTCTTATGTTGCTTATATCTTTGATTTCTTTGTGAACTGACACAGTTTTTTTGGAACTCTTGTAGCAGAAGCGTGTCATTTTGCCAGATACATATAATAGCTACATACGCCGACACAAGCATGTACAAAAACCATTATCACATGAAAACTGAGGCTGATACAGAGATTCTGAAATGAGATCTGGATTCAGGGAAGAATTATCTTCCAGAAAATGTATGTTTTGTTCTTGTTACAGAATAAAAGGTTTTTTTTGTAGACCAGTGTAATCAATTTATTAAGCCATGGTCTAAAGGGTCACGTGATGCGCTGAGAGCGGTAGCTGCGTTTTAGCACTGCTCCGGGGTCCCCGCTCCGTTTTCCGCGCCACAACGCTACCCTAATCCTCGATTTGGAGTAGAGAGTTGCACAGGGACAGAAATCCAACCCGTCCCCACCCGTCCCCACTGGAATCCAACCCGTCCCCATGGGGAATCTAACCCGTCCCCGCCCATCCCCGTGGGGAATCTATCCCATCACTGCCCGTCCCCATGGGGAATCTTACCCGTCCCTGCCCGTCCCCGCAAGAATTTAACCTGTCCTCACTGACAAGAATTTAATGGTACATTAAAAAAAATTCCTTTCAGCTCTCTCAGTCTCTGGGTTTGAGCCGCAGCACTGCAGGCAAGGAAGGAACGGAAGCTGGAACACTCTGGTGCGCACATATAAGACTTCTCTGATTCACTGGCACTGTGTGCTAAGAGATCACCACATGCACGCGCTAGTAGGTCAGGTGACATCTGATGCTCTTGCTTATGTCTTATGAGGTGTGCGCATCAGCCTGGAAGCAGAGAGGATTAATAGTAAATGACAGCAGATAAAAACTGGATCGGTCCATCCAGTGTGCCCAATAGTCACAATCATTATCAATTCATGATTAAATCAACAATGAATGTGATATTACTATACTTGATTATGGTCTTTCTGTGGTGTTTCTGGGACATAGACCATAGAAGTCCACCTGGCCCTATCCTTATGTTCCAACTGCTGGAGTTGCCCTCAAAGCCCACTCCAGCCTATTTATTCATCTCATTTGCGGGACACAGACCGTAAAAGTCTGTCCAGAACTGTCCTCATGTTCCAGCCACAAAAGTTGCTGTGTAAACCCTTTCTAGCCCATCCAAAACTAGATTGCCATTTATGAGACACAGACCATACAGGTCTCCCAGTATCGGCCCTAGCTTAGCCCAAATACCTCCAAACCCTTCCCTCAGAGCACACCGTGAGGTGCCGATCCAAACGGCCCGGACATAGGGATCGATCGCAGCTCCAGCCACATTAGTCAGCCGCTGACTGATCGACGATCACGCGAACCCGATCACTCATGCGGCTGATTGCTGGCCAAGCTCCCACCGCTGCCACCGAACGCCAATAAGACTTCCTTCCCACCCAGAGCTGCGGCACTGCCCTGCCGCACGAGTTGCTGCCAGGGACCGAGCCAGCCTCTGTGGACCACGAGACTGGAGTGGCCCTCGGTGGAGGCGGCTGCCTACCGACCCGATCAGAGTGTGGTCGGATGGAGGCGACAAGCCAGTATTGAGTAACTCGCATCCGGATCTTGAATTGGAGTGGCCCTCGGTGGAGGCAGCTACCCGCCGACCAGGTCAGCGCGGAGGTCGGGCGGAGCCGCCAAACCAGGAAGCCGTGGCCTTCAGTAAAGGGAAAACATCTGGGCATCTCCCACGCGGAGTCCATGCGAAGCCCGCAAAGCATTGTCCAAGCGCCCAGACTGCCGGAGACCAACAGAGTTAAAGAACATAGCAAGTAAGCCAGCCACAGGGAATGAAAGGCCCGTTCCGGCCTAAACTCCTCAAGCCCAACAACCCACGAGATCGCGTCCTGCCCACCTGGTGGCGCCTGTATCGCCAAAGCATAGGACCAAAGCGACTCAAAATGGGAAAGTGGTCGCTTTCCATACTTCTTACAGCATTACAATGAAAGCATCAGTTTGCCTTATCTACATCTGTAGTGGGACCAATGCCTTGCTTGCTGACTCTATGCTCTCTTTGCATCTCATAGAACGTTACTGATCTGTAGTAGGAATTACTGTCTTAGCTGCTAACTCTACGCTTTCTATGCATATTACAGCACTATGCTGAACTGTAGTAGGATTTACTGTCTTGTATGATAACTCTATGCCTTCTATGCAGCTCATAGCAGTATACCGAATTGTAGTAGAACCTATTGTCCTGTTTTGCTGACTTTATGCTTACTATGCATCTTATAGCATTATACTTAACTGTAGTAGGACCTGTTGTCCTGTTCGCCGACTCTACGCTTTCAAGACATCTTATAGCATTATACTGAACTGTAGTAGGACTATACTGTGAACTCAGACGCCGTACGTACTGCAATCCTGTACTACTGTATTACTGAATGGTTTGACGACTTTAAACCTCTAAATGCTTTTAAATGCCTTATACACCTCATAGCATTATAATGAACTGTAAGTCTGTAAACTGCCAAAACTGACCCTAACCACTTCCTCAGCTCCATTCTGCAGTACATTGAATAGCATTACGGATTGTAAGTATGCATACTGAACTACAAGATTGACTGTAAATTTTAATCAATCACCACTGTTCTGCATGGCTGAATACTAACTTACACTAATGCCAACATGAACACTAATAAATTACTCCTAATCATCTACTGTCTCTCCCTAATCCACCATGCACTGACAACCCCTCTTACAGACAATAATTTACCCACATTGCATAAACCATACACACAACCCAAAAACAACACACCTACCCAAAAGATTAATAAATGGAATGGAAAACCTACCACCTATGGAAACAACCAACAGAAAGGAAAGAAGGGACACAACAAACTTAAACACCAAGAGGATAGACAACTAATAAAAATCATCACATCCTCGACCCCAAATGAACCCCACCAACTAATACAAATGAATTATATAAATGCCAGATCTACAGTTAACAAAACTACGACAATAACCGACTGGATCACAACAAACAATCTCGATTTTCTATTTATAAGTGAAACCTGGATCCATGACCTCAAAGATCCCATAATTTTAGAGCTATGTCCTCCAGGGTACAAAATCTCCCACTGGACAAGGAATGGAAAAAGAGGAGGAGGCATAGCTATAATCTATAGATCCCAATTCACCGTCACAACAGCCGAATCCATACTTCCCCAACTTGAAATTGCTTCATTCAGAATCAGCCACCCAACCCTACAGGACCACCTAAACCTTATCCTGTTCTATAGGTCACCAGGCAATTGGCAAGACTGCCAAACACATTTTATGGATCTCATATCGAACACATGTGTTTCTACCCAAAACCTTCTTATAGTAGGAGATATTAATCTTCACCTTGAGGATACTAACCTAACAAACGTGTGTGAATGCAAGGACTTCCTCCAACTGTGGGAGCTTCACTGGCCAAACATGCAACCCACCCATATGAAAGGACACACACTAGACATCATTACATACAAATTCTCACCAGAACTAAATCTCACACTAAACGATACAAAATGGACAGCCATACCATGGTCCGACCACTACAAAGCAAACCTCTCCCTTCACTGATGAACAAAAGATTCACAACATAAACAAGAACAACTAACCTACACCACGAGAGGCAAAATAGACCCACTAATATTTTGGCAACAATTCTACAACGAATGAACAGCACCTACAGACTCAACCCAATATCTTCATGATTGGGATAACAGATGCAGAATCATATTAGATAACATAGCACCACTTCAAACCAGAAGCTCACATAGAAAAAACTCAATACCATGGTTTAATGAAGAATTGAAATAACTAAAAACACAACTCAGAAGATTAGAACGAACATGGAATAAGAAAAAAGACGACTACATTCAACGATTGGAAACGACTACAAAGAAAATACAAATACACCATCAGACAAACTAAAAGATCATATTATAAAACTAAAATTGGACCAGGCTACAAGGATACACATAAACTCTTCCAACTCGTAAACAAACTACTAAATACCACACCGGTTACATCTAACAACATAGACACCCCATCAGCAAACAATCTTGTGAACTACTTCAAAGAGAAAATTATAAAGCTATGACTCATGATACCCATCAACACAATTGATTATGTGAACCTCCTTGAGTGTTTAGACCCAATACCTGGGGAATATCCAGCAGACCGATCATGGACCAACTTTGACACACGCTCAAAAGATACGCCAAGTCGCAATGCAAATTAGACATCTGCCCTAGTAATCTTATAAGATCTGCCCCCCAACAATTCAAAACAGACCTCACGAGGCACCTGAACTACATGCTACAAAATAGTCTCTTCCCAAAGGATAAAGGAAATATTTTACTTACTCCGTTACCTAAAGATGCAAAGAAAAGTACAAGTGACCTAACCAACTATCGCCCAGTAGCATCTATCCCGCTGATAACCAAACTCATGGAAGGCGCAGTGATAAAACAGCTCACTAACCACCTAAATAAATACTCAATTCTGCACGAATCCCAATCAGGATTTCGATCGAACTACAGCACTGAAACAGTACTAGTAACTTTAATGAATAAATTTAAACAAACAATAGCAACTGGCAACAACATACTTTTCTTACAATTTGACATGTCCAGTGCCTTCGACATGGTCAACCATGGATTACTACTACACATCCTGGAATACTTTGGAGTTGGAGGTAACGTTCTCAACTGGTTTAGAGGATTCCTGACAACAAGATCATACCAAGTAACAACTAACACGGCGACATCAGCCCCATGGACACCTGAATGCGGAGTCCCCCAAGGATTCCCCCTCTTACCAACCCTCTTCAACACCCCTAGCCAAGCTACTAGACAATCAAAACCTCAATCCATACATATATGCAGATGATGTTACGATCTACATCCCGTTCAAACATGATCTAAAGGAAATCACCAACAATATCAACCAAAGCTTCCAAATCATGCATCCTGGGCAGATGCATTTCAGCTAAAACTTAATGCAGAAAAAACACAATGTCTTATACTCACCTCACAACATAACACAAGTAAATTCACCACCATAACCACCCCAAACTTTTCCCTTCCCGTCTCAAACACCCTGAATATTCTTGGAGTTACCATTGATCGAAATCTCACACTTGAAAACCACGTGATGAATACAACTAATATGTTCCAATCTATGTGGAAACTCAAAAGAGTAAAACCTTTCTTCCCAAGGGCCATTTTTCGTAACCTGGTACAGTCAATGGTGCTAAGTCACCTGGACTATTGCAATGCACTTTACGCTGGCTGCAAAGAACAGACCATCAAGAAACTTCAAACAGCCCAGAATACCACAGCCAGACTCATATTTGGAAAAACAAAATATGAAAGTGCAAAACCCCTAAGAGAGAAATTACACTGGCTCCCACTCAAAGAACGCACCGCGTTCAAGATCTGCACGATTGTTCATAAAATCATTTACGGAGATGCCCCGACCTACATGCTAGACCTTGTGGACCTGCCACCCAGAAATGCCAAAAGATCTGCCCGCATTTTTCTTAATCTACACTTCCCCAGCTGTAAAGGATTAAAGTACAGGCTAATACATGCGACTAGTTTTTCCTACATGAGCACGCGGCTGTGGAATGCACTACCAACTCACTTGAAAACAATTAACAAAATTACTAACTTTCACAAATCTTTGAAAACCTATCTCTTCAACATGGCCCACCATGAGAACCCATAACTAACTATAACATTTCACCACTCCACCCTTATTCTGAATGTCTTCTTTCTTTAACTGTTTGATTAGCTTTCTTGTCATTCTTAATATCTTTGAAACACCAACTGTATCTGTTTATCCTGGAATGGCGATGCCATAACAGGTCTTTGTAAGCCACATTGAGCCTGCAAATAGGTGGAAAAATGTGGGATACAAGTGCAATAAATAAATAAATAAATATCAGAAATATCGCTTCCATAGGTTCGAAAATATAAGAGAGAGACATTTATTTTTTGTTACATTTGTACCCTGTGCTTTCCCACTCATGGCAGGCTCAATGTGGCTTACATGGGGCAGTGGAGGGTTAAGTGACTTGCCCAGAGTCACAAGGAGCTGCCTGTGCCTGAAGTGGGAATCAAACTCAGTTCCTCAGGACCAAAGTCCACTACCCTAACCACTAGGCCACTCCTCCACTGGAGAGGAGTGATGTGAGTGGCTTTTTGTCTATGGCAGGGATGCCTAAGTTGATGGAGGAGGCGGTGAAGACGCTGGAGGCCCCCTTACAAGCCAAAGAGGTTCAACGAGCAATCAAGGGACTGAAACCCTTTTCAGCGCCCGGGGCAGATGGGTTCTGTGGGGAATTCTATAAAATCTTACAACTTTCCCTAGTGGGACCTTTACTTGATTATCACCAGTCTTTATTAAACGTTCGGAGAATACTTTTATCCATCACACATTGTACACAAAATAATACCCCTGCTATGCAGGTTAGCCTGGATGCTGCTAAGGTATTTGATCATGTAGGTTGGGGATATTTATTCCAGGTGCTTGGATGGGTAGGCCTACCCGAATGGTTTCTGTAGGCACTGAAAGCACTTTATGCTGGCCTAGAAGCGCAAATAGTGGCTAATGGAGGTAGGTTGACAAGCTTTGTGGTGCAACATAGAACACGGCAGGGTTGCCCTCTGTCTCCCCTTTTATTTGATATCTCCCTAGAGTCTCTAATTCGCCTTTTGAACAAAACTGCGGAGGTTCGAGATGTGAGCTTGGGGACTCCTTGACTCCTTTGTTCCAGCCTTCAGCCTCAACTGCCTCACCTTGTTTGTGACTGTTAGCTGACACCTAGGACTGCCTGAGTCTATTCACATGGCTCCTTTTCACATTCTCCTCCTAGTACTGTCCCTTCCCAATCTACTCCTCCACCCAAAACCTCTATGCACTACAATTATACATTGCCCTTTCGTTCATTATACTACCTCACCATCTCTCTTGTCCTCTTCCTCCCTCCTTGCTTTCTGCCTTCAACACTTCATTCCCTCCATTTTACCTTCTCCATTCTGTTTGAACTCATCTCGCCTTCATCGCCTTCTTTGCCACTCTTCTCCTACCCTCCTCCGTACTCTCTTACTCCTTCTTCTTCTATCTGCCGGAGACATCAATCCTAATTCTGGTCCCCCCAACCAACCCTCATCTTATTTGTACAGGTCGCACCGTAACCTCTCCAATCTCATCTCTATTTCTCTCCTCCCCCCCTCTTCTCTGCCCTTCTCATGCGCCCTATGGAATGCCCGCTCCATCTGCAACAAACTTCCTTATATCCATGACCTTTTTATTGCTCGTAGCCTCCATCTGCTCGCGATAACTGAAACTTGGCTCTCCCCTGATGACTCCGCTTCAGTTGCAGCCCTCTGCCATGGTGGTTATCTCTTCTCCCATACTCCTCGCCCTATTGGCTGTGGTGGTGGTGTTGGTCTATTACTCTCGTCCTCTTCCAAATTTCAATCTCTTCTGCCACCTCAGTCTCTCTGTTTTTCTTCCTTTGAAGTCCATTCCGTCTGCCTATTTACTCCTTTGCCTCTTCGGATAGCAGTTATTTATCGTCCCCCTGATAAATCCCTTTCATCCTTCCTCAGTGATTTTGATGCTTGGCTTTCCTTCTTTCATGATTCTTCCTCTCCCTCCCTCATCCTTGGCGACTTTAACATTCATGTTAATGATCCCTCCAACTCTTACGTCTCTCAGTTCCTCACCTTAACATCTTCCTTCAATCTTCAACTATGCTCCACTTCCCCTACCCACCAAAATGGTCACTGTCTTGATCTTATATTTTCCTATAACTGCTCTCCCTCCAATTCCTCTACCTCAAATCTTCCCCTTTGTGACCATCATCTAATAACCTTCACACTTAAACTTCCTCCCACCCAATCCCGTCCAATCTTAACCAATTTATCTAGGAATCTCCAGGCCATTGACCCTACTACCCTATCCTCCAATGTCTCAAACCTCTTCTGTACCACTACACCATCCAAATCTGTCAATGATGCCATCTCTTCCTACAATACCATTCTATCCTCTGCCTTAGACACTCTTGCACCTCTCATGCCCCGTCCTATAAGACGTTCCAAACCCCAGCCCTGGCTAACCCTTAAAATCCGCTACCTACTTTCCTGTACCCGTTCTGCCGAATGCCTCTTGCTTAAATTTCTTGCCCTTGCTGACTTCTCACACTTCAAATTCATGTTGACCTCCTTCCAATCTGCTCTCTTGCTTGCCAAACAGGACTACTACATCTAGCTGACTAATTCTCTCGGCTCAAACCCTCGACTTCTCTTCGCCACACTAAACTCAAGGTGCCTCCACCCCCAACTCCCCCCTCACTATCTCCCCAAACCCTAGCTGAGTTCTTCCACGATAAGGTTCAGAAGATTAACCTAGAATTCTCTTACCAAACCCCCCACCTCTCCCTCCCCTTGTCCCTCCCCTTGTCCGTTCCCCTATTTCCTCAACCCCTCCGTCCTTTTCCTCCTTTCCTGAGGTCACTGATGAAGAAATATCACATCTTCTCTCCTCCTCAAAACGAACTACCTGTTC
Source organism: Microcaecilia unicolor (assembly GCF_901765095.1). Classification (NCBI taxonomy): domain Eukaryota; kingdom Metazoa; phylum Chordata; class Amphibia; order Gymnophiona; family Siphonopidae; genus Microcaecilia; species Microcaecilia unicolor. The sequence goes on along the minus strand of NC_044033.1, from coordinate 224,990,321 downwards.
CTCTGATCCCATTCCTACCCACCTTCTTAACACCATCTCTCCTACTCTCACCCCTTTTATCTCTCATATCCTCAATCTCTCTCTTTCCACTGCGACCGTTCCTGATGCCTTTAAACATGCTGTGGTCACACTGCTCCTGAAGAAGCCTTCACTTGACCCTACCTGTCCTTCCAACTATCGACCCATCTCCCTCCTCCCCTTCCTTTCCAAGTTACTTGAATGCGCTGTTCACCGCCGCTGTCTTGACTTTCTCTCATCTCATGCTGTTCTTGACCCACTCCAATCTGGCTTTCGCCCTCTTTATTCAACTGAAACTGCACTTAGTAAAGTTTCCAATAACCTGTTCCTGGCCAAATCCAAAGGTCTCTATTCTATCCTCATCCTTCTTGATCTATCCGCCGCTTCCAGGGCTCTGTTCTTTCCTGGTTCTCCTCCTACCTCTCGCTTCGCACCTTTAGTGTACACGCTAGTGGATCTTCTTCCACTTCTATCCCTCTACCTATCGGTGTACCTCAGGGTTCTGTTCTCGGTCCTCTCCTGTTCTCCATCTATACTTCTTCCCTTTGCTTTCTGATATCATCCCATGGCTTTCAATACCATATCTATGCTGATGACTCCCAAATCTACCTCTCCACCCCTGAAATCTCAACCAGCATCCAGACCAATGTCTCAGCCTGCCTATCTGACATCACTGCCTGGATGTCTCAATGACATCTGAAACTTAACATGGCCAAAGCCGAGCTCCTCATCTTTTCCCCTAAACCTACCTCTCCTCTCCCCCCTTTCTCTATTTTGGTGGATGGCACTCTCATTCTTCCTGTCTCATTAGCTCATAACCTTGGGGTCATCTTTGACTCCTCTCTCTCCTTCTCTGCTCACATTCAGCAGATTGCCAAAACCTGTCGTTTCTTTCTCTATAACATCAACAAAATCCGTCCCTTCATCTCTGAGCACTCTACCAAAACCCTTATCCACACTCTTATCTCCTCTTGTCTCGATTATTGTAAGCTACTACTCACTGGCCTCCCTCTTAGCCACCTCTCTCCTCTTCAATCAATCCAAAATTCTGCTGCGCGACTCATTTTCAGCCAAAGTCGCTATGCCCACATTAGCCCTCTCCTTAAATCACTTCACTGGCTCCCTATCCGTTTCTGTATTCAGTTCAAACTTCTCCTATTGACTATAAGTGCATTCACTCTGCCGCTCCCCAGCACCTCTCCACTCTTGTCTCCCCCTACGTTCCCCCTCGAGTACTCCGTTCTGTAGATAAATCTCTCTTATCCGTACCTTTCTCCTCTACCGCTAATTCAAGACTCTGTTCCTTTTATCTTGCTGCACCTCATGCCTGGAATAGACTTCCTGAGCCTGTAAGTCTAGCCCCGTCTTTAGCTGTTTTCAAGTCCAAACTCAAAACCCACTGCTTTTGACTCCTAACTCGCTTACCCTTTCCTTTATCCTCACCTCTTTATTCCCTTACCCTTAATTGTTCTGTCTTATCTAGATTGTAAGCTTTTTGAGCAGGGATTGTCTTCTGTGTATGGTGTACAGCGCTGCGTATGCCTTGTAGCGCTATAGAAATAAGTAGATAGAGAAGTAGATAGACTCAGGAAGTCAAGACTCTGGCCTATGCGGATGATGTATTACTCGTCCGACCCACAGGTTTCCCTTCCTCACGCGCTCAGAATCTTGCGACAGTATGGTGCCCTGTCAGGGTTTTCCCTTAACTTGCATAAATCTTGTGCGTTGGCGCTGGATGAAGGGTTGCGATAGTCCTGGAAGGGGAAGTTTCCACTTAGATGGGAGGACGCAGCCCTGAAATATCTGGGGATAATGATCCCGAGAGACCTTGCCTCCTTGTATGTAATTAATGTTAATCCATTTCTTGAGGTAACCAAGTGGAAACTGGCTCTATGGCAGGCCCTACCTCTTTCACTATGGGGACGGATTGCATTATTCAATATGATATTTATTCCAGCAGCTTCCTTTATTCCTAAAAAAGAGGGAGGAGAGGGCATTGGGAATACTTCTGCAGGGGTAGAGGCCTAGGCTGCTGTTGGTGATGATTTCAACCCCAGGGAATATGGGGGCATGCAGATATTGTCAGCAGGTCACCCTTCCACTCCTGGGCCATGGCTGACCCTGTTTAGCCAGGTTGTTCCAACACTGACTCCTGCACCGTCTGCCTCGGGCAACTCTCTGTTCTGACGTGCACCTCCGTATCCTCCTTTCATTAAGGCATCCCTCACGGTGGTTTTATGAATAGTATTTTCCCGAAGGATGACCAAAGACTTCAGTCATATCTTAAAAGAATTCCTCTTTTATTTTCACACAACACAGTTCATCTTTCTTGCAATACATGATGCTATTTCCTCCTTCAACATTAACCCTTGTTAATATTCACAGGGTTACACAAGGATTCCTTCTCTGAATTGCAGCATAAAGTTCACATTTCAATCATTAACCCTTTCTTAATGTTCCCAGTGAGCCAGGCGGGTTCCCCTCCTAGCCTACTGCAAATAACTCACAGCAATTCAGTATTATCTTACTTTCTCCACTCAGCCAGCAGTTTCACTCTCTCTTCTGCCTCAATCTCTGGGTTGTTTTTTTTTTGTTACATTTGTACACCGTGCTTTCCCACTCATAGCAGGTTCAGTGTAGCTTACATATGATATACAGGTACTTATTTGTACCTGGGGCAATGGAGGGTTAAGTGACTTGCCCAGAGTGGGAATCGAACCCAGTTCCCCAGGACCAAAGTCCACTACTCTAACCACTAGGCCACTCCTCCACTCCTGCCACAGCCTCTTCCCCAGCTGCCTCAATTCATCTCTTCCAATACCACTTAGTTTAGGAAAGACAGTGGCCAGCAATCTTCTCACCTTGGCTCCTCTAGACTGAGCCCAAGCAGACATCTCCATTCCTTCCTCCTCCCTCTCCCCTTCCACTTTATCCCATTCCATCACCGCCTCCTCCCACTCAGGCTCCCCCAGCTGTTCATCATCACCCTGATTGGAACTCATCTCCCAATCCTGCTCCTCCTCCCCCACTGCTTGCCCGTACTGTTTTGGGTCAGATGCATTATGGGGCCATTAGTTCCTAGCCTTATCCCTTCCTTCCCCCACTCTTTTACCCACCAGGGGGCGAGTTCCCTGCTCATACGGGACATGTGCTTGCCTCCTCCGCGCTTTCTTGGGTTGCTCTCGCTTTCCTTGTGACCGTCCTCTCAGTAACCCCCTACAATATCTAACAAATGCATGCGCAGTGAGACACATAAATGACTGGTTCCTGGGGACCACGGAATTTTCACTAACAACGTTAGAGACCATTTTATTTCTAGACATTCATTTCAGCCAACTTTTGCACACTGGGGTAGATTGCCGGCGCATGCTTTTCAGCAGCACCCATTATTACACTCTCTCAGGCTACCTGGCGCTGGCTGTGTAGGAGACATCACCTCTCTGCCAAGATCACACCTTTGCTTTCTATATGTAATAATCCAGAGTTTCCCCCGGGATAAGGGAGTAGTATATTTAGTCAATGGGAAAAGGGATTATTTATTTAGCTCAGGTTGTTGATGAGGAGGGACATATTAGACCTTACGACTACCTACAGCTCAAATATGGTATTCCATTGGGACACCAATTTGCATATTTGCAGTTGCAACACTACATCTTATCATCCCTGAAATGGACAGATCTGACCGAAGATGTGACTTCGGAAGCATATTCTTTAGGTGCACAACAATCGGTGTCATTAAAATGTCATCACCAGCAGTTGAAAGACACAACTTCAGAATTAGATTATACACACTTGGCCTCCTGCTGGTCACAAGACCTTAGTTGCATAAGTGTGGGGTGGTGAAACTAGACAGTGTACCGGGTTCTCGATTCCGAGACATGTGGGAGCCACTATGGCTCTCCTTGCCTTCCAGAGGGAGAGGTTATATTTTGAACTTTTAATTGTGCCAGGGTGGGGAAGGGGAGGGTTGGGGGTAGGGGTGTTAAGAGAAAGTTCCTCATGTTATATCTGGTTTTCGATTAGACTCCATCTGATATATGACTTGGTTGTTATCTACTATAATAAAACTCACCCTCAACGTTCTGAGGACACTGACGTCAGCGAAGCCAAGCCCTGACTTCCTTCAAAAAGGTTTTAAGGTTCGTGGTGGTGAAGCCACCAAAATCGCTCCAGGCCCCGCCCTCGAGGGCGGAGCAATGGCAGAACAACAAAGGGGTTGGCAGGGAGGGAGGCGGGGGGGGGGAATCGCTCCGGGCCCCGCCCTCGCGTCAAACGTCATGACATTGGGGGCGGAGCAATGGCAGAACAACGAAGGGGTTGGCCAGGGAGGGAGGGGGGGGGGTGTTGGTGACGAAAACCTTGCTAGCGCCCGTTTCATTTGCTCTGAAATGGGCCTCTTTTACTAGTCACTAAATAACTGTATAAATGTATGAGTCTATTTCTGCTGTCTAATAAAAATGATTTAAACATAAGCCATGGTCTTTGAAGGATCGGAGTCCAATTTGTCACATGCACGTCCTTGAAAGTTAAGTCTAAACACTAATGAGTTTGTTGAGGACTCCACCAGACTGAGGTCTTTTCATTAAAGCTTAGTGCACATTTAGTTTGCTCTTATGGAATTAGTGTGCGCCAGTGGCGTAGCCAGAATGTAATTTTTGGGTGGGTCAGTGGGTAGGTTGGGTGGGCATGCATTTCCTCTTTCCTTCTCCACCACCATCATGAACTTTAAAAGTTAAATACTATAAATCTGAACCCCACCCGACCCCGACATCCCATCTGAGCCCCCCTGCACGACCCAGTCCCCACCTGCCTACCAGCTCCATGATCGACGAGCAGACGACCCTCGTCTTCCACCCGGCACCGAGCCTTTAAAAAAACCCGGAGAAACACCTTGCGTCTGCTGTGCGCTGCTGTAAAGCAAGCAGCAAATCGCCTCGTCACGTCGGCCCTTCCTTCACTGTGTCCCGCCCTCGCCGAAATAGGAAGTTACATCAGAGGGTGGGACACAGTGGAGGAAGTGCCAATGTGACGAAGCAATTTGCTGCTTGCTTTACAGCAGCGCACAGCAGATGCGAGGCGTTTCTCCCTTTTTTTTTTTAAGGCTCGGTGCCGGATGGAAGACGAGGGTCGTCTGCTTGTCGATCATGGAGCTGGTAGGCAGGTGGGGACTGCAGTGCCAGCAGAGCACCCCCCTCCCCACCTGCTGACACCCGGGACGGGACGGACGTTGGCTGGGCGGGCCTGGAGGGAAACTGGCTGGGCCTGGGCCCGTCCAGGCCCGCCCATGACTACGCCCCCTTTGAAAATAAATGACAGAAGAAATTTTACAGGATCAGCAGTTTCAGCTCAGGCGCATATATTTGTGTTGTAATTTACATGTAAAATTGGGTTAATTTCTTTTTCTGTAGAAAGCTACTGCACAGAAACATGGCCGATAAAACCAAGAATGTGTTTTTATAATAGTTTGTATAATCCTTACTTTGGAAAATCTTAAACTTTCATAATTGATTGGCATCATTGCTCCAAAAAGACACATCCTGAGTGTGGAATAATTTATCATGTAATAATGTGATTCTTTTTTTTTTTAATCTTTGAGGGGCTTCAGGAATACAAATAACTGTTCAAAACATATCTGACATGGGGAAATAGTTAAAACGGAAAAAACTGGGGAGCAAACCCAGCTAATAAATCCCACAGTAGATTCTATACTAATTATTCATCAGTTATAGGAGCTCTAAGACCAGAACTGCAGCCAGTGTTGCCAGGTACTTGGCCCTGAAACCCGCCCAAAAAGTTCACACCCCACCCCCGCCGTCATCAACCCCGCCCCCGCTGTCATCAACTCCGCATCCGCCGTCATCGACCCCGCCTCCTCCGTCATTGGCCCTGCCCAAAACATCAGTAGCCCCGCCCAAAACGGCCCGAAAAACCGCACAAAAACCACACAAAAAAAAACAAAAACCAGCCCAAAAAACCGCGACCCGCAGCGGGCAAAAATTTCCCGCAGCGGGTCGCGGAAAACTGCCCAATTGGCAACCTGTCTGCAGCCTATAGGGATCAGTGAGAGTTGAGTCTTGAGTGAGCTTGAACTGAACTACCGCACTGTGCTATGGGAACGTGAGGGACCAATAAGGAGACTTGTTTTATGCAGCCTGTCAGTGAGTCAGCCAATTAGAATCTTTATTTCATTCATTTGCTCAGTAGAGGAGCTCCATGGGGTAAAATTACAGATGCTAACCAATAACATTGTTTTTCTGTAAGTTTGTCAGTGAATGATAACCAATAACAGAGTGTCTCTCATTGAATACGTGAACCTACCAATGAGAGCAGAGGTGGGTATGTGAAGAGCCAATGAGAAATATCTGCACATGTTTATTAATGTTTCTCCTCCCTTCCCTGCAGTGAATGTGACTCTGGATCCTGAAACTGCTCATCTCAATCTCATCCTGACTGAGGATTTGAAAAGTGTCAGACACGGAGACACGAGACAGAAGCTGCCGGACAATCCCCAGAGATTTGATTTTGTTGTCAATGTCCTGGGGTGTGAGAGCTTCACCTCGTGGAGACATTACTGGGAGGTGGAGGTGGGAGACAAGACTGCTTGGACATTGGGGGTTTGTAAAGATTCTGTGAACAGGAAGGGGGCTATCATATCTACACCTAGTAATGGATACTGGACAGTGACACTGATGGAGGGAGATAAATACTGGGCCTGCACCACCCCTGGCACCCTGCTCTCCCTGAGTGTGAGACCCCAGGCAGTGGGGATTTTCCTGGACTATGAGGCAGGAAAGGTCTCATTTTACAATGCATATAATAAATCTCATCTCTTCACCTTCACCAACACCTTCACTGAGAAACTCCGGCCTTTCTTCAGTCCTGGTCTCAATAAAGCAGGTACAAATGCGGGGGCTCTGAGAATCCGCCCAGTGCCAGACTGGGAATGAGTGAGATGGACTCAGGGGTCTGATATATAATCTGGGAGTTGATTTTTCAGATCTGGATAAGGAGAATCAGAGAGTGTTACTTGTGAGCTGTGCTGTTCAGGTTCACTATATACAATCTGTGATCTGATTTTCCAAACTTAGACTAACCTTGTAAAGAAAATGTACTGTTGAAACAATAAGTGGGGAAAAAATTCATAATGACAATAAAATAATTTTAGAATACTCAAAAAAATGAATGACATTTCATTAGCAGCTGGAAAGGTGGGATTAGAGCCAGTGAATGTGAGGGAGGGTGTAAGTGACAATGAGAGTTTGTGAACGGTAGGACTTGGCTCAGTGAGAACGTAAGACTTATAGAGGTCAGTTTAAAGCCGTTGAATATGAGGAGGGTTCTCTGACACAGTGAGAGTGACAGAGGTAGGTTAACACCTGTGAATATGACAGGGGTGTTTCAGTGGCACAGTGAGAGTGAGAGGTGGGATCAGAGTCTATGAATGTGAGGAGAGGTCTCAGCAATACAGTGAGAGTGACAGAGGTCGGTTTAATGCCTGTTAGCTTAGCGGGCTTTAAAAAGGTTTGGATGGCTTCTTAAAGGAAAAGTCCATAGACCATTATTAAAATGGAGTTGGGGAAAATCCACTGCTTATTTATAGAGTACTGCCAACAAATGCAGCTGTACTCTACTTGTACTAATGTCAACACTCACAAACATAGTAGAGAACTACTGGGAGTACCAGTGTATCGGAGGTTTAAGGGCTCAGTCTCATTTCGACATCGCAGCTACTTTTCATGTTACTGCTGTGGTTTTATAATCATAGACTTGAACCCACCATCCTTCCGCTGGTCTTCTCTAGTAGCTAACCACTTTTTATCAATTAACAATTTTTTCTTTTTTTCATTTTTACTTATTGCTAGCTACTACCACATTAAGTATATGAACAGACACTTATCTTGTATATATAAATGCCGTCAGACAAGCACACCCCAACAGGAGCCTGTTTCGCCCTTCTGGCTTTCTCAAGGGGAACTGCAGCGTGCTGTCTCGGACTACAAGATGTCTACTTGCCTACTTCTTCTTGTCTGTTCCCCAGGGGTGAAGAGGAGAGTCGGCGGTAGTTGTTGGGCCAGCTGAAATGGCCGGAAGAGCGCTGCAGAGGGCAGCGATGGGGGAGAGGGCCTGGATCGCGCTAAAGAAGATGGCCGACGGGAAAAACGGCGCGCCTCTTGCACATATCGCGGACGTGCGTCTTCGCGTCTAGGCCGAAGCCGGGGCCTAAATTTTGGGGCCGGCTTCGGTGCTTTTTTATTTTGGAATCCGTTTTCGGGCCAGGACGTGCGGGACCGGAACCGAGGTCAGGCATCGAGTGAGGAGAAATTCTACAATAAGGTAAGGGGTTTTTTAACCTAAAATTTCTATTTATTTATTTTTAAATTGTGTAAATTCGGGTTTTTATTTTTTAAAATCAGGGATTGCTTTAATTTAAATTTCCATATCATCATGCTGATCAATCCATAGACTGGTGGGTTGTGTCCATCTACCAGCAGGTGGAGATAGAGAGCAATCCTTTTGCCTCCCTATATGTGGTCATGTGCTGCCGGAAACTCCTCAGTATGTTCTCTATCTCAGCAGGTGGTGGTCACACACAGCAGCAGCTCTGGCTAGGCCTCCAAGCCTAATTTTTAGGTTTTGTTGAGTGCCTGGGGTTGAGGGCTCTTCTTGAGCAAGTGCAAACCTGGTGGCGCCAGGTCCCTCCTTTTCTCCCCCCTCCCGCTGGCTCCGTTAAAAAAAAAATAAAAAAAAATTTGGACGTCCTTAAAGGCGTTTATTTCGACGTTTATTTAAACGTTTATTGCAGCTACTCACTGGGACACCAGGTCGTTACAGCTCGGAGCGAGAAGCAGGTAATTTTTACCTTTATTATAGCGGGCAGGGGGTTCCCCGATTGATCTCCACGTGGTCTATGGCGTCGGAGGGCGAGGGCGCGAAGAATCGCTCCCCGGACCGCGTGTGCGCTCCTAGCGGGGATGCGGGGGTATTAAAGTCTGATTCGCCCTTGTTGGGTATCAGTTCGGAGGCCGGTCAGTGTCCCGGGTCTTCCTCCGGTGCGGCGGTTTTTCCCGCCATAAATGCCCATCCCCCGCTGCTCGCCTCCGCCATCTTGGCCGGCCACTCTGCTCGGACGGCTTCTTCTTGGACCGCCCTTGAGCTGGGAGACGTTCATGCCATGGCCGTCCTTGATTTGGGCGACGGCAAAAAAGCGGCTAAAGTTAAGCGCCGTTCTTCCCGCGCGGCTCCTTCGCGGAGTGTCGTGCCGGACGCCATCTTGGATGCGCAGCATGTTTCTCCCCCGCTCTTACGAGCGCCGGTTGAGGGTGCGTCTAGGGCTGTGGCCCAGGCTGCTGAAGTGCACAGTCTGGGGGGTTTCTCCCCTGAGTTTATTTTGCTGCTGCATCAGGCCTTCCTTATGCAGAACGCTGCCCCTTCTCCCTTGTCCGATAAAGGGGTTGAGGCCCCCGGAAGTAAACGCCCTCGGGTGGATTCCCAGGCCTTAGAGGACGCTGTTTCCTCTGATGTAGATGAGGGCAGCGTATCTGAGTTCTCCCAACGGTCCTTTGGGGATTCCTTGGAGGAGACGGATCCCCGCTCGGATGGAGCGGATGACCCCTCTGCAGCACGGATCTTTCGCTCAGAGGATTTGCCCAACCTGTTAATGCAGGCCATGAGCATTTTAAAGATTTCCTCTCCGGAGGACGTCTCTCCCTCAGCCCCTGTTGGCTCCGCCATTATGCTGGGGACGAAGCGCCCGCCTAGAACCTTCCACGTGCATGATGCCATGCACACCTTAATTTCGGCTCAATGGGATGTCCCGGAAGCGAGCCTCAAAGTGGCTAGGGCTATGTCCCGCCTCTATCCTTTGCCTGAAAGTGAACGTGAGGCCTTTCTTTGGCCTACCGTGGATTCTTTAATCACTGCGGTGACTAAGAAAACGGCGTTGCCGGTGGAAGGTGGCACGGCCCTAAAGGACGCCCAAGACAGAAGATTGGAGGCGGCCTTAAGGTCGACCTTCGAGGCGGCTGCCTTAAGTTTGCAGGCCTCAGTTTGTGGCTCCTACGTGGCCAGGGCGTGCCTGACGATTGTGCAGCGGGCTTCCCCCTCGGATCCTTCCTTGAGGGCTGATTGGCCGGCCCTGGAATCGGGCTTGGCTTATTTGGCAGACTTGCTGTATGATGTCTTGAGAGCCTCAGCTAAAGGTATGGCTCAGACAGTCTCTGCGCGGCGGTGGCTTTGGCTGAAACATTGGTCTGCGGACCACGCCTCTAAGTCCTGCCTGGCTAAGTTGCTTTTTAAAGGCAAGCTGCTCTTTGGGGTCGAGCTGGACAAAATTGTGACCGATCTCGGCACGTCTAAGGGCAAGAGGTTACCAGAGGTCAGGGCTCGGGCCAGGGCTCGGGCCAGTGCTCGCCCCGGTATCTCCAGAGGACGGTTTCAGGAAGCCCGTCGGTACCGCCCGGGCAAGTCGGGCTCCTCTGCCCCCTCTTCCTTCAAGAGGAACTTCTCCCCCAAGCAGCATTCCTTTCGCAGAGACCGCCGTCCCGGAGGTGCGCCCTCCGATCCTCCCCCAGGGTCTTGTACCCAATGACGGGGTCCTGGTCCATGGCCCACTGCAAATTGGAGGACGCCTGTCCTCGTTTCTGGGCGAGTGGACCAGGGTAACTTCAGACGCTTGGGTGCTGGAAGTCATCAGAGACAGCTACAAGCTAGAGTTCTGCCGACCCTTAAGAGACGGGTTTGTACTCTCTCCCTGCAAGTCTCCGGTCAAAGCTGTGGCAGTGCAGCAGACCTTGGACAATCTGATCCGCCTGGGTGCGGTCGTTCCGGTGCCAGAAAATCAGCTTGGCAAGGGACGTTACTCCATTTACTTTGTGGTACCAAAGAAAGGAGGTTCTGTACGGCCTATCCTCGACCTCAAAGGGGTCAATCGGGCCTTGAAAGTTCGGCACTTTCGCATGGAGACCCTCCGCTCTGTTATAGCGGCAGTGAAGGCAGGGGAGTTCCTGGCATCCTTGGACATCAAGGAAGCGTACTTGCATATTCCCATCTGGCCTCCTCATCAACGCTTTCTGCGTTTTGCAGTCCTGGGCCGACACTTCCAGTTCAGAGCCCTCCCGTTCGGGTTGGCTACTGCTTCGCGGACCTTCTCCAAAGTAATGGTGGTCATCGCGGCCTTCCTGAGAAAGGAAGGAGTACAAGTCCATCCTTATCTGGACGACTGGTTGATCCGAGCCCCCTCTTATGCAGAGTGCGGCAAAGCTGTGGACCGGGTGATTGCTCTTTTGAGCTCCCTGGGGTGGATCATCAACTGGGAGAAAAGCCAGCTGCGCCCGACTCAGTCCCTGGAGTATCTGGGAGTTCGATTCGACACCCAATTAGGCAGAGTGTTCCTGCCGGACAATCGGATTGTCAAACTTCAGGCTCAGGTGGACCAGTTCCTAGTAGCCTCTCCGCTCCGGGCTTGGGACTATGTGCAGCTGTTGGGCTCTTTGACGGCCACGATGGAAGTAGTGCCCTGGGCCAGGGCTCATATGAGACCACTACAACACTCTCTGCTGCAGCGCTGGACTCCGGTGTCGGAGGATTATGTTGTGCGCCTTCCCTTGGACCCAGCAGTGCGCAAGGCGCTGAGCTGGTGGCTGCAGACAGACAAGTTGTCTGCAGGGATGCCTCTTGTGACCCCGGAGTGGATTGTCGTCACGACGGACGCCTCTTTGACGGGCTGGGGAGCCCACTGCTTGGGAAGGACAGCGCAGGGGCTCTGGTCTCCTGCAGAGGCAAAGTGGTCTATCAACCTCCTGGAACTCAGAGCCATTCGGTTGGCGCTTTTGGAGTTCCTCCCGGTACTGGCGTTGAAGCCAGTACGGGTCCTGTCGGACAATGCCACGGCTGTGGCCTATGTCAACCGCCAGGGAGGTACCAAGAGCGCCCCTCTAGCCAAGGAGGCCATGAATCTATGCCAGTGGGCGGAAGCGAACCTGGAACAGCTGTCAGCGGCCCACATTGCCGGAGTCATGAATGTCAAGGCGGACTTTCTCAGTCGCCATACCTTGGATCCCGGAGAGTGGCAGCTATCTGCTCAGGCGTTCTTGGACATCACGAAGCGCTGGGGCCAGCCGAACCTAGATCTGATGGCGTCATCGGCCAATTGCCAAGTGCCGCGCTTTTTCAGCAGAGGACGGGACCCACGATCCCTGGGAGTAGATGCTCTTCTCCAACAGTGGCCGACACAGGAGCTTCTCTATGTGTTCCCGCCCTGGCCCATGTTGGGCAGGGTGCTAGACCGGGTGGCAAAGCATCCGGGCTGGATAATCCTGGTGGGTCCGGACTGGCCCAGACGTCCCTGGTATGCAGACTTGATCAGGCTCTCAGTGGACAATCCTCTGCGGCTGCCAGTGGAGCAGGGCCTGTTGCATCAGGGTCCCGTGGTGATGGAGGATCCCTCCCCCTTTGGTCTGACGGCCTGGCTATTGAGCGGCAGCGTCTGAGAAAGAAGGGCTTCTCAGACAAGTTCATCGCCACTATGCTAAGAGCGAGGAAGCGCTCTACTTCTACTGCTTACGCCAGGGTTTGGCGTACCTTTGCAGCATGGTGTGAAGCAGGCTCACTTTCTCCCTTCACTGCTCCAATTTCTTCAGTGTTGGCGTTCCTGCAAGAAGGTCTGGAGAAAGGCCTGTCGCTCAGTTCCCTTAAAGTCCAGGTAGCGGCTCTGGCTTGCTTCAGGGGCCGCCTGAAGGGTGCTTCCCTGGCTTCGCAGCCAGATGTGGTGCGCTTTCTCAAGGGAGTTAATCACCTGCGCCCTCCTCTGCACTCAGTGGTGCCTGCGTGGAATCTCAACCTGGTGCTAAGAGCCTTGCAGAAGCCGCCTTTTGAACCCTTGTCAAGGGCATCTCTGAAAGACCTGACGTTGAAAGCAGTCTTTTTGGTGGCTATCACTTCAGCCAGAAGAGTTTCCAAGCTCCAGGCACTCTCATGTCGAGAGCCCTTTCTGCAGTTCACTGAGGCAGGAGTGTCTATTCGCACAGTGCCTTCCTTCCTGCCCAAGGTTGTTTCTCGCTTCCATGTGAATCAGCAGCTCTGTCTCCCTTCCTTTCGTAGGGAGGACTACCCAGAGGAATACTCTGCTCTCAAATATCTGGATGTGAGACGAGTCATCATCAGATACTTGGAAGTGACCAATGATTTCCGCAAGTCGGATCATCTGTTTGTCCTGTTTGCAGGTCCTCGTAAGGGTCTGCAGGCTGCTAAGCCTACAGTGGCAAGATGGGTCAAGGAAGCCATTGCAGCGGCTTATGTGGCCGCGGGGAAGGTGCCGCCTATCCAGCTGAAGGCTCACTCCACTAGAGCTCAGGCGGCCTCGATGGCAGAGGCCGGGTCCGTCTCCTTGGAGGAGATTTGCAAGGCGGCAACTTGGGCATCGGCCCATACCTTCTCCAGGCATTACCGCTTGACTGTGGCTGCTCGGGCGGAGGCCCGGTTTGGAGCTTCAGTGTTGCGGTCAGGGATTTCTATGTCCCGCCCTGGGAGAGTACTGCTTCGGTACATCCCACCAGTCTATGGATTGATCAGCATGATGATATGGAAGGTAAAATTATGTATCATACCTGATAATTTTCTTTCCATTAATCATAGCTGATCAATCCATAGCCCCTCCCAGATATCTGTATTGTTTATATTCTGGTTGCATTTCAGGTTCAAGTTTAGTCTTCAGTTCCTGTTCAGGAGGACTTCGTGTTCAAGTTTTTCAATGTATTCTTCAAGAGTTGAGACGAATTTGTGTTACAGTGAGCTGCTGCATTCCTCTCCCCTCCGTTTTACGGGGCTGGATTGAGACTTAAATTCTGCCGGCGCTCCCTCCCGCTTCGTGCGGCAGTAGGGCAGCTTTGTACCCCTCCCGCTTCAGCGGTGTTAGGGTCAGTCAGCTCCTCCCGCGGTTGCGGTTGCAGGATAAGCCAGATCCCCCCGCATCGGCGGGTGTGGTGTCCCTCCCCCGCTCCGCGGGGATGAGCTGGACGGATTCCCCTCCCCCGTTTCGGCGGTGGTGAGCTGGGCAGAGTGTCCCTTTGTGGGTGTAATTCTCTAAGTGCTGAGTCCTGCGGATGGAGCTTGGATATCAACATACTGAGGAGTTTCCGGCAGCACATGACCACATATAGGGAGGCAAAAGGATTGCTCTCTATCTCCACCTGCTGGTAGATGGACACAACCCACCAGTCTATGGATTGATCAGCTATGATTAATGGAAAGAAAATTATCAGGTATGATACATAATTTTACCTTGGTTTTTAGATTCATGATCAGGGGATTTTTCTTGATTTTTCTATCAGATTAGTTTTTTGAATTTAAATATTTTTAGGGGTTTTTTTGGAGGGGTGCTAGTTTGAAGGGGTTAATAAAGGGTTAAATTCTTAAATTCGACAGGGTAGATTAAGGAAGGGGTATATTAATTTTTGAGATGGGTTTTACAAATTTGGGTAGTTTTGGAGGGGTGTTAGAGGGGATAGTGTGCGGCGGATAGGAAAATTGGGGTATTTTTAAAATTTTAAAGTATGGTTAGATGGAGGATTCGGGGTTTAAATGGCAGGGAAAATTTGGGGAATTTTGGGGAAAATTGGAAGGAGTTATAGTTTAATTTTATAATTTCCCATTAAACTCTATGGGAAATTATAAAATAAAATGGAGATTTTGCTGTGCTGCTCAGAATTCCGCTGGTCAGCAGGAGGGTTTAGAATGTTGGAAAAGGCATGGGATTGGTCAGTAATGCTCGGAATCCCAAGCCAAAGCTTGGTCTCCTAGGAGATGAGGGTAGCTGACAGTTGCAGAGAGAGGCTGGTGGCTGAAGAGAGCGGAAGCGCAGCTCAGTGTGGGAGAGTCAGTGTGAAATTGTTGGGGATTGGAGGTTGGAAAGTGAGTTTGGTGTGATAGTAAAAAGTTTAAGAGTGATAGTGAATAAAGGGAAAGCCAGAAAAGGGGTTTTATTTGATTTTTGATCAATTATAATAAACTTGGGGGGGGGGGTATGAGGTGTGATTGGTTTTGGTGGTGAAGGTATGAATGACAGGGGAAAGGGTAGGATTACATGTAAGAATAAGAAGGTGATTAAGGAATGTTGGGATGCATGTGACTGAAAGGGTTATCAGCCTCTTCAGTTTAGGGAATTAAGTGATTAGCATAGGCTTGAAGCAGTACAGGGATTTTTATTTAATTTTATTTAAATAGTTTAATTGGCCCTAAGTATTAAATAATAATTCCCTAGAACTAAAAGGTATCAACAACGTGTGAGAATAGATAGGGTTTTTATTCCTATTAAGTTTTTAAGAGAAAGGTTTAGGGAGAAGACCTGGAAGAAGATGTCGGGTGTTGGAGAATCAACAAGGGCCCCTCCGCAAGAAAGACTACACATCCAGTGAACTGATATCAGCTAAGTGACTATTGAGGGAATAGAGAAAAAAGATAGAAAAGAAAGGATAGAGAAAGACAAAGACAATACTATATATATATACTTACCTTGCTTGCTTCTTTAGAGTGAAGACGGGTACCTGTGAAAATAAAAGCAAAGAACACACAAAGTATCAATCTAGGAGTTTACTGGATAACGTATTTGTTATCTAACTTAATTTAAAAGAAATTGAGAAATGGTTTTTTTAAGATACTTATCTGAAAGTTCTTGAGAATAAAAGTGATTCCTGTAAAGAAAAAGATATGAGAAACCAAATTAATATATTAAACCTGAGTTGAGAAATTGTTCAGTTAGTATTGTGATAAGAATAGAAGGGAATTTTGTTAGAAATTAAAATGTTTTTGTTCCTAGTTTATATTATTACCAGAACGTGTTGAATAAACTTGTTTTATTCATAGTAAATATAATAGAGTTTTATTGATTCCTTCAAATAAGGGATAATCCTGAATTTAGTTTTTTTTTCCCCTCATGGTCCCAGGGATTATGAGGAGAGGTTAGTTTTTGTAGCTTATCCCTTTCATTCTGGTGTATCCCAGAGTCACGACTACTGCCATCTGAAAATTTGGAGCTCTATTTCTGATGACATCTTGTGCCAGAGCGAGAGGGGTAAAGTCACAATTGGCGTAGTCGGCAGGATTCTTCCCTGAATTGGAGGTCCCCAAAAGCTGAGAGTACCATTCTGAAGAAATTTTAGGTGTTGGACCATTTTCAATAAAGTTTAAAAAAAAAAAAATTGTTGAGAAGTATTCTTGTGTGACAAGGTAGTCCGGGTTTTGGGTTCTCCCGGGAGTCTCTGTTTCCGTGGCAACATCCATACAGTACCTGACTCCAAAGTGACAAGAGAATGGAAGGTGAAGCTTCTGGAGGTCGGGTTACTCCGGTTCCCCAGATTCACACACAAGTGATCATCCCGCAAGACAGGAAAGTTCCAGATTTCAGTGGATTCCCCAGGACTCCGGAAGACTTGAAAATTGAAGACTGGGTAGATAAAATGAAGTCCAGGATGAGATTAATGCGGGTTCCGCCAGAGGATCAGGTGGAAGTAGTGCGCGATCACCTGAAAGGCATTGCTCTCGATACGGTGAAGTACTCGCTTCCAAAAGACTGTTCAGCGGAAGATATTTTTGATCTTTTGAAGCAAGTATATGGGGACAAAGTAGCGTTGGGCCTACGTATACAGGAATTTTACAACATCCGTCAGGAAGAGAAGGATACTATCCGGGTGTATGCTTACAAGCTTCAGGAGAAGTTAGAGGCCATTATGTCCAGGGATTGTCGAAGAATGGGCGATCCAGACGAAACTTTGAAAGAGCAGTTTGTTATAGGCCTCCGGGATGAAACTTTGAAAAGGGAGATGTCAAAAAGAAGTGAAGATAATCCGGGACTGTCATTTGCTGAATTAATGCAAGCTGCCATCCGTTGGGCTGGAGAGGAAAGAGGTCTGTTGTCCAGGGAGTTGACACCGAAGAAAATTCTTCAGAGGCCAAGAGAGGATGCAGGAGATTACTGCCGTCCGGAGCAGTCTGCAACTGTTGCCATGATGCAGCAATTAACCAATATGTTTGCTAAAATGTGTGAACGCCAAGAAGAGGAGTGGAGACGGCAAAGAATGGAGAGGGATAGTGCAAGGTTTGCAAATGTTCAAAGAGAATACCAGAGATATAGTCCTAATGTTAGACCTCCCTCAAGAACTCCTACAGGTGAAATGATTTGCTACTGGTGTCAGGAGCCTGGTCATATAGCCAGGAACTGCCAAAGCGAAAGGGATAATAGAACATACAGTGGAAACAACAGAAGCAATGTTGAGAGACCAAGCACTAGTGGCAATTATGTTCCTCCTAATAGCCAGCAGGCCGATTCTGCTCCTCAGAAGGGAAGTGAGGCGAAACCTGCAGTAAGGATGCAGAAGTCTTTGGAGCAACAGGGAGTTCTGGAAGAAAACTTGTTTGGAGAAAGAGCCATTGGGGAGAGTCCAGTGCTCAAAGTAAAAATAAATGGTGTGGAAACGTTTTGCACACTGGATACGGGCTCTAGTGTTTCCACCATTCTTGCGAGTTTTTTTTACAAAAACTTTGCTGATACCAACTGCTTAAAAGATGCAAGCCAGTTAACTTTGGTTGCAGTAAATGGGACAGACTTGCCTGAGTTGGGGTATATAGACGCGGATGTACAGTGTATGGGACAAGTGGTACCGGAACGATGCATATTTGTTGTAAAAGACAACTTTTGCAATGGGCAAGTTGAAGACCAAATTGTACGTGGAATAGTGGGCATGAATGTCCTAAAACATCTGGAGGGGTTGTTTCGAGACATCTCTTCACTGATGAAAGAGCCTGTGAAAATGGCAAGCATTATTTCAAAAATCTCCCAGAAGCGTAGTGCTGTATCAGGATCAGCGGAAGGATTTGTGAAATTGCGGGGAAGTGTTGGACAAATCTTGCCTGCCATGTCCGAAAAAATTGTGATTGGGAAGTGTCAGCAAGTGCGGAAGTCATCTGGAGTGCTGCTGGTGTCCGCTTCCCGGAGGATTAATTTGCCCAGCAAGATCATGGTGGCCAACACATTGGTTAAGCCCAATAGGGGTAACGTAATGGTGAGAATGATTAATGTGGGGATTCGGGATATTATCATACCAGGAAGAACACAGCAGAAGTTCATTCACCCCTGGAAATAGTGCTGGAGGAAGGTTCAGGTGTTCTAGAAGCTAAGGTGGACGGGTGGGAAGACATGCTTCCTAAAGTCAAGGTGGATTGGAGTCAGTTAACCTCTGAGCAAGGCCGGCAGTTACAAGAACTTCTATGGAAACACAGGTCAGTCTTCTCAACACATGATGCTGACATAGGGTTCTCAGATTTAGTGGCTCACAAGATAGATACCGGAGATGCAAGGCCGGTTAAACAACCTTTTCGGAGAGTGTCGCCACATATATATGAACAGTTTAAAACCCATGTGAACGAGCTGGTATGACAAGGGGTGTTGAGGAGGGGTTATAGTCCATGGGCCTCTCCAGCAGTCGTAATCAAAAAGAAGGATGGAAGTTTACGGTTTTGTTGCGACTACAGGAAGTTAAACTCCCTCACCATCAGGGATGCATACCCATTGCCCCGAATTGATGAGTCCTTAGATGCCCTGGGGTCATCAAAGTGGTTCTCTTCATTGGACATGACGTCCGGCTACTTTCAGATGGGAATGGCACCGGAAGACATCGAAAACACGGCAGTAACCACTCCTTTTGGATTATTCGAGTGGACCCGTATGCCATTCGGACTGTGCAACGCGCCCGCCAGTTTTCAGAGACTGATGGAATCCGTCATGACGGAGTATGTTTTCGAGATCCTCCTTCTGTATCTCGACGATATCCTAGTCTATGCCTCAACTTTTGAAAAGCATTTGGAAAGATTAGAACTTGTCTTCCAGAGAATGAAAACCAGTGGCCTAAAGTTAAAGCCTTCAAAATGCAAAATTTTTTGTCAGAAAGTGAGGTTCCTGGGATATGTTGTATCTAAGGAAGGAGTATCAGCGGATACAGAAAAAGTGAGAGCATTGCAAGAGTGGAAAGTCCCAAAGAGCAAAACAGAAGTTAGAAGCTTCATGGGTTTTGCCAGCTTCTACAGGCAATTTGTGGAAGGTTTCGCGCAGATAGCTGCTCCTTTACATGCATTGACTGGGAAGACCGTACCGGAGAATGCCGCAATATGCTGGAGTAATGAGTGCCAACAGGCGTTTGAAACGTTGAAAAAGAAACTTACTTCTGCACCAATCCTAGCCTATCCAGGATGCTAAGGATTATTAGGAAAGGGATGGTGAATAAGACCAAAAATACTATAATGCCTTTGTATCACTCCATGGTGCTTCCGCACCTTGAGTATTGCATTCAGTTCTGGTCATCGTATCTCAAAAGAGATATAGCAGAATTAGAAAAGGTTAAAAGAAGAGCGACCAAACCGATAAAGGGGATGGAACGCCCCTCGTATGAGGAAAGGCTAAAGAGGTTAGGGCTCTTCAGCTTGGAAAAGAGATGGTTAAGGGGAGATAAGATTGAGGTCTACAAAATCCTGAGTGGTGTAGAAGAAGTAGAAGTAAATTGATTTTTTACTCGGTTCAAAACTACAAAGACTATGGGACATTCGAGGAAGTTATATGGTAATACTTTTAAAACATATAGGAGGAAATATTTTTTCACTCAACGAATAGTTAACCTCTGGAACTCTTTGCAGGAGGATGCGGTAACAGTGGTTAGTGTATCTGGGTTTAAAAAAGGTTTGGACAATTTCCTGGAGGAAAAGTCCATAGTCTGCTATTGAGACAAACATGGGAAGCAACTGCTTGCCCTGGGATTTGTAGTATGCCACAATTTGGGTTTCTGCCAGGTACTTGTGACCTGGCTTGGCCACTGTTTGGAAAACAGGATACTGGGCTAGATGGACCATTGGTCTGTCCCAGTATGGCTACTCTTATGTTCTTACTGCTGCAGAGCTGCCAAATTATCCTGTTCCAGGAAGGAGAGATTGCTGGCCAGTCCTGGATTTCTGGCAACCTTATAATCTGGTGCATTATGGAACTTGCAGAACTGATTTCAAGGGTTAGAATCAAGGACTACAAATCACACACTGCTTTGGGGATGTCAGTTCAAAACCAGTACTAGCCAAAAAGTCTCCCTCTTGAAACTGGGTAACTTAGAAGCTCTACTGTTGGGTGACATCATATGGAGCCAGCCATGGTGGTTGCACCTCAGCGTTCTTTCTTGAAGTTCTTGGAAGTGGTCTACCACTCATACATGCCTCTTCTCTTCTGCCGTCATCATGCGGTACCAGCTCAGTATGATACTGGGGTTCTCAACCCTGTCCTCAAAACACATCTAGCCAGTCTGGTTTTGAAGACATCCACAGAGAATGTGCATGAGATAAATTTGCATGTGCTGCTTCCATTGTATGCAAATGGAGAAGTGGCCGGCCATCTTTTTTTTCGATAATACGGTTTAGCCCGGCCAAATGCCAGAGTTCGCCGGGTTTGACATCGCCGGTTTTGTTTTTCAGTGATAATGGAAAAAATGCCGGCCATCTCAAACCCGGCGAAATCCAAGGCATTTGGTCATGGGAGGAGCCAGCATTTTTAGTGCACTGGTCCCCCTGACATGCCAGGGCACCCTAGGGGGCACTTTTAAAAATGTTTAAAAAATACAAAAAAAGCTCCCAGGTGCATAGCTCCCTTCCCTTGGGTGCTGAGCCCCCCAAATCTTCCCCAAACCCACTCCCCACACCTCTACTCCATTACCACAGGCCGTTTGGGTGAAGGGGGGCACTTACATGTGGGTACAGTGGGTTTTGGGGGGGTTTGGAGGGCTCAACACTTAGCACCACAAGTATAACAGGTGGTGTGGGGGGGGGGGGGGGATGGACCTGTGTCTGCCTGCCTAAAGTGCACTATACCCATTAAAAACTGCACCAGGGACTTGCATACTGCTGTCAGGGACCTGGGTATGACATTTGAGGCTGGCATACAGGCTGGCAAAAAAGTGCTTCATTTTTATTTTTTTCGTGTGGGAGGGGGTTGGTGACCACTGGGGGAGTATGGGGAGGTCATCCCCCATTCCCTCCAGTGGTCAATTGGGGCATCTTTTTGAGGCTTGGTCGTGAAAATAAAAGGACCAAGTAAACCCGGCGAAATACTGCTTAATGCCGCTTTTTTTTTCCATTATCCGCAAAAGCCAGCCATCTGGTAGCCACGCCCATGCCCGCCCATGTCCCTCCTTCGCTTTGCCGGCGACACGCCCCTTTGAGCTTTTGCCGGCGAGGCGACGGGAAAGCGGCGATGCTGTCAAAAAAGTAGCTTTTGATTATACCGATTTCACCGCTTTTCCGAGATCGCCAGCCATCTCCTGATTTATGTCGGAAGATGGCCGGCGATCACTTTTGAAAATAAGCTGGATAGTCACCTAACCCTCCATTGACCTAAGTTCAAAATAAGTAATTGTATATAACATGTACACTGCTTTGATTGTAACCATATAAAGGCACTATACCAAATCCCACCAACTAATACAATAGCTGAGAAAAGAGCAGGGCAGTAAGAATATTCATTCTGCTGTCCTAAGAGAATACCTGCTACAGGTGAGTAACATTTCTATCTGTGAGGACAAGTAGGATGGAGATATTCTTACTAATGGGAACTCTAGCTACAAGGCCGTCCAAAATAAAAGGGGAAGAAGAGAGACCTGCAAGGTTCCACATTAGGAGTCACCACCCAGGAAAAGGATCTAAGTTTCATCATTGATGATACATTAAAACCCTCTGCTCAATGTGCAGTGGTGTCTAAGAAAGCAAGTAGAATATTAAGAATCATTAGAAAAGGAATAGAAAACAAAACTGAGGATGTTATAATGCCTTTTTATTGATCCATTGGGGGGACTGCACCTCCAATACTGTGTGCAGTTCTGGTCACCACATCACAAAAAGATATAGTGGAATTAGAAAAGGTAAAAAGAAGGGCAAAGAAAATGATAAAGGGGATAGGATGATTTCCCTATGAGGAAACGCTACAGCGGCTAGGGCTCTTCAGCTTGGAGAAGAGACGGCTAAGAAGAGATATGATTTGAGGTTGATAAAATACTGAGTGGAGTGGAACAGGTAGATGTGAATCACTTGTTTACTCTTTCCAAAAATACTAGGACTAGGGGGCATGCAAAGAAGCTACTAAAAGTAGTAAATTTAAACCGAATTGGAGAAAATATTTCTTCACTCAACAAGTAATTAAACTCTGGAATTTGTTGCCAGAGAATGTGGTAAAAGCAGTTAGCTTAACAGGGTTTAAAAAGGTTTGGATACATTCCTAAAAGAAAAGTCCCTAAGCCATTATTAAGATGGACGTGGGAAAATCCACTGCATATTCTAGGATAAACAGCATAAAATCTGTTTTGTTGTTCTGGGATCTTGCCAGGTACAGTACTTGTGACCTGGATTGACCACTGTTGGAAACAGGATACTAGGTTTGATGGACCTTCGGTCTATCCCAGTATGGCAATGCTTATGTTCTTATATAACAGGCAAAACCCAACATAATAACTAAACAACCATCAACTTTATATTTTTGGATAGCTTGGATCAGAAAAAAAAATGAACCTGGGGGGTAGAGTTGGATTCTTAACCCCTAATAAATTCTGAAGTACTGACTGACGAAACTGGCTCTTACTTTGGGAGTCTTTAGTGATGTGATGTGATGTGAATGTGTGACTTTGGACTAATGTCCATGTTGCAGCTCTTCAAATCTCTCTGGAGGCTGATCTCAGGTGGGCTACCTATGCAGCCATGGCTCTGACATAAATTATGAGCGATGATGTGACCCTCCAAAGTTGCTTAAGTAAAGGAGATGCAGTTTGTGAGTGAATTTGAAAGAGTACATTTAGCCTCATCTTGTTGGGGTGAAAAGTTGGGTGGACATTGTATGGGGTTTAGGCCAGATAGAAAGCCAAAGCTCTCTTATAGTCTGGAGTGTGCTTTCACCATGGGAAAGGAGCTTCAGGAAAAATGTTGTCAGATAACAATTAACTGTTTAAGATGTAACTGCAACCAGGAGCAGCGGAACGCCTTTTTGTTTGGGGGGCCAAGCTCCACCCAAGCTCTTCCCCCAGCTCTAGCATCTCCCCTTACCTACCATCTCATAGTCACCACCCTCCCACGGCATCAAGCATCCTTCTCTACCTTTGAACACCCACCATGGTGCCCAGCATTTCTCTCCTCCCCTCCCTCATAGTCTCAAGCACTTCTCCCCAGCTTCCCACTCCTGCAACATGTTTAGTGCCTTACGTTGCTTCCCTGCAGCAGCCATACTCCAACTGGCACAGCACCAAAAGCATAGAGGCCAGCAGGTGCATCCTTCAAATTTCCTATTTCATGCTCAAGGCCCCACGCCTGCCAACCAGCCTCAATTCTGGTGATCCAACAAGTGGGAGAAATCTGCGGTGGCTGGTGAAAGTATAAGTCCACTATAAATTTTATAACACTATCCAGCTTATTTTCGAAAGTGAAAGACGCCCATATTTCGACCCAAATCGGGAGATGGGCGTCTTTCTCGCATGGGTGCCCAAATCGGTATAATCGAAAGCCGATTTTGAGCGTCTTCAACTGCACTCCGTCGCGGGAATGAATAAAGTTGACGGGGGCGTGTCGGAGGCGTGGTGAAGGTGGGACTGGGGGCGTGGTTATCGGCCAAACAGAGATGGGCGTGCTCGGCCGATAATGGAAAAAAGAAAGGCGTTTTTAGCGAGAATTTAGGTCACTTTTTTTGGACCCTTTTTTATCACGAACAGGTCCCAAAAAAGTGCCCTGAATGACCAGATGACCACTGGAGGGAATCGGGGATGATCTCTCCTGACTCCCCCAGTGGTCACTAACCCCCTCCCACCAAAAAAAAAGAACTTTTAAAACTTTTTTTTCCAGCCTGTATGCCAGCCTCAAATGTCATCCCCAGCTCCATCACAGCAGTATGCAGGTCCCTGGAGCAGTTTTTAGTGGGTGCAGTGGACTTCAGGCAGGTGGACCCAGGCCCATCCCCCCACCTGTTACACTTGTGGTGGTAAATGGGAGCCCTCTAAACCCCCACCAAAACCCACTGTACCCACATGTAGGTGCCCCCCTTCATCATTAAGTGCTATGGTAATGGTGTTGAGTTGTGGGGAGTCGGTTTTGGGGGGGATTTGGGGGGCTCAGCACCCAAGGGAAGGGAGCTATGCACCTGGGAGGTAATTTAATGTTTTTTTCTATTTTTTAAAAGTGCCCCCTAGGGTGCCCGGTTGGTGTCCTTGCATGTGAGGGGGACCAGTGCACTACGAATCCTGGCCCCCTCCCACGACCCAAAGCCTTGGATTTGGTCATTTTTGAGCTGGGCCGCTTCGGTTTCGATTATCCCTTAAAAAACGCCCACATCCAATGCATTTGCCTGGCACAAACTGTATTTTCGAAACTAAAGATAGATGTCCATCTTTTTCGAAAATACGGTTCGGCCCGCCCCTTCACGGATCCGTTCTCGGAGATGGACGTCCTTACACATGGGCGTTCGCGTTCGATTATGCCCCTCTATGGAGTAATTCTGTATGAAATATAGAAACATGAGAACAGATATTGGCCAAATGGCCCATCCAGTCTGCCCATCCTCAGTAAGCATTTACTCCTCCTTTCCCTAAGAGATCCCATATGCCTGTTCCATGCTTTCTTCAATTCAGACACAATCCCCGTCTCCACGCATCCACCACCCTTTCCATGAAAGAGTAGTTTCTTAGATTACTCCTAAGCCTATTTCCTCTTAACTTCATCCTATATCCTCTTGTTCCAGAGTTTTCCTTCATGTGAAAAAGGCTCACCTGTAGATTAATCCCACAGTAGTATTTTAATGTCTCCATCATATCTCCTTCTCTTGCCCCTCTTCCAGAGTATACATGTTGAGGTTCATTAGCCTGTCATTATATGTTTTATGACAGAGTCCACTGACCAATTTTGTAGCTGCCCTCTGGACCGACTTCATCCTGTTTATATCTTTTTATAGGTGAGGTCTCCAGAATTGCACGCAGTATTCTAAATGAGGCCTCAGCAGAGACATATACAAGGGCTCTATCATCTCTTTTCTCCTGCTGGTCATCCCTCTGCTTATACACCAAGCATCCTTCTGGCTTTGACCATCACCTTTTCTACCTGCTTGGCCACCTTGAGATCATCAGACACAATCACCCCGAAGTCCCACTCTGCTTTCGTACACAGATGCACATCACTCCCTGTACTGTACTGTACCATTCCATTGGATTTTGTAACCCAAGTGAATGACCCTGTATTTTTTAGCATTAAATCCTAGTTGACAATTATTGGCCCATTCTTCAAGCTTCGATAGATCCTTCCTCAAACTATCCACACGCTCCAAGGTGTCCTCCCTATTACAGAGTTTGATATCATCTGCAAAGAGACAAACTTTATGTAACCCAGTGGGTTAAATATATGTACCTGGGGTTCGGTACCTGGGTCACCTGTGGTCTGGCAGAGCCACTGATGGCTAGTGTGACTCCAGAGGTGGTTCAGGGCTTCCGGAGGGGAGCTGCACTGTTTGCAACCTCCCCAAACACTGCCTGACCAGGGAGTACTATTTCCCAGCTGGGCACACTCAAAATAATGGCCATATTCTGCTTGTAGAGGAGGCCCTGAGCATATGCAACTCTTTGCACACGTGTGGTAGCGCTCCCTGACCAGCGCTAGGCCCAAAATGAGACCAGGGCCTAGATTTTAGAGGTGCCTTGGCGAGGTTCCACGGTAACTGCAGTAAATCATGGTGTTTTTCCACTACTGTGGGGAATTGGGGGTGGAAGCAATGTCCTCACCCCTTGAGGGACCAAGTAAGGGGTCTGGTGGCTCAAGATTTTGTATAGTTTAATTTAAAAATGCATTTTTTTGTCCCATTTGGCTGGAGTTTAAAAAGCTAATTTTTTTGGTGAATTCTTTTTGTGGTTATGGATTTCTGAGAACCTCCTTAGGTGGGCTAGTGCATTGAAACATTTTTGAAAAAGTAATTTTTGTGGTCAGATGAGAAGATTTTGGTTTGAGCCCATTCTGAGCTTTAATTTTTTTTTTTGAGTGGGTGTCACTCGGGATGATGCAGAATTTTATTGGAGTGGATGTCTCTGATTTTATGAGAGTTTTGAGAGTAATTTCTGATAAAAATGTGTGAACGTCCTTAAATCCGTGTTAAAATGTATGAAAAAAGTTCTCTGCATGTGATTTGATAGGACTAATAGGTATAGGACATTTTGAACAAAATTCATGATAATTTTTGTGGTATTTTTATTAAAAATTGAACTTTTCTATTATTCTCTAGGAAGAAATGTTCTTTCAAAATGGAGATTGTGAAAAGTTGAGTTAGGGTCCATAATACAAAACATTTTGTGATCTGAGACTTGATTGATTGCATCTGTTACTGTCTCCCTTAGCAACAGCTTGCCTGGCAGTGGGGAGAGGGGCTGAAGACACAGAAGAGTGAAGACATGTGTGAGAGAGCTCTGACTGTGAGATAGTGCTTGAGTGAAGGTAAAGTGAACTGGAAGCGAAAGCTGTGGGATTTGTTTAAGAAAAATCTGAAAACTGATTTCTTATTACTTGTGTGCTGTTTTATTTTATTTATTTGTTACATTTGTAGCCCACATTTTCCCACCTATTTGCAGGCTCAATGTGGCTTACATAGTACCAGAATGGCATTTACTGTTTCCGATGTGAACAAATACATTGTGCTGTTGTGTAAGATGAATTTTATATGGCAAAGCCACAGAATAGTCATGATGTGGAATAGTAGTTTTGTGATCATACATGCTTTGGTTTTCTTGTGTAGCCAAGCTCAGTCTTTTAAGTTGGATCGGGATGGTATGCCTTTTTGAACAGGGTGGTTTTTAGCATGTTTCAGAAGTTTAGGTGGTTGTAGGTCGTTTTCACTGCTTTTGGTAGTGCGTTCCACAGTTGTGTGCTTATGTAGGAAAAGCTGGATCCATAAGATATGATCGTGTTGAATTGGAGGCGTTTTTGGTTGGTAGGTCGATTAAGTCTATCATGTATCATAGAGAAAACCATAAAAACCATCTACAACCACCTAACTTTCAGAAAATCACTTGACCATGTTATTTGGAAAAGCTTATCCCAAGGACTCAGCATGTGTCTCCTCTACTGGATATGCATCAATCTAGAGACAATTTTGGACACATTCACCCTGCCCGCCTCTCTCCTGGTTTCCCTGCTCCTTCCGTCCCTTCCTCATCCTCCCCTTTATTTCTTGTGTAGGTTTTCTGCTGTATTAGCTTCATTTTACTGCATTGGCGTCTGCCTCTGTGGTGCGCTGTAAGCCACATTGACCCTGACGTTGTTGGGAAACTGTGGGGTACAAAAGAGATAAATAAATAAATAGAGAATTTTATGAACCATGGTGCAGATTTTAAAGGCAATGCATTCTTTGATTGGGAGACAGTGTAGTTTTTCTTGGAGGGGTTTTGCACTTTCAAATCGCATTTTTCCAAATATGAGTCTAGTTGCTGTGTTTTGAGCGGTTTGAAGTTTCTTTAAGGTTTGTTCTTTGCATCCTGCGTAGATTCCATTGCAGTAGTCTAGTTGGCTTATTACCATTGATTGTATCAGGTTGCGAAAGGTATCCCTCGGGAAGTATTGTTTCACGTGTTTGAGCTTCCACATTGAGTGGAACATTTTCTTTGTGGTGGATTTTACTTGGCTCTCCAGTGTTAGGTTGCGGTCTATTATTATGCCAAGGATTTTCAGGCTGTCTGAGATGGGGAGGGTGTGACCTGGGGTGTCAATGCTTGTGGGGTTGTCCGTGCTGTGTTGGGACGAGAGGAGAAGGCAGTGTGTTTTTTCTTTATTGAGTTTTAGTTGAAATGCATGATATTCAGGCTTAGCTCGATTTTGTTGGTGATTTCTTGCAGTTTGGTTTTGTAAGGGATATAAATTATTACATCGTCTGTGTAGATGAAAGGGTTGAGGCCTTGATTGGCTAGGGACTTGGCTAGTGGGATCATCATTAAGTTGAAGAGGGTCAGTGATAGCGGTGATGCTTGTGGTACTCCGCAGTTTGCTTTCCGTGGTGATGATATGTTTGAGTTTGACTTTACTTGATATGATCTTGTGGTTAGGAAACCTTTAATCCAACTGAGTATATTTCCACTGATCCCGAACTTTTCTAGTAGACTTATTAATATATTGTGGTTTACCATGTCGAACACACTCGACATGTCGAATTGAAGGAGGAGGATGATTTTGCCTATTGCTATTTCTTGTTTGAATTTGGCTAGGAGAGTGAGTAATACCGTTTCGGTGCTATGGAGGGGGCGAAATCCTGATTGTGATTCGTGTAATATTGAGAATTTATTTATGTAGTCTGTGAGTTGTTTGGTTATCATGCTTTCCATCAGTTTTAACTGCCAATGGGATGGATGCTACTGGTCGGTAGTTGCTGATGTTGTCTGTTTTTTTTCTTGGTGTCTTTTGGTATTGGGATGAGTGGAATGTTGCCATTTTCCTTGAGGAAGCGACCTTGTTGTAGCATGTGGTTTAGGTGGGATGTGAAGTCTGTTATGAAGCGATCTGGGGCGGATTTCAGTAGGTGGCTGGGACAGGAGAACTTCCTGATAGTCTGAGTAACTGTTTCGGTGGTCAGGGGGTCAAAATTTGACCAAGTTCAGTCAGCCGGGTATTCACCAGGGGTTGGGTTCAGCTTGTTGAGGAGGTTATCGATGTCAGTGTTGCCTTGTGGTAGCGTGTTGCGTAGGTTTATGATTTTTTCATTAAAATATTTGGTGAGTTTGTCTGCAGGTGGGATGTCTGTGTTCATTGTAGTGAACATGTTGGTATCTAGGAGTTTATTCACGAGTTGGAATATGTTTTTCGTGTCTTTGTGATCTATCCCTATTTTGGTTTTATAATATAATCTTTTGGTCCGTCTCATTGCGTATTTGTATTTTCTTAGTGCTTATTTCCATGCGTTGTGTGTAAGATCATCTTTTGTTTTATTCCATGCTCGTTCAAGTTTCCTGTATTGTGTTTTGAGTTGTTTCAGCTCTTCATTGAACCATGGTATCCCTTTGTGTTTATGCAAGGTTCTTTAACATGTTTATTTAAGTGGATTAGCCCCAGTTAAGTCCCAAGGGAATCTGGCCTTAAGGACCTGGGTTTGGCCTGAAGTAAAACAGCTTGTGTGTTGGGTAAGGTTTGCTAGCATGACAGTGTGGGAGCTTGCACCCATTTGGAGAGACCTGGTTGCTGTGGGCAGTGTGACTGTAGTGTGCAAAGAGGAGTGCCCTTCTTTAGTAGGGTATAAAGTGAAAAGAATAAGAGAATTATTTAGGTTTGCAAAATTATCATTTATAGCTAGAAAGCCCCAGTAATCACTGTGTACTAGCTAGGGCTATTCCTGGTGTTAGGAAAAAAGTTTCTCTTATTGATTTGTTTTAAAGTGTGAGGCAGTAGATTCTAACGTTGGAAGAAAAGAACCTGAGCTCAAACAGTCAAACAAGGTGAAGAAAAGAAGCACAAAGTAAGACCAAAGTAAAGGTAAGTCTGTGGTACCACCTACAGAAGTAAGGGACATTGAGAAATCATTTTAGTAAAACTTTTCTAGAGACTGGTTCCGGGTATCTGCACCTGAAAAAGATAAAATAGATCACAAAAATTAATTCTTATGACACATACTACAAAAGAAAGTTATAGCTATAGAGTAAAATAAAAGAGAGAGTAAGATAACTTGTCCAATGCTTATTTGATGGTTTCACTGTTGTTCCAGAGCGGTATTACTGTACCTTTTAAAGAGATTTAACTACTGGTTAAAGTTACACAACAACAATTGTTTGAATATATGTTTATGCAACGAAAGAACCAATTTTGTTAACACCACATTTTCTATACCCCTATTTTGGTTTAAAATTTGAAAAAAAAAGTAACAAACTTACCATCTGTCTGGTTACTGGGTTTCATAAGTACATAAGTATTGCCCTACTGGGAAAGACCAAAGGTCCATCCAGTCCAGCATCCTGTTTCCAACAGTGGCCAATCCAGGTCACAAATACCTGGCAAGATCCCAAAAAAGTACAAAACATTTTTTGCCGCTTATCCCAGAAATAGTGGATTTTCCCCAAGTCCATTTAATGATGGTCTATGGACTTTTCCTTTAGGAAGCCGTCCAAAACATTTTTAAACTCCGCTAAGCTAACCGCCTTTACCACATTCTCTGGCAATGAATTCCAGAGTTTAATTACACATTGAGTGAAGAAACATTTTCTCCGATTCGTTTTAAATTTACTACATTGTACCTTCATCACATGCCCCCTAGTCCTAGTATTTTTGGAAAGTGTAAACAGTGTGCCAGCTCTGACCTACTGCTAATCTTAGTACCAGGGGACTCTTTGCCAGTGGGTCACAACCTCTGATCTGCAGTTAACTGTGAGTAAACGTGCTTATTTCAAGAAAGGACTTTTTCAGAGAGATTAGTCTTCAGGTGTGAACTGGTGTGCCAAAGTTATACAGCACCAATAAGTCTTAGAGGCTGTATGCAGGTCCCTGGAGCAATTTTAGTGGATGCATTACATTTGTGGGTAGTGGGTTTGGGGGGCTGAGCTACCAAAGTAAGGGAGCTATGCACGTGGGAGCTTTTCTGAAGTCCACCGCAGTGACTCCTAGGGAGCCCCGTTGGTGTCCTGGCATGTCAGGGAGGCCAGTGCACTAAAAATGCTGGTTCCTCCCATGGCCAAATGCCTTGAATTTGGCCGGGGTTTGAGATGGCCGACATAACTTTCCATTATCGCTGAAAAACAAACCCGGACATCTCAAACCCGGCGAACACCACGGCATTTGGCCGGGCTAAACCGTATTATCGAAAAAAAAGGCCAGCCATCTTTTTCGATAATACGGTTCCGGCCAGCTGTAGCACTGCCGCCAACATAGATCGCCGGCGATCTATTTGGCTGGCGACGTTCGATTATGCCCCTCTATATCAACCGGCTCACCTGTATCCACATGTTTGTTCACCCCTTCAAAAAAATGTAGTAGATTAGTGAGGCAAGATTTCCCTTCACTAAATCCATGTTGACTTTGTCTCATTAATTCATGCTTTTGAATATGCTCTGTAATTTTGTTCTTAATAATAGTCTCTACCATTTTGCCTGGCACCGACATCAGACTCACCGACGTCAGACTCACAGCCCAAACCACTGCAGCCAGACTCATATTCGGAAAAACAAAATACGAAAGTGCAAACCCCTTAAGAGAAAAACTACATTGGCTCCCACTTAAAGAACGTATCACGTTCGAGGTGTGCACTCTAGTTCATAAAATCATTCACAGAGATGCCCCGGCCTACATGTCAGACCTTGTTGACTTGCCACCCAAGAATGCCAAAAGATCAGCTCGCAAATTCCTTAACCTACACTTTCCCAGCTGTAAAGGACTAAAATACAGACTAACATGCGTCCAGCTTCTCCTACCTGAGCACGCACTTGTGGAATGCATTGCCAATTAACTTAAAAACAATTTATGAACTAATTAACTTCCATAAATCCCTGAAGACTCAGCTCTTCAACATGGCATAACGATCAGTAATTGTAGTTGTAACACATCACCACTGTACCTTATATTTTGAACGTTTCATTTCATATCTGTATGCTTAATTCTGTGATGTCATTCTCTCTATAACACCAATTGTATTTTCTACTCTGGAATGGCGAATGCCATAACAGAACATTGTAAGCCACATTGAGCCTGCAAATAGGTGGGAAAATGTGGGATACAAATGCAACAAATAATAATAATTTCCTGGATCTCCTCTGGAACCTTTAAAAAAAATCAGCGTTACATTGGCCACCCTCCAATCTTCCGGTACCACACTCGATTTTAAGGATAAATTACATATTACTAACAATAGCTCCGCAAGCTCATTTTTCAGTTCTGTCAGTACTCTGGGATGAATACCATCCGGTCCAGGAGATTTGCTACTCTTCAGTTTGTAGAACTGCCCCATTACATCCTCCAGGTTTACAGAGAATTCATTATGTTTCTCTGACTCGTCAGCTTCGAATACTATTTCTGGCACCAGTATCCCACCCAAATCTTCCTCAGCTTTGTCTTCCCTGATCACCCCTTTTACTCCTCGGTCATCTAATGGTCCAACCGATTCTTTTGCCAGCTTCCTGCTTTTAATATACCTAAAAAAAATTTACTATGTGTTTTTGCCTCCAACGCAATCTTTTTTTCGAAGTCCCTCTTAGCCTTCCTTATCAGCGCTTTGCATTTGACTTGACATTCCTTATTCTGTTTCTTATTATTTTCAGTCAGTTCCTTCTTCCATTTTCTGAAGGATTTTCTTTTAGGTCTAATAGCTTCCTTCACCTCACTTATTAACCACGCCAGCTGTCGTTTGGTCTTCCATCCTCCTTTTTTAACACACGTAATATATTTGGCCTGGGCTTCCAGGATGGTGTTTTTGAACAGCATCCACACCTGGTGTAAATGTTTGACCCTCGCAGCCGCTCCTCTAAGTTTTTTTTTCACCGTTCTTCTCATTTTATCATAGTCTCCTTTTTGAAAGTTAAACACTAACGTGTTTGATTTCCTATGTATACTTACTTCAAATCCGATCATATTATGATCACTGTTATCAAGTGGCCCCAGCACCATTACCTCCCGCACTAGATCATCTAGAATGTTTCCTTTTCTTGTCGGCTCCTGTACCAGCTGCTTCATAAAGCTGTCCTTGATTTCATCAAGGAATTTTACCTCCCTAGTGTGTCCCGATGTTACATTTACACAGTCAATATCGGGGTAATTGAAATCACCCACTATTATCGTGTTGCCCAGTTTGTTTGCATCCCTAATTTCCTTTAGCATTTCTGCATCTGTCTGTTCATCCTGGCCAGGCGGACGGTAGTACACTCCTATCACTATCCTTTTCCCCTTTACACATGGAATTTCAATCCACAGTGATTCCAAGAAGTGTTTTGTTTCCTGCAGAATTTTCAATCTATTTGATTCAAGGCTCTAGTTAATATACAATGCTACCCCTCCATCAATTCGATCCACTATGATACAATTTGTACCCCGGTATGACAGTGCCCCACTAGTTATCCTCCTTCCACCAGATCTCAGAGATGCCTATTATATCTAATTTTTCATTTAGTGCAATATATTCTAACATTCCCATCTTATTTCTTAGGCTCCTGGCATTCGCAAATAAACATTTCTAACTACGTTTGTTGTTCCTATTTACATCATGCTTAGTACTTGACAGTATTAATTTGCAATCTTTTGTCTAAGGACAACTGATCTACTATGGTCTCTTTTGCAACCTCACTATCAGGATACCCTGTCTTCCCTGTTTTGGTGATCTTTGAAAGATACCATATCACGAACCATGCGCTTTTGAGAGACTGTCAGCCTTCCCCCCGTTTCTAGTTTAAAAGCTGCTCTATCTCCTTTTTAAATGCCGATACCAGCAGCCTGATCCCACCCTGGTTAAGGTGGAGCCCATCCTTTCGGAATAGGCTCCCCCTTCCCCAGAATGTTGCCCAGTTCCTAACAAATCTAAAACTCTCCTCCCTGCACCATCGTCTCATCCATGCATTGAGACTCTGGAGCTCTGCCTGTCTCTTGGACCCTGCACATGGAATGGGTAGCATTTCAGAAAATGTTACCCTAGAGGATCTGGATTTGAGCTTTCAACCTATGAGTCTTAAGTTTGGCTTCCAGAACCTCTCTCCCACATTTTCCTACGTCATTGGTACCCACATGTACCAAGACAGCCGGCTCCTCCCCAGCATTATCTAAAATCCTATCTAGGTGACACGTGAAATCCACCACCTTCGCACCAGGCAGGCAAGTCCCCAGGCGATCCTCACGTCCACCAGCCACCCAGCTGTCTATATGCCTAATGATCGAATCACCAACTACAACAGCTGTCCTAACATTTCCCTCCC
Source organism: Microcaecilia unicolor (assembly GCF_901765095.1). Taxonomy (NCBI): domain Eukaryota; kingdom Metazoa; phylum Chordata; class Amphibia; order Gymnophiona; family Siphonopidae; genus Microcaecilia; species Microcaecilia unicolor. The sequence continues at coordinate 224,956,356 of NC_044033.1, read as the reverse complement.
GGGCAGTACTTGGAGACATATCCTCGGTGCGAGAGGATAGTACATCCCCTGGTGGGCAGGTCCTGGCTACAGGAGTACTTCCTACTTCTCCAGGGTGATGCTCTCCTTCCAGGAGACCTCCCTTCTCCAAGGTAGCACAGGGGCTACAAGACTGAAAGTGGGACTTCTCTACAACATCCCTGTAGGTCTCCTCTATGTACCTTTCTGTTTCCCTCAGCTCCACTAAGTCTGCTACTCTAGCCTCAAGAGAATGGACACGTTCTCTGAGAGCTAGGAGCTCTTTGCATCGGGTACACACATATGACATCTCACCAACTGGGAGATAATCATACATGTGACACTCAATGCAAAAGACTGGATAGCACCCCTCTCTCTGCTGGACTGCTGACTCCATCTTAGTGTTTTTGAGTTTTTCAAAAATTTAAAACTTGCTACAGTATTAAGGATATTACCCTAATATAAAAGTGTCTTGTAGCTTATATGGAGGGGCATAATTGAACAGTGAGCCCAAGTTTTCATGAGGGCATCCTCGCAGGACGGCCCCGCAAAAGGGCGGGGAAACCCGTATTATCGAAACAAGATGGGCGTCCATCTTTCGTTTCGATAATACGGTCGGGGACGCCCAAATCTCAACATTTAGGTCGACCTTAGAGATGGTCGACCTAAATGTTGAGATGGTTTACCTTAGAGATGGTTGTCCCCGGTTTTCGGCCATAATGGAAACTGAGGACGCCCATCTCAAAAATGACCAAATCCAAGCCCTTTGGTCGTGGGAGGAGCCAGCATTCATAGTGCACTGGTCCTCCTCACATGCCAGGACACCAACCGGGCACCCTAGGGGTCACTACAGTGGACTTCACAAATAGAGGTCTTTAAAATAATGAGTGGAGTTGAACGGGTAGATGTGAAACGTCTGTTCACGCTTTCCAAAAATACTAGGACTAGGGGGCATGCGATGAAGCTACAATGTAGTAAATTTAAAACGAATTGGAGAAAATGTTTCTTCACTCAACGTGTAATTAAACTCTGGAATTTGTTGCCAGAGAATGTGGTAAAGGCAGTTAGCTTAGCGGAGTTTAAAAAAGGTTTGGACTGCTTCCTAAAGGAAAAGTCCATAGACCGTTATTAAATGCTTTACTTGCCGCCCGGCCATTTCTTGTCGGAAGCAAGACTTCCCTTTTACCAGCTGTGGTAAATGGGGGTCTCGGTGCATGTGTAAAACATGAGCTGATGCCAGCGCCGGCCCCTTTTGTCGCAGCTTGGTAAAAGGGGCCCTCAAATACAGTATGTATTTTCCTGTCTCCACAGGTCTCCTGCTCTAAGTTTGTACCTGGCAGTAAACTTGAAATCACAAAGAGCTGCACATTGATGCCCTGGGCGATCGCCCAAACCTACTGACAGCCCTGAGTACCAGTAAACTTTGCTGGCAATCTTCCCTCTAAGCCGCACAGTTTGTTCCACACTGCTGTGTACCTGCTGCTGACTGTTGTGCAGCAGTCACACATGGGAATAGAGAGTTTGTCGGTGTGTGTGTGTCCTGCTCCATCCAACAGTTCCCCATTTTCTGTCCAGGCTCTGCAGCCATCAGTGAACCTCAGCCATATCAGGGCTCTGTCGACAGAGAGGGTAGTAACAAAGTGTTTGTACTTCGTTATAGTACTTAAATACAATTGGCAGTATTTTAACGAGGTTTTTTTTGCCATCCTTTTAATTGTAATGATTTACATTTAATCTGTACAAATTTGGAAAATAGATTTAAAAAAAAGTATTTTCCATTCCTCTGCTTCTCCCCCTTTACAGGCTTTGCAAGCAATGTCAGATGCTGCTTGCTGCTGATTGAGTCCAAACCTCTGGTCCCCAAAACAGCTGAGCTGGAACCAGAAGTTCGGGCCCAATTATATGCATGTCTAGGTCTGCCACCACCTGAAAACCCTAATCCCTGCCCTCTACACCTGCCCAGAACTGCAGTTGACTGGCTATTATTTTGTTCTTGTCAGACTCAGCTGGTTCCCCAGCCTGAACTGCACCTTCACTGCCTGCTGGGCCCACTCCCTTTACTCTGGAGTAGCCCAGTAGTTAGTGCAGCAGACTTTGATCCAGGGAACTGGGTTCAATTCCCTCTGCAGCTCCTTGTGACTCTGGGCAACTCACGTAACCCTCCATTGCCCCAGGTACAAATAAGTACCTGAATATATGTAAACCACTTTGAATGTAGTTGCAAAAACCTCAGAAAGGCGGTATATCAAGTCCCATTTCCCTTTCCCTATTTGAGATTCTACATGGAATGTTGCTGTTGTTGCTATTTGAGATTCTAGAATGTTGCTACTATTTGAAGATTCTACATGGAATGTTGCTACTATTGAGATTTTGGTGCTACTATTTGAGATTCTACATGGAGTGTTGCTAGTGGAGGAGTAGCCTAGTGGTTAGTGCAGTGGACTTTGATCCTGGGGAACTGAGTTTGATTCCCACTGCAGCTCCCTGTGATTCTGGGCAAGTCACTTAACTCTCCATTGCCCCAGGTACAAATAAGTACCTGTATGTACTATGTAAACCACTTTTAATGTAGTTGCAAAAACCACAGAAAGGCGGTATATCAAGTCCTTTTTCCCTGCCATTCACCAAGGCCCAGCAGCACAATCTCCCCCCCCCCCCCCCCCCACCCATTGCACCTCTGCTGGGCTCAGGCTAATAAATTATAATGGGAGATGTGTGGGACCTGGCTCTTTGTAGCACCATTAGTGCTTCCTGCACCAGACCCACCTCCTCTGATGTAAATTTACGGGACTGGCAGTGCTACTACTACTATTTAGCATTTATATAGAGCTACAAAGCGTACGCAGCGCTGCACAAACATAGAAGAAAGATAGTCCCTGCTCAAAGAGCTTACAATCTAATAGACTGGGTCCTGTTTTTTTGTTATGGTATCTGATGCAGGCCATCAGTTCCAGAATCCTCCCTTGAGACTCCCCCTTCAGCTTTACTGAGACTTGCCACCGTAATGCTCACTTTTGGAGGGGCAACCAATGTCTCCTCCACAGCTCTGCTTGTCAAACCCCACTCAAACTAGCATTACATAAGTACATAAGTAATGCCATACTGGGAAAAGACCACAGGTCCATCGAGCCCAGCATCCTGTCCCCGACAGTGGCCAATCCAGGTCAAGGGCACCTGGCAAGCTTCCCAAACGTACAAACATGTTATACAAGTTATTCTCAAAATTGTGGATTTTTCCCAAGTCCATTTAGTAGCGGTTTATGGACTTGTCCTTTAGGAAATCGTCGAACCCCTTTTTAAACTCTGCCAAGCTAACCACCTTCACTACGTTCTGCGGCAACGAATTCCAGAGTTTAATTATGCATCGGATGAAGAAAAATTTTCTCCTATTTGTTTTAAATTTATTACACTGTAGTTTCATTGCATGCCCCCTAGTCCTAGTATTTTTGGAAGGCGTGAACAGATGCTTCACATCCACCTGTTCCACTCCACTCATTATTTTATATACCTCTATCATGTCTCTCCTCAGCTGTCTCTTCCAGGGGCGTAGCCAGACAGCCAATTTTGGGTGGGCCTGAGCTCAAAATGGATGGGCACGGAATTCAGCCCCTCCTCTCCCCCTCTTGGCCTCCTCCTGGCCCCCCCTCCATTCTGCTGTCTGCATTTTTCCTCTCCTCTACCCTCAAATTCAAAATATTAAATACCTGAGCTGGTGGGGATCCCCAAACTGCACCAACTGAAGATTTCCTCCTCCGGCAGCCAGTGCTCTTCCAAACAGCAGCTGGCAGCACTTGACTTGAGCTGACACCGCTGCCAGTAGTCCATACATGCTCAGTGCTTCCACATGGGTGAAAACTGAGCATGTGCAGAGGGGCCAGTGTGTGGTGCCTGCTGCCGTTTGGAAGAGCATTGGCTGCCTGAGGAGGAAATCTTTAGCTGGTGGGGTTTGGGGATTCCCACCAGCCATAGCAAGAGTGTCACAATTTTGGGTGGACCTGAGTCCAAATTGGGTGGGCCACAGCCCACCCAGGCCCTGTAGCTATGCCACTGGTCTCTTCTCCAAGCTGAAAAGCCCTAGCCTCCTTAGTCTTTCCTCGTAGGGAAGTCGTCCCATCCCCGCTGTAGGGAAGTCGTCCCATCCCCGCTGTCATTTTTGTCACCCTTTGCTGCACCTTTTCCAGTTCTACTATATCTTTCTTGAGATGCGGCGACCAGAATTGAACACAATACTCAAGGTGCGGTCGCACCATGGAGCGATACAACAGCATTATAACATCCTCACACCTGTTCTCCATACGTTTCCTAATAATAATACCAAACATTCTATTTGCTTTCCTAGCTGCAGCAGCACACTGAGCAGAAGGTTTCATTGTATTATCGACAACGACACTCAGATCCCTTTCTTGGTCCGTAACTCCTAACGTGGAACCTTGCATGAACCTTGCATTGCTTGCATTATCCAGCAGAGACGCTGCTGACTCCAGAAGCAGAGAGATAGATCCTTGTGGCTGGAGGGGAGGAGCTCTTCAGTCAGGACTCAAGGTTGTTTCAAGCCCAGGAGACACCGGTAATTCTGTCCCTGACTCCAACATCTCAAGCAGACTGCCCTCTGACCGTTTTACCAGCCCGGAGCCTCTCAACAGTCGATCCATAAGACCCACCACAGGGGTTACTGTCCACTGGGGAGCTCATGCAGTGGCTTTACCTCACCACTTAGGTATATAGCTCAAATGCGCTTCAGGTACGTTCTGCCATCTTGGATCCCTGATCTATGATCACTGACAGATTTTCAATTAGCATTCAGAAAGTATGTTGAAAAGTGTGTAATGCAGGGCACAATAAGAAAATATCATCAGCATAAGATAATATTTGTATTCCAAAAGAAGACACCCAAGTGCCAAGTGGCTTCATATACACATTAAATATCAGAGGGGAGAACTGTGACGCTTGGGGAACACCACATCCAGGCGACCAGGAATCAAAGAAAAGACCATTCTTATGAACCACATATGTTCTCTTACTCCAAAACTCTGTAAGCCATTTTATAACCTATACCCAGTTCTGCAAGCTTATGAAGCAACAGAGAGTGATCTATAACATCAAAGGCCGCTGAAATGTCAAACTGCAACAAAGCAGCTTCACCACCTTTACAAAATATATCCTTTACCTCTGATGTCAAAAAAAGCAAGGTTTCGGTACTGTGTAAAGAGCAGAAACCATGTTGTGTAAAATGTAAGCAATCATTGGAAAAAATAAATTTGTGAAATTGCTGATATACTAGAAACTCTACGAGTATATCTGTCGTGCTGCTGCGTTCTGAATTAGTTGTAGCTGGTGCAAGCTCTTTTTGGGTTGGCATGGACCACAGTGATTGACTCATCTTTTTGATATATGAAAAGGGATTTATTAGCTGCCCCAGATGATATAAGCAGTTTTTAAAGGTTGCTTGAATTTACGAGATCAAAGCAAGGGATGAGTCTAAGAGTATCCCAAGATTCCTAACCTGTGATTATAGGGGAATTTCATACTTCCCAAATGGTGTTTTGAAGTCAGGTACTTCACAGCTTGTATTAGGAACCAACTGAATCTCTATTTTACTTGGGTTCAGGCAGAGTTTGTTGGGGTTTTTTTTTAACCAATTTCTGGATTGTGGTTAGGAATGCAAAAGCTGTGGGTAGATGTGTTTCATTGGGTGTCATGACTCAGGGTGAGCCCTTGGGCCGCAGCCAAATTTGATGCTATCTAATCAATCCAAGGGCTGGCTAGGCCCCAACAGGTGGTGGGAAGACACCTGGGCAAGGCTTTAGTGAAGACAAGGCTGGAGCTAGAAGGCAGGGCTGGAGCTTCAAGATAAGGTTGGAGCTGGAAGGCAGGGCTGAAGCTGGGCAGGAACAAGGCTGAAACACAGTGCAAGAGCAGGATTGGAACAAGACACAGGCAGAAACAGGAGACAAACCTAGAACAAGCCTGCAACATACACTAGACAACTCTAGGAGACCTGTTGCAAAGGCACTGGCTGGGAGTCAGGAACTTCCTTATATACTATCAGACAGGAAGTGATGACATCAGCCAATGCCCTCTTGCAGGGCTATAAAGGAAGTGCTGGGTTTCTAGGAAATAAACAGATCCCTCTTGGCACCGAATGCTAGTAGAGACCACAGAGAACAGGTGATGGGTGTGACAGTACCCCCTCCCTGAAGCCCCCTCCCTGGACCTGTGAGTTTGGGTTTGAGGGAATATATGTGCAAGGGCATGAACACTGATAGTAGGTTTCCACGTATTATCCTCATTATCCTTCTGACATCTAGAATATCCTGAGTATCCTGTAGACTTAAAGTTGCATGTCACATGCAAGGTCCAGGAAGTAAACAGATCCTTCTCAACAAGGAATGCTGCTGGAGACCATAGAGAACAGGTGATGGGTGTGACAGTAAGTAAACAGATCCTTCTCAACACGAAATGCTGCTGGAGACCACAGAGAACAGGTGAGGGGTATGACAGTACCCCCTCCCTGAAGCCCCATCTCTGGACCTGTGAGTTTGGGTTTGAAGAAATAAAAGTGATGGCTATGTCTTATATGTGCAGGGGCATGAACACTGCATATTATCCTCTTTATCCTTTTGACATTGAGAATATCCTGAGTATCCAGTAGACCTGAAGTTGCATGTCATATGCAAGGTCTGCTTCCTTGACCGCTTGGGGTCTGGAGTTCTCTCTGTGGGTACAATGGTCTGGGAGATGGCAAGAATCTTTGCAGGGTTCAAATTGAGTTGGATTCCAAGATGGAAGGCTTGCCCTGAGGTAAATCAATCTTGGGCAGGGTTAGCTGAGGTTGAATAGACATTGAGCAAGGTTTAACCCCAGGCTAGAATGTCTCCAGAGCAGCAGTCAGTATGAGGTTCATATTCCTGCAACCAAGGAAGCCCCAAAATGATCTGATGGACAGATCTGGGGAGTACGTAAAACTATCATCTTTTGATGCCGAGAACCCACTTGAAGGGAAATAGGTTGAGTAATAGCCCACAAATGCTCTGGCAGTGGGTCTCTGTGGACTGAGGAAATGCAAAGGGATTCTCCAAGGGGATTCATAGAAGTGTCTAAAATTATTGTAATTTTTAATTATTGAGGTTTGGTGGAACACAAAATAGCTCTGCAGGGTGCTCCCCCCACAAAGTGACTCCCAATCCAATTAGCCCCTGCTACTGGTGGGGCTCTGGAAGAATTAGTCCCCAGGCAAGCTGCCCAAGGCAACAACCTCCAACTTTGGAACGCACTACCAATCGCCGTGAAAACGTTTGACCTACCAAACTTCCGGAAATCACTAAAAACTATCTTGTTCAAAAAGGCATACCCTAACGACCCAACTTAAACACCTGTATCCTCCAACACAACGATACTAATACTTGAACTGGACTTAACATAACGCTGCCTCCTTTCTATTCCCTTATGTGTCTGTCACACATGCACTCTATTATACCATAATACCACTCTGTATTTGTCATACCAGAAAGGCGATCGCCTCACGGTACTATGTAAGCCACATTGAGCCTGCAAATAGGTGGGAAAATGTGGGATACAAATATAATAAATAAATAAACAAACAAACAAACAAACCCCTCTCCCCACCCACCTGAAGGACCTCTGGGCCTACTTTGAAGGAATCAGTAGCTGATACCTAAAGCTAAATTTGTGCTGGTGTTCCCTACAGATATTCCCATGGCACTACCGCTAGGGGTCATGTTTCTATTTAAGGGCTTGCTTCCCTTGCCCACCCCCTAACCACCATCATTAGGGATTGTTGTGGGTAGACCACTTTCACTTCAGCTCCACCACTAAGGAGGCTAGACAGATTGTAAGGTCACTCTGAAGGGAGGTCTATTTGGAGGGAGCAGCTTACAGGACAATGTGGTTTGGGGAAGTGCCTTATATTACTGATACTTTTGGCCGGTACTAACCCTTGAGCAATGTGACATAGAAGTGTTAGTCTTTTACCACGGGAGTCAAAAACCTGTAGTACAAAAGTACCGCAGGTTGGTGACTCTCATAGTAAATTAAGGTGCAGTAAAGACTCACCTCTGGTCACACCTTGATAATTCTCCCCCTTTGTATCAGTCACAATCTCTGACTGGAATCTCAGATGCATTCAAGACAGTATGAACAGAATAATTGCACAGTGGATGATCCGTTTCATCTGTACCACTATTATTTTATTAAACTGTGTCCTTCACAAGCATCTCAATCAAAATAATATGTGTTTTTATGTTAATGAAGACAGTTTCCAAAGAAACAACCTATATTTCATGGCAAATGCAGATGTCATGAGCAGAAATCCCTTAAGGGTGAACCTCTGAGCAGCATGGCCCAACAGAGACCACACAGTGTCCTCACAAGTGTTGGAGCTCAGCTAGAAATAGAGAGGTCACCTCACCATAGGCATTATAATGTCACATTCGTTCCTCATTCTCCTTGTATATAAAGGCACAGGTCTAATTAATACTTAATATTTTCTGCCTGTCATTCAAATATTCAATTTGACAGCACTATCAAGAACAGTACATCATCCCCACTATATCCAAGTGTAAACTGGAGAGGGAAGAGTGAGCATTAACCTAGGAGAAGTTTTTTCAACTATGTTAAAGATGGAAGCTCATCTGGTTCTTATTGTATTGATGCTCTCTGACATCCTATGGAAGACAGTTGAGTGTCAGTGTACACTTAGAAACTACTTATCAATGAATCTAAAACCAGGATATCATAGAGATGGGGACATCGTGATTGGGGGACTCATGGCTGTGGAAACGTTTTACTCATTTGATCATCCATCCTTCACCACTGTTCCCTCATTTGAAGGACAAGCATTGTAAGTAGTATCATGGTTTAGCTCCTATTTGAGACGAGCTTGTAGTTTTATTGTGGTTTTCACTGCATAAACTGCAAATATAACCTGTGGACTTTTTACCAGTTCTCTCAGATAAAGTATGAGTGTTTTCCTTTTGAAAGTTGCCCTGGGAAAAATTACCTGCTAAGACTTTCATCTTTTCTGTTTATTCTTTTTCCCTTGAAATAATCATAGAAATACACAACTAGGTGTGTTGTCTCTCTCAAGTCCTCATACCTTTCTAGCATGTAAAAATACACTTTTCTCTGTGTGCACGTTTTCCAAAGTAGAGAGTGGGAAGTTTTCAGATAGCCTTAAATCCTGCGTGGACAGATTGTGAAAAGTGCCTTCCCCACATCTATCCACAGCGCATTTGCATTCTGACACTGTGTCATATTAAACTACTTCAGCTATTCACCAAACTCTATATGAATGAAAAAATTCATATCTCGTTTTTGAGGTTCACTTCTTCTTAATTCCTTTGACATCCTGTTAACATTGAGGTTTGTATTCTTTTGAAAATACTACTTGCTTGTACCTTATTGAAAGCAGATACATAATTGAAAACTTGCATTATATCTTCCTTTTACCTGTCTTTTTCTGTAGATTACATCTTAAACTCCTTCAGCCCCTCTGTGTTTGACCTATTCTGCAGATTATGCACCATTTTGGTCATTTTTCATTTGAATTACATCCACCTTATCAATGTGCATTTGGGGGTCCTTATACACCTTAGTGTGCTGAAAAATGGCCTGCGGTAGCGTAGATGAGGGTTTTGGGTGCACGTAGATCCATTTTCAGCACGCCTGAAAAAAATGCTTTTCTAAAACGTTTTGCCAAAAATTAACGTACGGCAAAATAAAAATTGCTGCATGTCCATTTTGGGTCTGAGACCTTTCCGCCAGCCATTGACTTAGTAGTAAGGTCTCACACGTTAACCAGGCGATAATGACCTATGCGCGTAAAATGCCACTTGATGTGCGTCCGCTATGCACGTCAGAAAAAATTATTTTTTTGTACGCTCATAGTGGACACACGTCAAAACTGAAATTACCACAAGGGCCATGCGGTAGCCATAGTAACATAGTAAATGACAGCAGATAAAGACCTGTACGGACCATCCAGTCTGCCCAACAAGATAAACTCATTTTACATGGTATGTGGTACTTTATATGTATACCCGAGTTTGATTTGTTCTTGCCTTTCTCAGGGCACAAACCATAGAAGTCTGCCCAGTACTGTTCTTGTACTAAATTCTGAAGCTAACGTCAAAGCCCCTTAAAATTTACACTCCAGCCCATCCATACCTATTCAGTTACAATCAGGGCGTAGACCATAGAAGTCTGCCCAGATCCCGTTTTGTTTCCCAATTACAGGTGTCGCCACCCAATCTCCGCTAAGATTCCATGGAACCATTCCTTCTAAACAGGATTCTTTTGTGTTTATCCCACACGTTTGAATTCCATTACCGTTTTCATCTCCACCACCTCCAGCGGGAGGGCATTCCACATATCCACCACACTCTCCATGAAAAAATACGTCCTGACATTAGTCCTGAGTATGCCCCCTTTCAACCTCAATTCATGTCCTCTAGTTCTACCACCTTCCCATCTCCGGAAAAGGTTCATTTGCGGATTAATTTCTTTCAAATATTTGAACATCTGTATCATGTCACCCCTGTTTCTCCTTTCCTTCAAGGTATACATGTTCAGGTCAGCAATTCTCTTCTCGTACGGTTTGCAACACAAATCCCATACCATTTTTGTAGCTTTTCTTTGCACTGCTTCAAGTCTTTTTACATCTTTTGCAAGATACGGCCTCCAAAACTGAACACAGTACTCCAATTAGGGCCTCACCAACGACTTGTAGAGGGGCATCAACACCTCCTTTCTTCTGCTGGTTATGCCCCTTTCTATGCAGCCTAACATCCTTCTGGCCATGGCCATCGCCTTGTTGCATTGTTTCTTCACCTTTAGATCCTCAGACACCAACACCCCAAGGTCTCTCTCCTGAGTGGAGCTTACTAATCTCTCCCCTCCTATTCGGTATCTCTCTTTCGGGTTTCTGCACCCCAAGTGCATGACTCTACACTTCTTGGCATTAAATTTTAACTATCTTATAAATATATTGCCCACTGGGGTAACAAAGTCCGTTCGGTTTCTGCCTGCTATTTCTAAGAGTCATACATAGAAACCAATCTCCTTAAAATAATCAAAAGTGCATTAATATTATGAGTGTCAAATATTTTTTCTTTTTTTTTATTGCTAATAGTGCTCAGTTGGAGGGGTCGTGTTCACAGAACTCTCATGCAGTGTTTCACTGCTGACTCCCTTAAGACATCATCGCACTCCTTCCTCCCTACCATATCACCACTATATTCAAAAACATTTCACTTTGCCAATGGTGAAAAAATGGACTTATGCTTAAGTTGTATTTAGCTTGTCAAGGAGTGCAAGGGGTCACTGCTGAACCAGAAGTCCTGTGGGGATCCCCATCCGTGATAAAATGGTAACGGTAGTCTACACTACTCCCTAAAACCGGGATTAAAGTCCAGCTCCCAAGATGTTATCTGTTGTTGGTTCCCAACATGCTGGCATGTTTCGCTTGGTTGCATCCTCAGGGGAACGTCATTCTATCTGTGATAATGAAAAACAATAAAAAACAATACGTTGAGGCACAGTCACAAGAGCTATTATCACTCAAACATCAATCAGAATATATGTGCCATATCGATAAATCCTTTTACTGTGTTTGCTTTTTTTTTTTTTAATTGTATTATAACAGCTGACCTGTGGTGAGACTTAACAGCTTCCACCTCCCGTCGAAAAGACGCCGGGGCATGCACGGTGTTTTTGTAATGATGCTAACCTATTAAGCTTTCAAACTTTCATACCGCCCAATCAATTTCTCTGTTCAGGCCCCAAGGCGTGACAGTCTGCCAATAATAAATGAAGCGTTGTTCCTTGCGGATCAGAATAGATGTTACATCTCCTGTCACATTGGCAGAAATTTGGTTCAGCACAACAAATTGTAGATCTATATCAGCATGATGCATTTCCTCCCAATGAGATACTAACGGGGGGTCCTTTTTTGTGGTCCGTAAATTGCTCAGATGTTCGGCCACATGATCTTTAATTGTCCTTCTAGTCTGGCCAATATACCACTTTTGGCATGGGCATTGGATTCCATATATCACACGTGATGATTCACAGTTGGTGTTGTGTTTAAGAACAAAGTGGCAAACTGAATGAATGGAATTGACAGTGGGACATATGGTGTTGACTGCAGCACTACATGTGGGTGAGAGGTCAGAGGCCATAGACCTAGAAGAGTGGCTGGGAGCAAAGTTGATCAAGGCTGAGGTTTGGGTATGATAGAGGCCTGTAATATTAATGAGTGACTGCAACACTTGACTGGGCCGAGTCATCCGTAGAATAAGCTCCTTTAGCATATGGACTGAAGTGAAAAGAAAGACGACTTTGTAGGGAAAGCTAATTATTCTTTTTATTTATGATTAGTGAGTAACCATAGTGACCCAAACCCAATTTAGCTGGACATTACTGGTAAAGGGAGAAAAGGGTATTGCTTCCCATAAATTTAGTTAAAGCATGGGTATCCTGGTTCCTGAGAGTATTGGTGATCTTTCTCCGCAGGAGCAGCAAGGGCCACCACTCAAGCAAGACCAAAGCTCTATCAAGAAAGGGTTCCAGATAAGTGGCAACTACATCTACACGATAAGGAGTCCATAACAACATTTTAGGGACTTTGTTAGGGCCAAGGAAAGGATTAAAACACTTATCTTGGAGGGCTCTGTAGTCCTGATATATGTTTGGGCAGTAAAATCTGAAAAACACAATAGAGCACACAAAGAATCAGTTCTTTTAAAAGAAGGTTAAGATATAGCAAAGTTACAACCTTGAGAAAAAGGGTTTATTGAACATAGAAGACATTATCTGATAAATGACTCTGGTCACAGGTGACAGCTGCACAGATTGTTTTTAGATTTAACTGGATATTCAGGCACCCATTTCACATGATATGTGTTGTCATGTGATGGATGTAATAATCTGTGCGTTGGAGTGGTGCACTGAGTGCAGAAAAGAACTTTACTTTCAATGCAGTAAACTACCACTGCTACTACTACTACTATTTATCATTTCTATAGCGCTACTAGATGTACTAATGACATGCAAAGTACTGCACATTAAAAAATGTGCAATGATAGAAAAACAGCATACACTATAGATTGCTACATCTGGCGTGTTTGTCTCCCTTACTGTCAGGTGTCACCATTTTTCCAGATGGCAGCAGATGAAGAGGACACTGTAGAATGCCTCCCCAAACCAGTTATATATTGCTCCTGGGGGGTGAAAGGACATGGGTGCTTTGGTTCATATTGCTCTGGATCAGATAGCCTCCAGGGACAGGATGCCTGCCTCAGCTGAAGTAAAGATTGTGGATGAAAGGAGAAGTAAAAAAAAATATATGCCAAAATTTAGCACATTTATTTTTGCATTGGGAGTAATTTCCAATTCGGTAGGTTTTTGTGGGGTTTGTATGACAACCTCGTTTATCCTTTAGCACTACCACTGTGGTAGTGCCAATTTGGAGCACATGACCATGTATTAGCTTTATTGCTTAGTAAATGGGTTTCTTAGAGATGCTGTGTGAGCTGAGATGGGTTATGTTTTTGCAACTGGGGAAGTAGAGAAGTAGATAGTCTCTTGTTTTGGGGTCTGAATTCCTTTTCTAGATAGATCAAATAAATCCACTATATAACCTGGTGCCATTCAAACAAAATTTTGATTAGCTTACGCTAAACGCTAGAGATGCCCATAGTAATATATGGGCATCTCTAGCATTTAGCGTCACTTATTTGTAGCGTATGCTAAAAACTCTACTACACCTAAATTACACTGGCTCCCAATTAAAGCATGATTGATGTTCAAAACCAGTACCCTTATCTGCAAACCTTTGCTTGGAATGGCACCCAATGGACATGTCAAATTGTAACAATAGAATTCTGTGTCCCTTGCTGATTATACTTCTGAATCTTGTGACAAGTGTAGCTAAAACAGTTTCAGTTGCTTCTTGTTTTCTTCATTCAGATCTCTTCTCCATATTCTGAAAGATGTTTTTTTGGCTCTAATAGCCTCTTTCAATTCTCCCTTTAACCATGCTGGTTGTCGTTTGCTCTTCTTTCTACTTTTATTTATAAGTGGAATGCATCTGGTTTGGGCTTCCAAAAGGGTATTTTTAAACAATGCCCATGCCTGATTTCAGTGCTGACAAAGACCATTCAAAGTGAATGGGCTTTGTTGGCATTACCGCATTGGGGACCACTAGTGCAGTTTCATAAAAGAGACCCTTAAAGTCCCAACCTTTCCAGTTGACCTTTTCAGCTTTTTAAAAAATCATTTCCCCCATTTTATCAGTTACCCTTTTGAAAATTAAATGCTCATACAATAGATTTCCTTAGTGACTGCACTCCAGTTACTAAGTCAATTTTGAATATGTTATGAGCACTGTTTCCCAGCAAACCCAACACCATTACCTCTTGTACTAAATGCTGCTTTCCACTAAGAAAGATCTAAAATAGGTCCACCTTTTCTCAGTTCCTGGACCATTTGTTCCAAGAAGCAGTCACTTATTACATCTAGGAATTGTATCTCCCTAGCACTCCTTGATGGGGCATTTAACCAGACGGGGTAATAATAATTGTCAAAACAGTGCGACGAGGTGATGGCTGCGGCCAGAAGGATCCTAGGCTGCATAGAGAGGGGTATAACCAGCAGAAGAAAGGAGACACTGCTGCTCCTCTACAAGTAGCCTAATGGGTAGTGCTGCAGGCTTTGATCCTGGCCCACTGCAGCTTCATGTGACCTTGGGTAAGTCACTTAACTCTCCATTGCCCCAGATACAAAAACTTAGATTGTAAGCCCTCTAGGGACAGAGAAAGTACCTGCATATAATGTATATAGCACTGCATACATCTAGTAGCACTATAGAAATGATTGTTAGTAGTAGTAATTAACAAGGCCTCACTTGGAGTATTGTGTTCAGTTTTGAAGGTCTTATCTTGCTAAGGATGTAAAGAGACTTGAAGCGGTTCAAAGAAAAATGATATGGGGTTTGCATAGCAAGACGTACATGGAGAGACTTGCTGACCTAAACATGTATACCCTGGAGGAAAGGAGAAACAGGGGTGATACAATACAGACATTCAAATGTTTGAACGGTATTAATCCAT
The DNA here is from genome assembly GCF_901765095.1 of Microcaecilia unicolor. Taxonomy (NCBI): domain Eukaryota; kingdom Metazoa; phylum Chordata; class Amphibia; order Gymnophiona; family Siphonopidae; genus Microcaecilia; species Microcaecilia unicolor. The sequence goes on along the minus strand of NC_044033.1, from coordinate 224,941,231 downwards.
AAACAAACCTTTTCCAGAGAAGGAAAGGTGGTAGAACTAGAAGGCATGATTTAAAGTTGAATGGGGGCTGACTCAGGAATAATATCAGGAACTATTTCTTCACAGAGAAGGTGGTAGATACCTGGAATGCCCTCCAGGGGAGGGGCATTTTTACATAGCTGAAACTGCTAGAATTATTGGCAATATCTAGATTTATTTAAAAGGAAAGTTATTAATATCTAGGGCAGGTTTAAAAGTAAAATAAACTGTAAGGTCCTTAATCAGACACTACCATTTGGGTCCATTAAGCTAGAGAATTCCCTTGATAGCAGCACTTAGCTGACACTTTGGGACTTAAGCACCCCCACAGCTGGGGGCAAGCAGGGTTGGCCTCAAACTAAAGGACATACCACTTTTACTTCTAACTTCCAGGTGCTGGGACTGAACCAAGCTCCTGCAAAAAGGACAGGTTTATTCTGACCCCTAAATCCCTTACTTCTCAAATTGACTGGCTTAGGTGAGAAACTACCTGATATTTTGTCCTAAATGTTTAAGGCTTGTTGCTTAATCAATTTAATTAGCACTGGGAAACCTCTCTTTCTATCTTTCTTTCTGTTCCTGCCAATCTCTGATAAAGGGGAGGGGCATTTTTACATAGCTGAAACTGCTAGCATTATTGGCAATATCTAGATTTATTTAAAAGGAAAGTTATTAATATCTAGGGCAGTTTTAAAAGTAAAATAAACTGCAAGGTCCTTGATCAGACACTACCATTTGGGTCCATTAAGCTAGAGAATTCCCTTGATAGCAGCACTTAGCTGACACTTTGGGACTTATAATCCCACCCACCCCAGGGTTGTCCACTCATTTATAGACAAACCAAACCTCATTAACTTTACTCCTCAGTCATACACAGGCAGTCTTGCAGGCTGATACTCCAACATAGTACACCTGTTCATACCCATTTCAACCAATCAGGATGACTTTTATTCTCTGCAATAATTGTGCTGCTTTAGTTTCAAGGCAAATCATCTGGAAACTTAAAGCTTGTCCTATCTGTCTTCAGCTATCTACTTTAAAACAAGAGCTCTATAAAGTAATGCAAGAATTAGATGCAATTAAAGCAACTTATAGGACTGTGCAGAATCATAACTTCTCACCACTGCCTCAGAGAATAAAACCACAAAGGAACAGATGGCTCACAGTAGGCTCAGGCAGAATTCGTCATGTGACACAGAAGCATCCGCCCGCACAAGTGTTGCCACTACAAAATTCTTTTGCTCCACTACAGCACTGTGCTGTTCCTGAAACTAAAATTGAAGCACAAGAAAAAGAAAAAGCAAGGAAGAGGGAACAAAAAGAGGAGAAGGTACCCAAAGAGAAAAGACACTCACAAATCACTAAACCCAAAACACATACTAGGAAATGTAGTTGGAAAGCAATGACCACAAATGCTCACAGTCTAAGCAATAAAATTCATGACCTTCAAGCCCTGATGTTGGAGACTGACTTGGACATAGTTGCAGTCACAGAGACATGGCTCAATGGTTCCCATGAATGGGATGTAAACATACCAGGCTATAATCTTTTTAGGAAGGATAGAGAGGGACGTAAAGGTGGAGGAGTAGTTCTGTATGTGAGAGATGATATCGCAGCAACTGAAATGACAGGGAAGTGGGGAAAGGAAGAAGCGATATGGATCACCTTAAAAAGAGAGGATAGAACCTTGGTTCACGTGGGTGTTGTCTACAGACCCCCGACACAATTGGAGGAACTGGATAAAGATCTGATCGCTGATATTCAGAAGTTGGGGAAGAAAAGAGAGGTTCTGTTGTTGGGAGATTTTAATCTGCCGGATGTAGATTGGAAGGTTCCTTCTGCGAAATCGGAAAGAAGTAGAGAGATTGTGGATGCTTTCCAAAGTGCTCTGCTCAGACAAATGGTGACTGAACCCACGAGGGAGGGAGCGACGCTGGATCTGGTGCTCACGAATGCGGATAGTGTGTCAAATGTCCGAGTGGCTGCGCACCTGGGAAGCAGTGACCATCAAACGGTTTGTTTTGATATAACGGCTCATGTGGTTAGCGGCCACTCTAAACTCAAAGTCCTGGACTTCAAGTGAACTGACTTTAACAAAATGGGGGAATACCTGAGGAAGGAGCTGATGGGCTGCGAGAACGCACAACACGTGGAAGGACAGTGGTCCAAGCTGAAAGAAGTAATAAACAGGTCCACAGACCTTTATGTAAGGAGGGTAAATAAAAGCAAGAGAAAAAGGAAACCGATATGGTTTTCAAAGCAAGTGGCTGAGAAAATAAAGGCTAAAGAGTTAGCGTTCCAGAAATACAAAAAATCTCAAGTAGAGGAACACGGGGAGGAAAACCGGATGAAACTGAAAGAAGCCAAGAGAGAGGTACGTCTGGCGAAGGCGCAAGCGGAAGAACAAATGGCTAGAAATGTACGGAGGGGAGACAAAAACTTCTTCAGGTATATTAGTGAAAGGAGAACGACTAAAAAGGGGATTGTGAGACTAAAAGATACAGCAAAACGCTATGTAGAAAATGATGAAGCAAAAGCCAATTTGCTAAATAGATACTTTTGTTCTGTTTTTACTGAAGGAAATCCTGGTGAAGGACCGAGAGGGACTGGCAAAAGTACACCTGAAAATGAAGTGGATAGAGCACCGTTCACGGAAGAGAGTGTGTATGAACAACTTGGAAAGCTAAAGGTGGACAAAGCCATGGGGCCGGACGGGATCCACCCCAGAATACTGAGGGAACTCAGAGAGGTTCTGGCGGGTCCTCTTAAAGATTTGTTTAATAAATCCTTGGAGACGGGAGAGGTTCCGAGGGATTGGAGAATGGCGGAGGTGGTCCCTCTTCACAAAAGTGGTGATAGGGAAGAAGCTGGAAACTACAGGCCGGTAAGCCTCACTTCGGTTATTGAAAAAATAATGGAAGCCATGCTGAAGGAAAGGATAGTGAATTTCCTGGAAGCCAATAAGTTGCAAGATCCGAGACAACATGGTTTCACCAAAGGGAAATCGTGCCAAACGAATCTCATTGAATTCTTTGACTGGGTGACAGGAGAATTAAATCAAGGACGTGCTATGGACGTCATCTACTTAGATTTCAGCAAGGCTTTTGACACGGTTCCCCACAGGAGGCTCTTGAATAAACTAGAAGGGCTGAAGATAGGACCCGAAGTGGTGAACTGGATTAGGAACTGGTTGACGGGCAGACGCCAGAGGGTGGTAGTGAATGGAGTTCGCTCGGAGGAGGGAAAGGTGAGTAGTGGAGTGCCTCAGGGATCGGTGCTGGGGCCCATTCTGTTCAATATATCTGTGAGTGACATTGCCGAAGGGTTACAAGGTAAAGTTTGCCTTTTTGCGGATGACACCAAGATTTGCAACAGAGTGGACACCCCGGAGGGAGTGGAAAACATGAAAAAAGATCTGAAGAAGCTGGAAAAATGGTCTAACGTTTGGCAATTAAAATTCAATGCGAAGAAATGCAAAGTGATGCACTTAGGGAGTAGAAATCCAAGGGAGGCGTATGTGTCAGGTGGGGAGAGCCTGATAGACACGGACGGGGAGAGGGATCTTGGGGTGATAGTATCTGAGGACCTGAAGGCGACAAGGCGGAGGCCGTAGCGAGAAGGTTGCTAGGCTGTATAGAGAGAGGTGTGACCAGCAGAAGAAAGGAGGTTTTAATGCCCCTGTATAAGACGTTGGTGAGGCCCCACCTGGAGTATTGTGTTCAGTTTTGGAGGCCGTACCTTGCGAAGGATGTTAAAAAAATGGAAGCGGTGCAAAGAAAAGCTACGAGGATGGTATGGGAGTTGCGTTCCAAGACGTATGAAGAGAGACTTGCTGACCTGAATATGTATACTCTGGAGGAAAGGAGGAACAGGGGTGATATGATACAGACGTTCAAATATTTGAAAGGTATTAATCCGCAAACGAATCTTTTCCGGAGATGGGAAGGTGGTAGAACGAGAGGACATGAAATGAGATTGAAGGGGGGCAGACTCAGGAAAGATGTCAGGAAGTATTTCTTCACAGAGAGGGTGGTGAACGCTTGGAATGCCCTCCCGCGGGAGGTGGTGGAGATGAAAACGGTAACGGAATTCAAACATGCGTGGGACAGGCATAAAGGAATCCTGTGCAGAAGGAATGGATCCACAGAAGCTTAGCTGAAATTGGGTGGCGGGGGGAAGAGGGGTTGGTGGTTGAGAGGCTAGGATGGGGGAGGGCAGACTTATACGGGGTCTGTGCCGGAGCCGGTGATGGGAGGCGGAACTGGTGGTTGGGAGGCGGGAAATACTGCTGGACAGACTTATACGGTCTGTGCCCTGAAAAAGACAGGTACAAATCAAGGTAAGGTATACACATATGAGTTTATCGTGGGCAGACTAGATGGACCGTGCAGGTCTTTTTCTGCCGTTATCTACTACGTTACTATGTATGATAGAGATGCAAACTGTAAAGGAATTAAAAAATGCATGGGACAAACACAAAGAAATCCTTTTAGAAGGAATGGATCCAAAGAAGCATAGCGGAGATTAGGTAGGAAAGCCAGTGCTGGGCAGACTTCTACAGTCTGTGCCCTGATTAAGGCTGAATAGATGTGGATGGGCTGGAGTGGAGCTTTTCAGGTTCTTTGACAACAATTTCAGAAATTTTAGAACAAGGCTAATGCCAGGCAGATTTCTACAGTCTATGTCTAAGCCCTAAAAAAAGGCAAGGATAAATCAAGATCAAGTATACATATGATGTATCACATCATACCATATGTAATGAATTTATCCTGTTGGGAAGACTGGATGGACTGTACAGGTCGTTATCTGCCGTCATCTACTTGTTACTATGTTCTATGTAATTAAAATTACCCATTATTATGCTGTTGCCAAATTTGCTAGCTTTTTAAATTTCTAACATATCTTCATCTGTCTATTCATAAGAGTTTCCATTGCATTTCAGTCACTGTATGACCTGATCACTGAATGAAATTATGATCCTATGGGTGCATGGCGAGATTTTATATTCCCAGGGTGCTGGAGTCTTTTGATGTCCCACAGGGTTTAGTATTCAGTAGTTAAGACATTTGGGGAGGATGTAGCAAGATGCAATATCCATTAGTATGGTGCATTACATTTGACTATCCTGTGATAACCTTTTTCCTGATGCAATAAGGATTTTAATGTGAAAACTTCAGAATGACTATTGTGCTAAAGGGTAACAAGTTTGTCATACAAACCCAATAAAGGCCTACCGAATTGGAAATTACTCCCAATGCAAAAAAAAGTGCTACATTTTTCCCTTATTTTTTTTTGCTTCTCTTTTGGTCCAGAATCTTTACTTCAGCTGAGGCAGGCATCCCTTCCCTGGAGGCTATCTGGTCCAGAGCAATATGAGCCAAGGCACCCATGTCCTTTCACCCCCTCTCCCACCAGAGCACCAATACATAATTGGTTTGGTGAGACATTTTGTAGTGTCCTTTTTTTCTGCTGCCATCTGGAAAATGATGACACCTGACAGTAAGGGAAACAAACATGCCTGATGTAGCAATCTGCAGTGTATGCTTTTTTTTTATCATTGCACATTTTTTAATGCAGCAGTACTTTGCATGTCATTCGCTTACTGCATTGGGAATAAAGTTCTTTTCTGCACTTGCATTAGAATGCTGAGTGCTGAAGCTCAGTTCACCTCTCCAACGCACAGACTATTACATTCATCACTTGACAACGCATATCCTCTGAACTGCGTGCCTGAATATTCAATAAAATCTAAAAATACACAATCTTTGTAGTTGTGTGAACAGAGTTTTCGGGCACTAATGTACTAACCTATGTGGTTTTCTAACATTTTGCATAAAATCAGCTATAGCAACCTAGATAAACTGAGCTAGACAAATGTTTGAATGAAACTTTAGAATTGTCAGATTCACCACTTTGAGGTTTAGTGTTCGTTTTGTGATGACTTGACCACTAAATCATTTTCATATGCTGCTTTGCATGTTTTGCATCAGAAAAAGTCATGAATTCTGAATTTATATCACCATTCACTTGCGATGGAGTAGGTACAAAAGCTTCTTACAGAGATTGGTCACATTTCATAAATTAATTTGCAAAAGCTTGCATAGCTCACAGAAACACGTGTTTTCTGTGGTTGTGTTTTCTTTTTGTATGCTATTTGTGTGAGTCCTGTGAGCATGGGGCATTGTGAGCACAAGCAGGGTTAGCATTTAGGGGGACTATTGCGGAGGTATTTTGGGGTGCTAGTCTGTTCCTTCCTGCTTTTCTTCTCTTTTCTTCACTTCTTCCTTCTCTCCCTCCCTATACTCACTCCCCCCTCTTCTCCCACTTCCTCTCCTCCCCTCTTTTTTTTTTTTTTTGTTTTTTTGTTTTTCATTTACATCAAACGATATAAAAATCGGCAATATCAGCAAAAAAAAATATAAGGAAATAAACAATACATCATTATCTAAAGTAAATAGTATTTCAAATTTGTCCACTATAAATTGAGTCAAGATACTAGGAAATCAAATATTAACAATAAACACATTATTTAAACGGAAGGGACATAGCAGATATTTGCAGCCAACTAAACAGCATTTCTAACTAGGGAGGCAAAACTCCAGGTACATTAGCACTCTGCTTGGAGTCGATAAATTCTAGTAGCTTCGAGGGGGTAAAGAATATATAGTTAACAGATTCAAAGGTAATATAACATTTGCAAGGAAATTTAAGCAAAAAAGTGGCACCCATTTTAAGAACTCTATTTTTATAAATCAAAAAATCTTTCCTCCTCTTCTGCGTACTCCTTGCCAAATCTGGAAATATTTGTATTCTTTGACCCAAGAAGATATCAGTCAAATGGCGAAAGTAGAGTCTCAAAACATTATTTCTATCCATTTCTAAAGCGAAAGTCACAATCAATGTTGTTCTCTCTGTGATAACTTCTAAAGAGTTCTCTAGAAATTCTGTCAAGTTTAAATCAGGTGAAGTTTGATCTTTTGGAGGTTTAGAGACACCCATAATATATTGGGTTCTCGTTATGGGGGGAAAACCCTCCATTGAGATTCCCAATATTTGAATAAAATATCTTTTAAGCATATCTATAGCTGGTACTAAGGGTGATTTTGGAAAATTAATTAACCTGAGGTTATTTCTTCGAGAGTTATTTTCCAAATTTTCCAATTTCTTTTCCTGAATTTCTTTTTCTTTAGTTAAGGAAAACGTTAGATTTTGAAGTTTTTCAACTTCAGCCTCCATCTTCAAGACTTTTTCTTTCTGTTCTTGTAAATTATTAGACAGATTATCACTGGTTTGTTTTAATTCCTTAATTTCTCCCTTTATGGAAATATTCATTTGAAGTAGTGTGCTATTGACCCCTTGAATTGCATCCCATAATGAATTCATAGTCACCACTGTTGGTTTTTGTAATCCACCATTGTTCCCGATAGTAACACTCCGGGGAGCAGGAGCCTCGACCCGCAACTGCTCCTGCATTGCTGTTTCTTTCCCCGGGGTTGAGGTGCCTGACGGTCCTCCTCCCAACGGTGTTGCGAATAGCATTTCCAACTGCCGTGGTCCCTCAGGCACTCTTTCGCTTCCGGGTTGTGGTGGAACAGTGTGAGAAGGAGGACTCAACGTCACTCCTTCAATGCTGCGGTCCGTATCCAAAAAGGTCGAACCCGTCGAAGCAGAGATCCGCTCGCCATGGGTCCCAATTCCAAAGACCTCCAAAGTCGGCTGTCGAGAGGTTGGCGTCGTCGGTGGAATCGTGGAGGTAGGAACCACCGTCTTCCCCTTTCTCTTCCCCATTTTAAACGGAGAAAAAGAGAATTCCCTCGGTAGTCTAACGATGGGTCTCGGGAGCTTAGGAACGCACATCCGTTACTGACGCCATCTTGACTCTTTTTTTTTTTCTCCTCCCCTCTTTTAAGGTCTCATCTGTCTTACCCCCTTCATTTCTCCCCTTTCCTTTCTGCTTTCTTCTATTTTTTTTCTCCCCTTCCCTCTTTCCTAACTCCTCACAGTCTGGGCCACATCTTCAGCTGCATTGCATATGAACTTTTGCTAACACTTCCAGTTGTTCCATCAAAGGTATGGCCTCATTTTTATTGGTAGAAGTAGGGAACATCCACCGGTACTTCTAGCCATGCCGTCTCCCCTTGATGCTACTCCTGACTCAGTCTCTTCTAGCCCCTGCTTAATCTTGAGTGGTGAGTTTATTTAATGGGTCAGATGCATATGGATGACCAGAGAAACAGAGGTGCTATAGTCATAAGTACATAAGTATGGCCATACTGGGACAGACCAAAGGTTCATCAAGCCCAGCATCCTGTTTCCAACAGTGGCCAATCCAGGTCACAAATACCTGGCAAGATCCCAAAAAAGTACAAAACATTTTATACTACTTATCCCAGAAATAGTGGATTTTCCCCAAGTCCATTTAATAATGGTCTATGGACTTTTCCTTTAGGAAGCCATCCAAACCTTTTTTAAACTCTGCTAAGTTAACCACCTTTACCACATTCTCAGTGATTAACGCCGTGTGCATGTGGATAGGATGTAGATGTATCCATTGTAGCCCTAGAGCATGACAGGTACCTGCTGAAAATAAGAAAAACATGGGAGAAGATAGAGAGAGAGAGAGAGAGGAAAGAAATGTGCTTATTTTGTGCTAAACCTGGAGTGTGCACTTCTCCATCATGTTAGCAGACAAATATGTAACAAACTCATTTTTTCAACCCTAATCTTAACCTATTTCACTCATAGTTACTACCAATGTCTGTTTCTGTATTTTTTTTTTAGTTTGATGCTAATTTCATACTATCTGTCATTTATTATCTTTAAAGTCCTGCCTCATTGTACTATTATAACTTCCTGGCCTTTGTGTCTGCGGTGGAGGAGATTAACAACAGCTTGGAGCTCTTACCCAACCTCACACTGGGGTTCCACGTTTACAACCCTTACAACAATTTATTCATAATGTATACAGCTGCCATGAATATATTTTCAGGAATGGACACCGGGATCCCAAATTACAGCTGCAAAACCTCTGGACCACTGGGTGCTGTCATTGAAGGTATTTCAGCTGATCAATCGATTGAGTTTTCCAGCTTGTCCAGGATATACCACTACCCACAGGTCAGGGGATATTTTAATTTTACTTCACACCTTCACCATCCAGCACCACCTCTCTGTCTCTTTCTCCACCATCCAGTATTGTCTCATCTCTCCTCCCCATACCACCTCCATCTATTATTGCCTGTTTTTCTGCCTCTCTCCTCCCATCCAGCATTGTCCCATCTCTCCCTCCCCACCACCACCACCATCCTGAATTCCCCCATGTCTATCCCTTTCTTCTCCCCCTCCCACTCATTCACTCATTTAGTTTCTGACTCTTCTGCCAGACCCATTGCTTCTCCAAGTCTCCATGGCAGTGGCAGCACTGGCAAATTGAAGGAAGGCACGTGAGCACTGTTCTATGCATTCTACAGCTGGCTCTGTCAGTCCCAGAAACAGTAAGTTTACACCTTGGCAGCAGTTGTTCCCTGGAACAGGATCCTCAGTCAGTGCCTTGTTTGCCAGAATTGGTTGTATGGCTGTTTATTTTATTCTTTTTTGTCTTGGTGTTCAGTTAGATTAATTCACCTTTGTTTCCAGGAAGTTTAACTCATGCTGTGTTATACTTTGGTTTGTTTCATTCAGGAAAATTAATGAGTTGCTGTAAAAATTTGTAACCAAACTACTGCTGTGCACACTACGGCTACAGGAAGTTACATCAACTCTGAAGTAACTTCCTGTTTCTGGGACCATCAATGGCACACATAGGGCAGTGCCCCTGTTCTTGCCTTCTGTTTGTTGATGCTGTTCTTGCCTTGCAGGCCTCAAGAAGCAGCAGGCAACAGGCCAGTTGACCAATAAGTGAATAAGTGGGATGGGGAGAGAAAATGGAGACAGACAGGGTGGTGATAGTTGAGAGAAGGGGGGGGGGGGGGGAGAGATGGGACCATGCTGGATGGTTGGGGATGGAGAGAGAGAGAGACTGAAGTTTGATGCAGACCCAGCAAGCCAATTAGTCTGACCAATAAATGAGCAATCAAATAAGTGGGTCATCAGCAGGGAGAGGAAGGCCTGCGTCAGGTCTTCATATAATTTTTGTTGAGTGGTTGTGACAAATAAAGCCCTAACTGGTTGATAGATGGACCTCTGAATGGATTTCTTCTTGTGCCTTTCTTTTTGGCCGTCTCCATTCCCACTTATCCCAAAATGTAAACAGAATTTAAACATTTTGGACCAGATTCTATATATGGTACCAAAGAAATCGGCAATTTATACATTATGCACAGTAGGCCATTCCATGACTAAAGTTTAGACACAGCCATTTATATCAACTAAAACCTGGTGTAAATGTCCATATTTAGGCATGGATTGGACATATTCTGTAACACTGTGTAAAACGTTTTTAGGAATGCCCACAAACCACTTATGCCCCTCCTATGGTCACACCCCCTTTTGAGATCAGTGTGGTCCAATTTACATGCATCACTTTATAGAATATGCTTAGTGAGCTATGCGCATAAATCCTAATGAGTGCGAATTAGTACCAAAATTGGTTGTTAGCATCCAATTATCACATCTGATAATTTTCTTAGAAGTCTCTCATGAGGAACTTTGTCAAAAGATTTCTGTAAATCTAGATACATTACATCAACTGGCTCACCTTTATGCACATGTTCATTCATGCCTTCATAGAAATGAAGCAATTTTGTGAGGCAAGACCTCCCATGGCTGAATCCATGCTGACTCTGCCCCATTAAACCATGTTTGTCTACATGTTCTATGATTTTATTCTTTAAAATAGTTTCCATTATTTTACCCAGCACTGAAGTCGGGCTTTCCAGTCTGTAATTACCAGTATCACCCATGGAACCCTTTTTAAAAATCAGCATCACATTGGTCACTCTCCAGTCCTCAGGTACTATGGATGATTTTAAGGACAGGTTGCAGATCACCAGTAGCAGATAAGCAATTTCATGTTTCAGTTCTTTCAATACCCTGGGGCTTATACCATCTATTCCAGGTGATTTATCACTTTTTAACTTGTCAATTTGGCTCAGTACATCTTCCAAGTTCACCAAACTTTCTTTCAGTTCCTCTGCATCGTCACCCCTGAAAACCATTTTCAGTACATGTAGATCTCTTACATCTTCTTCTGTAAAGACTGAAGTAAAAAATTAATTCAATCTCTCTGCTCTGGCCTTGTCCTCCCTGAGCATTCCTTTTATTCCTTCCTGATCTAACAGTCCCACAGATTCCCTCACTGGCTTCCTGTTTCTGATATACCTGAAAAAAGTGTTACTGTCAATTTTCATCTCTGCGGCAAGTTTTTTCTTCATGAGTGCTTTGTATCTGGCTTGACAGTGCTTATGTTGCTTCTTATTTTCTTCATTTGAATCCTTTTTCCATTTTTTGAATGATGTTCTTTTGGCTCTAACAGCCTCTTTCATCTCACCTTTTAACCAGTCTGGCTGTCATTTGCTCTTTTTTTCTACCTTTGTTAATACGTGGAATAGTCTGGGCTTCCACGATGGTATTTTTAAACAACATCCACGCTGGAGTCCTAACCTATACAGATGACCATTTCAGTTTCTTTTTAACCATTTTCCTCATTTTGTCATAGTCACCCTTTTGAAAATTAAAAACTGCTACAGTAGATTTCCTTAGTTTCTTCACTCCAGATATCAGCTCAAATTTGATCATATTATGATCACTGTTTCCCAGCGGATTCAACACCATTACCTCTCATACTATGCCCTGCATTCCACTAAAGATTAGATCCAAAATAGCTCCCCCTCTTGTCGGTTCCTGGACCAGTTGCTCTGAGAAACAATCATTTATTACATCTAGAAATTTTATTTCCCTATCACTCCCTGATGTAACATTTATCAAGTCAATATTAGGCTAATTGAAATCACCCATTATTATAATGTTGCCCAATTTGGCAGCTTCCTAATTTCTGTAAACATATTTTCATCTGTCTGTTTGTTCTGTCCTGGCGGACAGTAGTACAGCTCTACCCAGTGGCGTACCAGGGGCAGCGCGGTGGAGGCGGTCCGCCACGGGTGTCAGTGGGTGGGTGGGGGGGTGCTCCACCCTCGCTGCTCCCACTCAAAGGGCCACTGGTGCTGCAGTCCCCACTGCCTACCAGCTCCATCGAGAGATGACAGCCCTCTTCTCCTGCCACCACCCTGCCTTTAAAAACAAAATCTGTGAAGCAGCGTCGCAGGCAGCGCCTTGCGTTTGCCCTGCGTGTAAAAGAAGCAAATTGCCTCGTCATTGTTGGGCCTTCCCTCACTGTGTGCCGCCCTCCTCTGACGTAACTTCCTATTTTCATGAGGGCGGGACACAGTGAGGGAAGGCCCAACGATGGCGAGGTGATTTGCCTCTTTTACACGCAGGGCAGATGCGAGGCACTGCCTGCAATGCCGCTTCACAGATTTTTTTTAAAGGCAGATTGGTGGCAGGAGAAGAGGGCTGTCATCTGTTGACAGAGCTGGTAGGCAGGTTGGGTCGGGGGCTCAAAAGGGAGTGGAGGACTGGAGTGGGGCGGGGAGGGGGTCTCAGATGGGAGAAGGGGACTGGGGTGGGGAGGGGGTCTCAGATGGGAGAAGGAGACTGGGGTGGGGAGGGAAAGAGGACTGGGGTGGGGTGGATTGGGGTGACCCAGATGGGAGAAGGGGACTGGAGTGGGGTGGGATGGGGAGGGGAGGGGGGTCTCAGATGGGAGAAGGGGACTGGGGTGGAGGGGTCTCAGATGGGAGAAGGGGACTGGGGAGGGGTGGGGGGTCTCAGATGGGAGAAGGGGACTGGGGTGGGGACTGGAACTGGGGCCTGAGAAGGGGCCATGCGAGAAAATGGGGGCCATGCCTGGGGCTGGTGGGAAAATGGGTCTGGGGCTGAAAAGGAGGTCCCTAATGCAAGGTATGTGGATGAAGGGGGCTGGAACTGGGGACTGAAAAAGAAGGTAGGTGGGATAAGGGGGCTAGTACTGGAACTGGGGGCTGAAAAGGGGCAGGGGCTGAAACTGTGGGGCCGGGGGCTGAAAAGGGGACAGGGAGAAGTGGCTGGGGCTGAAGCTCGGGACTGGTGAGAGAAAAGGGCTGGGGCTGAAACTGTGGACTGGTGGGATACTGGAGCTGAAACTTAGGGCTGAAAAGGGGGGGCAGGTGGGAGATGTGGGCTGCGGCTAGAACTAGGGGCATGTGGGATAAGGGGGCTGGAACTGGGGGCTGAAAAAATAGGCAGAGAGAGAGAGAGGGGATAGATCCTGGATGGAAGGGGGAGCGAGAGGGAGTGCAGACCCTGGATGGATGGGAGAGGGAGGGCAAATGGTGGATTGAAGGGGCAGAGAGAAAGGGCAGACAGTGGATGGAAAGGATAGAAAGGGCAGACAGTGAATGGAAGGGGGGAGAGAGAGGGCAGACAGGGGCAGATGGTGGATGGAAGGGGCAGAGATAGAGGGCAGATGTGCATGGAAGGGGCAGGGAGGGAGGGTAGACATTGAATGGAGGGGACAGCAGAGAGGGCAGACACTGGATGGCAGAGAGAGAGCGAAGACAGATGCTGGATGGAAGGAAGACAGTGAAAAGAAGATGAGGAAAGCAGAAACCAGAGACAACAAACTGTAAATAAAATTTATTTTTTTATTTTTTTTGCTTTAGGATAAAGTAGCATTGTAGCTGTGTTAATAAATGTTTATAATAGAACATGTAAATAAGGTAATCTTTTTTTAAAACTAATTTTAATAAATTTTGACTACTTTCGGAGAACAAAACCCATTTCCTCAGGTCAGGATAGGATACTGTAACAGCACTATACTGTATTGACCTGAGGAAGAAGGTTTTGGCCTCTGAAAGCTAAATGTATTAGTCCAATAAATTGGTATTATTTTATTTTCTATATTTGTTTTATTTCTATTTGTTAATTTGTGAAGTGGTGATTGGTATTTGTTAGTTTTTTTTTCAAATTTACATCTGCTGTCTTTATATTTTGCACAGTACTAGGGGACATTTTCTGTTTCTGTGATGTTGCATTGTATGCAGAGTCTGGCATCTTGGGGGTTCAGTTTAATTTTTGTCTAAATAGAAAGTTTATGATAACTTATTCTATAGTGGATTAGGGTGTATCTGTGTTTGTGAAAAAGACATGGCTTTCAGTTGGCATTGACTGTGCAGGATCGACGATCTGTACTATTCTGTCTGGTTTTGTTTTACAATAGGTGAATTGATGTTCTAGTGCTCATACTAGATGCTTTCCTTTTCCTTGTGTGACTCGTAGAAATTACTGCTTATGGTATGGTAGAATTGCTCTATAGGTCCTGAGTTTTTTGTATTCTCGATATGCCTAGTACTGGATTTTGGAGGGGGGTGTTAAAAAATGACCAGCCCTGGGTATCAACTACCCTAGGTACGTCACTGGCTCTACTAGTATATTCCTGCCCTTCATACCTGGAATTTCTATCCACAAGAATTCCACACTGCTATCTGTTTCATGTAGAATGTTTATTTTGTTTGACTCAGTTCTCTCTTTAACATATAGCGCTACCCCCACCTCCTCCGATTTGATCCACTCTATCATTGTGATATAGTTTGTACCTTGCTAACACAGTGTCCTATTGATTGTCTTCCTTCCACCAGGTCTCTGAAATGCCTATTATATCTATCTGTTCATGAAAATGCTATCCTGTAGGATCTGGGATTTTAGCTTTTTACCTAGGAGGCCAAGGGGCCCTTTTACTAAGTTGCATAGGCGCCCAATGTGCGTCAATTTGGAGTTACTGCCCGGCTAACATGTGGCCCGTGCGGTAATTTTATTTTTGACGTGCATCCGCTACGCGTCCCAGAAAAATATTTTATTTTCTGGCGTGCGGCAAAAATCGGCCGGTAGCTCCGACTTGACACGCGTAGGTAATTACCACACGGTTAACGTGAGAGACCTTATCACTAAGTCACTGGCTGGCAGTAAAGTCTCAGACCCAAAATGGATGCACGCCAATTTTTATTTTGCCACACATCCATTTTCGGCAAAAATTATAAAAGGCATTTTTTACAGGTGCGCTGAAAAATGGATCTGCCTGCAACCAAAACACGCGCCTACACTAGCGCAGGCCATTTTTTGGCGCACCTTAGTAAAAGGGCCCCCAAATTTGGCTTCCAGAACCTGCCTCCCACATTTTCCTATGTCATTGGTACCCACTAAGGCAGCCGGCTCCTCCTCAGCACTATCTAAAATCCTATGTAGGTGTCGAGTGAGGTCTGACACCTTCAAACCAGGCAAGCAAGTGACCAGGCAATCCTCAGGTCCACCAGCCACCCAGATAGATATATGCCTAATAATGGAATCGCCAACTACAATAGTCGTCCTAACCCTTTCCATCCTGGAGAGAAGCTCCTGGAGGCAAATGCCTTTCTTTATCTGATTGACTTTAAGGAAAAGAAGCAACCAGAATATAAAATGAAAATGAATGAATAAGAAAAAAAATAAAACAAAAAAACATTTTCTGTGCATAGCATTCTTTTGCTCTGCTTTGTCTCCAGATTTTCTAATACTTCGTACCAGTTGGTTTTGTCATCCAATGCTTTTTCTCCTCCACTCTGTACATTATAATTATGTTCTACATACTTGATATGTGAATGAAATGTGATCTTATGACTAGGATGGTGATGAATTCAGTCTTTTATTTTCAACAGATCAGTTACATCTCAGGGAATCTTGTCATGAGTGACACAGTTAAGTTTCCTTATTTTTACCGGACTGTCCCCAGTGAGCTGCACCTCTGTGCTGGGATAGTCAAAGTTTTGAAGCATTTTGGCTGGACCTGGGTTGGTATCCTTGCATCCAATGATGAAAACAGCATGAGGGCTGTGCAGATCCTGAAAAAAGAGATTGAGCAGAGTGGAGGTTGCATTGAATTCATAGAAACCTTCAGTCAGTCCACTTTACTCTTCCTTCAAAATATAGATAATATTTCCAACACCATCATTACATCTTCAACTAAAGTGATTATTTTGTACTGTAACAGAGACTATACAGAGCATATAAGATATACAAACATTTTGGAAGCACCTGGAAAGGTCTGGATCATCACAGCTGAATGGTTATTTATCATACCCTCATACAATGTTAATAGGAAAAACACCTTAGCTTTCACTGTGGGAAGGAAGAATATTCCAAGCTTTCACAAATTTGTTCGTGAGGTGAATCCTGCTCTGTTTCCAAGTGATTTATTGATCGAGACATGGTGGAAGGACCTGTGTAACCACCAGTGCCCCAAGAGCATCCAGAGATCCTGCAGCAGTGATGAAACATCTGACTACCTCTTACATTGTGATATTGTAAATTCTGCAAATAGTTATAACGTATACAGTGCTGTGTACGCTCTGGCACATGCACTTCATGACATGATCTCTTCTAGATCTGGAAATACCAACCCGTGGAGTGGGGAAAGTGAGAGCGTTTTGGGTTTTGTACCGTGGAAGGTAAGATCCTTTGACAGAGGAATGTTATTTTCAGAAAGAAGTGATGGTCAATAATTGCAGGTTGCAGTGACGTCTGTATACTCACACAGATGCTTCCTGTCCACTGACAGAGACATGCACCAATTTGAAAGATAATAGTGGAATGTAAAGCTTATATATAAATTATGAGGGTAGTATTAATTGCACAGCTGTCAGAGTTTTTTTTAAATTGCTTTATTTACAAACTAGTAAAAAAGCCCCGTTTCTGATGCAAATGAAACGGGGGCTAGCAATGTTTTCTTCTGTGTGCATGTGGGAGTGTGTGTGTCCCTGCCCTCTGGCCTCTCTCCCCTCCCCCCTCTGAGTCCTTCACTGTTACAGAGCCAGCGATTTGATTTCGTGCTTTGCTGTCCCCTCCCCCCTCTGAATCCTTCACTGTTACAGAGCCAGAGATTTGATTTCTTGCTCTGCTGTTTTCCTTCACTGACTGTGTTACAGAGAGGGCGGAGCAGACACTCATAGGGAAACCGGATATCTCGCCCCCTTCACACTTCCGGCTGGAGGCTTCATAGAACGTTGGTGTTGCCTTTTATATAGAGAGATTACTTCCACAGCAAGTGCATCTTTTTTCAATTTGTCAAAACATCTGCATCATATAACAGAAGTCTTCTAGTTAAAACATTGCACAACAGTATGAATTTGCCAACCAATATTAACAAATAGCCACATTTTTCCACTTTGTATCCTTTTTGTCTTTTCCTTCCCCATCTTACCACTCCCCCACCAAACTCCATGAAAGACTCCTTCGTTCTTCCCTGCTGTAAGTTTACTCTACAGCAGAGTCAGGTGGTTAATATTCAAATCTCACCCCCCTCCCCCAAATCAAACCCATCTGATAGTAAATCTTCTATCTGACAGCGTCTGAGTTCCAATAGTCACATGATCAACTTCCTTCATAACCGCTGCTTTACTGATTTAACAGGAGACTCCATGCCCATTGTGATAGCATCCCCTCTCCCCCCAAACTAGTGCCCTGATCATTTGAATTTGCAGCATCTTGAACAATTGGAAAAACAAGGATCGTGCAATTTATATCACACTCATTGTCGGTTTAATCATGAATTGTTAACGAGTGTGACTTCTGGGCAAACTGGATGGACCACTCAGGTATTTATCTGCTGTCATTTACTGTCTTACTATGATAGTCATTTTTCCTTTGAGTAATCAAGGAGGATTCCTGTGTAAGTCAATTTCCCGAAATTCACTTCCTGCTAAAGACAAGCAATTTTCTAAAGAGTAATTTCTCCCCCTTACACAAACTGGGCATCCTTGCCAAACCATGAAATAATTGAACTAATGAGCCTTTTGATATCTTAACACCTATCAAGTGGCCCAAGTAATGGGCCAGCAGCCTCTAATTCACGAGCCTCTCCACAGGACCAGAACAGATATCCCAGGGAGGCCTGATCTTGTCAGCATGTCAAACATTGCCCAAGTTTAGCAATGCTAACTCGAAAAGCTTGCTTTAGGGAGATATAGAGACATAGCAAGAATTTATACTGTTGTTTTTGTAAAGATATTAAAAAATAAGTCACTCTAAATATTTTTCATTAACAATGTAATGTGTCCGTTGTGATGCCACATTCTCTTTTTTTTTTTATATATTTATTTATAAACCTTTTGAGATACATAATATTCAAAACAGAATAATATTACAGATTTGCAAACTTTCTTTCAATATCAAATACAAATAAGGCAAATTGACTATATACCCATCGTCCACAATAATTAAGAAATGATCCAAGATTCATAGAAAATCAAACTCAAAAATTCAAATAAAGCAAGAGCCGCGCTAGACTCCATAGATTCACTCCTAAGTGCTATACAGTGTTCATTCGGGTCTAAACTTTCACAATTATACTCTCTTTACTTTTCAAAAACACATCCAACTGATTAGGTTCAAAAAATTGATATTGTTTAGTGTGGTACAAAATCCTACACACACAAGGAAATTTCAAAAGAAAATTGACCCCCAGGGCTATTGCCCTTGGGCGCAAAGCAAGAAATAATTTACGACGTTTTTGAGTTTCCCTGGACAAATCCGGGAAAACTCTTATTTTTGAACCTAAAAATAAAGAATTCAAGTGTCTTAAGGATAACCTAAGTACTGCATCTCGGTCCAACTCTAGTGCAAAAGTCACTAACAAAGTAGTCCTTTGCGTGACCACCTCCAAAGAAGATTCCAGAAACTCCGTTAAATTCAATGCATTCTGAGGGTCTAGGTTTCCTGGGACTTGCCCAGCAATCTGAATATAATATGCCCTTGTAATTGGTGGCAGTGAGTTTTCGGTCATTCCCAGAATATCAGTAAGATATTTCTTAACCATCTGTACAGGAGAGAAAATAGGCGATTTTGGAAAATTAATCATACGAAGGTTAAGTCTTTTGGATTGATTTTCCAAATATTCCATGCGTCTGAGAGCAAAATTCCTTTCTTTAATTAGTGTTTGATCCACAAGTTGCATTTGTTCAACTTTTTGAGAAAGAATCTTTACTTCAGTTGCATGAGAGTCATTAATTTGAAATTGTTTGAGAGCAGACTGTGCCAAAACTTTGATAGTTTCATTATTCTTTGAAATACCTGATTGTAAGGCAAAGAGAGTTGTGGAGTTCAGTTCCCAAAGTGACTCTAAGGTCACTACAGCTGGTTTCTCAAACTGCCCTACATTAAATTCCAGGGGAGCCGCTTGAACGACTTGTTCCAGGATACTCACTGTTGCAGAATCCACAACAGTCGCTGTTTTCTGCTCTGGAATCACTGGTTGTTCAGGAGATGGCCTCTGTGCTGCCGTCGAGTTCCCTCCCTGCTCGCTCCCTTCACCACTTTGGGCTGAGGCTGCAGGACTCGGCTGGAAGCGCTCACTTCCTGGTTGAGGGGGCGCTGCACGAAAGACAGGGCTTAAGGAAGCCCCGTCGACACTGTCGGTTAGCTCCGAAGCGCTAGCACCAGCAACAGGGGTGGAAGTCGATGGAGTTCCGGGCGTTATTCCGAAGCGCTCGAGTGTCGGCTGGGAGAGCGGGGGCTTTGCGCCAGGGTCTGAGGGAAAGTCCCTGACTTTCCCACGTCGCTTGCCCATCGCAACAACGGGCAAGGTAACTCCCTCCAGCTCTACTCTGATGCCGCTAGAGACGCGTCCGTAGCGCAAGTTCAAACCGTCGCCATCTTGGGAATAGCCGTGATGCCACATTCTCGTAGTCTCCCAAAGGTTTACACTTCCCTTTCTCAGTAACAATACCCCTTATCACTAACATCCTTCCAGTTTCCAGATCACTACATTTCATCTTATCAGCCTGGGCTCAAAACTAAGATTTCCCATCAAAGGAAGCAATGGCATGATCTGGAGACCATTCTCCCTGCCCACCTCTTTGCCACTGCTTTTGACTCCTAACCCTGTCCTTTTATCCCCACCTCTTTATTCCCTTGCCTCTTAGTTGTTCTGTCTGTTTACCTGTCTTATTTAGATTGTAAGCTCTTTGAGCAGGGACTGTTTTTTTTTTTTGTTGTTTTCATTCTTCCTTTCTATCCCGGGAAGAATTGCCCCTCTCCCACAATGGACATGTGTCCAAATGGACGAGGGGAGTCTCCCAGAAGGCTTAAAATATATTCCTCTAACATGACCTCTTTCATCTGACTCCTGATATCTGTGAATATCAATAGATGAGTAAGGGTCCTACCCATAACTAATTTAGGCTCAGGAGGTTAAGCATCCTGCTAGTCATTATTTAAAAAGGAGAGAAGACAGATAGCAAGGATAATTACCTTTATTATAGCTTACCACAATAACACCGCAGGATCAGGAATACAAGCAGATGGGTGTACGGACGGACAGCACTTCGTGTAGCAGGTCAAAAGGTCTTCTAAAACTCTCAGTTTTTACCCTCTCGTATATACAATTTCGTATATACATAGAAAACCAATGCATTCCATTGACTCTAATGTAAATTCCAAACTGGCTGACCACAATCTTGCTCACAGGAACGTCTCCCTCCCCTCTTGGACAGCTAGTTCCCTATTTTCTTTGCACCTGGCATGACTCACTCATTTCTCAACTTGTTTTTCTAACTTATAGTAGAGAAAATTCCACTTTGTAACAGATACAGCTTCCATCTTGTGCTGAAATCCTCCATTTTGTTTCCATATCTCCTGACCTAACTTTTCCAATTTAAGTCATTCAGGCCTTATCCTAAGCTTGATAACTACACTTGGCTTTACCATCAGGCCTCAATCTGGGCTAACAACTAGGCCATACTATTCCAGTAAGCTCCTAGCTCTTGTACTAGCTATTTCATTATTGACTTTACCAGGATTTCTATATAGGCTCAGCCCTCCACCATTCCAGTGGGGGGGGTCTCTGGCTGTACCATAATTATACATTGTCTATGGTGTACAGTGCTGCATATGCCTTGTAGCGCTATAGAAGTGATAAGTAGTAGTAGTAGTATCACATGCTGGTTATGATATGTCCTAAACTGCCAACCTGGAGCATGTAACAGATTGATGTGCTCTTAATCCAGTCTTTAATATTTCTCATGTTGCACACTATATTATATTTCTTAATTTCCAGCAGGGCCAAACTACCTCTCCCAATTGCATTAGATAACTTCTGAACATTCTGAATATTAGCTCACATGTATTCTCATAATGCGAGAAATCATGGTGGCCATTTGAAAAAGACAGCTGCAAGGGGTAGGAGCAAGTGAGCTTTGGTCCTGCCTCCATCACCCCCCCCCCCCCCACTGGACCACCAGGGGATTGTTGTGTGTGTGTGTGTGGGGGGGGAGTTAGCCGTTTCAAATGGCAGCAGGCTGGGGAAGGGGGAAGAAAGATGACAGGTAGTTTCTGGGGCTTTGGAGGGGGGAGGAATTTTTTTAAAAGGTTATGCAGGTCCATGCCAATATTTAGCCAGGGTGCTGGATGAATATTGGTGGAGAACCACAACAGCTCTGGCAGCCAACCCCACAGATATTAGCCCTCAATATTCAGTGCCAGTGACTGGACAAGGCCTGGCACTGAATATCAGGGGGATATAACCCCTATTCACCTGTACAGTACCCTTGCATGTTTTATCTTTCCCACCTTATTAATTCCCTTATCCCTTATTTGTCCTGTTTGTCCTGATTAGATTGTAAGCTCATTCGAGCAGGGACTGACTCTTCATGTTCAAGTGTATAGCACTGCGTACGTCTAGTAGCACTATAGAAATGATAAGTAGTAGTAGTAGTTTAAAAAGGCCCTGAGTACTTGAAGAACAGGATGACCCTCTAAACACTTCCAAGGACACTAAGGTCCTCCTAAGGATGTGATACCTGCAAGTGAGCCTTCTCTGGAGTAGCCTCCACACTCAGGAATGCACTCCCTGAAAGGCTCCGCTTAACACACGACCATGGGCCCTGTTTACTAAGCCGCACTGTAGGCACATTAACATTTTAGCATGCGCTAATGCTAGAGACACTGTACAGCTATAAATTTACAGCCTGCTTCACTGACACAGACTACTCAGTAATTACTGTGGATTCTTTTGGATTCATATTAGATAAACGAAACCTTTATTAGAGGAGCTAAAATCTACAATGATTAAGATATATACAATGGTTAAGACATACACAATGATTAGCTATATACACAATTATTATACCACTGGTCTCTACATCTAAGCAATGCTAAAAGTTCTTAGATCAGGAAAAGAAGCAAACAATCTTTACACTATATAAACAACATCACTGGTCCTTACATCATCCAGGCTCTTAACATCAGCTGGGGGGGGGGGGGCATTACAGCGAAAGCCAGGAACTTCTTGGACCAGGAACAAGTCCTCTGCACAGTATGCACGTTACTCACAGATGAGCTCCCAATGTCACTGAAACAAAACTCCCCTTTTTATTAGGCTTTGAACTCATGTTCAGAGCTAAGGAAAATAATAGAATGCTTCTCTGTTTAGGTAAACAAGCCATACTGTAGGAACATAGTCACATGTTTTCCAAGTCCAGGTGGCCAGGCTGAACTTCCGAAAACAAGTACCGTCCTCCTCTTCACATACCAAATTAGTTAGAGCTGTGCCTTATCTTCTGCATTCCAACTTATTTTCACACAATCAAAGTTAAACAGAATTACTTCTAATCAACAATACAGACCCCGAGTGCACTGGTCGGTCAAGACAGAGTTCAAAAACAATCTTTAAAATTCACTTTTATTACATTCGGTCCTTGATTTTCAACTCTGTCTGAACGACAGTCCATACATAAGTTATTACTCTACATCAGGTAAAACAATAAAAAAAAAGGGAACAAGACAGATTATACAAATGGATAATATACTGAGCACTAAGTTCAACAAACATATTAAAACTAGTAGGAAGTAAAATTCAAGGGCAAATAGTAATAATGCTGCCCACTAATAACTAACCAAAATTCAATAATACAAATAATACACACTGCTTAGTTGCATTAAACTACACAATTTGCCCATAACAAAAGAGGTCAGTGCACAAGGCAGTATTTGAAATTATTAATCAGGTTGTGGAAGGAATCCACCGGTGAAATTCACCTCCACAAGTGTTGAGAGTTAGTCATCTTGAGCCTTATTCCTTTGTATAAGGGCAAATAAATGTTACAACATGCAAGTAATAAATTATGCTATATTAATTTCTACTAGTAAACTGAGTATAATAAAAAAACACCTTTATCATATTGCAAAATATTAATGTCAGTTCTAATACATTTTACTTTGTCTAAAGTTTCAGCATCAATAGCCTTTGTTATCTCTACACTTGTACTAAAAGCTCCTAACAGTGTATCATACCAAGCTCATTTTACTCTACAATTAAGGCAGTTAAGGTTACTACAGTATGTACACAGGTCTTCATAGGTGTAGTGTTCACACAAGAAGAATATAAACATTTTCTAATAACACATTACATTGGTAGTGTAAACGTCAACAATGTCTGCATTTTTGCATCAACGATGCTGTACTGTCTCTCTGACTTGTGCAAGTCATATTAAACTCATTTGTGTGACAGGACTTCTTTCCATATTTGAGTGTTGTTGACAGTTGCCACAGGACACATCTAGTTAGCTGAACATGTATAATCATCTTGTTGTCAGATTTCACTATGATTCCGTCATCTTCCAATCAGCTTGACCTGACTCTCAGCTGTGAGTCATAAATGTCCATCGGGGGTAATAGCTATACCCAAAGACACCGTAAGAAGAAGGATTACACTGATTCTTACAAAGATCTATGAATAAAGCATATAAATAGATCAGTTATTCTCTAAGATAACACTTATTTGTTGGGACATAAGTCCAATCTTCTGGACCAGATCATTACATAACTGGTCACTACATCTAAGCAATGCTAAGAGTTCTTAGACCAGGAAAAGAAGCAAACAATCTTTACACTATATAAACAACATCATTGGTCCTTACATCATCCTGGCTCTTAACATCAGCTGGGGTTGCTCATTACAGCGATACAGTAATATATTATATATATATATTACTGTAATATATTATATATTACAGTAATATATAGTATAACCATGACATCATTCCATTAGATGTTTCTCACATACATTCAGTATATTGTGCATCTCCACATTCTGTTAGTCTGGACAATAGTGATTTATATACATTATTCATTTGGCGAAGGTATGACGCCTATCTTCATTTTAATTTTTAATTTTTATTCCTTATTTTTTGGACAGTTATTTTAGGCATCTGCTGCATGAGCTGTTTTTTTTCCAATCTATTATACACCACAAGTGAGTAACCTTTTATTGCATAATCTTCTTATTCATATTGCTATTTATTTTTGTTTTTACTTCTAGTTTTTTTTATCATTGCTGGCTTGATATATTTAGTGTTTGATTGCATTCATATTTTTAGGTTTTCCATTTTTAGAGTTGCTCCTTTCAGAAGGTTTCAAATTAGGTATGTGTCCACCACTCCATTTTTATTATTTAATATGTTATACAATATTTTCACATATTTATATATGTTCAAGGTCTAATGCTTTATATCAGTGCCCTTGCTTTGCTGTTTTTATGTATATGTTCTTATATAGATATTTATTATTTATTATACGTCTGTTGGTAATCGTGTACATGTTTATATATATACATTTTTTAAATACATATAAGCGTTTTTGTGATGGGATGATTGATTTATTTATTTATCTGCATTAAGTGGTTTATTTTATGTATACCACATACTTATTTATTCATGTTTAGATTTTACATACATGTATGTACAATATTTTATTATCATTTTATACCTTATACATTATCTATTTGTTCATGAATACAAGAGAAACTTTGGTGGTATGTTGTTTTTATACTTTAAATTTGATATTTTATTTATTATAATTTAATTTGTTTATTGTAGCCCCTGACACAGCCCTTGGTGGGCGAAACACGGCCTGTGTCGGGCAATTTGTTCACATACGGTATCTTCAATAAAATCTTTCTGATGTTATATTGATCTACTGAAAGAAACTCTCCTTTTTGTTAGGCTTAGAACTCATGTTCAGAGCTAAGGAAAATTACAGAATGATTCTCTGTTTAGGTAAACAATCCATACTGTGGGAATGTAGTCACATGTTTTTCAAGTCCAGGTGGCCAGGCTGAACTTCCAAAAACAAGTACCGTCCTCTACTTCACATACCAAATTAGTTAGAGCTGTGTCTTATCTTCTGCATTCCAACTTATTTTCACACAATCAAAGTTAAACAGAATTACTTCTAATCAACAATATAGACCCCGAGTGCACTGGTCAGTCAAGACAGAGTTGAAAAACAATCTTTAAAATTCACTTTTATTACAGACACCCATATATTTCTACGGGTGTCTCTAGTGTTAGTGCATGCTATTTTTTAGCATATGCTAAAAAGTTAGTTCACCCTACATCATAGCTTAGTAAACAGGGCCCTATATCTATTTCAGGAAGCAGATGAAAGCATGGCTTTTCAACCAGGCCTTTTATGGAAGAAGTAACTAACCTGTTACTCTGACACTCCCACACGAGGAGTGATACGGGCTGCACATACTGCAGCAGGACAAGTTTATCCACTCCTACTCTAGCTGCGATAACATTTTATCATCTCTCTGACCTCATGTGCAACTTTCTTTAAATTAGTCACCTTATTTTCTAACTCCTCTTACATTGTAAGTATACCATACTTTGTATTGTTATTTGAATACTTTTACTGTTATAATTGTGTATTGCTTATGTTTGATTTATTCTTACTGTACACCGCCTTGAGTGAATTATTTCAAAAAGATGGTAAATAAATCCTAATAAATAAATAATATGGATATATTTATAGCTATAAATGGAGATATAATAGATAACCATGTACATGCACCTATAATAATTTTCCAGCTGATATCCCTTACATCATGCTGCTTTGAAAAGAAAGCCCCTCCCTACAATGATGAACAAATTGTATGTGCTTGACATTAGGAGTGTATCGCTGCAGTAAGTTCACTAATAAAAATGTTTTGATTCACATTAGCTTCATCGTTATCTGAGGAACCTCCATTTTAAGACTGTCCTTGGAGAAGATATCTTTTTTGATGAGAATGGTGATCTCACCATTGGATATGATATTATAAACAGTGTCTTTCTACCCAATGGGACACGGAGTAATGACATTGTTGGAAGTTATAACCCTTATGCTCCACTAGAGGAGGACTTTACCATCAATGAAAGGGCAATTATGTGGGAGGACTTGTTCAGCCAGGTCAGATATGATGGAAACTACTGAACCATGCATATATCATGCATGTTCTTATAAAACATAAGAATACTAAAGCTGATCACTGTATGCCCATGTCAAGGGAAAACCTGAAACATTATCAAATACATAACAGGAAAAAAAATTATTTATTTCAAATCTCATCACATTGCATACTTATATCTTACTCCTACACACAAAGAAATAATCTTATTAGGGAACTTTATCCCTCAAAAAAGATATATTGTTTTCCTTGCCAGGAGATTAGATATTTACAAGGGAGCCTAAAAATAAAAGTCCCACCCACTTGAGGACAGCAAAAAACAAGCAGACCAGATGAAAAGGTCAAAACAAACGTTTATTGAAATAACATAAATTCAAACTGCCCAACAGAGGCCGTGTTTCGCCCACATTAGGGCTCTATGTGGTGGCAGCAAAAAATATCACGTCGCTTTGACAAAAATCTGCATTACCTCATTATACCAACAAAATCTCCACATACAGCGTCTTCCCAAACAGGAGTCAAAAGCTCCTTCCTCAGAATTAAGCACTCGTTTTTCTCAATAGAAAGATGAAGTCTCATATGTCTTATATCAGCCCTATACATTGCCCTGTTGTAACCATGTGAAAACCAGTTTATCAAATGAATGAATAAATAAATAAAACAAATTATAATTTTTCAACTGAGTCAATTTAGGACCATGACTCCAAAATATGGCCCATAGTCCCTCTGAAGCTTAGCCTTTCAATTTCTATCAATGGGAGCTGTTATTCAGTAATTCAATGAGTATTGTGTGCAATTCTGGTCACCTGCATCTCAAAAAAGATATAATAGAAGAGGTTCAGAGCAAGGAAACTAAAATGTTTAAAGGGATTGAATGACTCTTATTTAAGGAAAGGCTAAAGAGTTTGGGGCTCTTCAGCTTGGAAATAAACAGCTATGAAAAGATGTAATAGAGGCTTCTAAAATTCAGAGTGGTGTGGAACAGTAAATCCAAATCAAATGCTTACTTTTTTAGTAAGTACAAAGAGTAGAGGACATATGTCACGATGGTGACTGTTTCCTTGTTTGTGCTCACCTTGCCCTCTGGTGGCCAGAACCGGTGGCTGCTATGGACTGTCTCATGTTCCAGACTTCAGCCCAGTCCGGTCCGGATCTTCTGGGCTGCCAGACTTGCTTTTCTTGTTTGTGCCTGAACAGCACCCGTAGCTGCCTTGTGATTCCTGCTTCAGCTGCTGATGGGCTTTATTAACCACCTGGAAACTTCTGTGTTTGTCTTTGCATCGTCTAAGGTCCCTGATATGTTGGTGTGCTTTGTTGCACTTCTGCCTAGTCTGGTTTCTTGTCTGAGTTCCTTGTCCGGTTCTAGTTAGTCTGTGTGTAGTTTAGCTTAGGTTTATTGCTTATTTCCTAGGCCCAGATGCACTAAACCTTAACAACCCTTTAATGAAGAAATTCTTAACCGTTGCATGCATTAAAGGCCTTTTTCCGACGAAGCAAGCAGCTAACGAAAATGGAATACAAACGAGAAACTACCATTGTAATGTGGACGATTCGGGATGCACTAACAATACCGACGATTATACTGAATCATTTACCGCGACATATTTAATGTATGGTCAGAGCAGTCGTAAAGGCCAGAGCTGTCATCTCCCCGCTTCCCCCTGCACCATAAAAACCCAAGCTGGCATGTTTAAAAACAAAAGTGAGATAAACAACACAAA
Source organism: Microcaecilia unicolor (assembly GCF_901765095.1). NCBI lineage: Eukaryota > Metazoa > Chordata > Amphibia > Gymnophiona > Siphonopidae > Microcaecilia > Microcaecilia unicolor. Next base: position 224,913,202 of record NC_044033.1, on the reverse strand, counting down.
CACGCTTTCCCCTGCATAAAATCTAAAATCTAAACAAACATCAAAAAAGGATCGGGAGGGGGGAAAGGCGCTCATCAGGAGCGTCCTGTGTGGACGGCCCTGCCCCCACCTGAGGTTGCCGCTGCTCCCCGCTTCTCCCTGTATGAAATAAAAACTCAAAATAAAAATCAAAACTTTTGCAGTGCCGGGCCCCCTCCCTTCCTGTCTCTCTCTTCTCCTTCTCCCACCACTGCTCCGCCTCCCGCCATCCTCCGCCCCATGCCCTGTCCCCCTGAGGTCGTCGTCGCCACTCCCCCCTCCATGTAGGTTGCTTACGTCAGATGAGGGCGTGCCCAGGTCAGGGAAGGAGAGACGTCCTGAAGACGTGTCGATCAGCTGTTGTTATTGCCCGTGCAGCGCCTTCACACAGAGATGAGAGGTGCTGCGCGGGCCCGGTAATGTGGAGGGGGGGCCCGGTGGAGGGCGGAGCGGCACTGACTACCTCAGGGGGGCGGGGCACGGGGGCGGAGGATGGCGGGAGGTGGAGTAGTGGTGGGAGAAGAGAGAGACAGGAAGGGAGGGGGCCCGGCGCTGCAAAAGTTTTGATTTTGATTTTGATTTTTTATTTCATACAGGGAGAAGCGGGGAGCAGCGGCGACCTCGGGCGTGGGGGGGGGGGCAAGGCCGTCCGTACAGTACGCTCCTGATGAGTGCCTTTGCCCCCTCCCGATCCTTTTTTGACATTTGTTAAGAATTTATATTTTATGCAGGGGAAAGCGGGGAGCCACGTGTTTGTGTGTTGTTTTTTTTTTTGTTTTGACATTTGTGGCATGCACAGAGCAGCCAGCATAACGCTTGGCTGCTCTGCGCATGCTTTAGGGGCCAATTACCGACGGGGATTACACCAATTTAACGTATCTTTAATGCATTGTATTTTACAATACCGTACCGAACATTAAAGACTTGTTTTTTTGGTGCATTCTTCGTTTTTAAAAATTCGTTAAGGACTTTTACGTTTTACATTTTTTTTTACGAAAGGTTGATGCATCTGGGCCCTAGTCTTGTTTCTGGTCTGTATTCCTTGTCTAGTTCTTGTTTGTCTGTGTTTCTTTCTTAGTGGCTGCTTGGCAGCTTTCAGTCCTGACTCTTAAGCCTGTCCACTTCCTGCCTAGTGTTGTGTTGTCTGTCTGTGAGTCCTAGCCCAGTATTCTGTCTTGCTTCCCATGTATATTCCTTTCCCTTCTGACCCTCAGTCCCTTTTCAGCCTAGTTGGTATCCAGTTCCTGCCCTGTCCTGTAAGTCCTGCCAGCTGCCTGCATCCAGAGGCTCAACTCCTGGGGAAGGGCGGTCAAGTGCAGGTGAAGTCTAGCTGTTTCTGTCAGAGTTCTACCTTGTCTCTGGTTTGGGGTGGTCCAAGGGCTCACGAACCTAGTTTCTGCCTTGAAAGCCTAACAACATGCTATGAAATTACTAAGCAGTATATTTAAAACAAATAGGATAAAATATTTTTTTCACTAAGGGGCATTAGCGTTTAACACGTGTAAACCATTTACGCGTGTTAAAAATGCTAATGCGCCTATAGCACACCTTAGTAAACATAGGCGTTTGTACAGAGAAGTTATCCATATAAAGTTAGACCTGCTTTTTCTGGGTATAATTTGCTATGTATAGATAAGTTATATGGGTAGTAGATGAGTATTACTTCTATCTACAGAATGTTATGAATGCCCCTGGAATGACCTTGCTCCATTCTTCAGATATGCAGATCAATTTTGGCTATATGTTGACTTAAATGGTCAAAATATATCCATTTGGTGAGGCAACGAGTTTAAACAAAGAGCTTATCTGTCTGAGTCTTATGAGTAGAAGGAAATTCCAAAGTTATTTGAGGAAACAGAGGTATTTCCTCATTCTGTTTAATTAAGATATTAATTTTAAGGGTGACCAGTACAAGAACATTCTTCAACACATTCCCCATCTGAATGACTGATTCCAGGTCAACTTTGTTTCAAAGTTTGTCTATATTTCAATAAAAATAGTGCTCATACCTCACCCCCGTATTCTACTGAATAGCTTGGTAATGAGACAAAAAAACCCGATAAAACCAGCTCTGCATCTGAAAAGTCATAATCCAGTGTTCAACTTTCTCAGATTATTTTCTCAATCCTCAGGCACCTCCGCAGTCTAGATGCAGCCCGAGTTGCCTTCCTGGGTTCAGAAAATTAACCAGGGAAGGAAAGGCCCTCTGCTGTTATGACTGTATTCGCTGTTCAGAAGGCGAAGTCTCCAACCAAACTGGTGAGTGATAAGATGAGGCTGCCTTTGGGCACTGGATATTCATTATTGAGCCTGTATCCAGCCTTAGCAGGCAACATTGTTTAAAAATGTTGGCAGCAATGGCTATTAAAAAAATCAAGGTATTGATCACCAATAAATTTAGTACTCACATAGGTATGTATTATATAAACTATCGGTCCAATATTCAGCACTAATTACAGTAACTGGGTAGAAGGGGTTCCTATAAGATTAACTAGCACTGAATGAATTCTACCAATGTTTTCAACAACCCATAATTGAATATTGCCACTCAAAATCCAGGAAGAGCACTATGGCACTATCCTGTTACTGCCGGGGTGGTCTAGCAGTATAGTCTGGTTTGAGCCTGGACTTACCTGGGCACTATAATATTCAGAAGTGGTGACCAGATAACTTTCCCCATTAACTAAGGACAGGAAAATGGATGTCCTGGGTAGCTATCCACAGGTTAAAAACCACTACTGTGGTGCACATTCAGGCGTCTCACAGTAATTTTCAGACCGGCACGTGCTTCCCATGCGCTAAAAACACATTTAAAGTTTTGGCGCTGGGAGCGTGATTGGGGGCAGATGGTAGGCATGTCCTCGCTAGTCGACTAGTGCTGCTACATTTCCACTCGCCAACCGATTAGCATGAGATTAGCAGGAAGATTTTACTGCCTAGAAAATAGGTGTTGGTAAGTTTCCCTGTGCTATGGGCATACTCTACTCAGGAAATCTTAGTGTAAACTGCTTTACGGGAACATTTGGATTTGAAAAGATGGGGTAGATGAGTAGCAGACAGAAGTAAAAATAATGCAAAATTTCTATCGTTCTTCCAGTGTAAAGTTGTATTGTTACTTCTCACTCCTATTGATATCGGTCAGAACATAAGAGTTGACTATCCAGCTTATAATTGAAAAAGAAAAACGGCTGTATTGCGACCCAAATCGGGAGATAGACGTTTATCTCACAAAAACGAATAAAGTGGTATAATCGAAAGCCGAATTTGGACGTTTTCAACTGCACTCCGTCGCGGATGCGGACAAAGTTGATGGGGGCGTGTCAAAGGCGTGGTGAAGGCGGAACTGGGGCGTGGTTATCGGCCGATCAGAGATAGGCGCCTTTCACCGATAATGGAAAAAAATATGCGTTTTTAGCGAGAATTTAGGGCACTTTTCCTGGACCCTGTTTTTCCACGAATAGGGCCCCAAAAAGTGCCCTAAATGACCAGATGACCACTGGAGGGAGTCGGGGATGCCCTCCCCTGACTCCCCCAGTAGTCACAAACCCCCTCCCACCACAAAAATATGCCGTTTCACAACTTTTTATGTTCACCCTCAAATGTCATACCCACCTCCCTGGCAGCAGTATGCAGGTCACTGGAGCAGTTATTAGGGAGTGCATTGGACGTCAGGCAGGTAGACCCAGGCCCATCCCCCCCCCACCTGTTACACTTGTGCTGGTAAATGGGAGCCCTCCACACCGCCCCCCAAACCCATTGTACCCACATGTTGTTGCCCCCCTTCACCCCTTAGGGCTATAGTAATGGTGTAGACTTGTGGGCGGTGGGTTTTGAGGGGGATTTGGGGTGCTCAACACCCAAGGGAAGGGTACTATGCACCTGGGAGCTCTTTTACCTTTTTTTCTTTTTTTTTGTAAAAGTGCCCCCTAGGGTGCCCGGTTGGTGTCCTGGCATGTGCACTACGAATCCTGGCCCCTCCCACAAACAAATGCCTTGGATTTATTCGTTTTGAGCTGGGCGCTTTCATTTTCCATTATCACTGAAAAACAAAAACGCCCAGCTCACAAATTGTCGAATAAAACATGGACGTCTATTTTTTTCGAAAATACTGTTCGGTCCGCCCCTTCACGGACCCGTTCTTGGAGATAAACGCCCATGGAGATAGACGTTTTTGTTCAATTATGCCCCTCATACTGTGTTAGACCAAAGGTCTGCCTAACCTGGTATCCTCTTCCCAACAGTTGTCAATCCAAATTACAAGTACATAGCAGAATCTCAAAAAGTAGGTAGACTTCATGTCTCTTATTTCCAGGGGTAAGCAGTGGCTTTCCAAAGGTCTACCTTAATAATTGGTTATGGACTTTTCCTCCAGGAATTTGTCTAATCCTTTAAAAACCCAGCTAACTATTTTTGTGAAATCCTCTAGCAAAAAAGTTTCAGAACCTAAATATGCTTTGAGTGAAAAAAAATATTTTTTCCTATTTGTGTCTTAAATGTACTACATACTAATTTTAAGGCATGTCCCCTAGTCTTTGTACTTTTTGAAAGAGTAAACAAGCATTTATAGTTACCTGTTCCTCTCCACTCATGATTTTACAGACCTCTGTCATATTTCCCCTATGCAATTACTTCTTCATGCTGAAGAGCCCTAACATCTTTAAACTTTCCTCATATGAGGTTCAGTCTATTCTTTTAATTTATTTATTTTATTGCATTTGTATCCCACATTTTCCCACGTATTTGCGGGCTCAGTGTGGCTTACAATACATTGTGAATTATGGAAATACGATTTGTTACAACTCGATTATGGGTTACATTGTGAGGAGTTATGTGAAGACAAAGTCAAAGTATCGTTAAGGGGAATAGTACAATGGAAAAGAACAATGGAAGAACAATGGAAACTGATAGGGCAACAATACAATAGCAAGGGAACATTCGGGTATAACATTTTTATCTGTAAATTAAGGTTTAAATGTGATAAAATTATGGGGGATGAGAGTTCAGAAGAGAATGTATTGATGCATTGCTAACAGTGTGTGTGGACTTCATGTGTTTTGATCCATTTAGTCGCCTTTCTCTGTATCTTTTCTAATAATGCTATGAAGCCACAATAATACTATACAATACTTGAGGTGTGGCTGAAAAGGGTTTGGTCCATGGGGGAAATAATTAGGTGCCTAAAAGATGCCTGGGAGGAGCCTATTGTATAAAAGAACGTAGACAACAGATACTATTTGTGAGATAATAAGACAATATTTTTCATTCTCAGATATGGATACATGTATAACATGTCCAGAGGACCAATGGCCCAATCAGAAGAGAGATGCCTGCATCCCAAAAGTAATAACCTTCCTGTCCTATGAAGAGTCTTTGGGGATAACTTTGACTTTCATCATAATTTTCTTCTTTCTCATCACTGCTGTTACTCTGGGAATCTTTATTAACTACCAAGGCACTCCCATAGTGAAAGCCAACAACCGAGGCCTCAGTTACATTCTCCTCATCTCACTCATGCTCTGCTTCCTCTGTTCTTTGATATTCATTGGCCGTCCTGAAAAGGTGACTTGTATTCTCCGACAGATTGTTTTTGGGATCACTTTTTCCATTTCACTTTCTTCAGTATTGGCAAAAACCATCACTGTGGTCATGGCCTTCCAAGCCATCAAACCTGGCAACAAGCTCCGGAAATGGATGGGTTCCAGGGTCTCAAACTCTATAGTCTTTTCCTGTTCCCTTCTTCAGACTCTTCTCTGTCTCATCTGGTTGTGTACTGCTCCCCCCTTCCCATATCTTAATATGAGATCAGAAACTGGAACAATTCTAATTGAATGTAATGAAGGGTCAATCGTTGCATTTTACTGTGTTCTGGGTTATCTAGGATTTTTGGCTGGTACCAGCTTTATTGTAGCTTTGCTAGCAAGAAATCTACCTGACAGTTTCAATGAGGCCAAGTACATCACCTTCAGCATGCTGGTGTTCTGCAGTGTCTGGGTCTCCTTCATTCCAACATACCTGAGCACCAAGGGCAAGTACATGGTGGCAGTGGAGATATTTGCTATCCTGGCCTCCAGTGCTGGACTTCTAGGCTGTATCTTTCTCCCTAAGTGCTACATTATTCTGCTGAGGCCTGAAAGGAACAGCAGAAAATACCTAACTAAAACCTGAAATGATTAAAATTTGTGCAAATGATAGATTAATTTATTATTGTTATCATTTGTTGGGGAAATCCAAAGTCAATGATCTGTGTTTTTGCCAGAAACTGCATCATTGGTCTAGTCCATCCTAAATTTAGCTAAAATACTAACATGGGGGCTTGCTAATTGAATTTTAACTTCCCTTCAATTACATTTTCTGCCTATTTACAACCCAAACTTTTATTGCCTGCTGCTTAGTCTGTCTTCAGGCACCAGTCGTCAATCTTACTTTGAACTTCTTCCATTTTATTTTGGATGGAGAAAGGAAATTTTAACTTCCCTTCACGCTGCAAATAAGTCTCCTCATGCCCTATGATTGGATCTGGATCCTTATTTACATCTAACCCTCCTGGACAACAAAGAAAAAGCCTACAGCAATCTCCATCAATTGGACCATCAACTGGACCATCCAAGGATATCAGAACCAGAAACTCTAAAATTTATACCTGAAATCCAAGAGTTAAAATGTTATTTTAACTGTATAATCTATTTCTAAAACTCTGAATCTGTTAGATTCCTTAAAACTAAAGGTAAATATCATCAATTCCCCTCTACAAAGCAATTCACATAGAAGTGCTAAGTGTGCAGCCATTTGCGTTCTTCTATTGCTAGAAGCCTTTGATCTCACAGGCTTGATCTGAATTTACAATTTTAAAAAGGTCTGCTTTGCTTCAGAATATTTAAAGCCTTAACCCTGCATTTGCCAACTAGTAAGATTGTGAACTCCCATCCAGTGAAATTTTGCCTAACTAGTTTCTGACACAAAAAATGTGCACTGAGCCCAAAGATCATGCAAGTATCCTAATGGTCTGTGGGAGAGGAAACCATAATCCCCACCAACCAAAGAGAAGGCAAAAGTACAAGAGGCCAAACCTACATAACAGTACTTAAAATATCACCTCAAAAGCTACCCCCAGACCACCCTTGGGAACTATAGGACTGGTGAATGCCAGATCAGCTGCAAAGAAATCCTCGGTGATCCATGATGCCATAAATGAACAGCATCTTGACATCCTAGGAATAAGTGAAACCTGGCTAGATGAAAATGGGGGTTTACCACTGGCTGAACTATGCCCAACAGGTTTCAACATCCAACATCAACCAAGACCAAGAAGACAGGGTGGAGGGGTAGCAGTCTTGATTCGGGAGACAATCAAACTGCGCAGAATATCCATCCCCCAGCTACATCTGTGCAAGAACTGCTAGACCTCATTACTCACGTGACCCTGAATTACCCTAGGCTGGTGATCATGGGAAACTTCAATCTACACATCAAAACCCCAGATACCACCACAGCAGCCTTCTTGGACACGATGACAGCACTAGGATTTACACAGGTGTTCAATTCTCCAACCCACAAAAAGGGTCACATACTAGACTTGGTATTCTACAAAGGGGTGGATATCCCAGAATTCTAGGACAACAGTATTGAAATAACACCCTTATCATGGTCAGACCATTTTCTAATTAAATTCTCCATAAGTGACCACCTAAAACAAATGTAAGGAGAGTAAATAAAAGCAAGAGAAAAAGGAAACCGATATGGTTCTCAAAGCAAGTGGCTGAGAAAATAAAGATTAAAGAGTTAGCGTTCCAGAAATATAGAAAATCTCAAGAGGAGGAACACGGGGAGGAATACCGGATGAAACTGAAAGAAGCCAAGAGAGAGGTACGTCTCGCGAAGGCGCAAGCGAAAGAACAAATGGCTAGAAATGTAAGGAGGGGAGACAAAAACTTCTTCAAGTATATAAGTGAAAGGAGAAAGACTAAAAAGGGAATTGTGAGACTAAAAGATACAGCGAAACGCTATGTAGAAAATGATGAAGAAAAAGCCAATTTGCTAAATAGATACTTTTGTTCTGTTTTCACTGAAGAAAATCCTGGGGAAGGACCGAGAGGGACTGGCAAAAGTACACCTGAGAATGAGATGGATAGAGCACCGTTCATGGAAGACAGTGTGTATCAACAACTTGGAAAGCTAAAGGTGGACAAAGCCATGGGACCGGACGGGATCCACCCCAGAATACTGAGGGAGCTCAGAGAGGTTCTGGCGGGAGACGTTTGTGTTAGGCGGGGAGAGTCTGATAGGCACGGACGGGGAGAGGGATCTTGGGGTGATAGTATCTGAGGACCTGAAGGCGACGAAACAGTGCGACAAGGCGGTGGCCGTAGCTAGAAGATTGCTAGGCTGTATAGAGAGAGGAGTGACCAGCAGAAGAAAGGAGGTTTTAATGCCCCTGTATAAGACGTTGGTGAGGCCCCACCTGGAGTATTGTGTTCAGTTTTGGAGGCCGTACCTTGCGAAGGATGTTAAAAAAATGGAAGAGGTGCAAAAAATGCTACGAGGATGGTATGGGATTTGCGTTCCAAGACATATGAAGAGAGACTTGCTGACCTGAACATGTATACCCTGGAGGAAAGGAGGAACAGGGGTGATATGATACAGACGTTCAAATATTTGAAAGGTATTAATCCGCAAACGAATCTTTTCCGGAGATGGGAAGGCGGTAGAATGAGAGGACATGAAATGAGATTGAAGGGGGGCAGACTCAGGAAAGATGTCAGGAAGTATTTTTTCACAGAGAGGGTGGTGGACGCTTGGAATGCCCTCCCGCGGGAGGTGGTGGAGATGAAAACGGTAACGGAATTCAAACATGCGTGGGATATGCATAAAGGAATCCTGTGCAGAAGGAATGGATCCTCAGAAGCTTAGCTGAAATTGGGTGACAGAGCAGGTGGGGGGAAGAGGGGTTGGTGGTTGGGAGGCTAGGATAGGGGAGGGCAGACTTATACGGTCTGTACCAGAGCAGGTGATGGGAGGCGGGACTGGTGGTTGGGAGGCGGGAAATACTGCTGGGCAGACTTATACGGTCTGTGCCCTGAAAACGACAGGTACAAATTCAAGGTAAGGTATACACATAGGAGTTTATCTTGGGCAGGCTAGATGGACCATGCAGGTCTTTTTCTGCCGTCATCTACTATGTTACTATCCAGCTTATAATCGAAAGTAATCGCCGGCTATTTCCCGACACAAATCGGGATATGGCCGGCGATTTCGCAAAAGCGGCGAAAAGCATATATTCGAAAGCTACATTTGTGATAGCTTCGCCGCTTTCCCTTCGCCTCGCTGGCGAAAGTTCAAAGGGGCGTGTTGGCGGCGAAGCGAAGGCGGGACATGGGCAGGCTTGGGCGTGGCTACCAGATGGCCGGCTTTCGCGGATAATGGAAAAATAAAACCCGGCGATAAGCAGTATTTCGCCGGGTTTACTTGGTCCTTTTATTTTCACGACCAAGCCTCAAAAAGGTGCCCCAACTGACCAGATGACCACCGGAGGGAATGGGGGATGACCTCCCCTTACTCCCCCAGTGGTCGCCAACCCCCTCCCACACTAAAATTATTAAAATACAAACCTTTTTTGCCAGCCTGTATGCCAGCCTCAAATGTCATACCCAGCACCCAGACAGCAGTATGCAGGTCCCTGGAACAGTTGTTGTTGGTTGCAGTGGACTGCAGAAAGGCAGAGCCAGGCCCATCCCCCCCTACCTGTTCCACTTGTGGTGGGTAATGTTGAGCCCTCCCAAACCCCCCAAAACCCACTGTACCCACATGTAGGTGCCCCCCTTCAGCCCTTAGGGCTAGGGTAATGGTGCACACTTGTGGGCAGTGGGTTTTGGGGGGGGATTTGGGGGACTCAGCACACAAGGGAAGGGTGCTATGCACCTGGAAGCTAATTTGGTTGTTTATAAAAGATGTTTGAAGTGCCCCCTAGGGTGCCTGGTTGGTGTCCTGGCATATGAGGGGGACCATTGCACTACAAATGTTGGCTCCTCCCACGGCCAAATGCCTTGGATTTCGCCGGGTTTGAGATCGCCGGCAGTTTTTTCCATTATTGCGGAAAAACAAAAGTGGCGATCTCAAACCCGGCGAAATCCAAGGCATTTTGCCGGCCCACACCGTATTATCGAAAAAAAAGATGGCCGGCCATCTTTTTTGAAAATACGGTTCCGGCCAGCTGTTGCGCCACCGCCAAAATAGATCGCCGGCGATGTTCGATTATTCCCCTCTATGTCACCTCCCAGAGTTTGGAAGGAGATCAGAGACAAAAAAAAGCTGACCGCTGAGAATTTCCTAGAGGCCTTGGACTAGCCACATGTGGACGAAAAGACAACAATAGTGTCAGAACAAGATCACATCTGGAATACACACTTAACCAAGACCTTAGAGAAAACAGCACCATTAAAAAAGGTCTTATGCCCCACTCACAAACACTCACCTTGGTTTTCTTCAGAACTTCAGATCCTTAAACACGAAGGACGAAAACTGGAAAGGAGATGGTGCAAATCTCGTCTGGATGAAGACAGACTAAACTATAGGAAGCACATGGCAAAGTACCGCCATGCCTTAACAGCAACCAAAAAACAGTATTTCTCTCCATTCATTGCACAGGCTGCCAATTCATCCAAGCAGTTGTTCAGTATAGTAAACAGCCTACTGCAGCCCCCACGACAGAACCAGCCTGCCCAGTCTAAACTGAATTGCAATGATTTTGCTGCATACTTTGCCAACAAAATTAAAAGTCTTCACCAGGATTCACTGGCAATCCTACCCAGTCCCCAACCAGTCAACCAGGGGTGCACAAACTCGCCCACTCCTGAAAGAGACAGATGGAACACTTTTAACCCAATGACAGAGGAGAGCCTTGACAAAATCCTAAGAGACCTTCGATCAACTACCTGCTCCCTCGATCCCTGCCCTTCAAAGATAGTGCAGCAGGCAAGTATGGGCCTCATAGAAGGCGCCACAAAAATTGTGAACACCTCTCTTTCTAATGGGCAGCTACCAACAGCATTAAAAAGGGCAGTGGTCCGCCCTCTGCTGAAGAAAAACAACCTTGACCAGGACAAACTTGAAAATTACAGGCCAGTATCCAACATCCTGTTTCTAGGGAAACTCATAGAACAAACAGTCTGTGTTCAACTTAATGACTGGTTAGAAAAGAGAAACTGGCTAGATCCATGTCAATCTGGATTCAGACCTGGTTATGGTACAGAAACGGTCCTCATATCCCTACTAGATTATCTTCACAGAAACCGAGACAAGGGATCCACCTCGATGTTAGTACTGCTTGATTTCTCTGCAGCTTCTGACACTGTGGATCATGATATCATACTAGCACAACTGACAGAAACAGGTATCAATGGAACAGTACTTGCTTGGTTCAGATCCTACCTATCAGAAAGGCAACAATCCATAATGTTTGACAGCAACTCATCACCACCATGGACACTGACCTATGGGGTACCACAAGGATCAATACTGTCACCTATTCTGTTTAATATCTACCTCAAACCACTAGCTCAGCTGATTCGGTCAATGGACACTCAGTTCTACATCTATGTGGATGATGTGCAGCTACTCATACCCATTGAACCTGACTTACCTACAGCCTTGAATAAACTGATCACTTGTCTAACATCAATTCAAGAATGGGCTAAACACAACAAACTTTGCCTGAACCAAGTAAAACCAAGCTTCTCTGGGTCCCTAACACAAGTGGATACATACCTGACATCAAAATCCCTTTTGGGAAATATGAACTCCCCATCAAATCACAAGTCAGGAACCTTGGAATACAGTTAGATTCAATACTTACACTGATTCCCCAAATCCCAAGCAATCTTCAAGAGCTGCTTTTACTATTTGCGACAGCTACACTGCCTCTCTCCTTACATCGAGAAGGTAAATCTTATCCCAATTGTACATGCCATGATAACATCAAGACTGGATTACTGCAATGCACTATACAATGATCTGACTACAAAGGGCCTGCACCAGCTCCAGCTGATTCAGAATACATCAGCAAGACTCATAGAAAGTTGCAAGCGAAATGAACTTATCACACCATTTTTGCAAAAACTTCATTGGCTACCAGTACAATACAGGGTTAAATTTAAAACTCGATTTCTGATCTTCAAGGCCCTGAAAGGAAATGGCCCTGAGAACCTGAAAAATAGGATGATCCTACACACACCACCAAGGACACTAAGGTCCTCCCAAGGACTTTCACTAACCATACCCTCTCCAAAAGACATTACAAGATGTGATACCCGCAAGCGCGCTTTCTCCGGAGTAGCCCCCACACTCTGGAATGCACTGCCTGAAAGACTGTGCCTAACACAAGACTATCTGTACTTCAGGAAGCAGATGAAAGCTTGGCTCTTCAATCAGGCCTTTACTGGATAAAGTAACTAACTCGTTAGTCTCACTCACACACACAAGGAGTACTCAGGCTGCATATACTGCAGCAGGACATGTTTATCCACTTCTACCCAAGCAGAGATAATATTTAACCATTTCTTTGACCTCATGTGCAACTTTCTTTAAATCAATCACCTTACTTTCTAACTCTTCCTGCTTTCTTACCCTTCTATATGTTACACCTTTGCTTCACCCTTCGCTATCAATTATAATGTTCTATTACGTATTGTGTTGACATTGTAAATAGTATACCATGCCATACTTTGTATTACTTTTGAATATTTTTACTGCTGTAATTGTCTATTGCTCATGTTTGATCTATTCTTTTTTTTTTATTTTATTTATATTTATTTCAAATTTACATTTATGCAATACAACATAAATCAATCAAGATAACATTAAAGGAACTTAATCAAAACGGAAATTATCCTACATTATATCGACCACAAATTATGATCCAAGATCTAGGAAAATAACTAAAATCAAAAAGCAATCAAATTAAGTGAACAGAGAGAGATGGCGAAGATTCGCAGCCGAATAGCGCTTAATACAGTGCCTATTACAACATTATTCTTTAGAGGTAATAAATTCTTGTAATTTTCCTGGGTCAAAAAAAATATATGATATAGAATCAATAATAATAAAACATTTACAAGGAAACCTCAATTGAAAAGTTCCACCTAAACGGAGAACTCTTTCTTTTAATAACAGGAAAACTTTTCTTCTTCTCTGGGTGTCCTTGGAAAAGTCTGGGAAAATCTGTATTTTTGACCCAAGAAAAGTGGAGTTCATATGGCGAAAATAAAGTCTCAAGATGTTATTACGGTCTGTTTGCAGTGCAAATGTAACAAGCAGTGTGGTTCTCTCAGTTATGACCTCCATAGAACTTTCCAGGAAGTCAGTTAAATTTAAAGCAGCTTGAGGATTTTGAGGGATATCACCCTTTCTTGCACCAGAAATATATTGTACTCTTATAATAGGAGGGAATCCCTCAAAGGGGACACCCAGTATCTCATGCACATATTTCCTCAACATTTCCAGTGCTGGGATGAGTGGAGATTTAGGAAAATTAAGAAAACGTAGATTATTTATGCGAATTTGGTTTTCAAGGAAATCTATTTTACGCTGCTGAAAGTTGAAACTTTTCATCAACATTTCTGTTGAAGATTTCACTGCCTTAAAGTCATTGTCCAAAACATTCATTTTAGAAGTGTGCTCTGCAACTTTAAGAGAAATATCTTTTTGAGTTTGCTTTACCTCTGCCAACTCTCCCGTTAGGATTCGGGCAATCTGTTGTACGTTGGAATTTAGGCCTTGTATCGCTTCCCATAAAACTTCTAGGGTAATAGCTGAAGGTTTTTTCAAATCTCCCAGCACGACAGAGGACGCATTCAGATTCTCTGCAGGCAATACACTTGCCTGCATCGATGTTCCTTCTGGCGTTGAGGAAGCAGCGGGGTCTCCGCAAACAAGCGCAGGGGACCGACTTCCGGATACCACGCTCCGTTCCACCGCTGAATCCTGCCTCTCTCCTGGCCTTGGGGGTACAGCCATTGGGGGTGGGCTCAACGAGACTCCCTCAGCGCTCAGGTCTGTAAGATTTTCCGGACCGCCCGTAGCGAAACCGCCAGCTCCCGGCGTCAGCAATCCCATCTCTACCAGAGTCATCTGCCGCAACGGGGCTGGTTCCACCCTGCGCGCGGAGACAAGTGCACTGGGTTTACCCTTTCGCTTGCCCATAACGGCAAGCGAAACTCCGTGTGCAGGTTTCAATGGAGGGAGGAGAGAGCTCGGCGCACATCCGTTCAGCTAGACGCCATCTTGGATCATGTTTGATCTATTCTTACTGTAATCCGCCTTGAATGAATTCCTTCAAAAAGGCGGTAAATAAATCCTAATAAATAAATTAGACTGCATTGGCTCCTATTAAAACTAGCATTTTGTTTAAGATATGTACCTTTATTTTTCAAATAATATATGGATTAGCTCCAGATTATATGCACCATCTAATTGAATTATCTTCACTGAGGGGCTCGTTTACATAGCGGCAGTAATTTACTGCTTGCTCTTCTATGACAACCCCCGGCCCAACGGGGCCACCGGCGGTAGTGCCGGCCCAGGTACGTGTCATTTCTGGGGGGAAAACAAAACCCCCAGAAACAGTTTGCTCAGTTACCACTGGGTTAGTGTGGAAGCCCTTATCACCACTTCAGTTGGTGGCAGTATGGGCTCCCAGTCGCATGGCCATGCGGTAAGAGTTCTCTTACCGCATGGCAATGTGTGTCCAAGGTTATTTTTACCTGCTGCGCTAAAGAGAGCCCTGGCGCCATCGCTAGCTCAGGGCCCTTTTTCCCGTAGTTTGGTAAAAGGACCCCATAATGCCTTCCTTGGAGCCAGAGATTTCCTCAAACTCCGCCCGCCGAATTTTAAAAATGTCTGCTGATAATCAGTACTTTCCTCGGATTTCTTCTACATCAGAACTGATTGTCCCTTTTACAAAGGCGCGCTAGGCTCTACGTGCGTGCAGCATGAGCCAAAACGAGACTACCGCCAGGCTACTGTGCCCCCCAGCAATAATTTTGGATTTGCTGCATGCCCGTGGCACTGGGAAATATTTATTTATTTCTCCTGTGTGTGCCATTTGCGGTGGTAATCGGCAGCTGGCACGCGCCAACAGGTCACCACACATGTAGCACGTGAGCCTTTACTGCTAGATCAATGGGTGGTGTTAAGGACTCAGTCCGGTTTTAGGCGTGCACTGGTTTCAGTTTTAATGCATGCCCTTTTCTCGTCCCACTAAAAGTGCCCTTTTTTGCAGACGCAGTAAAAACTGGCCCAGCGCATGCCTAATACACGCGCCCACACTACCGCAGGCCTCTTTTTGCTATGGCTTAATAAAAGGGCCCCCAAATGTTGGAACTCTCTCCCTAAATCTGTTGGATTCCCTTCTAATCCCATGCAATTTCTAAAAAAGTTAAAAACTCTCTTTACAAATTCATTTGAAATTTATGGACATTAGTCTAACCCCTCTGTTTACAAAGACGTGCTAGCGGCTGACGCACGACATTGCCGACACAGCCCATTCAAATTGAATGAGCTGTGTCGACAGTACTGTACTGCCAGCCACTTGCGCGGCTTTGTTAACAGGGGCCTAAGTTTTTTGATCTAATTAATTGGTTGAAATCCTTATTTTTTGCTGGTATTATGTTTTAATCGAATTGTACATTGGTATAACCCATCTGTTAATCTGTTATTCCGTGTTACTCAATCCAATGTATTATGTCCAAAGTAATTTTTCATTCTATATTTATGCAATCTATATTGTAAGCCACATTGAACTCAAGACTTTTGGGGATAATGTGGGATATAAATGTCACAACTAAATAAATATAAAATCAATGGAAAAACAGTAGTAACGCTTGGGGGCTACTTAGGAAGCTATTTTAGCTATTACTATAAAAATTTAATGATGTAATTCAGCAGCTATTACACGTTAAGTTTTACAATACCCTCTAGTAAGTGAATAGTCTCGCTGGAGTTTTTAAATAAATGGTCCCTATTATTTAAATAGTGCAGAGTCAGCTCTGGATTTTGATTGCTTATGCACAGCATTAACATTTTGTAAAGGAAAATATGCTTTAAAATTGGTACTTTTTTGTAGTCAAATTGTATTGTTGTTTCCTGATGTTGCCAGGCCTACTCAAATGAAACATAAAGCCTTCCTGAAGTCTTGGCTTTTTTCTTGAAGTTTCCCTGTTAATGCCTAGTAACACACGGTGTCAATTCTTTTACATTTTTGGACTGACTACACTTGGAAAACTATATACATACGTGGTAACATAGTAGATGACGGCAGAAAAAGACCTGCACGGTCCATCCAGTCTGCCCAACAAGATAAACTCATATGTGCTAATATATAGTTTCAAAGGAAGGTCTTAGTACTTTTCCTTCTAGTTAATGGTGGGTTTTACGTAAAGGGTTTCATTATATTTGTCTCTGCTGCAGCATCTTTGAATTTGTCTTTTGTTAGATATGTTACTTTTTATTTTTATTTTATTAAGCACTTGCAATTCTCCATGATGTGGACTAGTATGTTTTGAGATAAGTATTGTTTTTCTTGATGTAATTTTCTTGCATTTTTCCTGTAATTACTTTGCAATTATTCTATAATTTTTGAATAAAAAAATTCAGTAAAGAATAGGGGTCAGGTGATGAGACAGGGAATTTTCAAAGGCTTGGCAGAAATTGGACTGTTCACAATTGACCATGACGAACACATGTACATCTAAGTATTTGTTCCTATTCTGCTGGATTCTATATAGTGTGTCTAGAGCCCCTTTTACCAAGTGGCGGCAAAAGAGGGCCTGCGCTGATGTTGGCACCTGTTTTTCATATGCGCTGAGGCCCCTTTTTACCGTAGCTGGTAAAAGGGAAGTCTCACTTCCTTACAGGAAATGGCCATGCGCCAAGTAAAGCACTTATCACACGGCCATTTTAGGTGGAGCACGGGGAGGGGCTCCTATGCTAACCCGGCTGTAACCAGGCAGCGTGTGGCACTGCCCGATTACCGCCAGGTACACTCTAGTTCTACAAAAATAAATAATTTTTTTATGCGCTGAAAAATGGCCTGCAGTAGTGTAGGCGCTTGTTTTGGGTGCGCGCAGATCCATTTTTCAGCGTGCCTGCAAAAAAAATGCCTTTTAAAAAATTTTGCCGAAAACGGACGTGCGGCAAAATAAAAATTGGCGCGCACCCATTTTAGGTCTGAGACTATACCACCAGGTATTGACTTAGCGGTAAGGTCTCATGCGTTAACTGGGCGGTAATGACCTACACGCACCAAATGCCACTTGGTGTGCGTAGCAGACACGCGCCAGAAAATAAAACATTTTTTCAGGCGTGCATATCGGATGTGCACCAAAAATTAAATTATCGCAAGAGACATGCGATAGCCAGGTGGTAACTCCAAATTGGTGTGCATTGGGCATGCATAGATGCTTATGCGGCTTAGTAAAAGGGCCCCAAAAAACTTGATATTCGAAAGGGTGATCTGGATTGAAGTGGATCCTACTTGGATCCCTCCTGCTCACTAGATCTAACCTGAATTTTCAGTGGCACTTACCTGGAGAGTGCTGCTGAAAATCTGGGCAGACCACCTCGGCACTAACTAGGCGATGCCAGCATGGTAAAGAAGTGGAGTTTGGTGAAGCCAGAAGTTATGTGTGCTACTACTGAAGTTGGTGGTGGTATCTGTATAGTTACCTTTGTTGCCTGAGCCATTCACTTGTCCTTGGAGTCTCTTTTCCACTCTGTTCTTGTTGCTCTCTTTTCAATTTCTTCTCTCCTGTCTTCCATTTCTTCTTTCCATTTTGGTCTTTTATCCCTCATTTCTATCTGTACTGCTTTTTTGACCAATCATAGATAGATTTACTCCTCCTCACAGTCCTCTCTTATCCCTCAGTTCTCTCATCCTCCCTCTCTCTGAATCCTTTATCCTCCCACTCTCTGAATCCTTTCCCAACATACTTTTCTCCTCTCTCCCTCTCTTCCCCAGTCCTCTCTCTCTTTCCTTTTCCACTTTCTATTGTCATTTGGCCATCAACACTTTCCTCACCATTTCCCTCTCTTTACAATACTTAATTGCATGCCTCACCCCTCAAAAAACTCTTTTATACCCCAATCTCCAATCCATAGCCCTCATGGCTTGGATGTTGAGAGCTTACAGCTTGCATACTTCAACTTCATGATGGTGTCTCACAGGTCCTGCTTGCTTCCAGGAAAAATTCCATTAAGAGGTCATATTTTAAATGGAAGCAATTTGGTATCTGACTGGGAAACTGAAGAAAGGGTTTTAATAAGGACTCAATTTTGTTAGTGGAAAACAAGGAAAGGGTCTCTGCTGAGGGAGTAGAGCTTGGTGAACTGGGGGGTGGGGGGACAGGGACCGAGAAACTGCAGATAAATCAAGTAATGGTCTTTGAAGGGGTTTGGGGATTTTAAGAGCCTATTCATAATGTACAAATTTTTTTTCTATTTTTAAAATGGTAATTGTATTCACAATGAAGAGCTCTACATTTTTGCAAATCTATTGGGGAGTTCAACTTCTTCCAAAGCCTCTCAGCTTGGTGATACTGGTTCTTAAGTACACGAGGATCCGAGCTAAACCACGGATTCCTGCGAGAAGCTTTGGAACAAAGGAAACATTTGGGACAATAGTGTCCGGGCCATGCGCCAAGATGGAGTGCCAGGCCTCAATTTGGGCATTGAGAGGTTTATATGAAAAATCAAGTGGCATAACAAACAAGCACAGGGTGAGGGAAATGGGTTCAATCCATGAAAGCGCTCTAGTCCAGCGACCAGGGGAGGCAGGAGGTGACTGTGTGGTAGGGGCCAGAGCAAGTTCAAATAAAAGGAGGTAGAGATCCGTCCAGGTGTAGATCAAAGTCTGCTCTTTATTTCTCCTTTTTTTCCTTTCATTTTTAGGCTTTTGTCTTTCTTCTCCCATTCTGTCTTTAATTGTGCCTTTCATTCTTCTCTTCTTAGTTTCTCTCTCACCCCCCCCTCCCCACACACACACAGTTCTACAACTCTTCCAGTTCTAACACTAAAGAAATCCTCTTCTTTAGTCTTTACTCTTGTGCCTTATGAAGCCTCATCTTTCTCATCCTTTTATGTTCCTTTTTCTCCTGCCTCCTTGTCTCTTCCTTTCTTCTTCTTCTTTTATCACCCAGTATCTCTAATTCCCTATGAGTTTTTATAATCTTCCTTGCATTTCTGGCCTCTTATGGGCCGATGATCAAAATAAATGCGAGTGCTAAAGGCCATTAGCGATGTACTATCGCACACACTTACCAGCGCAGAATGATCAAAGGGGCTATCGCGGCAAACAATGAGTGCACCAGGCACTAGCGCAAATAGCATGTAAATGTAGTCAATCGCATTTAAATGAGACCATTTCATATTTCTTCTCAATGATCAAAAAATAGCACCACAATGATCAGAGGTGTTGAACGGACAAAAAAATGCTTGAAAATAATGCTAGTCAAGGCTGGCATTACGGGGTTGTTGAAGACGAACAGATTTTTAAAAATGTTTTTTTATTATTATATGTATTTTTTATAAAAAAGTGTGGTTAACTTTCTGTTGGCGCCGGCATGTATGCGTGCCTTGCCAGGATGTATCTCAGCAAAAGCAGAGCTGTTCGCCCTTTTTGCTTAAAAGTTGGCATATTTTATGAGTGAAACTGTCCCCCTGTTCCCCCTCCTGCTACCCCTCCACCTTCCCCTCCTCCGCACGTAAGTGCATGTGTGAGCCCTGCATCGCAGTGGAGTTGTGTCATACCAGAAGCTGATGCCAGAAGGAGAAACCTGGAAGCCAATTTATTGTCCGTTTCTTCATTCAAATCTCGGGCGGGAAGAGGAACACCTTCTACTCATGCTCTGAAGAGTTTTTCTGCGGCGTATATTGATGCAGTTCCGACAGCTTCTGTTGAGGAGTTTTTTCAGAAGTGTGCCGACAGAGGTCTCCCTTTAGCAGTGGCGATCCTAGGTCGGCTGCCACCCGGGGCGAATCGCCGCTGTGCACCCCCCCTCCCCGGGTGCAGCAGCATCCGTCCCCCCAGGGTGCAGCATGACACCCTCCGCTGGCGCATCAAGCCCCCCCCCCAGGTGCATTCTTGGCTGCTGGAGGGTGCAGAGAGCAACCGCACGCCTGTCGGCTCCCTGCTCCCTTTGCCCCGGAACAGGAAGTAATCTGTTCCAGGGAAGAGGGAGCAGGGAACCAGTGGAGCCGACAGGCACGTGGCTGCTCTATGCAGCGTGCACCCGGGGCGGACCGCCCCCCGCCCTTGCTACGCCACTGCCCTTTAGTACTTGCCTGCCATTGCACATGTGTAGTGGTGCAGGCCAGAGGAGAGGATGGAGAACTGGCAAGGAGGAGAGATGAACCCCAGGTTTTGAGGCTCCCACCTCGCTAGCATGTATACCGGCAGCGTATATACCACTCAAGGGTGTCTTTGGAGGAGGGTACACCTCTTCCAGTTATATACTTTCTCTGGATGCTACTCTTTAGAAGCTGACTGTCACTATTGGTGTTTGAAGCCTGGAACGCCTTCCCGAGGAAGGTAGTGGAGAAAAAAAATGGTGACAGAATTCAAAAAGGCATGGGATGAATACAGAGGATCCCAAATTAGAAAACACATGCTATAAAATACAAAACTTAAATGATTGCATATATGTTTGCACGTCAAGTGGTGCTTAGATGGCAACTCTGGCTGTATCAACTAAGGCCGGTGCTGGGCTGGCTTGTACGGTCTAAGTCCTGCATATAGCAATCCAGTTAGGATGAGCTGGAGAGAGCTTAGACAGAATCTCCAGTAATTTGGACCATAAAGATAGTGCCAGGCAGACTTTTACAGTCTGTGTCCTGCAAATGACAAGATGGATTCGGATAGGCTGGAGTGGGCTTCGATGGCAACTTCAGTAGTTGGAACCTAAGGACAGGGCCATATGGACTCCTACGGTCTATGTCCCAGAAATGTCAAAGAGAGACAATGATTAAGTATTTCATCACATTCATTGTTGGTTTAATCATGACTTGATACTGAGTGTGACTATTGGGCAGACTGGATGGACTGTTCAGGTCTTTATCTGCCGTCATCTACTAAGTTACTATGTATGTATAGCCACCAGTGGTGAATGCATTTCACATGTATGTAGTGTCAGTGCATATTTGTATAGCAGCACCAAATATGTCCAGATGACATTCAGCACTATTTCATTGGCCAGGAACGGCTTGTGGCCAGTTAAATAGCACTTAACCGGCTAAGTGGTAATATTCAGTGCAAGATAGCCAGTTATCTCTGCTGAATATTACTGCTTAGTGCATAGGACTAGATTTTATATATGGCGCAGAAAAAAATACGCTTATGAGTATTCCATAAAGTATGGCACAATTTAGGCGTTCGTTTTAGAATAAGCCTAAATTTCCAAGCAGATTATAGAATATGCTGACTGCCTGTATGCGTGACTACATTTGGTTGTGGGCAGTTCTGCCAAGTAAAACTTGGTGTAAATCCCGATGCCTAAATTAGGCGTGGACTGGGTGTATTCCATAACCATGAACATAGATTGTATAAATGCCCATGACCCGCCCATGGCCGTTCCCCTTTTTCAACTATCAGGTGAATTTTCGAAAGAGAAGGGCGCCCATCTTCCGACATAAATCGGGAGATGGGTATCCTTCTCGCATGGTCGCCCAAATCGGCATAATTGAAAGCCGATTTTGGGCATCCTCAACTGTTTTCCATCGCAGGGACGACCAAACTTCACGGGGGCGTGTCGGCAGTGTAGCGAAGGCGGGACAGGGGTGTGCTTAGGAGATGGGCGTCCTCGTCCAATAATGGAAAAAAGAAAGGCATCCCTGATGAACACTTGGCCGACTTTACTTGGTCCATTTTTTTTCACGACCAAGCATCAAAAAGGTGCCCGAACTGACCAGATGACCACCGGAGGGAATCGGGGATCACCTCCCCCTTACTCCCCCAGTGGTCACTAACCCCCTCTCACCCTCAAAAAAAAGTTTAAAAATACTTTTTTGGCAGCCTCTATGCCAGTCTCAAATGCCATACTCAGGTCCATCGCAGCAGTATGCAGGTACCTGGTAGTGGGTGCAGTGTACTTCAGGTAGGCGGACCCAGGCCCATCCCCCCTACCTGTTACACTTGTGGTGGTAAATGTGAGCCCTTCAAAACCCACCACAAACCCACTGTACGCACATGTAGGTGCCCCTCTTCATTCCTAAGGGCTATGGTAGTGGTGTACAGTTGTGGGTAGTGGGTTTTGGGGGGCTCAGCACCCAAGGTAAGGGAGCTATGCACCTGGGACCTTTTTCTGAAGTCCACTGCAGGGCCCCCTAGGGTGCCCGGTTGGTGTCCTGGCATGTGAGGGGGACCAGTACACTACGGATGCTGGCTCCTCCCATGACCAAATGGCTTGTATTTGGTCATTTTTGAGATGGGCGTCCTCGGTTTCCATTATCGCCGAAAACCGAGGACGACCATCTCGAAAATGATCTAAGGACGACCATCTCTAAGGTCGACTTAAATTTCATGATTTGGGCGTCCCCGACCGTATTATCAAAACTAAAGATGGACGCCCATGTTGTTTCGATAATACGGGTTGCCCCGCCACTTTACAAGGCCATCCTGTGAGGACGTCCTCATGAAAACTTGGGCGCCCCGTTCAATTATGCCCCTCCACACGACTTAGAATTTACATTTATCACGTTACAGACTATGCCTAATTGTGCACATAAATTCTAATTAATGCCAATTAGTGTCAATAACTGCTTAGTGGCGATTATTGGTGCTGATTGGCTTGTTAACTAATTAAGTTGCGCACGCAGATCCAGAATATAAGTGGATTAGCCTGTGCAACTTAAGTCATGCTACATTGAATTCGGGGATAGTGGCTAACTAGCTATATCGTACAATATTCAGCGTTTCGCCAGCTAAGATTAACAGCCAAAGTGGACCGCCTAAATAGCAGTCTTGTCTTTGGCTGATATAAACTTAACCAGCCAGCGCTGAATATTAACTCGACTCGCTAAATTTAAACCAGCCAAAAAAATGAATATTCTGCCGGAAACAGCCTAGCATTGAATTTCCAGACTCAGCACCAATCGTGGGACTTGGTTGGCCTGCCTCCCGCAGGCTGAATGTCGGCCGGGTGTTTTTTAAAATGCTGCAACTGGTGTTTCAAATAATGTGACCACTGCTGGCTCTAAATATTCACAATTTTCCTGTTGCTTGCACTAAGGAAAGAAAGCGTGTCTCTGTAGCTGCAGTGAAAGAAAGTT
Source organism: Microcaecilia unicolor (assembly GCF_901765095.1). Taxonomy (NCBI): domain Eukaryota; kingdom Metazoa; phylum Chordata; class Amphibia; order Gymnophiona; family Siphonopidae; genus Microcaecilia; species Microcaecilia unicolor. Next base: position 224,889,874 of record NC_044033.1, on the reverse strand, counting down.
GGCAGATATTAGAAGAGCAAGGAAGTCATTGCTTTGCCTAATATTCCAAAGGCATTTTTTTTAACAGTTCTAAAGTTTTATTTAGTCACTGTGAGATAAACAGCTAACATCAGGCAAACATTTTCTGGCTAGATTATGTGAATTTACTGTCAAAAACCTGCCTTGATGGGGGGGGGGGGGGGGGGGGGGGGCAGGCAAGGAACTCATTGCAGCAATAACCAGAGGTCCAGGACGGGAGAAATATGCAGAAGGGAAAAAGCAAGATCTGTTTGTTTAATTCAGAAAAAAACAAATCTGAAGCAGGAAAGCACAGCGGAATTCAGGGTGACCCTGAAAAGCCAAAAATAAAGTTGCTTGATAGTCAGTATGAAACTGCAGCCTGCATATTGTCAAAAGGATTATTTTTACTGCAAACCAATAATAACTGACAAAGGGTATAATCAGTACGCTGTGTAATTAAAGCAGAGCAAGGTCCAGAGAGTGAGAACTAATTAATAACTTTTTTTTTTCTGCCTGATTGCACCTGATGTTTCTTTTGTTTTGTTTTCCCTTTTCTTTTCCTGCTGTGACTTGTTCTCTGCTGCTCCAGGCCAAATTAGGACAGGCATTTGGCCCGGGGTCAATTGCTCTGTTTGTTGCTTGTCTACTAGTTTCCATCTGCAGCATTACACACGCCCTCACGTACAGAGCCTGTGTGGTGACTGTTATCTAAGGAATATTCAAGTTGCAGTTAGGTAAAGACAAAAGACAATTTTCAACATCATTAACCAAGGTAGAAAGGCCTGGTTGAAAAATGACCTTATTGATAGCCCGATGCTCAGAAGCAAACACTGACTGTAGAGGTCATTAGCATTGGACTAGTGCCCTCATTAACCAGCACACAATGCTCAGAGGCCCCTAGTGCGGGAAGTAATGAGCAAAAATAGCATGCTAATGTAGTCAAAAGGATGTAAATAAGGTCATTTCCTTTTCCCTCCGATGCAGAGAACAGCACACTGTGAAGAAGGGTGCCCTTACTGCTGTAAACCTTAGGCCAACTCGGAGCTGACACTAGGGTGTCTGAAGAGGTGGAGAAGCATTTTTAGGCTTGAACCAGTTTCAAAATCCCCCAATACAGCTTTACTTTTAAGCCTGTTCTTATGCCCCTCACTCCCCAACTTCTACCTGGCCCCCTTCCCCCGGTTACCCAATTAATTTTGATGTCTTAATTAGGCTTTTTCATCGAATACTGCTGAGCTTCTCAATAGATTAATTGTTGTTCCTTTTACAAACCTCCGCCTCACTGCCTCTTCCCCCTGGCCATGCAGGGCTCCCTGCTCCCCAGTTTGACTGCACTTACCGCGCAGATCACGTGCAGATACCTCAGGCACAGTCCTCTCCTTTAACTTCCTAATGCTCAATGCTAACAGCGCACAGATGATTTGCATGCTATTAACGTTGAGCATTAGGAAGTTTTTTTCGGCACTGTTCTGTACATCCAAGAAAACAGAAATACAACAGTGAGCAGACCCTGGCACTGTAGAAAAAAAAATTTATATCACTATAATAGACTATAATGATCAACATGTTGTACATGCCTTTTAAACAGCTCCCGGGTTCGAGAGCGCATTGCGATTATAGCCTACGATGAGAGTGGCTTTTGAAGCTGTTTTTCATATTTTCAATAGTGTAGCATGTATGTGCAGGTCATAGACTGAAACGCCATTGATTTCTCAATGTGGGCATCGGGTGTTCCTTTTTGTCCATGTTGCTAGCACAGAGTGCGGAGAACACTTTAAAGCTAAGTAGTAGCTGATTTTCTTTCATTTTTAAAGAAAAGTTTGTAGCGTTTAATAAAATTTCATTTCAGTACGGTTCGCCACAATGGCAAGTGATTGATCAATTGATTTAAACTTTGATCTGGAATAGCTCTGCACTATAAGAGATCTTATAGATTGTTATGTGTCACATTTGTCGACGCTGTGCCTTGCTCGTCAGTGCCCTATTCCATCAAGACCCATTAGATTTACCTGCAGTTCTAGCCAGTGACCTGTGGGGTCACTGTAGTGTGGTGAAAGCCAAGCTGGTGATGTCATCAGTGCTGAGCCCTTCTTAAGCTGGCTTCTGTGTGCACTCAGTGTTCTGCCAATTATCCTTGATTGAGCTCAGGCCTACCTGAGACTCTGCTGTTTCCTTGTCAGGCCATGACCTGAAGCATTGCTGCAGCTTTCTCCTTCTTGCTGTGTTCCAGTGAAGCCTGCTTCCAAGCCTTGAAGTCATGAGAGCTTCTTGCCTTTTAGCTGAGTCCCCAGTCATCCACAGTGAGTCCCTGGTCACTGGCTGCAGTGAGTAGGCCCTGTGCTGTGTTTTGGACTGTGTGTGCTGGGACGAGAAGTATCACTGGACGAGGTGGCTGTGCTTGGAGTGGAGAGGGATCTGCGTGGGCTGTTCCTGGTTTCTGTTTGCTGTGCTGTGCTTGTATGTCATTTGCCCTGGGAGCTTTGGCTCGTGCATTACTTTGTTTAATCCCTTTGCCCTGGGAGCATTGGCTCCGGCATTATTTGCTAAACCTTATTTGCCCTGGGAGCTCTGGCTCGGGCATTGCTTTGTTTTGAGCATCGAGCCCTGAATGAGGCTAAAAGTGTACGGCACTCAAAATTTTAAACACATTGAGGGGAGGTGTTTTCAGAGAAGGAGAGAGAGTTGCCACATAATTCAGGTCAGCCCTGGCAAGCTGAGAGGCTGATGCTCAAAGCTGTGCAATGAAGCCATGCTCAGATGGGCCCACAACAGAACAGTAACACAAAAAAACAGGAGCGGCCCAAAGGCAATCTGCCACCTAAGGCGAGAGCTGATATGGCACCCCACCTCCCTCCCCCAGTCGTAGTCTGGCATTTCCCCTCTTCCTTCTTCAGCCCTCTTCCTCAAGCCTACATTTGTTTTCTACAAGATGACGGTGGTGGAAGTGATTCCCATTGGCTGCCCTGCTGCTGTCACCGGTCTCTTCTCTCGACTGTGGCCTGCATCTGAGGAAATTAAATTGAACTGCCAAGAAGCCAGACACTGCACACAATGCAACTGGCTGGCTTGTGTGGTCTGAATCCCACATATAGCAATCAGGTTTAGGATGGGCTGGAGAGAGCTTTGACAGCAACGTCAGTAATTTGGAACATGAGGACAGTGCCAGGCAGACTTTTACAGTCTATGTCCCGCAAATGACAAGACAGATTCGGATAGGCTGGAGTTGTAACATAAGGATAGTGCCGGGAGGACTACTACAGTCTATGTCCCAGAAACAACAAAGAAAGACCATGATCAAGTATATAATATCATGATCATTGTTGATTTATCTTGAATTGAGAATGAATGTGAATGTTGGGCAGACTGGATGGACCATTCAGGTCTTTATCTGCCGTCACTTACTATGTTACAAACAGTGATACATGTGCCCCTGTATTGTGCAAAATATAAAGAGAGCAGATGTAAATTTCAAAAATTGACATATTCCAATCACAATTCAAATTACAAAACAGAAACAAACAATAACAACAAAACCCCCCAGGAAAATAAGGTGCTACCATTTTATTGGATTAATTTAATAGTATAGTGTGGAGGGGCATAATCGAAAGGGATGCCCAAGTTTTACTGAGGATGTCCTTGCAAAACGTCCTGGTGGAGGGGCGGGGAAACCCGTATTATCGAAACAAGGTGGATGTCCATCTTTAGTTTCGATAATACAGTCGGGGATGCCCAAATCTTGACATTTAGGTCGTCCTTAGAGAAAGTCATCTCTAGACTTGGTCATTTCTGATTTTCGGCGATAATGGAAACCAAGGATGCCCATCTCAGAAATGACCAAATGCAAAGCCTTTGGTCGTGGGAGGAGCCAGCATTCGTAATGCACTGGTCCCCCTGACATGACAGGACACCCACCGGGCACCCTAGGGGGCACTGCAGTGGACTTCATAAATTGCTCCCAGGTACATAGCTCCCTTACCTTGTGTGCTGAGCCCCCCAAAGTCCACTACCCACAACTGTACACCACTACCATAGCCCTTATGGGTGAAGGGGGGGGGCACCTAGATGTGGGTACAGTGGGTTTCTGGTGGGTTTTGGAAGGCTCACATTTACCACCACAAGTGTAACAGGTAGGGGGGGATGGGCCTCGGTCCACCTGCCTGAAGTGCACTGCACCCACTAAAACTGCTCCAGGGACCTGCATACTGCTGTCATGGGCCTGAGTATGCCATTTGAGGCTGGCATAGAGGCTGGCACAAAAGATTTTTAAAGATGTTTTTTGAGGGTGGTAGGGGGTTAGTGACCACTGGGAGAGTAAGGGGAGGAGATCCCCGATTCTCTCTGGTGGTTATCTGGTCATTTCGGGCACCTTTTTGTGCCTTGGTCGTAAGAAAACAGGACCAGGTAAAGTCTTCCAAGTGGTCGTCAGGGACGCCCTTTTTTTTCCATTATGGGTCAAGGACGCCCAAGTCCCGCCTTCGCTATGTCTCCGACATGCCCCTGTGAACTTTGGTCGTCCCCGCGACGGAAAGCAGTTGAGGACACCCAAAATCGGCTTTCAATTATACTGATTTGGGTGACCCTGTGAGAAGGACGCCCATCTTCCGATTTATGTCAAAAGATGGGCATTCTTGTCTTTCGAAAATGAGCCTGTTAGTGTCTTTTCTCCGAGGACAAGCAGGCTGCTTACTCTCACGTGTGGGTCAATGTCTGCGTCGGCCTGGGAATCGGCATTTTGCAATAGCAAAGAAGAAAACACTTTGCTAGAGTCTTCTGGCGCGCATGCGCGGACTGATTTCCTGCCCGCTGCGTGAGCGCATACCTCAGTTACTTTTTTTCCGCGACGAGGTGCGGCAGATTCCTCCTATGCTCCTCATTCTGGCCCAGGAAAGAGTTCTTCTCACAGTAATTTTTCGCCTATTTTTTACTTGTTTTCTTTATTTTGTTAAAAAAAAAAAAAGAGCTTAGGACCCCTTTTTTTCTAAAATCCTCAGTCTTTTCTGTCCAATTTTTAAGTTTCCCTTCTTTTTCGACACTGCTGGGTTTCCCCATATTTTTGTGCCCCTTTTTATTGGCACAGTCGAGTCTTTTGATTTCGCCAGAGCCGTTTTTCCTTCCATGTCATCGAGGACACCCATAGGCTTCAAATGTTGTACTCGGTGCAACCGGACCATCTCAAGTACCGAAACCCATTCTTGGTGTATCCAGTGCCTTGGGCCCGATCACAGCCCAGCTGCTTGTGTTCTGTGTCTTCGTATGAAGAAGCGGACCCAAGTAGCTCAAGAATCCCAACACGAGAAACTTTTTGGGGCTCGGTCCAGTCCTTCAATGTCGACATTGAGTGAAGCATCAACATCAGGAGCAGAGGTAATGGCTGCTGAGGGACCAAGTCGCGCTATGAGCAGTGAGGTGTCAAGTGGGTCTCCAACTGTCTCAAGGCCTCTTGCTTTGCAGGCCCCCCGGGACCGACCATCGTCGGACCCGACCCCAGGGAGACGTGAGGATTCCACGTCGTCCTCGTCGGCACAGAGGAGCCTCAGTGATGGGCATTGAGCGAAGGCAAAGAAGCACCGTCACCGGTCTCCTTCGACACACGGTGCCGGGAGCTCCAGGGCATCAAAGGATTCAGCACCAGAGAAGCTTCGGCGCCGAGAGGATCGCTCCCCCTCCATACAGGAGGTGCCGATGCGTCAGCCTATTAGCAGCCCGGTACCTGCACCTGAGGCTCAGCAGATTCTGCCACCGGCTGATCCACCGACCCCTGCAGCCTTCTACGATGGCGGCTCTCGACGAGCGCAACCGGGACCTGCTTCCAGAACTTCTGGAAGGACTGCTGCGCCAGTCTGCTTCCTTTTTACAGCTAGCATGTGTCCTTTCTCCCTCTTATATCCAACATTTACCCCTCCCCCCGCAGCGGACATTGGTTCTGGGGGAACTGAGTTCGATTCCTACTGCAGCTCCTTGTGACTCTGGGCAAGTCGGGGATGCTTGCGTCTTCTGTGCTGTCTGCTACAGCGGCGTCTGGCCCTTCACCTGTGGTAAGGTCCCCATCCTCGGCACCGGTGTTGGCTGCCACTCAGGTCGACTCCCCTTTGACGACAGTGAAAGAAGCTTTGCCGCAGTCCATGCGGGTGTCGGCCTCTCGACGTTGTCATCAAGGAAGTCGATCCTCGCCATTGAGGCTGGCTCAATCTCGGAGTTCCTTTAGGGAGGTACTTTCCGATACTGAAGAGGAGCGTTCGTGGGAGTCAGAGGAAGATCCCAGATACTTTTCTTCCGATGAGTCATATGGGATTCCTTCTGAACCTTCCCCTCCACCTGAAAGGAGACTGTCTCCTCCTGAGAGTCTCTCTTTTACATCTTTTGTCCGAGAAATGGCTACTGCTATTCCATTCCCTATGGAGGTGGAGGATGAGCCCAGGGAGGAGATGCTCGAGGTCCTGGATTATCCTTCTCCACCTAAGGAGGCTGTGACTGCTCCTTTGCATAAGGTACTCAAGGAAGTCCTTAAGCGAAACTGGTCGTTCCCTCTGTCTGGCCCCATGATCCTGAAGAAAGCTGATTCCCAGTATCGGATCCACGGTGAACCTGGGTTGATGAGGTCTCAGTTACCCCACAATTCCATGGTGGTGGACTCCGCCCTCAAAAGAGCCAAGTGTACTAGAGACTATGCCTCGGCGCCCCCAGGCAAAGAAGCTAGGACTTTGGATTCTTTTGGGAGGAAGACGTATCAGGCCACTATGCTCACTGCCCGTATCTTCACGAGCGTTCACTTGCGGAACTCGGTGAGGCAGCTGTCTAGTTTGGTCGATGCCCTCTCTCTGGAGCAGGCCAAGCCTTTTCGCCAGGTGGTCAGGCAGCAGAAGGCGTATCGTAAATTCCTGGCCAGGAGCACTTACGACTCTTATGATGTGGCATCAAGAATCGCTGCTCAGGGTATAGTGATGTGCATACTCTCATGGCTGCGTGTCTCTGACCTGGATCATGCGGTCCAGCAGCGGATGGCGGTTGTACCTTGCCGGGGGATAATCTTTTTGGAGAAAAAGTAGAGGATCTTGTTGACCAGATCAAGAAGCATAATGATGCTATGGATTCTCTCTCCTTCTGGGCGCCTTCTGCTACAACCTCCTCAACTAGGAGTTTTTTTGGTGGGAAGTGGAGTGCTCCCTATTACTATGCTAGGCGTAGGTACACTCCAGCTTCTTGACAGCCTAGTCAGGCTCAGTCCCAGTGCTCTCGTTCTCGTCAACAGCTTGCGCCTAAGACCCCTGCTGCTCCTCAGCAAAAGCAAGGGACAAGCTTTTGACTGGCTCCAGTTAAGCATAGCCACAGTAAAAGTGTCCGTACCGAATGGCTTGCTGGTTGGAGGGAGGTTAATGTTTATTTACCAAAGGTGGCCTCTCGTAACCTCCAACCGGTGGGTTCATCAGATAGTCCGGTTAGGATACATCCTCAATCTGGAATCCAAACCTCCAAATTGCCCACTGGGGACTCATTCGTACAGTTCCCAGCACAGGCAGGTACTTGCAGAGGAACTCTCCGTCCTTCTAAAGGCCCATGTGGTCAAACCATTTCCACCAGGGGAAGAAGGGCTGGGAATTCTTTTCCAGGTACTTCCTTGTGCAAAAGAAAACAGGGGGGGGGGGGGGGATGTGTCCCATCCTAGACCTAAGGGCCCTGAACAAATTCCTAGTCCGAGAAAAGTTCAGGATGGTTTTCCTGGGCACCCTTCTTCCCATGATTCAGGAAAACAATTGGCTATGCTCTCTGAACTTAAAGGATGCTTACACACACATCTCGATACTCCCAGCTCACAGAAAGTATCTTCGATTTTGCCTGGGAACGCAGCACTTTCAGTACCGTGTACTGTCCTTTGGCCTGGCGTCTGCACCCAGAGTGTTTACAAAGTGTCTAGCGGTAGTTGCAGTGTCGCTACGCAGACTGGGAGTGCATGGGTTTCCTTATCTCGACGATTGGCTGATAAAGAGCACCTCGGAGGGTGGTGCTCTGGAGTCCACGCGAATGACTTTTCAGGTGTTAGAACTACTGGGGTCCATAATAAATTACTCCAAGTCCCATCTCACTCCTGTTCAAAAATTGGAGTTCATTGGAGCACTGCTGGAAACGAAGACAGCTCGGGCTTATCTCCCCGAGACAAGGGCAGACAACCTCCTGTCCCTGGTGTCCACAGTTCAAGCGTCTTAGCAGGTCACAGCTCGGCAGATGTTGAGACTCTTGGGGCACATGGCCTCCACAGTTCATGTAACACCCATGGCATGTCTACACATGAGATCAGCTCAATGGACCCTAGCTTCCCAGTGGTATCAAGCTGCAGAGAATCTGGAGGATGTGATCCAACTGTCCACTGATTTTCGAAATTCTGTTCAGTGGTGGACAATCCAGTCCAATTTGACCATGGGACGACCATTCCAAATTCCTCAGTCACAAAAAGTGCTGACGGCAGGTGCATCCCTGCAAGGGTGGGGAGCTCATGTAGATATGCTTCACAGTCAAGAAGCCTGGCCCTTCCAGGAAACAGGTCTTCACATCAACCTCCTGGAATTACGAGCGATCTGGAATGCTCTGAAGGCTTTCAGAGATCAGCTGTCTAACCAAATCATCTTAATTCAAACAGACAATCAGGTTGCGATGTATTACACCAACAAGCAGGGGGGGGACCTGATCTCGCCCTCTGTGTCAGGAAGCCATCCAGATGTGGCTTTGGGCACGCTGTCAGGGCATATATCTCCAAGCCACTTATCTGGCGGGTGTAAACAACAGTCTGGCTGACAGGCTAAGCAGGGTAATGCAACCTCACAAGTGGTCACTGAATATGGGCATAGCCCGCAATATCTTCCAAGCGTGGGGCACCTCCTCAGTGGATATTTTTGCCACTCAAATCAATCACAAGGTCCCTCAATTCTGTTCCATGCTTCAGGCCCATGACAGGCTAGCATCAGACGCCTTTCTTCTTCATTGGGGAACAGGCCTTCTGTATGCATATCCTCCCATACCTCTAGTAGGGAAGACTTTGCTGAAACTCAAGCAAGACCACGGAACCATGATCCTGATTGCACCCTTCTGGCCACATCAGATTTGGTTGCCTCTTCTTCTGGTGTTGTCCTCTGAGGAACCGTGGAGATTGGAGTGTTTTCCAACCCTCATCACTTAGTACGAGGGGTCACTTCTACATCCCAACCTCCAGTCTCTGGCTCTCACAGCCTGGATGTTGAGACCTTAGAATTTGCCTCCTTGGGTCTTTCAGAGGGTGTCTCCTGAGTCTTGCTTGCTTCCAGAAAAGATTCCACGAAGTGGTGTTACTCTTTCAAATGGAGGAGGTTTGCCGTCTGATGTGACAGCAAGGCCCTAGATCCTCTCTCTTGTCCTACACAGATCCTGCTTGAATACCTTCTACACTTGTTAGAGTCTGGTCTCAAGACCAACTCCATAAGGGTTCACCTCAGCGCAATTAGTGTTTTTCATCAGTGTGTAGAGGGTAAGCCTATCTCTGAACAACTTTTAGTTGTTTGCTTCATGAGACGTTTGCTTTTGTCAAAGCCCCCTGTCAAATCTCCACCAGTGTTATGGGATCTCAACGTCATTCTCACCCAGCTGATGAAAGCTCCTTTTGAGCCACTGAATTCCTGCCATCTGAAGTACTTGACCTGGAAGGTAATTTTCTTGGTGGCTGTTACTTCAGCTCGTAGGGTCAGTGAGCTTCAGGCCTTAGTAGTGGATGCACCTTATACTAAGTTTCATTACAACAGAGTAGCCTCTGCACGCACCCTAAGTTCCTGCCGAAGGTGGTGTCAGAATTCCATCTGAACCAGTCAATTGTCTTGCCAACGTTTTTTTCCCGACCTCATGCCCACCCTGGCAAAAGCAGCTTGCACACCTTGGACTGCAAGAGAGCATTGGCCTTTTACGTGGAGCGGACAAAGCCCTTCAGACAGTCTGCCCAGTTGTTTGTTTCTTTCGATCCCAACAGGAGGGGAGTCGCCATCTGAAAACGCACAATCTCCAATTGGCTAGCAGATTGCATTTCCTTCGCTTATGCCCAAGCTACTGGGCTGACTCTGGAGGGCCATGTCACGGCTCATAATGTTAGAGCCATGGCTGTGTCAGTGGCCCACTTGAAGTCAGCCACTATTGATGAGATTTGCAAGGCTGCGACGTGGTCTTCAGTCCACACATTCACATCTCACTACTGCCTGCAGCAGGATACCCGATGTGACAGTCGGTTTGGGCAGTCAGTGCTGCAGAATCTGTTTGGGGTTTAGAATCTAACTCCATCCCCCTAGGCCCGTTTTATTCTGTTCCAGGCTGCACTCTCAGCTAGCTGTATATAGTTTCAGGTTAACCTATGTTAAGTCCTCTCCTTTCCGAGGCCCAGTTAACCCCTGTTTATTGTTTTGAGTGAGCCTGGATGCTAGGGATACCCCACGTGTGAGAATAAGCAGCCTGTTTGTCCTTGGAGAAAGATTTTATTTTGTATTTTTATTTATTAACCTCTAGAGTATATTAACACAGTTCCCACACTACTTTATCCTAAAGTAAAAATAAATTCTCTTTTTCTACCTTTGTTGTTTGGCCATTTAATTTTTATAACTATGTTGGTCCCAGTCCTTGATTTCTGCCTTCATGTCTTCTCTTAACTCTCTTAGCAGGGATTCCTGTCCTTTTGTTTCCTTCCATTTATTGTTCTGCTTCTTGGTACAGATTTAATTTATTCTTACTATCCAGTCGTCAATTTCCCTTTTTTAATACATCTATCTACAGCTTTCCATCTCTTTCCGTCACTCCAGCTCTCCCATTCCCCTTCCTCTTATTTCCCCAGTCTTTCACTATCATCTCCTCCTTCCATTCAGCATCTCCCCTGTTCTCTCTACCCCGCTTCCATCCAGTGTCTCTTCTTTCCCCTCCACATTCAACCTCAGCATCTTGTTCCCATCGATCCTGCATCTGCTCTTTCTACCCCCTTCCATGCAGAATTCCTCCCCTCTTCCATCCAGTATCCCTCTCTCCCTTCCATTCAGCATCTCCCCTCTCTATCTTCGCCTCTTCTATCCAACATCTGCCTTCTCTTTCTCTCCCAGCATTTCTCCTCCCTATCCAGCATTTGCCTTCTCCACCTCTTTTCCATGCAGCATGTCCCACCCCTATTCTCCATTCCATCCAGTAGCTTCCTTCTCTCTCTCTTCCAGTGGCGTAGCCAGAAGTCAATTTTTGGGTGGGCCAACAGGTTGGATGGGTGGGCACTAGACAGTGGTGTGCTGGTAAATGTTTAACAACAGGCTCTCTCCCCGGTCCACCTCTGTGCCCGTCCACCTCCCCCCCCCCCCCCCCCCGTCCACCTCCCCTTAAAAATTGCAGAGCTGGCTATAGCCGGGGACAGAGCCTGGGGGGGGGGGGGGGGGGCAATGCATTACTGTCTCCAGGAAAAAAAAATTAAATGATCCCAGGTTCCAATTTAATTCATGTTTAATGTGGGATAAAATGCCATAAATAAGTAAATAAATATAAACTTTTAATGTTGAGCACCTGATTCTCAAAGTGGACATATTCCAAACACTATAATGAAAATAAAATGATTTTTTTCTACCTTTGTTGTCTGGTGACTGTTTTTCTGATCATGCTGGCCCAGTATCCGATTCTGCTGCTATCTGTCCTCTTAACTCCGTTTCCAGGGCTTCCTTTCCATTTATTTCTTTACTTTCCTCCTTTCTTCTTCATTTCTTGCTCTATATCCATAAGTAAAAGCTGGGTCCTCTGCAGACTTGACTGTCTAGTGGATCCAGCTTCTGCCTATTTTCTTCATCCATGTGCAGTTTTTCTCCTCTCTTCCTTTTCCCTCATCTCATCTCCTTCCTCATTCTTCCATCCCCTCCATCCATGTCCAGCATTTCTTCTCTCTCCCTTCCCTCTCATCCATCCATGTCCAGCAACCCTCCTCTCCCCTTCCCTCCATCCAGCAACCCTCCTCTCCCCTTCTTCCACCATGTCCAGCAACCCTCCTCTCCCCTTCCCTTCATCCAGCAACCCTCCTCTCCCCTGCCCTCTCCTCTCCCATCATGTCCAGCAACCCTCCTCTCCCCTTCCCTCCATCCAGCAACCCTCCTCTCCCCTTCTTCCACCATGTCCAGCAACCCTCCTCTCCCCTTCCCTCCATCCAGCAACCCTCCTCTCCCCTTCTTCCACCATGTCCAGCAACCCTCCTCTCCCCTTCCCTTCATCCAGCAACCCTCCTCTCCCCTGCCCTCTCCTCTCCCCTTCTTCCACCATGTCCAGCAACCCTCCTCTCCCCTTCCCTCCATCCAGCAACCCTCCTCTCCCCTTCTTCCACCATGTCCAGCAACCCTCCTCTCCCCTTCCCTTCATCCAGCAACCCTCCTCTCCCCTGCCCTCTCCTCTCCCCTTCTTCCACCATGTCCAGCAAAGCTCCTCTCCCCTTCCCTCCATCCAGCAACCCTCCTCTCCCCTTCTTCCACCATGTCCAGCAACCCTCCTCTCCCCTTCCCTCCATCCAGCAACCCTCCTCTCCCCTTCTTCCACCATGTCCAGCAACCCTCCTCTCCCCTTCCCTCCATCCCGCAACCCTCCTCTCCCCTTCCCTCCATCCCGCAACCCTCCTCTCCCCTTCTTCCACCATGTCCAGCAAACCTCCTCTCCCCTTCCCTCCATCCAGCAACCCTCCTCTCCCCTTCTTCCACCATGTCCAGCAACCCTCCTCTCCCCTTCCCTTCATCCAGCAACCCTCCTCTCCCCTGCCCTCTCCTCTCCCCTTCTTCCACCATGTGCAGCAACCCTCCTCTCCTGTCTGCCCTGTTTCCTTCCGCCCCCCCCCCCTTTAAATATTATAGTTTTGCTGGAGTCACGGGCAGCCGGCATTGAAGACATCGGCAGGCTTACGCCGGTTCCAGCAGCCTTTCCTTCCCTCGTTGCAAGTCGGATGATGGCTCCGCCCTCCTAGAAACAGAAGAGGGCGGAGCCATCATCCGACTTGCAACGAGGGAAGCGAAGGCTGCTGGAACCGGCGTAAGCCTGCCGATGTCTTCAATGCCGGCTGCCCGCGACTCCAGCAAAACTGTAATATTTAAAGGTACGGCGGGCGGCGGCGGCCGGGGCAGTGGCGGGCTGGGGAGGCAGATGCGGGATCGGAGCTCAGCCTGCTCCCTCCGCTCCGCTGCCTCCACTGCTGGGTGGGCCTGAAACAAAACTGGGTGGGCCTGGGCCCACCCAGGCCCACCCGTGGGTACGCCCCTGCAGTCTCTTCACCCTTTCCATCCAGAATCTCCCCTTCTGTCTGCACCATTTCCAGCTAGTGCCTTCCCTCTCTTTCCTCTTTCCAGCAAGTGTCTCTCCTTTTTACAGCTAGCATGTGTCCTTTCTCCCTCTTATATCCAACATTTACCCCTCCCCCCGCAGCGGACATTGGTTCTGGGGGAACTGAGTTCGATTCCTACTGCAGCTCCTTGTGACTCTGGGCAAGTCACTTAACCCTCCACTGCCCCAGGTACAAATAAGTACCTGTATATACTATGTAAACTCTGCTTTGAATGTAGTTGCAAAAACCACAGTAAGGCAGTATATCAAGTCTCATTCCCTCCCCCCTTTGAATGCAGCATCTGCTGCTCTCCAGTTAGTGTTTCCCTCTGTTTCTGCCCCCTTTCAGCCAGCATTTACATCCAGTATGTTCCCTCCTTCTACACTTTTCAGCCAACATTTCCTCCATCTTTTTTCCTTCTTTCCAGCCAGCATCTCAATCTCTCTCTCTTCTCCCCCATGCAGTATTACTACTGTCTCTGTCTCTCTACCTCCCACCCCCTTATCCAGCATTGTCCCATCTTTCTTTCTCTGCCTCCCCATGCAGTAAACCATACTTGTCTCTATTCCACCCCTCCCACCTCGTTATCCAGCATTACCTGCTCTCGCGCTCGCTCTCTCTCTCTCTCTCCCCCACACACCATTTAGCACTACTCCTGCCTCTCTCTACCCCCCATTTAGCATTGCCCTGCCTCTCTCTACCCCCTCATTTAGCATTGCCCCTGCCTCTCACTCTACCCACCTACCTACCTAACTACCTAGCATTACTCCTGTCTCTCTCTACCGCAGCCTCAACACTGCTCCTCTCTGTCTTTACACTGGTACCAGCACTGCTCCCCTCTCCCTTCTGCCCGCTCAGCACTGCTTCTGTCTCTCTATCCTCAAACACTACTCTTGTCTCTCTCTCCCCCTAATCTGCCCTTTAAGCCGTAGCATTTTTTTTCTTCCTCCCTCCCTCCTGTCGTCATCTCTGCTATCTGCAATACTAATTAAATAGCAAAACTGTGCAGGAACATGGCTTTCTATATGCTGTGGCTACTTCCTCCAGACCCGCCCTGCCTCCTCCGATATAACTTCCTCTTTGGGAGGAGGCAGGACCAGCAGTGTTGCCAGGTGGGCGGTTTTACCGCCCAATTGGGCGGTTTTCCGCGACCCGGCCCGGGAAATTTTTGCCCGCGGCGGGTTGCGGTTTTTTGGGCTGCTTTTGGGTCGTTTGGGCGGTTTTTTGGGCGGCTTTTTGCCTTTTTTTCGGCCGCGGGGGCGGGGTTAGTGATGTTTTTGGGCGGGGTTAGTGACGTTTTGGGCGGGCCGATGACGTGGGAGGCGGGGCCGATGACATGGGAGGCGGGGCCGATGACAGGGAGGCGGGGCCGGTGACGGGGGAGGCGGGGCCGGTGATGGCGGGGGCGGGGTTGATGACGGCGGGGGTGATGACGCGGGGGTGGGGGTGTCAGGGGCGGGGTTTGTGTTTGGGCGGGTTTTGGGCTGTTTTTTGGGCTGGATTGGGCGAGAAAAAAATTTTCCACCTGGCAACCCTGAGGACCAGTCCGAAGGAAGTAGACGCAGCGTGCAGAGAACCACGGATGCATGCAACTTTGCTGTATAGTTAGTACTGCAGCTGCCAGACAGATGATAAAAGCAGGGAGGGAGGGAAGGAAAAGTGCTTCAGTTCAGGAAGCAGCTTAGAGGGCAGAGAGAGGCAGGGAAGGTAGTGACGGCTATGATGCTGTGGCTGTGGGGCTCCTAGGCGTGCGAGGCCCTGTATGGCCACCCCTACCTAAGACCAAATCTGAGCGTGTATGTGTGTGTGTGTGTGTGTATGGGGGGGGGGGGGTTGAGAGAGGGATGCGGGGCCTGGGCTCCTGAGGCCCACTGTAGCTATAGCTCTGGTCCAGGCTGGTCTATCTCCTAGCAAAGGGTGTCTCTGAACTCATTCCTGAGGAGGTCTGCATCCCTTCACTTTAGGGCTCAAACAATGGAACAGGGATAATCTCTGTACAAAGCAGCTTAGTCTGCCCATAGCATCCCACAATCCCTGGTGTCCAGAGCAGACATGTGTCAATGTAAGACACACTGATGTCATGTTGTCCTAGTATTTTATAGCAGAACGTGGGCACCCCCGTGTGGCATTGGGCACTTAAGAGGAAGCATCCACTTTTAGAATTGCCCCCTTTATGCTCTCTTATCCATTATGGACTTTGTTAATTTTCAAAGAGGCTAATTTAACAGCATAAATTTCAAAGCCAGGAGTATACAAACTATCAAGCTGTGAACCTTCCAGGGACAGAAAGTTTCCTACACTGCTTGAATGTACATTGCTTCAATAACCTTTGGGCTTGCAGGTTGTACATATGAAATGATACATTTAAATAAATCCTTTGAAAATCAGGCCCTGTGTGTATACTTTTCCCAAGTTAATTTTAAAATGTAAAATTTTCTGTTTGAAAATTGATATAAAGTCTGTGGATTGAAAGTACTTGCAGGGTTTTCACAGGGATACCTTGCTTGAAAGAGGGAACTTGCCAAAATATTGTAGGAGAAATTTTGTGTGAAGTATGGGTTCCCTACATACGCTCTGAGCACAGGAAACACTTTAAAAGTAGACTATTAAGGAGATGCTACAAGTGGCTGGGATTAGAAAATCACATAGTTCTCCCTAACACCCTCAAAGGGATCCCAAGTCAGAGTTTTAACAGGTTAAGGAACTGGAGTCAGGAGTTGCCTAATGGTTAGTGCAGCGGGCATGTATCCTGGCAACCTGGTTTGATTCCCACTGCAGCTCCCTGTGACCCTGGGCAAGTCACTTAACCCTCTATTGCCCCAGGTACAAAAACAAAACTTACATTGTGAGCCCCCTAGGGACAGAGAAAGTACCTGTATATAATGTGTACAGCGCTATGTGCATCTAGTAGCGCTATAGAAATGATTAGTAGTAGTATTAGGTTTGGCCTGTTGTTTGCAGTGACAAAGTAAATGTCAACGGCATATCCTATGTTGATGCATGTCATTACCAAATAAAAATGAGCAGAAAAAGCACAAAGGGACCGATATTTGGCTTTGGGAGGCAGACAGGCTAAGTCCCTCAGTTAATGCTGAGCCCGGTTACTTAATGCCGGGCCGTTTCCGGTGACTGGCATTGACTTTCTGGGTTTTTTTGGCGACTATAAACGTAACTGGCTGAGTTAATATTCAGAGCTGACTGGTTAGGTTTATAGTGGCCAAAGATAGGCCTTCTATTTACATGCTCCAATATGGCCACTTAACTATGTCAGCGAAGCACTGAATAAATCAGCTGTATCGCGTGATATAGCCAGTTAGCCGCTATGGAGGAGATTCTATATATGGCACCTAAAAACAATTGGCATAGAAATCAGTGTGACTAAGCATATTCTATAATCAAGTGCTGATTACAGAATAAGTTTAGTTGATATTTCAGCACCTACATCTGCGCACATCCATTTACACCAACAAAACATGGTGTAAATCCCGGTGTGTAGATCTAGGCGCACTGGGCCATATTCTATAACTAGATGCCTACATTTCAGAACACCTATGAAATGCCTATTTCCCCGCCCCTCTTTGCCTACACACATTAGAAGTTTGGCACACATCGTGGCAGAATATGCTTGGTGAGTTGCGCTCCTAAATTCTAATCAGTGCCAATTAGTGCTCATTATTGCTTGTTAAGTGCTGATATCAGCGCTCATTAGTTTGTTAAGCCAATTAAGTTATGCGCGGTTGATAGCCCTCCACCATAATACCTGTACAGTTAACAGTACTGTGCAAGGACCTTGAACTATTCATGGCCTTGTACGTACACAATCTGATAGCCTAAGCAAGTCAGTACATATAACTCATTGCAGCTGGTCTCGCGCAGCTCCCATGAGGATTCGTAGTGACACACATGATACCACCATCTGCTATACAGACAATCTAGCTTATTTTCGAAAGGAGAAAAACGCCCATGTTCGGGAGATGGGTATCCGTTTCCCGTGGGCGGCCAAATCGGTATAATCGAAAGCCGATTTTGGTCGTCTTCAACTGCACTCCGTCGCGGGAATGAATAAAGTTGATGGGGGCGTGTCGGAGGCGTGGTGAAGGCCGAGCAGAGATGGGCACGCTAGGCCGATAATGGAAAAAAGAAAGGCGTTTTTAGCGAGAATTTAGGATCCTTTTTTTGGACCCTTTTTTCTCACGAACAGGTCCCAAAAAAGTGCCCTAAATGACCAGATGACCACCAGAGGGAATCGGGAATCACCTCCCCTGACTCCCCCCAGTGGTCACTAACCCCTCCCACCAAAAAAACCCCACTTACAAAAACCTTATTTCCCAGCCTCTATGCCACCCTCAAATTCCGTACCCACCTTCATGACAGCAGAATGTGTTCGATCCTCTCACAGCCTTTCCCTGGGTCAGATGTGGCTCTCAGGTGCACTGCAGGGTCACATCAGCAATGCATTGTGGTGGGTGTAGGGTATTGGGCTCCATGATTTCACTAGCTTGTGTTACAGTCTCACGATGTTGGTAGTTGGTAGGCTCTTCTCCCATGGTGCTTTTCCCCCTGCCTACTGGGTCAGAGTGTGCCCTGTTTTGTTTCTGGTAGTCCACGAGGTAGTGGCCATTTTTGTAAGTCCGTTTTAGATCCCTTTCGTGTGTTAGCCACGTTACAGAACTTAGTTCTTACCTTGAATGTTGCTGAAAGAGGCCATTGTACACCATTCTGCCAGCTCTGAGCTACTGCTAATCTTAGTACCAGGGAGACTCGTTGCCAGTGGGGCACTACCTCTGATCTGCAGTTAACTGTGAGTAAACGCGGTTATTGAAATAAAGGACGTTTTCAGCGAGATTAGTCTTACGGTGTGAACTGCTGTACCAAGGTTATACAGCAGCAACAAATCCTGTCCCTGGAGCAGTTTTAGTGGGTAATGCAGTGCACTTCAGGCAGGTGGACCCAGGCCCATCCCCCCCTACCTGTACCACTTGTGGTGGTAAATGGGAGCCCTCTAACACCCCCCCCAAAACCCACTGTACCCACATATAGGTGCCCCCCTTCACCATTAAGTGCTATTGTAATGGTATTGAGTTGTGGGGAGTGGGTTTTGGGGGTCTCAGCACCCAAGGTAAAGGAGCTTTGCACCTGGGAGGTAATTTAATGTTTTTTCCTATTTTTTAAAAGTGCCCCCTAGGGTGCCCGGTTGGTGTCCTGGCATGTGAGGGGGACCAGTGCACTACGAATCCTGGCCCCTCCCACGACCCAAAGCCTTGGATTTGGTCGTTTTTGAGCTGGGACGCTTCAGTTTCGATTATCGCTGAAAAACAAAAACGCCTAGCTCAAACAAACGCCCACATCTCAAAAACGCCCACATTCAATGCATTTGCCTGGCACAAACCGTATTTTTTATTTTCTGGCACGTGGCAGAAACCGAGCAGTAATCGTCATTCTACATGTGTAGACGATTACCGCATGGTTAACGCATGAGACCTTACCGCTAAGTCAGTGGGTGGCGGTAAGGTCTCAGACCCAAAATGGACATGCGCCAATTTTTATTTCGCTGCACGTCCATTTTCGGCAAAAAAATTTTAAAAGGCCTTTTTTACAGGCACGCTGAAAAGTGGACCTGTGTGTGCCCAAAACACACGTCTACACTAGCCCAGCCCATTTTTCGGTGCACCTTAGTAAAAGGAGCTGTTATGTTATCCATGTAAATGTGTAGTTAGGTATCAATCTGTAAAGTATGTTTTTTTTCGAACCTTCTCATCTCACTGGTTTTCTTACAGGGAAATGGATCACGGGGGTTTGATTGTTCCCTTGTGATATTGCGCTAACTTTAAAATGGAATTCTGTAGAATCTCAGGAGTTAATTTTCTTTTGCAATTCCTTTCTTTTTTTTTTCTTGGGTACATACTCTACTTTATGTAATTTTAGATCTAGTATTGTGGACTTGAGTGATGCTTACTTAGTTGATATTTTGTAAAGTTTCTTTCTTTTTTTATATTATGTGGATAGCTACACTTTTCTGTACAAGTTATTTACTTGCTTGTAAAATTAAAATATTGATAAATAATAAAAATATATATTTTCTATGGAGATCTATGATTGGACAATAAGCAATTGGCGTCTTAACAGGTGCCATTTTCTTTCGCTTTTGAACAACATGGAGTAACATAGTAACATAGTAGATGACGGCAGAAAAAGACCTGCACGGTCCATCCAGTCTGCCCAACAAGATAACTCATATGTGCTAATTCCTTATGCTGTTTCTTATTATTTTCAGTCTGTTCCTTCTATTTTCTGAAGGATTTTCTTTTAGCTCTAATAGATTCCTTTACCTCACTTTTTAAACATGGCAGCTGTCATCTGGTCTGCCTCCCTCCTTTTTTAATACACAGAATATATTTGGCCTGGGCTTCCAGGATGGTATTTTTGAACAGCATTCATGCCTGATGTAAATTTTTGATCCTCACAGCTGCTCCTCATTTTATCATAGTCTCCTTTTTGAAAGTTAAATGCCAACGTTAAGGCGGAATTTGGATTGGAGGGTCCAAGAGAGATGGAGACTAACAGTTGAGAAGGGAACCCTGAAGTGGTCTGATGTGAAATCTGGCCCATGGAAGAACGTCTAAGATAGAAGCCATTGCACCCAGAACTTGAACATATTCCCAGACCTGGTAGGGAAAGTAGAACCTGACTTGGGTGTGAATCTTTTGCTGATAAACAACAGGAAGAAATGTCTTCCCTAAGCCTATGTCGAATATCATTCCCAGATACGCCAAGATTTGTGTTGGAAACTGACTCTTGGTAAAATGGAATACCAATCCTAAGGACTGAAGAAAAGTAGCTATCTTGAATGAAACTTGCTGACGCTCTTGACAGGAAGGGTCGTAAATCAGCCAAATTGTGAGGTATGGATGAATCTGCAATCCATCCTTGCGAAGGAAGAATGCCACTACTACCATGACCTTGAAAAAATGTCCTTGGTCATGTGGAAAGGCTGAATGACAAATTAATAATGATTCCCAAGGACTGCAAATCACAAATCTTCTGTGGGAAGGTGAAGTAGGAATATGAAAGCATGCTTTCTTGAGATCCAGGGAGGTTAGAAACTCTCCCTGACGGTCTGAAACTATTACAAACCACAATGTTCCCAATGTGAAGAGTGAGCCATAATGTTGCTGTGAGTAATTTGATACAGTTTTCCTTGTTTTGACTTTTTTTGTGCAAAAAATTGATTGTTAATTTTTTTCTGTAGTAAATGCTAATTCTCCTGATGAAGCCTTACGTTGAAATGGGAACCCTGTTGGGAATTGTGAAGATAAGTGCTGCATAATATATTATTCTTACTGAATTTGTCTTTTCAAAAATGTTTCATGCAGTATAAAGAAAGATTATACAATATCAATGGAGGTTTCAATGAAGGTTTTTGGCCAATGATTATGAGAGAGTCTATTGTGACTATTATGATCTGAATTAGACAAAACCCAACAGACCATTTCTGAGGTCATTTCCTCCTTTTTTCTTTTTTAAAGGAGTGATTTATTATTGACGCACATGATATATTCATTCATTTTTTAGTTTATCAATAGAAATCAAACAAAATAAAACATGGAAAAGAAAATAAGATGATACCTTTTTTATTGGACATAACTTAATACATTTCTTGATTAGCTTTCGAAGGTTGCCCTTCTTCGTCAGATCGGAAATAAGCAAATGTGCTAGCTGACAGTATATATAAGTTTTAAAAGTTTGAAAGCAAAGATTAATATCACTTTTATCCACAAGAGGGAGCTAAATGACAGAGAAACTGCTAGTCACAACAGCAGAAAGAAATACGGGGTCAATATTCAAAGAAAATTCAGCAAGCACTTAAATTGCTTGGGACCAGTTATTTGCCAATATTCAGTGGCACTTAACAGGGCTGTGCTGCTGAATATTGCCACTAAATGGCCATTTTCAAACTGGGCTGCATATGGAAGTTATAGGCTCAGAGTCAGGCAGGAACTGACAGTTATGGAGGTGCCAGCAGTATTTAGGTCCAGTGCCTACATAGCAATGCGGACATATAGGACTGCACAAGAAACAGTCCTAACTATGCCCACTTAGCTATGCAGGTGCTGGCACTGAATTACAGCCCGCACTCACAACCAGAAACACAACCAGATCATCACGAACATACCTAAACCTCCATTACCAAACTGCAAAAGACTCAAATACAAAGCAACCTAGTGGCCTAGTGGTTAGGGTGGTGGACTTTGGTCCTGAGGAACTGAGTTTGATTCCCACTTCAGGCACAGGCAGCTCCTTGTGACTCAGGGCAAGTCACTTAACCCTCCATTGCCCCATGTAAGCCGCATTGAGCCTGCCATGAGTGGGAAAGCGCGGGGTACAAATGTAACAAAAAAAAACAAACAAACCCTATGCATCCAGCTTCTCCTATGTAAGCACACAACTATGGAACTCACTGCCAAAAGCTGTGAAAACAATCTACGACCATCCAAAATTCAGGAAATCACTAAACCCCAACCTGTTCAAAAAGGCATACCCTACCGACCCAACATAAATGCCTACACTCTGCAACACAGCAAAACCAACGCTCGTAATGGACACTATCCAGCTCATTTTTGAACGAGAAGGGCAGCCATATTCCGACCCAAATCGGGAGATGACTGCCCTTCTCCCGTGGGCGCCCAAATCGGTATAATCGAAAGCAGGGCCGTGCCAAGGGTCTCTGGTGCCCCCCTGCAGACTATCAGTTGGCGCCCCCCCCCCCCCCCCACCAGTTTGGCACAAGATGCAAAGGAAATAGGAGCTGAAAGATGGAGTGCAGATCTTTTCAAGAAGGCATACCGTAATCATCCATCTTAAACACTAAATAATAACACTACACAGGATCTATCCCTCCCCATCTTCAAATCCTTGCTTAAAGCCCACCTCTTCAATGTTGCTTTCGGCACCTAACCATTGGACTAACCAGGAAACCCAGATTGCCCCAATTTGATTGACTGCATTCTTGTCCCTTAAGATTGTAAGCTCCTTTGAGCAGGGACTGTCCTTCTTTGTTAACTTGTACAGCGCTGCATAACCATAGTAGCGCTTTAGAAATGTTAAATAGTAGTAGTACTATACAAAACCGAAAGCCTATCACATGATTGATTACCCTCCTTGCTACCTATATTTAAGCACTACCACTTCAAACCTCATGTCGAATAGAATCTCTCTATAGCAGATGACTACTGCTTATCATTTAAAATCCATTTTATTACTCATCAGCTTATCTTCCTTGTTCCTTTCCTCCTGCCTTGGTCTCCCCTCCTCCTCCCCCCCCCCCCCCACAGAAATTTCCTCCTTGTTTTTCCAATCTTTCTCTTTGCCTTTCTGTTCCATCAGTTCTTATTTTCCTTTCCTGCCCTTACTCTCCCCTCCTTCATTCCTCCCTGATTCTAGCTTGTTCTCCACCCCCCCCCCCCCCACAGAAATTTCCTTGCCTGCCTTGTCTTTCTTTTCTTCTTCCCCAGCTGGCCTGGTGGTTCCAGTTCCCCCACCCAACCTGCAGCCTCAAATGTACTTAAAGTAGGCCCACCACGCCACGCCAGCCAGCAGCCATTATAATGAAAAGTACAACAACAAGGGCAGGCAAAACCTTACCAATGATGTCCAGTCCACGCCACTGCCACAGAACAGCAGCGGATCCAAGCAGCGCGGTGCCGGCTCGCCTATCCTCTCTCCTGTAGGGCAGCACTAACGTGGCGTCGGCACTCGGCTCGGCAACACCCCTCCCCCCATAGGCGGTCGGTGGCCCAACTGTTTGGGGAGGCTAAAGGGGCGGGGTT
Source organism: Microcaecilia unicolor (assembly GCF_901765095.1). Classification (NCBI taxonomy): domain Eukaryota; kingdom Metazoa; phylum Chordata; class Amphibia; order Gymnophiona; family Siphonopidae; genus Microcaecilia; species Microcaecilia unicolor. Next base: position 224,866,726 of record NC_044033.1, on the reverse strand, counting down.
AGGGGTGGGGCTGGGGTGGAGCTTAAATCCATAATTGTCTGATCACACACAGAAAAAAATAAATAAATGTCACAATTAATACCTTTTATTAAATTTAGATATTAGTTATGTATCATATGTCAAAGAATAAAGTGGTTGCTCAAAGCATATACTAACCACAATCGCTCAACTGCAAAACACTATGCACAACTTTGTGCAAAAACACACTCTGAACCTTACTGTACCATAAATATTACACTGGGCAGAAACTAATACACCAATATACCACCCATACGGAAAATGCAGACCGTTAACAATATTGAAACAAGGGATCATAATATCACAATTCTCATGTAGAGCCACAAAACATCCTAATTCATGTTTAATGTGGGATAAAATGTCATAAATAAGTAAATAAACTTTTAATGTTGAACACCTAATTCTCAAAGTGGACATATTCCAAACACTATAATGAAAATAAAATGATCTTTTCTACCTTTGTTGTCTGGTGACTGTTTTTCTGATTGTGCTGGCCCAGTATCCGATTCTGCTGCTATCTGTCCTCTTAACTCCGTTTCCAGGGCTTCCTTATTTGTTTACTTTCCGCCTTTCTTCTTCATTTCTTGTCCTCTGCAAACTTGACTGTCCAGTGGATCCAGCTTTTGCCTATTTTCTTCATCCATGTGCAGTTTTTCTACTCTCTTCCTTTTCCATCATCTCATCTCCTTCCTCACTCCACCCTCCCCTCCATCCACCCATGTCCAGCAACTCTCTTCTCCCCTGCCCTCTCCTCTCCCCTTCATCCACCATGTGCAGCAACCCTCCTCTCCCCTCCATCCACCCATGTCCAGCAACCCTCCTCTCCCCTGCCCTCTCCTCTCCCCTTCATCCACCATGTGCAGCAACCCTCCTCTCCCCATGTCCAGCAACCCTCCTCTCCCATGTCCAGCAACCCTCCTCTCCCCTGCCCGCTCCCCTTCATCCACCATGTGCAGCAACCCTCCTCTCCCCTTCCCTCCATCCACCCATGTCCAGCAACCCTCCTCTCCCCTGCCCTCTCCTTTCCCCTTCATCCACCATGTGCAGTGTAAAAGGTTGCTAGGCTTCGCTCAGCCTCTAGGGCTCTCCGCCCTTCTCAGCAGCCTCTAGCATACAAGTCTTTTTCAACAAAACAAACGAAACAACATCAGGATCAAACACGAACTTTTCCCTTTTATTGTTCTCCTAGGCCGCTTGGTAGAACACAGCCCATGCTTCAGCCGCTGGTTCCCCTTTTCCGGTTTCCTTGGGCAGAGCGGCTCCAAAAGAAAGAAAGTCTTATTTAGCACCACCTAGGATTGTTATAACACAGTACCCATACCGCCTGGGTTCAAAACACATAAAAAAAAACAGCTCAATACAGCTTGGCTTTTAAATTCACTATTCAGGTAGCCAAGCTCTCCAAAATAGCACTATAACTTGGGGTTTTAAATCCACAGTTCATGTAGCCCCAAGCTCTCAAAAAACAGCAATAGAACTTGGGGTTTTAAATCCACAGTTCATGTATCCCCAAGCTCTCAAAAATCAGCAATATAACTTGGCTTTTTAAATCCACAGTTCATCTGGCTTTGCGCGGGCTCAAAGCCTGGGATCCCACCCTCTGGGTCAGACTTTCTCTTACTCTTCTGACCTCCTCCCGCATGATCCCTTTTCCTCTGGCCCGGGTCCCTTCTTAGCCAGAGACTGTCTTACTTTTGTGTCTTTCTCTGGGCCAGGGCTGAAATATCCATGGGCTCCTCCAGGGCCTGCTCCGGTACTGTCAGCTCCATGGGCCAAGGCCCTAACTCCTCTCTCTCCCTCTCAGGAGCCCACTCCATACTCTCTTCGCCCCACCCTCCTCCCAGCTGCTCCTCATTTTCCTCATTAACCTTTTCGGGTCTTTTCTCTTCTTTTTCCCACCTGTGCCCCCTCTCTTTCCCCCAGGTTGGAGAATTAGTATTTCTCCTTCTCCGGTAGCCCCCTTCTGGTGACTCCTGTGAATGCCCCCTGGTTTGTCTCTCTTTTTCCCAAGGTGGCTGCTGGGATTTGTAGTGCCTGATCCTAAGTTGGCTCTTGGGGAAAAGTGGCCTGTAAGGGAGAGACTCCTCTGTGGCTTTTTGGGGTTTGTAGGATCTGTTTCCCTTCGTTTCCCCCAGGTTCCTATGGTTTTCCACATTTCCTTTACAGCAGCAACCCTCCTCTCCCCTTCCCTCCATCTACCCATGTCCAGCAACCCTCCTCTCCCCTGCCCTCTCCTTTCCCCTTCATCCACCATGTGCAGCAACCCTCCTCTCCCCTGCCCTCTCCTTTCCCCTTCATCCACCATGTGCAGCAACCCTCCTCTCCCCTGCTCTCTCCTCTCCCCTTCATCCACCATGTGCAGCAACCCTCCTCTCCCATGTCCAGCAACCCTCCTCTCCCCTGCCCTCTCCTTTCCCCTTCATCCACCATGTGCAGCAACCCTCCTCTCCCATGCCCAGCAACCCTCCTCTCCCCTGCCCTCTCCTTTCCCCTTCATCCACCATGTGCAGCAACCCTCCTCTCCCCTTCCCTCCATCTACCCATGTCCAGCAACCCTCCTCTCCCCTGCCCTCTCCTTTCCCCTTCATCCACCATGTGCAGCAACCCTCCTCTCCCCTTCCCTCCATCTACCCATGTCTAGCAACCCTCCTTTCCCCTGCCCTCTCCTCTCCCCTTCTTCCACCATGTGCAGCAACCCTCCTCTCCCCTTCCCTCCATCTACCCATGTCCAGCAACCCTCCTCTCCCCTGCCCTCTCCTTTCCCCTTCATCCACCATGTGCAGCAACCCTCCTCTCCCCTTCCCTCCATCTACCCATGTCCAGCAACCCTCCTCTCCCCTGCTCTCTCCTCTCCCCTTTATCCACCATGTGCAGCAACCCTCCTCTCCCCATGTCCAGCAACCCTCCTCTCCCATGTCCAGCAACCCTCCTCTCCCCTGCCCTCTCCTTTCCCCTTCATCCACCATGTGCAGCAACCCTCCTCTCCCCTTCCCTCCATCTACCCATGTCCAGCAACCCTCCTTTCCCCTGCCCTCTCCTCTCCCCTTCTTCCACCATGTGCAGCAACCCTCCTCTCCTCTCCCGTCTGCCCTTGTTTCCTTCCTGCACCCCCCCCCCACGCCGCCGTACCTTTAAATATTATATTTTTGCTGAAGTCGCGGGCAGCACCGGCATTGAAGGCATCAGCAGGCTCATCGCGCTTCCAGCAGCCTTCCCTCGCAAGTCGGATGATGGCTCCGCCCCTTCTGACGTATTTCCTGTTTCTATGAGGGCGGAGCCATCATCCGACTTGCGAGGGAAGGCTGCTGGAAGCGCGATGAGCCTGCTGATGCCTTCAATGCCGGTGCTGCCCGCAACTTCAGCAAAAATATAATATTTAAAGGTACGGAGGGCGGCGGGGGGGCGGGGCAGTGGCGGGCTAGCCTCCCCAAGCCTCTTATACGGGGCGCCTATGCCCCCCCCCAAAGTCCTCCAGAGTTGGACTGCCTGCGAGGCTCCAAGCGCAAGCGTTGAAGAGCTGGGGGGCGGTGCTAACAGTCACCAATGGAACGAGGCAGCGCTGCGCACGGGAAGGCAGCAACCTGAGCCAGCAGCGGCGCATGTGCATATAGGCGCCAACGCGACTACGCGAGAGAGGTGAGGTTTACATTTATATTTTTTAATTGACTCGGCCGGCGGCGGCGCCCCTGAAAGGCAGGCGCCCCCCTGCCATGCTTACCCTGCTGAGTGGGTTAGCACGGCCCTGATCGAAAGCCAATTTTGGGCGCCCCCAACTGCAGTCCATCGTGGAGATGAACAAAGTTGCCGGGGGCGTGTTGGAAGGGTAGCGAATGCGGGACAGGGGCGTGCCAGGGCGTGCTTAAGAGACGGGTGCCCTCGGGCGATAATGGAAAAAAGAAGGGTGACCGTAGCGAAAATTTGGTCTGCTTTTTTTGGACCCTTTTTTTCATGAGCAATTCCCAAAAAAGTGCCCGAACTGCCCAGATGACCACCGGAGGGAATCAGGGATGACCTCCCATGACTCCCCCAGTGGTCACCAAACCCCTCCCAGCTCCATCACAGCAGTATGCAGGACCCTGTCTTTCCAGTGCACTTCAGGCAGGTGGACCCAGGACCATCCCCCCCCCCCTACCTGTTACAGTTGTGGTGGTAAATGGGAGCCCTCCAAATCCCCTCCAAAACCCACTGCACCCACATGTAGGTGCCCCCTTCACCCACAAGTGCTATGGTAATGGTGTAGAGTTGTGGGGAGTGGGTTTTGTGGGGCTCAGCACCCAAGGTAAGGGAGCTATGCACCTGGGAGGTATTTTAATGTTTTTTAAAAATTTTTAAATGTGCCCCCTAGGGTGCCCGGTTGGTGTCCTGGCATGTGAGTGCACTATGAATCCTGGCCCCACCCATGACCAAATACCTTGGATTTGTTCATTTTTGAGATGTCCAGCTTTGGTTTCCATTATCGATGCCGCCCATCTCAAATCCGCCCAAATCCTAGGCATTTGGTCGGCACCAACCGTTTTATCGAAACAAAGGATGGACGCCCATCTTTTTCGATAATACGGTCTGTCCCGCCCCTTCGCGCGCCCGTCCTCGGAGATGGGCGTCCCCGTTCGATTATGCCCCTCCACATAACCTCTCCTCTCTTCGATTCCCATTGTGCCTGAACCTTAATCGACCACAACATCACCATGTACTTGTTTCTCTACCGGACTTGGCGAATGCCTTTACGGTACTATGTAAGCCACATTGAGCCTGCAAATAGGTGGAAAATGTGGGATACAAATGTAACAAATAAATAAATAAATAACTTCCAAGTATGGTCCCAAACCAGCCCCCCCCCCCAGATATTTGGGGGAGGGGGTCCCTCCCTCCGCACCCCCTCCTCAATATCAGTAGGCTAACCTCTTACCCAACCTCCAGGTCAATAGGTCCCCTCCCTCCCAACGTTCCCTAAAAATCCACAGCCCCCTTCTTTACTACTACTACTACTACTTAACATTTCTAGAGCGCTACTAGGGTTACGCAGCGCTGTACAATTTAACAAAGAGACACAGTCCCTGCTCAAAGAGCTTACAATCTAATAGACAAGTGAACGGTCGGTCCGATAGGGGCAGTCAAATTGGGGCAGTCTGGATTCACTGAACGGCAAGGGTTAGGTGCCGAACGCAGCATTGAAGAGGTGGACTTTAAGCAAAGACTTGAAGACGGGCAGGGAGGGGGCTTGGCGTAAGGGCTCAGGAAGGTTGTTCCAAGCATAGGGTGAGGCGAGGCAGAATGAGCGGAGCCTGGAGTTGGCGGTGGTGGAGAAGGGTACTGAGAGGAGGGATTTATCCTGTGAACGGAGGTTACGGGCGGGAACGTAAGGGGAGATGAGGGTAGAAAGATAGTGAGGAGCAGCAGACTGAGTGCATTTGTAGGTAAGAAGGAGAAGCTTGAATTGAATGCGGTATCTGATTGGAAGCCAGTGAAGTGACTTGAGGAGAGGGGTGATATGAGTACTTCTTTCTAACCCCTGCTAAAAATCTATAACCTTCTCCTTCCCAACGCCCCCCAATATCGCTCCCCCTCCCCCTATCCTCCAAAGGGGACTAGATGCCCCAGAATCCTCAATCCTTCTCACCTCCTGTAGGCCCCCTGAACCTAACTTTATCCCTGGTTGTCTCAGGGGTCCAACATTTCTGTGTCTACCTGCTCATCCTGGCGAGGTGGACGGTAGTATACTCCTATCACCGTCCTTTTCCCTTTTATACATGGAATTCCAACCCACAATAATTCAAAGGTGTGATTTGTGTCCTGCTGAATTTGTAATCTATCTGAGTCAAGGCTCTCATTAATATACAATGCTACCCCTTCACCAGTCCGGTCCAGCCTATCACTATGATATACTTTGTACCCCGATATGACAGTGTCCTACTGGTTATCCTCCTTCCACCAGGTCTCAGTAATGCCTATTATATCCAATTTTCATTTAGTGCAATATATTCCAACTCCCCCATCTTATTTCTTAGACTCCTAGCATTTGCATATAGACATTTCAGAGTATGTTTGTTGTTCCTATTTGCATGATGCTTAGTACTTGACACTATTGATTTGACATCTTTTGTCTGATCTTTAGTTGTATTTAAGGGCACCTGGTCTACCACGGTCTGTTGTGCAACCTCACTATCCAGAAACCCTATCTTCCCTGTTTGTGAGGTGCCTGTTAGATTCTATCTGTTAATGCTGTGGTACAAGGCTTTTAAAACTAAGTGGAAAAGAATATGGAGATTAGTTGTTAAATTGTGCTTTTTATATTTTTATTTTGCCTAACACTAACCTAGAATTCCTCCTAAATAGGATCCTGAATTTGATTGTTCGGTCAAACTGAATTTGTTTTAGCAAACTGTATCATTGCTGACCACACCTAGAGAAATTTTTTTGATACAGCCAGTGTTGCCAGGTGGGCGGTTTTACCGCCCAATTGGGCGGTTTTCCGCGACCTGCCGCGGGAAATTTTTGCCCGCGGCGGGTTGCGTTTTTTTGGGCTTCCGGGCGGTTTTTTGTGCGGCTTTTTCGGCCGCGGGGGGCGGGGTTAGTGACGTGTTTGGGCGGGGTTAGTGACGTAGGAGGCGGGGCCGATGACGTGGGAGGCGGGGGCCGATGACGTGGGAGGCGGGGCCGATGACGGGGAGGCGTGGCCGATGACGTCGGAGGCGGGGCCAGTGACGGCGGGGGCGGGGTTGATGACGGCGGGGGCGGGGGTGATGACGCGGGGGTGGGGGTGTCAGGGGCGGGGTTTGTGTTTGGGCGGGTTTTGGGCTGTTTTTTGGGCTGGATTGGGCTGGAAAAAAAATTTCCACCTGGCAACCCTGGATACAGCACTTGGCTGACTCACTGTGAGGTAATCACTGCACAGCAGGAGGGGGGTTGGGCTCTGAATAGGGAAACACAGATGACCTAGCATTCCATGTGCTGGACCTGAAGCAAAACGCTGTTAAATGATTTCTGATTTTTTTATTATAATTTCTCAACTTTCTTGGCTATAGGTTTAGCTACCTGATATATCTATTCTTTAGAATTTATTGCTTAATTAATGTGCATTGTGAATCTGTATTGTGGTGTACTTCTCTGTCTTCTAACCCTGCCCCCCCAAAAAAAAGATAACCCCCCAAAAAACTCTTTCCCTTCTTGCCTAGCTCTAATAGTAGACAGGATAGGTTTTTTTAACTGCTTCTTGTCCTACACCCTGCTAACTTTGTGGATAGGTTCTGAAAGTCTTAGGTTAAAAAGCAGCTTTAGTTTCTCAACTGCTTTTAAATTTGCATTTTACATTGATGAAACTGCTATAATTATTGGGAATATTTAGATTTACAAAAGAAAAGTTGCTATATTCTAGCTGAATTTGATTGTTGGATCAAACTGAATTTGTTTTATCCAACTGTATCATCTGGCCAAACCTAGAGAACGATTTTTGATACAGCACTTGGCTGACTCACTGGGATTTATAATCCAACCTTACCTAGGGTTTTCTAGTCATATATAGATAAACCAGAAATCATTAACTTTACTCCTCAGTCATATACAGACAATCTTGCAGACTGTTAACCCTATCATAGTATACCTATTCATACCCATTCCAACCAATCAAGATTACTTTTATTCTGTGTAATAATTATGGTGCTTTAGTTCAAAGGCAAACCATCTAGAGACTTGAGGCTTGTCCTATCTGTGTTCAGCTTGCTAGTATAAAACAGGAGATCAGCAAACTAAAGCAGGAATTAGATGCACTTAAAGCAGCTTCTAACACTTCACAGAATCATACCAAGTTTTCACCGCTGTCTCAAAGGATAAAACCATCTAAGAATAGATGGTTCACATTAGGCTCAGGCAGACTACGACATGTGGCACAGAAGCATCCGCTCTCACAATTATTTCCCCTTCAGAATTCTTTTGCTCCATTACAGTACTGCGATGCCCCTGAAAATAGAACTGAGATGGAACAAAAAGCAATGAATGATAGAGGGGATGGGACGACATCCCTATGAGGAAAGGCTAAAGCGGCTAGGGCTCTTCAGCTTGGAGAAAAGGCGGCTGAGGGGAGATATGATAGAGGTCTATAAAATAATGAGTGGAGTTGAACGGGTAGATGTAAAGCGTCTGTTTACGCTTTCCAAAAATACTAGGACTAGGGTGCATGCGATGAAGCTGCAATGTAGTACATTTAAAACAAATCGTAGAAACATTTTCTTCACTCAACATGTAATTAAACTCTGGAATTCGTTGCCATAGAATGTGGTAAAGGCGATTAGCTTAGCAGAGGTTTAAAAAGGTTCGGACGGCTTCCTAAAGGAAATCTCCATAGACCATTATTAAATGGACTTCGGGAAAATCCACTATTTCTGGGATAAGCAGTATAAAATGTTTTGTACTTTTTTGGAATCTTGCCAGGTATTTGTGACCTGGGTTGGCCAATGTTGGAAACAGGATGCTGGGCTTGATGGACCTTTGGTCTTTCCCAGTATGGCAATACTTATGTACTTATGAAGGTGCCCAATGAGAAAAGACACCCTCAAAACACTAATATTGAAACTCATACCAGAAAATTGTTACTAATAGGGGGTTCTATTATCAGAGGCATTAACTTTGAAACACAGGTCAAGGGGCCAAGCAAAGTGAAATGCCTTTCAGGCTCCTCAGCTTGCAGGAGCACAAGATAATAATGACTATAATCAGAGAAGCAACTAAGGAGTTAAACACTGATGTTGTTAGCCACCTGGGAACAAATGACCTGTCCAGTAATACCTCACTTGCAGCACAGAGAGATTTTCAGGAGCTGGGAGAGGGATTAAAACCTTTGGTACAAACAGTAGTTTTCTGAAGTACTACCTAGTTTTGGAAAGGGAGAGATGATTGCGAAGTACTGAAAATTTCAATAGCTGGCTCAAAGCCTGGTGTCACCAAGAAAGTTTTAGGTACATAGGAGAATGGGGCAATACATGGAAAAACAAAAGACTATCCTGCTTATTTTCGAAGGAGAAGGGCGGCCATCTTCTGACACAAATCGGGAGATGGCCGGCTTTCTCCTAAGGCCAGCCAAATTGGTATAATCGAAAGCCGATTTTGGCTGGCTTCAACTGCTTTCCATTGCGGGGCCGGCGAAAGTTCAAGGGGACATGTCGGCAGTGTATCGAAGGTGGGATGGGGCCGTGGTTAAGAGATGGCCGCCCTTGGCCGATAATGAAAAAAAGAAGGCCGGCTCTGACGAGCATTTAGCTGGCTTGACTTGGTCCATTTATTTTCAGGACCAAGCCTTAAAAAGGTGCCCAAACTGACCAGATGGCCACTGAAGGGAATTGGGGATCACCTCCCCGTACTCCCCCAGTGGTCACCAACCCCCTCCCACCCTAAAAAAAAATTAAAAACATTTTTTTGCCAGCCTCTATGCTAGCCTGAAATGTCAGACCCAGCTCCATGACAGCAGAATGCAGGTCCCTGGAGCAGTTTTAGTGGGTGCAGTGCACTTCAGACAGGCGGACCTAGGCCCATCCCCCCCACCTGTTACAGTTGTGGTGGTAAATGGGAGCCCTCCAAAACCCACCCGAAACCCACTGTACCCACATGTAGATGCCCCCCTTCACCCTTTATGGCTATGGTAGTGGTGTACAGTTGTGGGGAGTGGGTTTTGGTGGGGAATTGGGGGGCTATGCACCTGGGACCAATATCTGAAGTCCACTGCAGTGCCCCCTAGGTTGCCCGGTTGGTGTCCTGACATGTGAGGGGGATCAGTGCACTACAAATGCTGGTTCCTCCCACGACCAAATGGCTTTGATTTGGCCGGATTCGAGATGACCGACCTCAGTTTCCATTATTGGTGAAAACCGAGGCCGGCCATCTCTAAGTCTGGCGATCTCAATGTTTAGGTTGACCTAAATGTTGAGATTTGGCCGGCCCCGACCATATTATTGAAGCAAAAGATGGACGTCCATCTTTTTCGATAATACGGTTGGCTCCGCCCCTTCTCAGGGCCGTTCCCGGAGATGGGCCCCCTTATAGATGGGCGCCCCCATTCAGTTATGCCTCTCTATATTGTAACGATAGGCTGCATCTCACTGTGGCAGGAAAAAAAATCCTTGGGGAGAAATTTAGACAATATGTTTCTAGGCATTTACAGTAGAAGGCAGGGATGGCATATGGAGTTAAATCACTTCCAGTGGTCACCCCGAGAGGGCAGCTACAAAATTGGTCAGTGGCCGGTCTCTGTCATAACGGGTATTGGGACAGAATTAAAGACCTCAGTATGTTACTCTGGAAGAAAGGTGGGAGAGAAGGGATATGATAGAGACATTTAAATATCTGGATGCCATTAATGTACAGGAAGCAAGTCTTTTTCAATTGAAGAAAAACTCCGGGATGAGAGGGCATAACATGGAGTTAAAAGGTTGTAGGCTCAGGAGTAATTTAAGGAAATACTTTTTCACAGAAAGGGTGGTAGATACATGAAATGGCCTTCCAGTGGAGGTGGTGGAGACAAAGGCTAACTGAATTCAAAAAGCATGGGACAAGCACATGGGATCTTTTAGGTAGAGGAGGAGATAGTGGATGGTGTGGATAGGCAGTCTGGATGGGCCATTTGGCCTTTATCTGCTGTCACATTTCTGTTTCAAAACATGACCTGATAATCCCAGGGGACCTCTTTTTAAAAGGCTGCTTATATTATTGGTGTGATTTTCAACCCGATGATGGCATGGGAAGGAACAATGGGGGATTACTCCTGGCTGGCCACCACTGGACCACCAATGTCACAAAAGATGGCATATTAAATGTAATAAACCAAAAACCCATTAAGGTAGGTCTGGGAGACCTAGAAGGGCATGGGAGGGGTCTTCAGGAGGTCTGTCTGGATATTTCTTAGAGGGGTCTAGAGACTAGAAGTGAGGCATGTATTGACCACAATCTATGTGTCTGAAGGAGGTTGGGAGATCTGGAGGTGGAGGTATCTTCAGTGGAGGGGAAGGGAGATTGCTCGATTGTTCCTATTGTTAAACCACTCAGGTCCTTTACAAGAGGTTCCTTGGTAGCATCAGACCATGGAATAATGTTTTTCTTCCTGGAATAATGCAGCTTGCAAAGTTCACCACAAGCTGCATTAGTCATGTACCTCACTCAGACTTCCCTGTGTTACTGCTAATAGTGGTTCCCTAGTTAAACCAAGCCATGTAAAATGCTATACTTTACTGCAGTTTAGTAATTCCCCTCTCTCTCTCTCCCCCCCCCCCTGAAAAATCTGCAAATAAAGCATGTACATAGTTCACCAGTGTTCTGTCTCATCTATGAAAAAGATAAGACACTCCTGAGCTCCTCACCTACAGAGCTGACCTTGAGGGACCAAAATGTGACACTCTTTAGAAGATAATGAGTAGATAATGAAAATAAGTTAACGGGGTAGGAGAGGCTCCTGCCTGGTTAAATCATGGTCATTGAGACTCACCCGAATACTCAATGACACTTACCTGGATTGTGCCTCTGAATATCCAACAAACTGCTGTGTCACTTGTCTTGGTATGGCTGACACAGAGGTGGAGTCTGGATGGAGCTGGGAGTTGTGGAGAAATTCTCTAAATGGTGCTGAAAGACCGGTGCCAAAAAACCCCCACTTAGTGCTAGTCAAAGTCTTTGATACCGTTCAACATAGATGACTGATAAATAAACTGAGTGCCCTTGATATGGGCACTAAAGTGACTGACTGAGTTAAAAACTGGTTATGTGGAAGGAGACAGAGGGTACATAAGTACATAAGTAATGCCATACTGGGAAAAGACCAAAGGTCCATTGAGCCCAGCATCCCATCCCCGACAGCGGCCAATCCAGGTCAAGGGCACCTGGCAAGCCACCCAAATGTACAAACATTATATACATGTTATTCCCGAAATTGTGAATTTTTCCAAGTCCATTTAGTAGCAGTCTATGGACTTGTCCTTTAGGAAACCGTCCAACCCCTTTTTAAACTCTGCCAAGCTAACCGCCTTCACTACGTTCTCCGTCAACAAATTCCAGAGTTTAATTTTGCGTTGGGTGAAGAAACATTTTCTCCTATTTGTTTTATATTTACTACACTGTAGTTTCATCGCATGCCCCCTAGTCCTAGTATTTTTGGAAAGCATGAACAGACGCTTCACATCCACCTGTTCCACTATTATTTTATATACCTCCATCATGTCTCCCCTCAGCCGTCTCTTCTCCAAGCTGAAAAGCCCTAGCCTCCTTAGTCTTTCTTCATAGGGAAGTCGTCCCAGCCCCGCTATCATTTTAGTCGCCCTTCGCTGCACCTTTTCCAATTCTACTATATCTTTCTTTAGATGCGGCGACCAGAATTGAACACAATACTCAAGGTGCGGTCGCACCATGGAGTGATACAACGGCATTATAACATCCTCACACCTGTTCTCCGTACCTTTCCTAATAATACCCAACATTCTATTCGCTTTCCTAGCTGCAGCAGCACACTGAGCAGAAGGTTTCAGTGTATTATCAACGACGACACCTAGATCCCTTTCTTGGTCCGTAACTCCTAACATGGAACCTTGCATGACGTAGCTATAATTCGGGTTCTTTTTTCCCACATGCATCACCTTGCACTTGTTCACATTAAATGTCATCTGCCATGGTAAATGGAGTTTGCTCCAAGGAAAATGATGTTACCAGTGGTGTACTGCAGGGATCAGTACTTGGGATGGCTATTTTTAACATCTTGTGGAAGGACTGTTTGGTAAGGTTTGTCTCTTTGCGGACAATACCAAACTTTCTAATAGGGTTGACACCCTGGAGGGCATGGATAGTATAAAGAGGGATCTGGCAAAGCTTGAAGAATGGTCCAGCAATTGGCAACTAAGATTTAATGCTAAAAAATGCAGGGCCATACACTTAGGTTGCAAAAATCCAAGGGAAAGGTATAGTATAAGGGGTAAAGTACTTCTGTGTATAAAATAAGAATGAGACTTGAGGATGATTGTGTCTGATGATCTCAAGGTGGCCAAACAGGTAGAAAAGGTGACGTTCAAAGTCAGAAGGATGTGTAGGTGCATCGGGAGAGGAATGGCCAGCAGAAGAAAAGAGGTGATAATGCTCTTGTATAAGTCTCTGGTGAGGCCCCATTTAGAATACTGTGTGCAATTCTGGAGTCCGCACCTTCCAAAAGATATAAATAGAATAGAGTTGGTCCAAAGGGAAGCTACAAAACTGGTCAGTGGTCTCTTTCATACAGCTGGCATATGAGGACAGACTTAAAGCTCTCAATACGTATAGTTGTAAGAAAGGCAGAAGAGAGGGGATATGATAGAGATATTTAAATGCCTCTGTGGCATTAATGTATAGGAGGTGAACCTCTTTCGAATGAAGGAAAACTCTGAAATGAGAGGGTGTAGGATGACGTTGAGGTTATAGGCCGGAGTAATCTAAGGAAATAATTTTTCATGGAAAAGGTGATGGATGTGTAGAATTGCTTCCCGGTGGAGGTGGTGGAGACAAGGACTGTGTCTGAATTTAAGAAAGTGTGGGACAGGCACAAGGGATCTCTTAGGGATGGTGGTTGCTGTGGATGGGCAGACTGAATGGGCTATTTGGCTCTTATCTGCTTACATGTTTCTATGTTTCTTCTATAATCGGCATTCAAGGTTAAGAGCAGTTTATTGAATAGCGCTTAGTAGATCCACGAATACTTTTAGGCATGACCATTTACATCAATTGAACCCCGGAGTAAATCCTCATGGCTAAGTTATGTACAGATCCCCTTTATTCTATTGCAATGTGCATATTTTGCAGGAATGCCCCTGATTTCCCCATGACCCTCCCTTGGCCATGCTCCCTTTTTTGATCCACACGTAAAATTTATGCATGGATCTGGGAGCGTAAAACTATGAGTATAAATTTTAATTAATGCCAACTAGCACCAATAATTGATAAGGCCCAATTATCAATGCTAATTGACTTGTTATTCAAACTGGGTAAAACAAGAGGCTCCTACATATTGGCAATGGCGTAACAAGCTACATGCGTTCTTACTATTGGAATTAAGAGATGTTCGTCTGAAATTTAAGCGACAGAGAGAGTTTTACTTAACCTGGCAATGCTACATACATGCCCTTGCACTGCGGGCCCGTAGTGCCATTCTTAATCAATTGGGTCACCCCCTTCTGCATGTGCGAGGCGCTTACCAAATGCAGGTGACGGTTGACTCCCTTTGTTGAGGAGATGGGATTCTTATGGTGGGGAAGGGGGGGTTTAGGATTTGGGGGGTTGGGGGGGTGAGTTAGGTTGGAGAGGGTTTGGGGAAAGGGGCCTCGGGGGGAGGGGGAATTATAAAAATGCTTGATGGCACGTAGTAACTGTATAAGTGTATGTAAGATATCACATTTATTGTCCTGTATATTATGGATACTGACTATGTACTGTGAAATGTTCCATCAATAAAATTGTTGAAATATAAATTGCACGCACACAATTTAAAGCACCATTTAAAGAATCCAGGGGGTTTAGTGGCAATATTTAGTCCCCTAACTGGGTAACTATCCAGATAAGGTTAGGTCATGAAAAAGGCTGTCATAACTTTTTCCAGGTCTGAATATTGCTGATACCTGGATAACTCCCGGCAGATATTCTGTACCAGTAACTGAATATGGTCAGGCGCTGAATATCTGGGTATAAAAAGCCCATGGAGCTGGTGTTTTAAAAATATCAGGAGATAAGAATATAAAGGGGTCCTTTTACTAAGGTGTGCTAAAAAAACGAAAATGGACGTGCGGCAGAATAAAAATTTCTGCGTGTCCATTTTGGGTCTGAGACCTTACCACCAGCCATTGACCTAGCAGTAAAGTCTCACAGGGCGGTAGTGACCTACGTGCATCAAATGCCACTTGGCGTGCATCTACATAGTAACATAGTAAATGACGGCAGAAAAAGACCTGCTTGGTCCATCCAGTCTGCCCAACAAGACACACTCATATGTGCTACTTTTTGTGTATACCCTACTTTGATTTGTACCTGTCCTCTTCAGGGCACAGACCGTAGAAGTCTGCCCAGCACTATCCCCACCTCCCAACCACCAGCCCCGCCTCCCACCACTGGCTCTGGCACTGACTGTATAAGTCTGCCCAGCACTATCCTCGCCTCCCACCACCGGCTGGCTCTGCCACCCAATCTCGGCTAAGCTCCTTAGGATCCATTCCTTCTGAACAGGATTCCTTTATGTTTATCCCACGCATGTTTGAATTCTGTTACCGTTTTCATTTCCACCACCTCCCGCGGGAGGGCATTCCAAGCATCCACTACTCTCTCTGTGAAAAAATACTTCCTGACATTTTTCTTGAGTCTGCCCCCCTTCAATCTCATTTCATGTCCTCTCGGTCTACTGCCTTCGCACCTCCGGAAAAGGTTCGTTTGCGGATTAATACTTTTCAAATATTTGAACGTCTGTATCATATCACCCCTGTTTCTCCTTTCTTCCAGAGTATACATGCTCAGGTCATCAAGTCTCTCCTCATATGTCTTGTAACGCAAATCCCTTACCATTCTCGTAGCTTTTCTTTGCACCGCTTCAATTCTTTTTACATCCTTCGCAAGGTACGGCCTCCAAAACTGAACACAATACTCTAGGTGGGGCCTCACCAACGACTTATACAGGGGCATCAACACCTCCTTTCTTCTGCTGGTAACACTTCTCTCTATACAGCCTAACAACCTTCTAGCTTCGGCCACCGCCTTGTCACACTGTTTCGTCGCCTTCAGATCCTCAGATACTATCACCCTAAGATCCCTCTCCCCGTCCGTACCTATCAGATTCTCCCCGCCTAACACATACATCTCCCGAGGGTTTCTATTCCCTAAGTGCATCACTTTGCATTTCTTTGCATTGAATTTTAATTGCCAAACCTTAGACCATTCTTCTAGCTTCCTCAGATCCTTTTTCATGTTTTCCACTCCCTCCCGGGTGTCCACTCTGTTGCAGATCTTAGTATCATCCGCAAATAGGCAAACTTTACCTTCTAACCCTTCGGCAATGTCACTCACAAATATATTGAACAGAATCGGTCCCAGCACCGATCCCTGAGGCACACCACTACTCACCTTTCCCTCCTCCGAGCGAATTCCATTCACCACCACCCTCTGGCTTCTGTCCGTCAACCAGTTCCTAATCCAGTTCACCACTTCGGGTCCTATCTTCAGCCCTTCCAGTTTATTTAAGAGCCTCCTGTGGGGAACCGTGTCAAAAGCTTTGCTGAAATCTAAGTAGATTACGTCCATAGCTCGTCCCTGATTCAATTCTCCTGTCACCCAATCAAAGAACTCAATGAGATTCGTTTGGCCCGATTTCCCTTTGGTAAAACCATATTGTCTTAGATCTTGCAACTTATTGGCTTCCAGGAAATTCACTATCCTTTCCTTCAGCATCGCTTCCATTACTTTTCCAATAATCGAAGTGAGGCTTACCGGCCTGTAGTTTCCAGCTTCTTCCCTATCACCACTCTTGTGAAGAGGGACCACCTCCGCCGTTCTCCAATCCTTCGGAACCTCTCCCGTCTGCAAGGATATGTTAAACAAATCTTTAAGAGGACCCGCCAGAACCTCTCTGAGCTCCCTCAATATCCTGGGGTGGATCCCATCCGGTCCCATGGCTTTATCCACCTTTAGCTTTTCAAGCTGTTCATACACACTCTCTTCCGTGAACGGTACTCTATCCACTTCAATCTCATTTATACTTTTTGCAGTCCATCGTGGTCCTTCTCCAGTATTTTCTTCTGTGAAAACAGAACAAAAGTATCTATTTAGCAAATTTGCTTTTTCTTCATCATTATCCACATAGCGGTTCGCAGTATCTTTTAGTCTCACAATTCCCTTTTTAGTCATTCTCCTTTCACTTATATACCTGAAGAAATTTTTGTCACCCCTCCTTACATTTCTAGCCATTTGTTCTTCCGCTTGCGCTTTCGCCAGACGTATCTCTCTCTTGGCTTCTTTCAGTTTTATCCTGTATTCCTCTAATATGCACGTTCAAAAATAAAAATTATTTTTCAGATGCGCGTATCGGACGTGCACCAAAAATGAAATTACTGCATGAGCCACACGGTAGCTGGGCGGCAATTCCATTTTGGCGCGCATTGGGTGCAAATGGATGCTTACGCAGCTTAGTAAAAGGGGCCCCAAAATAATGTAATGAGATAGTGAAAAATGATGTTCAGAAATTGGGAAATAAGATATAAAAAAGGAAAGAAGGAGTAACAGAAGAGAAATACTTACAGCAAAAGGATAACTATTATTGACCACAGCTGACAAGCACAATATCTCTGAATAGTATTATTTACTCTTCACCAAACATTTCTACCTAATTAATGTCCCTATGTTAATGAAGACAGAACTTCTATAAGATAATATATTTTTTATAAAGCCTATACTTAAAGTTAAACACACATATATAGAGATAATATCCCTTGTGGTTGATCCTTTGAGGAGCAGGACTCTATAAAAACAGTGATATCCTCAACAGTTGCTAGATCTGAGCAAATCCAGTTTTCTAGAATATCAGAAAAAGACGCTTGTTGTCTTTCATGTCTGTGTATAGATCTACCTGTGTGCAATTAGAATGTGGTAGGTTTAAAACAAATCGGAGAAAGTTTTTCTTTACTCAGCGCGTAGTTAGACTCTGGAACTCATTGCCGCAGAAGGTAGTGACGGAAGCTGGCCTTGCTGAGTTTAAAGGGGGTCTAGACAGATTTCTGAAGGAAAAGTCCATTGATTGTTATTAAATTTTGGGGTTTTTGCCAGGTTCTTGGGGCCTGGATTGGTCGCTGTCGGAGACAGAGTGCTGGGCTTGATGGACCTGGTCTTTTCCCAGCGTGGCAGTGCTTATGTGCTTATGCTTAAGTGCTTATGTGCAATTTGAAAATTCCGATCACCTTTTCTGCATATTATTCAAATACATAACTGGACGGAGACACAAAGAAGCCCATAACTTCCTACGTTACACCAGCGAATTAACCACAGTCATAGAACAGGAAAAGAAGTTGTTACTTTTCAAAAGCTGTTTCATCACCTGAAGGATGAGACTTCCTTTGGTTCTGCTTTTATTAATACTTTGTGACATCCGATGGAAGACCACCGAGTGTCAATGTCCACTACGACACTACTGGAAATTAACACCAGGATACCACAGAGATGGGGACATTATGATTGGAGGACTTGTAACAGTGAAAATTTTTCATCAAATAGAACCTCCTTCCTATACAATTGTCCCCATGTTGAAGGGGAGTATGAGGTAAGTCACATCATGGCAGAGCTCCTATCTTAGGTACGCGCTTGAGCCTTATTTTGGGAGGTCACAGGAAGTAATTCTATAAAGAAAGGTTCCAACAATAAGATGCAAAGAACATGTTTAAATGACCTAAATATCAGCATATATTTATTTATTTATTGCATTTGTATCCCACATTTCCCCACACATTTGCAGGCTCAATGTGGCTTACATTGCTCCAGCATGGTATCGTCATGATAGACTAACATATATAATTGGTGATTACATAAGAACATGGAAACATAGTGTATAAAATCACCATGTATAGAGAGAATGTTATAGGAATAACAGATAAAGCAGTAATGTACTATAGTTCAAGCACGGGGTACAAATGTAACAAAAATAAAAATAAAAAAATGATGGATCGTTATGGTATGTTCTGTTACATGTACACATATGATTACCTGTCAATATTCCCTATTTGGGCTATTTTATAAATAGATTCATAAATGTGATAGTATGTAGTTTGAAGGTGGGCGTATGCATAGCATCATTCTGGATGCAGAAACAGAAGATGCACAGTTGTGTGTAAATTATAGAATGCTGTAATTTATGCATTTTTTTTTAACAATCTAAATCACTTTTGAGTCAATAATAATATTAATAGGGTGCAAGCCTCAATTTTATATCATTTATGTTGGCACAGCACCCATTAAAAACAAATAACAGTCAACAGCTTGTATACACCATGGACCTCATTGGTGACTTGTTTCACACTGGCACCATTGACTCCATGGCTTGTCGGCCTCCTCATAGGCCCTTAGGGTTCACATGCTACTATATGTGTTCGAAAATATTTTTCTCTAATCCATTAATGCAGACACATTTTTTTTCAAAAACGAACATCGCTATCACACTTATCTCCAAAAGGAAACTGTCGTCACATAGACCATGTTTCGCCATTCGCTGCCTCAGGGTACGGTTCTCTGACATCAACATTCCATCTTCATACATATTTCGTATGAAATGATGTCAGAGGATTGCACCCTGAGGAGGCAGGTGAGCCACAGAGTCAATGGTGCCCATGTGAAACGAGTTGCCACTGATGTCCATGGGTTTATACAAGTTGTTGTTGTTAATGGGGTCTGGGCAACAAATGTTTGAAATCTAGGCATGAGCTTTTATACCAGTTCTTTGGCTGTTGCAACACAGTAAAGACCTGCATGGTTCATCCTGTATTCCCACCAAGGTGTCCAGAACTGCACATGTCACCCTGCACAGGTTACATTTCCCCAAAAATTCAATACTGGGCCAGTTTACGGAACTGACTAAACCATAGGTGCGCTGAAAATGGCCCACGGTAGTGTAGACACAGGTTTTAGGCACGCACAGAATCATTTTTCAGCACACCTGTAAAAAAGGCTTTTTTAATATTTTTGCCGAAAATGGACGTGCGGCAAAATGAAAATTGCCTCACGTCCATTGAGTCTGAGACCTTACTGACAGCCATTGACCTAGCAGTAATGGTAGCAGGTGGTAATGGTCTACGTGTACCAAATGCCACTTGGCCTGTGTCTGATACGCTCAGCAGAATATAAAAATTATTTTTCAGCCGCACATATAGGACATGTGCCAAAAATGAAATTACCACAACAGCCACGAGATGGCCATGAGGTAACTCCATTTTGGGTTGTGTTGGACACACATAGATGCTTATATGGCTCCAAAGATAGGACTGACTTTTATGCAGTTCTATTTACACAGTTACCTTGGCCGGTTAAGTGTTGAATATCGGCACTTACCTGGTCAGGTGCTGACTCCGCCCCAGAAAGCTCCGAAAATAGCCAGTTTTGAGTTAGGCACTAACTGTTAATTTTCAGCACAGATAAGATTAAATTAGATTTTATTATTTATAACCCACACTTATCCAGGGTAAGGCACAATGTACGCTCACAAAATTACATAACACATACTACACAGAAGTTTAACAAACAAACATATTGAACATCAACATCAATAAACAGAAAGCAGAAAAATTCAAAATAGCAGCCATATACTTAAACAGCAGAAATAGCGAAAGCCAGACACATCAGATCTCTCGCTGGGGGTTGCGTAACTAGTAACTGGTTAAGTGCTGCTGAAAATTAGCTGATGGCCCTCGCTACTCTCCATATACTGGCAGTCATCAGCTTTCAATCTTACAATTCCATTTCTAGCCTTCCTCCATTTTTCAACATATCTCTTCACATCCTTAGCCATTTTTCTTCACCTGTTCATTTGCTAACTGTATTTCCCTCTTTCCTTCTTTGAGTTTTACCTGGTAATTTTGTCTGTGTTCCTCTTGTTGTTCTTCTGTATGTCTTAAATGCCACCTTTTTTGCCTTCATTTTTTTTTCAACCACTTGCACGTACTTTTATTTTGATAATTACATCAAAATCCATATGTAAAACATAGAGGCAGTATGTAAACTGAGCCTATTGTAGCAAAATGCATATGAACGGACAGAAAGACAGAGACGAGTCCTACATAAGTACATAAGTATTGCCATACTGGAACAGACTGAAGGTCCATCAAGCCCAGCATCCTGTTTCCAACAGTGGCCAATCCAGGTCACATGTACCTGGCAAGATCCCAAAAAAAGTACAATACATTTTATGCTCCTTATCCTAGAAATAAGCACTGGATTTTCCCCAAGTCCATTTTTATTAATGGTCTATGAACTTTTCCTTTAGGAAGCCATCTAAACCATTTTTAAACCCTGCTAAGCTACCTGCTTTTACTATATTCTCTGGCAATGAATTTCAGATTTTAATTACACGTTGAGTGAAGAAAGTTTTCTCTGATTTATTTTAAATTTACTACTTTGTAGCTTCATTGTGTTTCCCCTAGTCCTAATATTTTTGAGAATATTAAACAAGTGAATCACGTCTACCCTTTCCACTCCACTCAGTATTTTATAGACCTCTATCATATCTCCCCTCAACCGTCTTTTCTCCAAACTGAAGAGCCCTATCTGCTTCAGCCTTTCCTCACATGCATCACTTTGCATTTGCTCACATTAAACGTCATCTGCCATTTAGATGCCCAGTCTCTCAGTCTTGTAAGGTCCTCTTGTAATTTTTCACAATCCTCTTGCAATTTAACAACTTTGAATAACTCTAGATTATTTATAAATATGTTAAAAACCAGCGGTCCCAGCACAGACCCCTGGGGAATCCCACTATCTACCCTTCTCCATTGAGAATACTGACCATTTAACCCTACTCTCTGTTTTCTATCTTTTAACCAGTTTTAAATCCACAATAGGACATTACCTCCTATCCCTTGACTTTCCAATTCCCCTGAAGTCTTTCATGAGGTACTTCATCAAACGCCTTTTGAAAATCCAAATACAGGGTTATGCAAAATTGGGGAGCAAGAGAAAGTCAATTAAAAATATAAGGAGACCCTCCATGAATTTTAAATGACTCCCATAAAACACTCATCAAATGTTTTTAAAAATCTTAATTTTTCAATTTTTACATGTGCTTTTGTAACACAACTGTAACTAGTTACAATACATTTATATTCCTCTATGTTTCTAAAAATAGTTCAGTGCAGATTACACTTAAAGAAGCTAGAACAAGACTGGGAATTAAAATAAAAATAGAAAAAAAAAATAAAACAATTACAACCTACAAACAAATCTTTTCCAGAATCGGAGAAGCAGTAAAATTAGAGGACATAGTTTGAGGGTGTGGGGTGGTAGACTTAGGAGTAATGTCAGGAAATACTTTTTCATGGAGAGGGTGGTGGATGTCTGGAATGCCCTCCAGGTGGCGGTGGTGGAGACAAAATGCATGGGATAGACAAAAAGAATTCCTATTCCTAAATAGAGGAGTGTGGTAGCCGTAAACTTCCATCACAGACTGAAAAGGAACAGAAGGGCACACTTCCCTGTAATTTATCCAGTTGCAAACTATGCCAAAATATTTCACAGGACCCCAAAGTCATCCACAAAGGAAAGATATTCAACATAAAGGGATCTTTCACTTGCTCATCTTCCAATGTGGTATATATCATTCAGTGTAAAAAATGTAACGAAGGATGCTATATTGGAGAAACAGGCCAGATGCTTAAGACAAGATTCAATTTACATAGACATCATATGAACAATACTGGTGCCAGCAGGGTTCCCACGCCTGTTGGTCAACATTTTACAGGACCAGGACACTGTACCAGTGACTTCACAGTGAGAATCCTGAAAGGTAACTTTAAAACCATACAAGAACGTAAGACCTTTGAAGTCAGAATGATTGAATATTTTAACACCCAACAGAAAGGACTTAACAAGGATCTGGGGTTCCTAGCCCATTATAAACCATAAAGCTGTATGTCTCTGTTGATCACCCTCCCCTCACCTATCCACACCCATCCTGTTAGAATATCAATGATATGCTTTGATGTCCCCATGCATACTTCCTACCCACCCCCCTCCTCCCACCCTGTCAGACTGTCATAGTAATGCTTGAATGTTTTCACTTATATACACTGTCAGCTAGCACATTTGCTTATTTCCGATCTGAGGAAGAAGGGCAACCTTCAAAAGCTAATCAAGAAATGTATTAAGTTATGTCCAATAAAAAAGGTATCATCTTATTTTCTTTTCTATGTTTTATTTTGTTTGATTTCTATTGATAACCTATTCCTAAATAGAAAGAGGGCAGTACCAAAACTTCTTAGGTCTGTTTCCTGTATGTAGCAAAACATAGGGCCCTGTTTACTATGGTGTGTTAGTGTTTTTAGAGTGCCTACACTTTGTGCGCGTGCTAACCATGTAGGGATATTGTAGGCACATACATGGTTAATGCATGTTAATAATGCTAATGCACCTACAATGCTGCTTAGTAAACAGGGCTCATAGAGGGAGATAATCGAAAGGGGCCGCCCATCTCTAAGGGCGCCCATCTCCGGGAATGGCTACGAGAAGGGGCGGTCCCAACCGTATAATCGAAAAAGATGGGCACCCATCTTTTCTTTCGATAACACGGTTGGTGCCGGCCAAATGCGTAGGATTTGGGCGGATTTGAGATGGCCAGGCTTGGTTTTTGGCAATAATGGAAACCGAAGGTGGCCATCTTAAAAATGAACAAATCCAAGCCATTTGGTCGTGGGAGGGGCCAGGATTTGTAGTGCACTGGTCCCCATCACATGCCAGGACACCAACCGGGCACCCTAGGGGGCACATTTAAAAATTAAAACAAAACATTAAAATACCTTCCAGGTGCATAGCTCCCTTACCTTGGGTGCTGAATCCCCCAAATCCTCCCCAAAATCCACTCCCCACAACTCTACACCATTACCATAGCACTTATGGGTGAAGGGGGGCACCTAGATGTGGGTACAGTGAGTTTTGGGAGGGTTTGGAGGGCTCCCATTTACCACCACAAGTGGAACAGGTGGGGGGGGGGGGGGGGGGTTGGGCCTCGGTCCACCTGCCTGAAGTGCACTGCACCCACTAAAAACTGCTCCTGGGACCTGCATATTGCTGTGATGGAGCTGGGTATTACATTTGAGGCTGGCATACAGGCTGGAAAAAAAGTTTTTAAAGTTGTTGTTTTGAGTGTGGGAGGGGGTAGTAACCAGTGGGAGAGTCAGGGGAGGTCATCCCCGATTCCCTCTGGTGGTCATCTGGGCAGTTCGGGCACTTTTTTGGGACTTGGTCGTGAAAAAAAGGGTCCAAAAAAAGCGGCCCAAATTTTCACTACGGCCGCCCTTTTTTTTTCCATTATCGGCCAAGGGTGGCCATCTCTTAAGCACGCCCCAGCACGCCCCTGTCCCGCCTTCGCTACCCTTCCGACACGCTCCCGGGAACTTTGTTCGTGTCCACGATGCACTGCAGTTGGGGGCGCCCAAAATCGGCTTTCGATTATACCAATTTGGGCACCCATGGGAGAAGGGCGGCCATCTCCTGATTTGGGTCGGAATATGACCGCCCTTCTCTTTCGAAAATAAGCCTGATAGTAATATAGTAAGTGATGGCAGATAAAGGCCTGAACATTCCATCCAGTCTGCCCAACAGTTACATTCATCATCAATTCAAGATGAAAATCAACAACGAATGTGAGATTATTTACTTGATCATGGTCCTTCTTTGGTGTTTCTGGGACATAGACCATAGAAGTCCACCCAGCTCGGTTCTTTTGTTCCAACTACTGGAGTTGCCGTTGAAGCCCACTCCAACCTATCCAAATCTGTCATGTCATTTGCGGGACACAGACCATAAAAGCCTGTCCAGCACTGTCCACATGTTCCAGATTACTGGAGTCTCCGTCGAAGCCCTCTCCAGCCCATCCTAAACAGATCAGGATGGGCTGGAGTGGACTTCGACAGCAACTCCAGTAGTTGAGAGGT
Organism: Microcaecilia unicolor; assembly: GCF_901765095.1. Taxonomy (NCBI): domain Eukaryota; kingdom Metazoa; phylum Chordata; class Amphibia; order Gymnophiona; family Siphonopidae; genus Microcaecilia; species Microcaecilia unicolor. The sequence continues at coordinate 224,842,058 of NC_044033.1, read as the reverse complement.
AGGGCTAGTGCAGGTCAGACTTTATGGTCTCAGCCTTGGAAATGGATCAGGACCAAGAATGCATATTTTATACCGCATTCATTTTGTCTGTGTATATCTCAATGGGGGAGAAGAAGACATGTGTATAGTGGAACGTAGTGAGTACAGTGTAATAAATACTATTGGACTGTGGTTCAATAATGATTAGATAACGAATGTGACTGTTGGGCAGACTGGATGGACCATGCAGGTCTTTATCTAGTGTCATTTACAATGGATTCCTTTTACCAAGCTCTTGTAAGCACTAACGCATGTTTACTGCAGCAAAAACTATCATACTGAGGAGTTCTGCGGTAATTTTGGGATTGTCGTGCATTACCCATGCGCTAAGAAATAAAATGCATTTTTTAGCTCTGGAAGTGGGTCTGGGGTGGAGAGTGGGCATGTTCTGCACTAATTGCTAATCGATTAGCACATGATTAGAGCATGATCCCTTACCGACTACAAAATAGGTGGCAGTAGTGGCTGATGCGCGAATGGGAAAATTAGTGCATGGCCGTGAATAAACAACATTTTAAAAAATCAGACATTTTACCCCTGCATTAAAAATGGCCTTAGTGTGCGGGGTTGACCGGCGTAAGGACGTGCGAAGGCCACTTTTTATCGCAGTTTGGTAAAGCATTCCCAATGTTACTTTGGTGCTGTTTTACTAAAGTATTGGTGAGTGGCAACATGCATGCCGCACGTCAATTCAGAACCACTGCCGGGTTAGTGCAAGAGCACAGCGGTAGTTCTGATCCCCAGCTTGCACCATTTCCAGTGCTACAAAAATAGTTTTTATTTTTGTAGCACCAGTGTGTACCCGGTGGTAATCGGACAGGGCCGCATGCTGCCCAGTTACTGCCGGGTTACTGTCGGCTGCTACCCGGGGCGGATCTCTGCTGCGCACCCCCCCCCTCAGATGCAGCATGATACCACCCCCTGGCGCAGCAACTCCCCCCCAGCGCATCAACACCCCCCCACAGCATCAACACCCCCCCTGGCTCATCAATACACCCCCTCCCCCAGCGCATCAACATATCCTGCATCAACACACGCTGCTGGAGGGGTGTTGGGAGCACCCGCGCGGCTGTCGGCTCTGCTGGCTCCCTCTGCCCTGGAACAGGAAGTAACCTGTTCCGGGGCAGAGGGAGCAGGGAACCAGTGGAGCCGACAGGCGTGCGGCTGCTCTCTGCACCCCTCCAGCAGCATGCACCCGGGGCGGACCGCCCCCACCGCCCCGCCCTTGGTACGCCACTGCTTCTACCACCTCAATGAGTGGCGGTAAGTGCTCCCCCGAAATGGCCCGCGATAAGTGGTTCGCTTACCGCATGGCCATTTTTGGGGGGGTGGGGGAAAAGACAGCCTTTTACCTGCTGCAGTATAAGGGGCCTCAGTGCATGCCAAAAACGCTCACTGATGCTAACACAGGTACCCTTTTATCGCAGCTTAATAAAAGGACTCCTAAATGAAATGTAACTAAATTCAGTATTTCTGGAAAAGAAAAGTCTTCAGTTTAGGTTCAGATCAAATATGTAAAGGTAAAACATCACAAAACAATGTAGCTTGATAGGGAAGGGAGAAGCTGAACTGCCTTTCCAATCTTATAACTTTATGAGTTGAGGGAAAAGGCAGATGGAACTGAATGCTGCAAAAGGAAGCAGTGAGATGAAATAAGTAAAATTCTGTGTATTGAAGTACAAACTTTAAGACAATTTTGAGCAAGGACCTGAGGCCAATACAATTCTCTTAGCAATGGAGAGGCAGGTTCTTTTTTTCCCCCCTCAAAACCAATCATGTTTTCAAAGTCTATAATCTTTTTAAAATTATTATTATATTTTGTCATTTGATATATTTTTATATATTTTGTATATATAATCATAATTTCCAAAACACAATAAAAATAAATATAAATCAGTTTGCTCACAGATATATTTGAGTAACAGAACTGTCTGAATTCCTTCTCTAGAAAAGTTGTGATTTGGTGCTGTTTTTGGAAAAACGGCAAATATATTTGAACAGACATATTTCAGCTAAATACATAAAATATAGGACTCCTTTTACAAAGCCATGCTAGCGATTCCAGCACAGCCCATAATGGGCTATGTTGCATTTGCCTTGCATGTAAAAAACGTCCAAAGTGTATTGCTTATGCACATTTATGATAGACTTTTAATCATTGCACAAGAAATTTGATTTAATTGCTATAATTATTGGAGGTTTCTTGTTGAGCTAGGATAACATAATTATGAATTCCAAGGATGACCAATGGAGCTGTAAAGCTGTGATTAGCAATAAAATGTTGATTTGAACTCAAATTTTCCTTCTTTTTGGAGAAGGAATTTCGATGGGGCTCTTCAGCTTGGAGAAAAGGCGGCTGAGGGGAGATATGATAGAGGTCTATAAAATAATGAGTGGAGTGGAATGGGTAGACGTGAATCGATTGTTTACTCTTTCGAAAAATATTAGGACTAGAGGGCATGCAATGAAGCTACAAAGTAGTAAATTTAAAATGAATTGGAGAAAATGTTTCTTCACTCAACGTGTAATTAAACTCTGGAATTCGTTGCCAGAGAATGTGGTAAAGGTGGTTAGCTTTGTGGAGTTTAAAAAACGGTTTGGACGGCTTCCTAAAGGAAAAGTCCATAGACCATTATTAAATGGACTTGGGGGAAATCCACTATTTCTGGGATAAGCAGTATAGAATGTTTTGTACTTTTTTGGGATCTTGCCAGGCATTTGTGACCTGGATTGGCCACTGTTGGAAACAGGATGCTGGGCTTGATGGGCCTTTGGTCTGTCCCAGGATGGCAATATTTATGTACTTATGCACTTATGTACTTAATATGGTTTGTTCTTTCACTCAAATTTATGTGAAAATGAACAAGCTGAACTATTATATTAAGGGCCCTATTTACTAAGCAGCGTTATAGACATGTTAACATTTTTAATGTGTGGTAACCATGTACCTGCCTACAATATACTAATAGGTGCCTACATGGTTAGTGGGTGCATTAGGTGTAGGTGCGCTAAAAACACTAACACACCTTAGTAAACAGGGCCCTAAATTTTTACTGAGTTTTAGAAATTATACATTTATATAAAAGACTAGTAAAAAAGGCCCGTTTCTGACACAAATGAAACGGGCGATACACAGACTCTCTGTGAGTCCAAGAGAGTGTATGAGACCGAGAGAGTGTGTGAGACGGACTGTGTGACACATAGAGAGTGAATGTGATACAGTGTGAGACATAGAGTGTATGAGAGACAGTGTATACGAGTGAGAGAGAGAAAGACACTGACTATGAGAGAGAGAGAGAGTGTGTGAGAGACAGAGAGTGTGCGTGACAGAGATACCCCCCTCTCTGGTCTCAGGACCCCTTCCCCCCTCCCCGTCTCCCCCTCTCCCCCTCATCTGACGCAACTTCCGCGAGGGCAGGACGCAAGGAGGGAAGGAGGGCCAAAGGGAGGCGCTCTGCTGCCTTGTTCGCTGCTTTCACGGAGGTGAGACTGGGATTTCAATGCAGGGGGCCTGGCGGCGACCTCGGGGGGGTGGAGGGGGGAGCAGTGGCTGTGGTGACCTCGGGGGGGGGGGTGGAGGGGGGAATGGTGGCGACCCTGGGGGGGAGGGGCAACCTTGGGGCAGGGGCGTAGCCAGCCTTCCGTGGGAGAGGGGTCCGAGCCCGGGGGGAGGGGGCACATTTTAGCCCTCCCCCCGGCGCCGCCCCCCCCACCGCCGACATTGCCGCCCCCCCTCCCGCCGCGAACCCGCCGCCGCTGCAGCCTACCTTTACTTTTGCTGGCGGGGGATCCCACTCCCCGCCAGCCGACGTCTTCTTCTTAGTCGCTTCCCGCTCTTCAATTTGTTTGCTGACATCCTGCACGTATAATTACGTGCAGGACGTCAGCAAACAAATTGAAGTGCAGGAAGGACTGAGAAGACGTCGGCTGGCGGGGAGTGTGGTCCCCCGCCAGCAAAAGTAAAGGTAGGCGGCGGCGGGGGCGGGTTTGCCGGGAGGGGGGTCCTGGGGTGAATCTGCGGGGGCCCCGGCCCCCTCAGGCCCCACGTAGCTACGCCACTGCCTTGGGGGGGGGTGGAGGGGGGAGCGATGGCGACCCTGGGGGTTGGATGGGTGAGCAGCGGTGGCGGCGACCTTGGGGGGGGCATGGCAGCGAGGGCAGCAGGGGCGGGGCCTCGTGCTGCTATCATGCGGTTGGAGTGTTTTTTGAGTGCTGAAGCGGCTCCCGCTGTTCTGGTTTTCCACTGCCGTGGCTCTGCTGCCGTTCAGCTTTCACTGGTCCACTGAAGATCTGAAGTGGCTCCTCGACAGCAATGTCTCTGCCCTTTCAACGTTATTGTGGTTGCGCGCTTCTCGCCTCCCTGCTAGGAGTAGTAACATATCCTGACGTCAGGCAAGCAGGGTTCTCATGTGGGCCAGCGATGTCAGGAGATGGTTATGGGCGCAGGTAGCCTCATTGGAACGTTGGAGGAGCAAATTATTATATTAGACTAGTAAAAAAGGCCCGTTTCTGACACAAATGAAACGGGCGCTAGCAAGGTTTTCCTTGGAGTGTGTATGTTTGAGAGAGTGTGTGAGAGTGACTGTGTGTGAGAGAGAGAGAGAGAGAGAGAGAGAGAGAGAGAGAGAGAGTGAATGTGTGTGTGTGTGTGTGTGTGTGTGACAGAGAGAGAGTGAGACTGGGTGCGAGTGTGTCTGTGAGAGAGAGTGTGTGTGTGAGAATGAGAGTGTGTGCGACTGCGTATCTGAGACAGTGAGTGTGAGAAAGAGAAAGTGTGTTTCACACAGATACAGTGTGTGTGTGTGAGAGAGAGAGAGAGTGTGTGTGAGACAGAGAGAGTGTGTGAGAGGGACTGTGTGACACATAGAGAGTGAATATAGAGAGTGTGTGAGAGACAGTATATGAGAGTGATAGAAAGACACTGACTATGAAAGAGCGAGAGAGAGTGTGTGTGAGAGACAGAGTGTGTGCGTGACAGAGATACCCCCTCCATCTCTGGTCTCATGACCCCCTTCTCCCCTCCCCCTCCCCTCTCCCCCTCCCTCTCTCCCCTCTCTCTCCCCCTCCCCTCCCCTCTCTGGTCTCAGGAACCCCTCCCCCCCTTCCCTCTCCCACCCTCCCCCCCTCTCAGGTCTCAGGACCCCTCCTCTCTCCCTCTCCCCCTCTCTGATCTCAGGACCCTCCTTCCCCCCTCCCTCTCTGGTCTCAGGTCCCCCTCCCCTCTCAGGTCTCAGGACCCCCTCCCCTCTTCCCCCCCTCTGATCTCAGGACCCCTCCCCCGCTCTGGTCTCAGGACCCCTCCAACCCTCCCTCTCTCTGGTCTCAGGACCCCCTTCTCTGGTCTTTGGACCCCCTCCCCCTCACTCCCGCTCTCTGGTCTCAGGACCCCCCTCCCCCTCCCGCCCTCCGTCGTCGACCGTCTGCCCTCTGCACTGAAATAGCATTATCATCTCTGTGAAAGCAGCGGTGCAGGCAGCATAATGCCTCCCTTCGGGCCTCCTTTCCTTCCTGTGTCCCGCCCTCATCTGACGCAACTTCCGTGAGTCTTGACATAATTTTTATAGATCCATATGGACAGTATATTTTTTTAGTTGATCTTTGCTTATGACATTTTTAATAAATATCCCTTGGTTGGCACTTCTTTGGTCATTAACCTTTTCATTTTGTTTTCCCTCAAAGGAAAGTAATACACGTCTAATGTGAGCTATGCTTGGAAGGCAGAATTGTCCAACCTGTTACTGGAGGGAGGGAGGGAGGGAGGGAGGGAACTATCTATTTCATTTCAGGCTATTAAATAATAACAATGTTTCTGTTCATCTTTCAGTGATTTTATTTTGTCTGATGTTTATTATCCATACAGTATTAAGTCACATAACTACTACAACTACCTGGCCTTTATTTCTGCAGTGGAGGAGATTAACAATAATGCAGAGCTGTTACCCAATCTCACACTGGGGTTCCACCTTTATGAATCTTTTGATACTTCATTCTTAATTTTAAGGGCGGCCATGAACATTTTTTCAGGTATGGCTACCTGGATCCCTAACTATAGCTGCAAAATATCTGGCACACTGGCTGCTATTATTGAAGGCCTTGCACCAGAGAAATCCAGTCAGCTGTATAATTTGTTCAGAATATACCACTATCCACAGGTAAGGGAGGGCTACTTTATTCTCTTTTGTTATATACTCAGTCAAGAATGAGGGGGAGAAGAGGAGGAGTTGGAGTATGACTGTCCAGTGGTAGGCCTATGCCTGGCCAAACTTGATGACTAGCACAGAAATATATGATAGCAGCCTAGTTTTCTCCAATCGCCAAACCCTTCCCCTGACCTGCACAGAATTTGATCAACTGTATTTATCTGCCTCATGAAATTTAGCTCAGTCAGTTTCCCGAGGCTATGATGTAGTTCACGGGGCCCATTTACTAAACTGTGGTAAAACCTGGGCTATAACCACACTTCTAGAAGCATCCTTGCAGTGCCTATTCACACCAGCACCCAGTATATTATTTTGTTTCTGACTACTGTCCTGTTTTTCCTCTCCCACAGAAATGCGTGCCAACTGCAGCAAAAAAAAAACAAAAAAATTGTTTACCGCAGGTCATGTTGCAGTGTCCTGTTGTAATTTTGGGATGTGCATGCGCTACTCATGTGCTCAAAATTAAAAATTATTTTTTAGTGCTGGGTGCGGGTTTGGGGGCTGAGAGTAGGCGTGTTCTGTACTAATTGGTTAGTGCGTGGGCACTGCCATGTATTGTTGAGCGCAGGTTTAGTATGTGAATCCCTACCTCCTAAAACTAGATGATGGTAGGGGCACATTCTAATGGGAAAATTAGCACATAGCCATAAACAGGAAAATTAGAAAATCGGTTAATTTACCTAGCGGTAAAATGACCGTAGAACATGGGAATGAGTGTTCTTTTCTTTGCATTGTTGCCTCTGCTGCCACTTCCTGTGTGTTCCAAGCCTCACTCTGGTGTTCAGTGTGTTTCAAGCCTCTTTACTGCTGTTTCATAAAAGGGCTCCCTAGGATTTAGTGCTAGTATATGTAGGTTGATTTTGAAGGTTCAGCCCAAATGAAGGCTGTTTTGTCCAGTGGCGTACCAAGGGGGGGGTGGTGGGGGCGGTCCGCCCCGGGTGCACGCCGCTAGGGGGGTGCCGCGGCACGCGCCTGCTCCTCCGAGTTCGCTAAACTTCGTTCGTTCGCTGCAGCTCCCTCTGCCCCAGAACAGGTTACTTCCTGTTCCGGGGCAGAGGGAGCTGCAGCGAACAAACGTTTAGCAAACTCGGAGGAGCAGGTGCGCGCCATGGCACCCCCCCCCCAGTGGCGTGCACCCGGGGGGGGTGTCATTTCGCCGAAGGGGGGAGGTGTCCTCTAGTGGGGGTGGGGGGCGCATCGGCGCTCCGCCCCGGGTGCCATCCAGGCCAGGAACGCCACTGGTTTTGTCTTGTCTTTGTAATGTGTTGAATAATTTTATGTTTTATTGATATAACATTGTGTATGTTCATTTTGGTATATGCAATGGTGTGCTGGTAAATGTTTAACAACAGGCTCTCTCCACGGTCCACCTCTGCGTCCCCCCGCCCACCTCTGCACCCCCCCCCCCCAAATTGCAGAGCTGGCTATACCCAGGGAGAGAGCTGGGGGGAGGGGTCATGCATTACTCTCTCTGGGAAATTTTTTCTATTTTTAAATGCTTCCAGGTTCCAATCTAATTCAAGTTTAACATGGGATAAAATGCCATAAATAAGTAACTAAATAGATAGAAACTCTGAACATTGAGAACCTGATTCCCATAACATGATATCTGTTTTAGAAGCCCTTTACCAAGAGAAAAAAAAATCTCTGCACCAATAACAAGGTTAAATGTCATAAGTAAATAAATAAGTAAGTAAATAAATAAATAGATAGATAGATAGATAGATAGATAGATAGATAGATAGATAGATAGATAGATAGATAGATAGAAACTCTGAATGTTGAGCACCTGATCCTTATAATATGACATCTGTTTTAATGGCCCTTTACCAGAAGAAAAAAGATCTCTGCACAAATATAATACATGCTAGGGTGTCCCTATAACCAGCCCCTCTAAATGACACACTCAATATGATTGATAACAAATTATTACTCTATCTATGAAAAGTTATTCCATTACTATACTTCCTCTGACCTCTGTGTACATCTGTATGCTGCCAAAGCTGGCATGTTTGAAAATATGTATCTGTACATATAATAACTGACTCCGGTTTTTTAACAAAGAACCCTATAGAATATTGGATGTTTGAAAATATAACAGATTGAATTAAAATGCTACCAACAATAAAGAACGACAACCTAGATGCAGCAGCTCATAAGTTTGCTTGATTTTGTTTTGAGTTTAACGGCGAAGACAGCTGCGCAGGAAGGGGAAACAGACTAACCTAAATAGCTTCAACTTTATTTTTTTTTAACTTCATGCTGTCTTCATCCAAACCCAGCATCATCTCCCTCCTGCTCCTCTGTGAGTCCTACCTCTCTCAGCTTCCAATTCCTTCTCTGGCTATTCTTCAAACATTACTTGTTCCAGCAGCTGTAGTGGTAACACGAGACACTGCCTGATCCACACGGAGCCTGTCTCTGCCAAGTAGTGTACAACCAGGGTTGCCATATAAAAAAAAAAAATTCCCACCCAAAACAGCCCAAAACCCGCCCAAAAACCCCACACACCCCACCCCCGACGTCATCAACCCCGCCCCTTCCGTCATCACCCCCACCCCCGCCGTCATCAACCCCGCCCCTTCCGTCATCACCCTCGCCCCGCCGTCATCAGCCCCACCCCTTCCATCATCAGCCCCGCCCCGCCGTCATCAGCCCCACCCCCACCGACATCGCCCCGCCCACTATGTCGACAAACCCCGCCCAAAATGTCAGAAACCCCGCCTCTGTCACCATTAGCCCCACCCCCCGCCGGCCAAAAACCCGCCCAAAACCCGCCCCAAAAAACCCAAAACCAGCCCAAAAAACCGCAACCCACCACGGGCAAAAGTTTCCCATGGCAGGTTGCGGAAAACCGCCCAATTGGGCGGGAAAACCACCCATCTGGCAACACTGTGTACAGCCCCGCTGATACAACTTCCTGTGGGTGGGATCTAGCAGAGAAAAGGCTCCGGGTTGGTCAGGCAGTGGTGAGGGGGGGATGATGATCCTTAGGGACAACATGACGAGGTATGCTGGGAGCCTATGGGCAGATGCTTGTGTGCTTGCTGCCTGATTCCAACAACCGGCTTGCAAAAATCAGTAAAATTTAACAACCGGCTCCAGCACACCACTGGGTATATGCTTAGAACATTGGAACATGCGGAATACACATTGTTACAATAAAATAGCAAATGTCTAAATCCCAATTTTACAAAATCAGGATTTACCGCAAATCTAAAACTCTAAAACATGCATATGGCAAGGGGGTGTGAGACCAGAACAGGCCTTAAATGTGTATTGCCCATTTCAGAAGCGGGGATGCCCACCCATGTCCAAAAGCATTGATGTTGGGGTTTAAAACCTGCTACCAAGGATGTATAAGCTTCAGAAAAGTGCTCTTCTTGAGCATTACTCCACTGCAGGTATTAAAGGAGGTCACCTCTTTAATCCCCTAGTGGTTGATATCCCCCCCCCCCCCCCCCCCCCCCCACACACACACAAAAAGTAAAACTGGCAAGGGATAACAGGCTCTGTGACAGTTTTAGAAAAAATTATGTTTCTAAAATGGCTGACATAAAGACGTATGTACTACTACTACTACTACTACTACTATTTAACATTTCTAATTACTAATCATTTCTATAGCACAAATAGATATATGCAGCACTGTACACTAAATATGTAAGAGACAGTCCCTGCTCAACAGAGCTTTACAATCTATCTATGTATTTACCATATACGATCCCCAATCTACCACAACCACACCTTGTACTTGTGCACACCTTGTATTTGTTCAGACCGGAACCGGCAAACACTGCTACGGTACTATGTAAGCCACATTGAGCCTGCAAATAGGTGGGAAAATGTGGGATACAAATGTAACAAACAAATAAATAAATAATCAAGACAGACAAACAGGACAAATAAGGGATGAGGACAAAGTAGCAAGATTCCGGAATCCCAAAGACTACTACTACTACTAATCATTTCTATAACGCTACTAGATACATGCAGCGCTGTACACTAAATGTGTATGAGACAGTCCCTGCTCGACAGAGTTTACAATTTAATCAACCATGCCGTGAATCGAATACACACACTGACAAACCACCTCTAGTGTTTAAGCTGAAATGAGAGGAAAAGCCTCATACTACCGTGGCTCAACTCAATTATTTAAACCGGACTTATTAGCAAACAATGAAAATGAAAAAACTTCAGAGCCCCGTAAGAGAGCAGTAACGGAGCAGCCGGCACAGCACAGCTCGGATAAGTGGCTTTTTGATTTAAGATATTACTGATGACGTTTGGGTGTTGAGACCATTGAGATTATTGAAGAGACTTTATGCGGGGGCTCTGAAGTTTTTTCGTTTTCATTGTTTGTTAATAAGTCCTGTTTAAATAACCGAGTTGAGCCACAGTAGTATGAGGCTTTTCCTCTCATTTCAGCATAAACACTAGAGGTGGTTTGTCGGTGTGTGTATTCAATTCACGGCATGTTTTGTTATACAACTGATTGAACTGTGAATCTGATCTATTGGGGTTACACGTACAATTTAATCACGACAGGACAAATAAGAGATAAAGACAAAGAGGTTCTGTGCAGAATCCCAAAGAGTAGCAAGATGCTGGAATCCCAAAGATCAGCAAGATTCTGTGCAGAATGCCAGAGTTTTAAGATTCTGGAATCCCAAAGATGACTACTACTGCTACTAATCATTTCTATAGCACTACTAGACATACACAGTGCTGTATATTAAGTGGTGAATTCTATATATGGCACTGAAAAAAAATCAGTGCTGAAAAAATGCTGTTCTATAAGCCATGCTTAAAGTTAGGAACAGTTTATAGAATAGCGTTTATGCCCAGACTTGCACCTAACTTTAGATGCAGCCATTTGCACCAATTGAAATGTGATACAAATATACATGTCTAAATTGGGTGCATACAGTGGGGGAAATAAGTATTTGATCCCTTGCTGATTTTGTAAGTGTGCCCACTGACAAAGACATGAGCAGCCCATAATTGAAGGGTAGGTTATTGGTAACAGTGAGAGATAGCACATCACAAATTAAATCCGGAAAATCACATTGTGGAAAGTATATGAATTTATTTGCATTCTGCAGAGGGAAATAAGTATTTGATCCCCCACCAACCAGTAAGAGATCTGGCCCCTACAGACCAGGTAGATGCTCCAAATCAACTCGTTACCTGCATGACAGACAGCTGTCGGCAATGGTCACCTGTATGAAAGACACCTGTCCACAGACTCAGTGAATCAGTCAGACTCTAACCTCTACAAAATGGCCAAGAGCAAGGAGCTGTCTAAGGATGTCAGGGACAAGATCATACACCTGCACAAGGCTGGAATGGGCTACAAAACCATCAGTAAGACGCTGGGCGAGAAGGAGACAACTGTTGGTGCCATAGTAAGAAAATGGAAGAAGTACAAAATGACTGTCAATCGACAAAGATCTGGGGCTCCACGCAAAATCTCACCTCGTGGGGTATCCTTGATCATGAGGAAGGTTAGAAATCAGCCTACAACTACAAGGGGGGAACTTGTCAATGATCTCAAGGCAGCTGGGACCACTGTCACCACGAAAACCATTGGTAACACATTACGACATAACGGATTGCAATCCTGCAGTGCTCGCAAGGTCCCCCTGCTCCGGAAGGCACATGTGACGGCCCGTCTGAAGTTTGCCAGTGAACACCTGGATGATGCCGAGAGTGATTGGGAGAAGGTGCTGTGGTCAGATGAGACAAAAATTGAGCTCTTTGGCATGAACTCAACTCGCCGTGTTTGGAGGAAGAGAAATGCTGCCTATGACCCAAAGAACACCGTCCCCACTGTCAAGCATGGAGGTGGAAATGTTATGTTTTGGGGGTGTTTCTCTGCTAAGGGCACAGGACTACTTCACCGCATCAATGGGAGAATGGATGGGGCCATGTACCGTACAATTCTGAGTGACAACCTCCTTCCCTCCGCCAGGGCCTTAAAAATGGGTCGTGGCTGGGTCTTCCAGCACGACAATGACCCAAAACATACAGCCAAGGCAACAAAGGAGTGGCTCAGGAAGAAGCACATTAGGGTCATGGAGTGGCCTAGCCAGTCACCAGACCTTAATCCCATTGAAAACTTATGGAGGGAGCTGAAGCTGCGAGTTGCCAAGCGACAGCCCAGAACTCTTAATGATTTAGAGATGATCTGCAAAGAGGAGTGGACCAAAATTCCTCCTGACATGTGTGCAAACCTCATCATCAACTACAGAAGACGTCTGACCGCTGTGCTTGCCAACAAGGGTTTTGCCACCAAGTATTAGGTCTTGTTTGCCAGAGGGATCAAATACTTATTTCCCTCTGCAGAATGCAAATAAATTCATATACTTTCCACAATGTGATTTTCCGGATTTAATTTGTGATGTGCTATCTCTCACTGTTACCAATAACCTACCCTTCAATTATGGGCTGCTCATGTCTTTGTCAGTGGGCACACTTACAAAATCAGCAAGGGATCAAATACTTATTTCCCCCACTGTATCTCCTGTATTCTATAACAATTTATTTATTTATTTGGATTTTGCTCACACCTTTTTCAGTAGTAGCTCAAGGTGAGTTACATTCAAATACACTGATGTCGCAGGAGGGCTCACAATCTAATTTTATACTTGAGGCAATGGAGGGTTAAATGACTTGCCCAAGATCACAAGGAGCAGCAGTGGGATTTGAACCGGCTACCTCTGGATTTCAAGACCAGTGCTCTAACAACTAGGCCACTCCTCCACTCCAATGTGGATAAACTATGTGCATAAATGCTAGGAAGCCCCTGTTCCATCCATGACCCTCCCATTCCGCACCCAAGTTTTTTACTTGCATGTAAAATGTAGGCGTTGGTCCCATGCCTAAATTTACATGAGTAACATCCAATTAAGTCTAATTAGTTCCAATAATTGCTTGTTAGAAAGCCAATTATTTGCACTAATTAGCTTATTTAATTAAACTGTGCACGCAAATTGGACATATACCCAAATTTGCATGTGCAATTTTTGACAACTTTTATAGAAATAAGGGTTAAACACGTAACAGACAGTCTGTTCTCAGCAGAGCATACAATCTAATCAATGTTCCAGCATATAAAATGTTTATGTGCCCTTGTTGACCCATTCCTATTTTAAGCATTTGTAATTCTAAAATGGATGTTCCTGCCACATGTAACTAATGCATAAATGCCCATTTTACCATGTATTTTAGAACAAATTGTACATGGGCAGATATTCCTTCCTGAACATCTCAATTCCAATTTGTATGTCATTTCTAAAATCTATCTGTATATGTGATTGTAGGTACAGTCTTACAATGACATTGATGACAAATTAATTGATTTTCTAAACAGATCAGTTTCACCTCACAGAATCTTTTTATGAGTGACACTGTTAAGTTTCCTTATTTCTACCGGACTGTCCCCAGTGAGATGCACTTATGTACTGGGCTTATCAGGTTACTGAAGCATTTTAACTGGACGTGGATTGGTATCATTGCAACTGATGATGATAGCAGCCTAAGGGCAGTCCAAATCTTAGATGAAGGAATTAAACAGAATGGTGGCTGCATTGCATTCATAGAAACCTTCAGTCATGGTCAGTCCAATGTGATGCCACCAGATAAGATAAGTAAAATCAAATACACCATCCACATGTCATCAACAAATGTGATCATTCTCTACTCTAATGCAGAGAATCTATGGAATCTAATCAAACATTTAGCAGTTCTGCAGATACCTGGCAAAGTCTGGGTCACCAAAACCAAGCTGGATTTTGCTTCATACTATGCAGTAGAACTTAGAGTGAAGAACAGTGCCTTGTCATTCACAATTGTAAACAAGAATGTACCAAGTTTCCTAAAATTTGTCCAGGAGGTGAATGTTACCAGGCTTCCAAGTGACAATTTTATTCAACTTTGGTGGAATGGGCTGTGTCACAGAGCGTGCCCAGAAAACATCAAAAGATCCTGTAACGTCACATTTCCATTCTTGGCGTCCTGTGACACCAAACATTTTGGAAGCAGCTATAGTGTATATAATGCCGTGTATGCCCTGGCACATGCACTGCATGACATGCTCATGTCCGACTCTGGGAACTACACCACATGGAGTGGAGAAGTGTGGAGTTTATCAGATTATTCACCATGGAAGGTAACATCATTTGTTTGGAAAATGCTTTGTTCAGAGAGGAAAAAGAAAAGTTGATAAACTGAAAGTGTGAGTGAGCTGTAGAGTTACCATTCCCTCCATTCATTTTGTAAAGAATGGAATGGAGGCCACCAATCTATAGTTAGAAACCAGTTGTCTAGATTGGTTGGGGTCTTTTGGTATAGGTGTAATGATGATTTTGGCCAAATTCTTTCCAGGTTCTATTTGTAGGGTTGCCTTCTTTGGGAGACGTGGAGGGGCATAACTGAATGGAGTGCCTAAGTTTTCATGAGGGCGTCCTCGCAGGATGGCCCCATAAAGGTGCGGGGCAACCCGTATTATCAAAACAAGATGGACATCCATCTTTCGTTTCGATAATACGATCAGTGATGCCCAAATCATGAAATTTAGGTCGCCCTTAGAGATGGTCATTCTTAGGTCGTTTTTGAGATGGACGTCCCCAGTTTTTGGCGATAATGGAAACCGAGGACGGCCAGCTCAAAAACGACCAAATCCAAGCCATTTGGTCATGGGAGGAGCCAGCATTCGTAGTGCACTGGTCCCCCTCACATGCCAGGACACCCACCGGGTACCCTAGGGGGCACTGCAGTGGACTTCAAAAATTGCTCCCAGGTGCATAGCTCCCTTACCTTGTGTGCTGAGCCCCCCAACCCCCCCAAACCCATTCCCCACAGCTGTACACCACTACCATAGCCCTTAGAAATGAAGGGGGGCACTTACATGTGGGTACAGTGGGTTTCAGGTGGGTTTTGGAGAGCTCACAATTAACACCACAAGTGTAACAGGTGGGGGGGATGGGCCTGGGTCCGCCTGCCTGAAGTACACTGTACCCACTACAACTGCTCCAGGTACCTGTATACTGCTGCGATGAACCTGAGTATGGCATTTGTGGCTGTCAAAAAAGTATTTTAAAACTTTTTTTTATGGTGGGAGGGGGTTAGTAACCACTGTTGGAGTAAGGGGAGGTGATCTCCAATTCCCTCCAGTGGTCATCTGGTCAGTTGGGGCACCTTTTTGATGCTTGGTCGTGAAAAAAAATGGACCAAGTAAAGTCGGCCAAGTGCTCATCAGGGACACCCTTCCTTTTTCCATTATTGGCCGAGGACACCCATCTCCTAATCACGCCCCAGTCCCACCTTCGCTACACTGCTGACATGCCCCCGTGAACTTTGGTCGTCCCTGTAATGGAAAAGGGTGCCCAAAATTGGCTTTTGATTATGCCGATTTGGGCAACCTTGCGAGAAGGACGCCCATCTCCCGATTTGTGTCGGAAGATGGGCGCCCTTCTCTTTCGAAAATTCACCTGAGAGACATGAGTCAAAATTTTTGTCAGTGGTAGGAAAGAAACCAGTTCTAAGCTTATTAACTTTGTCCTTGATTGGTTTGCTGAGGGAGGTTATCACTTATCTTTGGTTGCTGTCTTGGGTCCTGACATGGTCCATGTTTCACATGCCGCATTTTCAAGGTACCCAATTGTGATCAGTTTTTTTAGTGTCTGTATAGGTCCCTGCAATCATAAAACATACTTTAAAAAAATAGAACCATATACTTCTCAGCATCATGATAAATTGTTTCATTATATAGCTTATAGTGGAAAAGGGGAAGGGGAAACACACTTCACAATGAACTATTCACTAACAAGTGATTAACACCATTCTTAACCGGAAGTGAGCTCAACCTTATTTAAACTTAGCAGCAACAGGGCCAGGCTAACCCGGTACTTTGTAACTGGAAAGAAGCCAGCTAATACTGGGAGAGAGTAGATATAAATATGTAAAAATACAAAATCAATCATAAAAATGTCTACCACTCGGCCTCCCGATTTAAACCCTTAGGCTCCATGGTTTCCCAATTAAAGATTCACTTCTGTTCTAGTCTTCAAGGAAGTCTAGCAAAGTTCCCACCATGGAGTTGACTGGGGCTTCCACTACAATGATATCTATTCATAGTTATAAAGAAAGTGTACAAATGGGCATTGCACACTCATAGAGATTGTTATTGCAACCATCTAAGCACATTTCTGTGCGCAGACCAGTGTGTGTGCTACCTTATTCAGATAAAGCATTTAAAATCAAGCAGATCAAGCACCCACGGGAGGTGGTGGAGATGAAAATGGTAACAGAATTCAAAAATGTGTGGGATAAACAAAAGGAATCCTGTTTAGAAGGCATGGATCCACAGAAGCTTAGGGGAGATTGGGTGGCAACACTGGTAATTGGGAAGCAAAGTCAGTGCTGGGTAGAATTCTACAGTCTGTGCCCTGATCGTGGCTAAATAGATTTGGATGGGCTGAGTGGAGCTTTTCAGGGGCTTTGACGTTAACTTCAGAAATTTTAAAACAAGGACAGTGCTGGGCAGACTTCTATGGTCTATGGCCTGAAAATGGTAAGGACAAATCAAGATCATGTATAGATATTGTAAAGGGGTCCGCTTCCTCCGTTCTGGGTTGGGGCGGTCAGCCCTGTTAGGCTCACAGGTTTCCAGCAAAGAACCAGACTGCCATATGGACTTAAGACCAAAGTGCTTTATTCTCAATTCAGTTCCACTCTCAAAACTGAAATGCAGTTCACAAACAGGGTTCAGGCCGGGGTCCAAACTCCAGCCAACATTCAGTTCCTTAACTGACAGTTCAGGCCCACTTCCTTTGTACTACCTCCCCTCTCCCTCAGAAGGGCTCAGTCAAAGTTCAGCCTGTTGTTCTATACATCCCAATAATTCAACCCTACTTAATGCCCTTGTCCTCTTCACAGCACCCAGGAGGACCCTGTTCCAAACAGGGCTGGCAGCATTCCTCCTACTTCACAGCACCACACCCCTGTGGCCTCTCACACTGCCTTCATGTGCTGATCAGGGCTACATTTACATTCTCCCACTCCATGGCAGCTTACTCTTCTCCCCCCAGGGAAGCTCCAGTGGCAGGCCCTTCCTGTCCTCCATCTACTCCATGGCAGCTTCTCTCTCACTCAGTTTCCTCTCCCTCCTGGTAGCTGGGAGCCACCCAGAAATCTCTCCCCCTCTCACAGCTGGAGGGCATTATATACCGGATTGGCAGCTAAGGGACTGAGCTTCACCTCTTCTTCTCCCCCTCTAGTGGGAAAGGGAGCAACTGTCTCCCCTAGCACTGAGCCACGCTCTCCCTGCTGGGGTTGGAAATCCATTCCACCTTTTTGGGGCTACCCTCCTCTCTCTCCTGCTTGCAAGGGCTTATGGGAACCGTAGTTCAGGGATTAGCTGCTTCTCTGTGGGGCCCCGAGTGCTAGCTTTGTCACAATATGAAGTATCACATACCATATAAAATGAGTTTATCTTGTTGGGCAGACTGGGTGGACTGCAATCATCTACTATGTTATGTTACATTCAGGCTCATTTTCGAAAGAGAAGGATGCCCATCTTTCGACACAAATCGGAAGATGGGCATCCTCACAGGGTCGTCCAAATTGGTATAATTGAAAGCTGATTTTGGATATCCCCAACTGCTTTCTGTCGAAGGGACGGCCAAAGTTCATGGGGGCGTATCGGAGGCGTAGCGAAGGTGGGACTTGGGCTTGCCTAACACTTGGATGTCCTCGACCCATAATGGAAAAAAAAGGGCGTCACTGATGAGCATTTGGACAAATTTACCTGGTCCTGTTTTTCTTACGACCAAGCCACAAAAAGGTGCCCGAACTGATCAGATGACCACTGGAGGGAATCAGGGATGACCTCCCCTTACTCCCCCAGTGGTCACTAACCCCCTCCCACCCTCAAAAAAATCTTTAAAAATATTTTTTGTCAGCTTCTATGCCAGCCTCAAATGTCATACTCAGATCCTTGACAGCAGTATGCAGATCCCTGGAGCAGTTTTAGTAGGTGCAGTGTACTTTAGGCAGGCGGTCCCAGGCCCATCCCTCCTCCTACCTGTTACACTTGTGGTGGTAAATGTGAGTCCTCCAAAACCCACCAGAAACCCACTGTACCCACATCTAGGTGCCCTCCTTCACCCATAAGGACTATGGTAGTGGTGTACGGTTGTGGGTAGTGGGTTTTAGGGGGCCGACCACACAAGGTAAGGGAGCTATGTTCCTGGGAGCAATTTCTAAAGTCCACTGCAGTGCCCACTAGGGTGCCCGGTGGGTGTCCTGGCATGTCAGGGGGGACCAATGCACTACAAATGGTGGCTCCTCCCACGACCAAAGGGATTGCATTTGATGGGCGTCCTTGTTTTCCATTGTCGCCGAAAATCAGAAACGACCAAGTCTAGGGACAACCTAAATTTCAAGATTTGGACGTCCCCGACCATATTATCGAAATGAAAGATGGATGTCCATCTTGTTTCGATAATACGGGTTTACTTGCCACGCCATCAGAACATTTTGCGAGGACGTCTTCAACAAAACTTGGGCGTCCCTTTCAATTATGCCTCTCCACGTTTTCATTAAATGCCATTGGCATATGTTGCAACAGCATCCTGTTTTTCAAGACATCCAAGGTTTGCTTTTGCATGAAGCCGAAATTTACAAGAAAGACTTACTAGATCTCAATTTGTTATGCCAGATGAAGTGTCTCCAGTTACTACGAGGCCATTCTGAATGTGGGTATTGTAATATGTGTCCATACACCATACAGACTCAAACAATCATGCACCTAAATAAGCAGTGTATCATGCGTTTAACGACTTATCCAGATTTCTCTACCCCGTGTGTTGTTTAGCTGAATGCCCGCCCGAGTCAGAAGTTGTATATTAGGCATACCACCTGGGTGATTCATACCAGGATTATTGAACATCTTAGCCGTATCCGCAGTGGGGTGACCAAAGTGCCTTTGGTTCAACACTGGATATCCAGTAAACACACACTGGAAGATTTAAAATTCATTGTAGTGTAAAAAACTGTTCTCAATTGGGTAACTTGAAACAACAGCATGTGAAAATGGGCCATGTCGGGAGCCAAGACGGCAGCCAAAGATAAGTGAATATGAATTAAACGAAAGGAATATTTATATTAAGTTTGAAGGTGTTAAGCACGATTGGGATAAAAATATTTAAAACTGGCCTATTATTTTGAACAGAAATTAACATTTCAACCTTTCATAATGGACCACGTCAATCATTTTCTTCACAAATATACCAAATCATAATGATTGCATGACTTCTGTCCTAATTCTCTCTTGAAAACAGCTTCTAAGGTTTTAATTGATCACCTATATTCAAGTCTAACTTTAATGTTATTTCGGGGTATATTCTTTACTTGCAATGGTAGCATAATCTTAACTTCAATCCTGAAAAATAGTCAAATTATTATTAGCATTTTTTCCAACTACAGATCAGTGGCCTCAATACCTCTATTAGTGAAAGTTTCGGAGGGGCTAATCACTCATCAGTTTAATGGAATATTGTCAGCAACATTCAATTATACATAAACGTCAATTGAGTTTCAGGCCCTTGTATAGTACTGAAACCATTCTTAGTACATTAGTAGCCAATCTTAGACAAGAATTAAGCATAGGCAACAATTAAGCTTAGGCAACAAAGTTTTAATTCTCCATTTTGAATCAGCGCCGGGTGAAACACAGTCTACAGATGCACTGGGCAGGAAAGAGGGGGCTCTTTCCTGTCCCGAAGAGGTCACTAGACCACCAGGGCACCACACTAAGGTAAAGGAGGGGAGGGGAGGATATGACGCCTGCCATCCTGTCCGTTTATCTGCATATCCGGACAAACGGGCAGGATGGCAAAACCTGCCCAGTTGCCCAGCCGTGTCCTCAGAAAGAGGACATGTCCGGGTAAAATTGGAAGTATGGTAACCCTAGTCCTTCAGGCCAGAGGTCTGGCCAAGTCAACTAAGAAGAAACCAGACAGATGATTGTGCAGACCTGGGCTGTCACATAGTTATGAGTTTAGAGACATGGTAGAGGACAAAGAATTCTTTAAGGGATCCTTTTACGAAGCTGTGGAAAAAGGGGGCCTGCACTGGTGTCGGTGCACGTTTTTGATGTAGCAGGTAAAAGGCAGGTTTTTGTTTTTCTCAAGAAATGGCTGCGTGGCATGCTGCTGCGCGGGCATTTCAGAGGGGAGCATATGTGAATTGCATGGCTGTACTGGCAAGGTATGCAGAAAATGTTGCACCTTAAGCATTGCAGATGGTAGCATTGTAACTTCTTTTGGATAGGGACCTGTGTATATATGAAAAAATGATATATATTATTGGAAACCTGTATAGAAAATATATAACAATTTTGTATAACTTGTTGTTCATCTTTATCCCACATTTCTTAGCTTGTTTCAAGGTTGCTGAAAACAGCTTGTTTCATAGAAAACAGTTTTTGCTTGGATCAAGCTACATTTTATGAAGAGATCTGGATAATTCCTAAGCTTCTGGATGAAGCTTGAATTCTCCAGAGACATCAGACAAATCTTTGTGTTATGTGCAGTGTATGATAATAATAATAATAATAATAATTTATTATTATTATTAAAATAGATTTCGCTTATATTTATTTAAACTTCTAAATTGGCAGTTACATTCACTATCAAAAATTTATACCTATTTCTTTAGCTTCATCGTTATCTGAAGAATATCCATTTTAAGAACATTCTGGATGAAGAGATGTTTTTCGATGAGAATGGAGACTTAGCCATTGGCTACAGTATTATAAATGCATTCTCTTTACCCGATGAGAGCATCGAATATAAAACTGTGGGAAGTTATAACCCCTATGCTCCCCCAGGAAAGGACTTTATCATCAGTGAGAAGGCAATCGTGTGGGAGAGTGCATTCACGCAGGTCAGATTGAAGAATTATTAGAGCATGATGAAAAAGCACTGAGCCGTGTGGGAATCATATATGATGTTAGCGGATGCTCTGTGATTGCATTCCAAAAATTCTACCCCATACTAAAATTACAGAGCTGAAGGCAGGCACATAGGTTTCAAACTGATAAAGTAGGGAATATTTATGTTAAGTGAAAGTTGAAAAATAAGAATTCTTTTAAGAACAGCAGGAGGGCTCTGAGAAACTGGAATAGACAAAGGAAGGCCAAGTTTAAAACGCTGTAGTCCAAACCCTATGAAAATTGTCTTGGATGAAAGGATAAGGGGCCCTTTTACAAAGGTGCTTTGAAAATGGCCTGCATTAGTGTAGATGCATGTTTTGGGCGCATGCAGAATCATTTTTTAGCGCACCTGTAAAAACTGCCTTTTATTTAATTTTTGCCAAAAATGGACATGCGGCAAAATAAAAATTGTTGTGCGTCCATTTGGGGTCTGAGACCTTACCGCCAGCCATCCAGCGGTAAGGTCTCATGGAGTAACTGGGCGGTAATGGTCTATGTGCATAAAATGCTGATTTCAATTTTCCTTTACACCGAAACAATGGTTGTGCACTCAGGTGCATTAGGTAAACAAGGGAACTTTAAATCAAAAAGAAGGCCGCAATACCCTATTTGCATCCTCTTCCTCATAACCAGTGGAAAAGTTTAAGGTTAATTAAGAGAACATATATTTTTGTAAGCTTTTAATTCAAACTATTAATTTTAAAAGTAACCTGTAGAATAATGAGGCTTATTATACAACTCACTCCCAGTTCAAGCTGGGAATTCAGGAGGTTAAAAAGGATGAAATGGCCCATCGGTGGACAGAAATGGAAACCTGCATAGTAACAATTACAGCTCACAGTAACATAGGGCCCCTTGCTGCGGCAAAAGGGGGTTGGTGCTGGCATCTGTGCGTGTTTTTTCACGTGTGCCAAGGCCTCCCTTTTACCACAGCAGGTAAAAGGGAAGTCTCTCTTTCCTGCAGGAAATGGCCATGCAGCAAGTAAAGCACTTATCGTGCAGCTATTTCGGAGGGGAGCCTTTACTGCCACCCATTGAGGTGGCAATAAGGGCTCCCATGCTAACCTGGAGGTAACCGGGCAGCGCACGGCACTGCCCGATCATTGCTAGGTACACTCCAGCACTACAAAAATAAATATATTTTTGTAGCGCCAGATATGACGGTGCACTAGGGGTGGGAAGTACCACTGGGCTGTTACTGTATCCCAGCGGTACTTCCTGTTTAGCGCGTGGTAAACCCGCGTTGGGCTTACCACCACTTAGTAAAAGGGGCCCATAGTAAAATAGTAAATGACAGCAGATAAAGACCTGAATGGTCCATGTAGTCTGCCCAACAGTCAAACTCATGATCAAGTCATTATTAAACCCACAATGAATGTGATATAAAATACTTGATCATTGTCTCTCGTTGACATTCCTGAGACATAGACCGTAGAAGTCCCCCCAGCCCTGTCCTTAGGTTCCAAGTACTGAAGTTGCCAAAGCCTGCTCTAGCCTATCCAAATGCATCTTGTCATTTGTGGGATGCAGACCCAGTGGCGTAGGAAGGGTGGGGTGGTGGGGGCAGTCCGCCCTGGGTGCATGCTGCTGGAGGGTACAGAGAGCAGCCGTGCGCCTGTCGGTTCTGCTGGTTTCCTGCTCCCTCTGCCCCGGAACAGGTTACTTCCTGTTCCGGGGCAGAGGGAGCAGGGAGCCAGTGGAGCTAACAGGCGCGCGGCTGCTCTCTGCACCCTCCAGCAGCCAAGAATGCACCCGGGGGGAGCTGATGCGCCGGTGAGGAGGGGTGTCATTGTGCCAGGGGAGAGGGGTGTCATTGCACCGGGGGGGGGGGGGGGGGCGTCGTGCTGCACCCTGGGGGGACGGACGCCGCTGCACCCGGGGGGGGGGGGGAGGGTGTGCAGCGGCAATCCGCCCCGGGTGGCAGCCGCCCTTCCTACGCCACTGTGCAAACTGTAAAAGTCTGCCTGTCACTGTCCTCATGTTCCAAATTACCCTCTAGCCCATCCTAAACCAGATTGCCTTATACAGGACCCAGACTGTACAAGTTTGCCCAGTACCAGCCTTAGTTTTTCATAGCTGGAATCACCATATAAAGCACCACTTGACATGTAAACAAACATGCAACCATTTAAGTTTTGTTTTTTTATACCATTCATGTTCTAATTAGAGATCCCCTGTGTTTATCCCGTGCCTTTTTGAATTTCACCACAGTTTTTTTTTCCTACCACCTCCCTCGGGAGGCCATTCCAGGCATCAACCACCCTCTCTGTGAAAAAGAATTTCCTAGCATTACTCCTAAGTCTACCACCCCACAATCTCAATTCATGTCCTCTAGTTTTACTGTATTCCCTTCTCTGGAAAATATTTGTTTCTATATTAACACCTTTCAAGTATTTAACTGTCTGTATCATATTTCTCCTTTCCCTCTTCTCTTCAGTGTTATATGTCACATTATCCAGATTTTTTTCAATATTTAGGCACCTCTACAGGCCAAATGCAGTCAAACTTGCCCTCCAGGCTTCAGGAAATTGATCAGCAAAGAAAAGCCCACCTGCTGCTACAGCTGTATTCTTTGTCCAGAGGGAGAGATCTCCAATCAGACTGGTGGGTAATATCAGACAATATCTAGCACCTTACGCATGGTTGTGGGTTATTGATTGCAGTTCCAGCTCTTTGAAACTCAGACGTGTGCAAAAATTATGCAGAAAGCCAAATCTACATGAACCGTGGCCTGTCACAGTGGCGTAGCCAAGGGTGGGCTCGGGTGGGCTCAGGCTCACCCAGTATCAGCACACCTATGATGTGGCTGGCATGGATCCCCAAGTCCCACCAGCCGAAAACTCTCAACAACTGGCCCTCCTTGCATACCTTTTAATTAGCAGATCTTTGCCTGCAGTGAGCAGCGATTGATACATACTACTTGCACTGGCCCCATAACCTTCCCTCTGATGTATTCCCGCCTATGTGGAAACAGGAAGTTACATCAGAGGGAAGGCTGTGGGGCCAACATGAGCAGCGTGTATTAGTTGCTGCTCGCTGCCAGTGAAAAGCTGCTATTTAAAAGGTATGCAGGGTAGGGGGGATGTTTGAGAGACCATATGGCATGCAGGCGAGAGAGGGAGAGACCAAATCACTTGTGGGATAAGGCGGAATTCTTCTGCCCACCCATCTTTGGCCCAGGCCCATCCAAAATTGGGTGTCTGGCTACGTCTAGGGTTACCATATGGCTCCAGAAAAAGGAGGACGGATTGAGCCAGCCGGGTTTTACTTCCATTGCTTAAAGCAATGGAAGTAAAACCCGGCTGGCTCAATCCGACCTCCTTTTTCTGGAGCCATATGGTAACCCTAGCTACGCCCCTGACCTGTCATCCTCCTAGTTGGGATAAGTGTCTTTCTTTCTTTGAGTACTGAGGAAAATGATCTTAGATCAGTGGTTCTAAATCCAGTCCTTGGGAAAACCCAATCAGCTTTTCAACATATCCAGAATGAATGTGCATAAGATTGTTTTGTATGTACTGTCTCAAATCTGTCTTATGCATACTTATGTAAGCCACATTGAGCCTGCAAATTGGTGGGAAAATGTGGGATACAAATGCTACAAATAATAATAATAATAATAATAATAATAATAATAATAATAATAATAATATTGTGGATATCAGACAGGGCTAAGAAGGTACTTCCTGGTGTAACTGGCTGCTCCTACATTTAGGCACATCAACGTGAGTTTAATCTAGTTTTCTATAATGCAATTGGGGCGCCCAGATGCTGTTCTAGAATATACTTCCCACATAGTATTGAGGTACCTAATTGGAGTCACCCTATGATGAAATTGTCACTTAGCCCTCAATGTCTTCCTTTGATGCAGCTGTCTGCTTGCTTTTTTTTTCTAGAAGGCTCTGTTATTCCCACATACAAAACCAGAAAAACCGAGTAAATACCTCCTCTTTCCATAGGCAGTCGGTGACTCTGGGGAGGCAAAAGTAGAGCGAGGGTGGGGTGGGGCTAGGGCGGAGCAAGAGAGGGTGTGGTGTGCAAAGTTAAATTCCTTCCTGTGTCAGGAGTAAAGGGATAGTGGGGGCACTTTTTAACACAGCTACCCCGCCCCCCCTCCCCACTTCTGTTACCAATAGTATTATACACACTGAACACACCAAAATAATACAACATATTAAACAAAACAATATTTGCAGCATTCTTGAAATATATGCAGGTACTTTAACACTTGGCTCCCAGTCAATCCTAGCTCCCCAGTCCAGCATCTTCCGGCTGGCCATGTGACCAGTGATGTTCAGCAGCACTGTAGCAGAAATCCTGTGGTTACTGGCAACCATAAATTATTTGCCTTTTTCCAGTCATATGGTTTCTCTCTTCACTCTGCCCAGTCATGTGGCATCTCTTCTTTCTTTTCCCATCATACATCTCCTCTCTTCCCCTCCCCCAGTCATGCAGCATCTCTTCTCTCCCCCTTCTTCAAGAATCTCCTGTTTTTCTGTCCATCTGCTATATGGCATCTCCCCTCTATCTATCTTCTCTCTGTCTCTCCCCCTTCCCTATCCGAGTCATCCAGAGTCTCCTCTCTCTCTCCACCTGCCATGTAGCATCTCCCCTCTCTCTCTGTCTCCTCTGCCTCCCAGCCATCCAGATCTCCTCTGTCCCTCTCACTTTTGTCCCCACCCAACATTGTCCCTCTGTCTCACGCATTCTGTACCATGCAACACTGCCTCTCTCTTTCTTCCTCCCATTCAAAATTGCCCTTCTGTCTCTCAGGCCCCATTGCTTCTCTTTCTTCCCCATCTAACATCACCCTTATATCTCTCTTTCCCCAGCATCCAGCATTGCACCATCTCTCTCTCCACCCCCCTCCAGCCAGCATTGCCTGCTTCTCTCTTTCCTCCCATCACTCACTATGCAGCATCAACCCATCTCTTATCCCTTCAGCCCTTCAGCCCATAATTGATCCATCTCTTTCTCTCCCTCTGTTCCCCCCCCCCTTTCACTCACTTGTTCGCTATACCTACTCATTTGGACTCTAGTCTTGCTTGTGCCCAAGAAGCAACCAGTTCAGCCAAGTCATAGGTCTTGCATTCCTATATTGTTTTAAAGTTGGAAACAAGAATATTAACTATTGAGAAGATAATTGAAACGAATAATGAGAGTAGAAAATCTCTTCAACAAACTCAGTCCAACTTGATCAAGGAAAATATGTTGTTACATTATAAAAATGAAAAAAACTAAGGGCTAAAACTCTAAGGTTGATTAATTTTCCTAAAGTCATATCTATTGCGCCTTTAATAACTTTTAAGAAATATCTATCAGATGTATTGAAGATCCTGGAGCAGGCCTATCCACCAGTCTCTAAGATATACTATATTCCACCATATAAAAAGGAAAAAAAAGAAAATATTAATCAAGCTGAACAAGGAGCAGAAGTCTCATTTGATATGTTGAATCTTACACAAATAATTTAAGACGATGAGAAGGGTACTATACCAGCAACTCTAATAGTGACTTTTGTATTGGAATCAGATCGCGATTGGATTTTGAGACAATTTTTTTGTCATAGGGATGAACTTTTTATGAACTATAAGATTAGAATATTTCCTGATATTGCAAGAGCAACTCAAAAGAGGTGTCAAATGTTGCTAAAACTTCACCCTCGGGTTAGTCAGTTGGGTGGTTTATTTTGGCTTAATTTCCCCTGTAAATGTGTACTGAAAGTTAATTCAGCTAAATATATGTTCTATGATCCTACTCATTTGAGTTCTTTTATAAATTTGAGGGTTGCTTCTAACCTACAGCCGGCTGTAATGTTAACATCTACTCCGTAATATTTATTGAAAGCACTTAAGTTCTTCTTATTATTTCCTTGCTGTATCAGTGGAGAACATATTTCTTGGAATTGTACCTTGTTTTTTCTTTCTCCAATGTTGTGGACTTGAGATTAGAGGGGGGAATAACACATATCCTATAATTTGAATATTGTATAATTTGAATTTATGTTTCCTAACCCCTCTATTTTTCCAAATCAAGATTTTCTTGAAAAGTTGTCAATATTTACAAAAATAAAATAAAATAAATAAAAAAATAATGAGTGGAGTGGAACGGGTAGATGTGAAGCGTCTGTTTACGCTTTCCAAAAATACTAGGACTAGGGGGCATGCGATGAAGGTACACTGTAGTAAATTTAAAACAAATCAGAGAAAATATTTCTTCATTTAACGTGTAATTAAACTCTGGAATTCGTTGGCAGAGAATGTGGTAAAGGCAGTTAGCTTAGCGGAGTTTAAAAAAGGTTTGGACAGCTTCCTAAAGAAAAAGTCCATACACCATTATTAAATGGGCTAGGGAAGAATCCACTATTTCTGGGATTAGCAGTATAGAATGTTTTTACTTTTTTGGAATCTTGCCAGGTATTTGTGTCCTGGATTGGCCACTGTTGGAAACAGGATGCTGGGCTTGATGGATCTTTGGTCTTTCCCAGTATGGCAATAGTTATGTACTTATACCACCATATCTGATCCAGGGGACACATATAGGCACCTCAAAATCCTGACTACATCCTTCAAACAGAAAGGCTATAACCCCAAAATAATCTACAAGAATATTGCCTAGGGAAAATCTGCTACAGTACAAGGAAAAGAAATCCATGGACAGAATCCCCCTTGTAATGACTTACAAACCAGAGCTGGAAAAACTGAGGAAATCATAAGAGATCTGCAGCCACTACTCCAGGAGGATGAATTACTGAAAGAGATATTCCCATCCCCACCAGTGTTGGCCTTCCGACAGCCACCCAATTTAAAACACAAGTTAGTGAGAAGCAAGCTCTCAACAGAGACCCAAAAAGAAGAGAATGGCACACACCCTTGCTATATATCCAGCTGCAAACTATGCCAAAACATTTCACAGGACCCACAGTCATTCACAAAGGAAAAATATTCAACATAAAGGAATCCTTCACATGCTCATCTTCCAATGTAGTATATTTATTTATTTGTTACATTTTTATCCCACATTTTCCCACCTATTTGCAGGCTCAATGTGGCTTACAATGTACCGTAGAGGCGTTCGCCAACTCCGGTAGAGAAAAAAATACAAAGAGTTGTTGTGGTCGAATAAGGTTCATGTGTTATAAACATAAGGGAGAGTTGTGAAGAGGAAGAGTTATGCAGAGTCTGTTACAAGCTTTGGTTTCGTTGTGTTGCAAGGTTTAGGCACTTAAGTTGGATCAATAGGGTATGCCTTTTTGAACAGGTTGGTTTTTAGTGATTTCCGGAAGTTTAGGTGGTTGTGCATTGTTTTTATGCCTTTTGGTAGTGAGTTCCACAGTTGTGTGCTTGTGTAAAAGAAGCTGGAAGCATATGTTGATTTGTATTTGAGTCCTTTGCAGCTTGGGTAATGGAGATTTAGGTATGTTCGTGTTGATCCGAAAGTGTTTCTTGTTGGTACGTCTATGAGGTCTGTCATGTATCCCGGGGCTACAATGCAATGCATTCTTTGATTGGTAACCAGTGTAGTTTCTCTCGGAGGGTTTTGGCGCTTTTGAATTGCGTTTTTCCAAATATAAGTCTAGCTGCTGTGTTTTGAGCGGTCTGAAGTTTCTTTATGAGTTGTTCTTTGCATCCCGCGTAGATTCCATTGCAGTAGTCTGTATGACTTAGTACCATTGATTATTTCAAGCTGCGAACGGTTTCCCTCTGGAAGAATGGCTTCACGCGTTTGAGTTTCCACATTGAGTGGAACATTTTCTTAGTTGTAGAGTTGACTTGGCTCTCAAGTGTGAGGTTACAGTCGATAGTAACGCCGAGGATTTTCAGGCTGTCTGAGATAGAGAGGGTGTAGTCTGGGGTGTTTCTGTTCGTGGGTTTGTACGTGTTGTATTGGGATGAGAGGATGAGACAGTGTGTTTTTTCTGTGTTGAGTTTTAGTTGAAATGCATTTGCCCATGAGTTCATGATGTTTAGGCTGAGCTTGATTTCATTGGTGATTTCTGTTAGGTCATGTTTGTAAGGTATGTATATTGTGACATTGTCTGCATAGATGAATGGGTTGAGGCCTTGGTTGGATAAGGACTTGGCTAGTGGTGTCATCATTAGGTTGAAGAGGATTGGGGTTAGTGGTGATCCTTGAGGTACTCCGCAGTCGGCTTTCCATGGTGAAGATATGTTTGAGTTTGATTTCACTTGGTATGTTCTAGTGGTTAGGAAACCTTTGATTCAGCTAAGTATGTTTCCACCAATACCGAAGTAGTCTAGGAGTCTTAATAGTATATTATGGTTTACCATGTCAAATGCGCTAGACATGTCGAATTGAAGGAAGAGTATGCTTTTACCTGTTGCTACTTCCTGCTTGAATTTGGCCAGGACTGTGATGAGTACTGTTTCCGTACTATGGAGGGGGCGAAATCCTGATTGTGATTCATGTAAGATTGAAAATTTGTTTATATAATCACCGAGTTGTTTGGTTACAAGGCTTTCCATTAGTTTGACTGCTAGTCGGATAGATGCTACTGGGGGGTAGTTGGTGAGTTCATTTGTCTTTTTCTTGGTGTCTTTGGGAATTGGGGTGAGTAGGATGTTGCCATTTTCCTTAGGGAAGAGGCCTTGTTGGAGTAGGTAGTTTAGGTGGGACGTAAGGTCTGCTATGAAGCGGTCGGGGGCAGATTCCATTAGGTAGCTGGGGCAAGTGTCCAATTTGCAGTGAGTGTTGGAGAACTTATGAATCACATAGGTAACTGTTTCGGTGGTGAGGGGAGCGAAGTTTGACCAGATTCGGTCCGCTGGGTATTCACCAGGGTAAAAAATGTGGCAAAGAGTGCTATATTGGAGAAACAAGCCAGATGCTCAAGAAGAGATTTACACAGAGATCATATGAAAAGTGCCAGTGCCAACCAGGATGCTATCTCTGTGGGACAGCACTTTACAAAACCAGAACACTGTACCAATGATTTTATGGTGAGAATACTGAAAGGAAACTTTAAAACAATACAGGAACACAAGACTTTTGAAGTCAAAATAATTAAATATTTTGACACCCACCAGACAGGACTTAACACTGCTTTGTCACCCTTTGATCACCATGCATATCTCCCTGTCCCTCATCCTCTCAGCCCTCCCTGTCTCTCACCTAACCCACCCCTCCCTCATCCTTTCAGACTGTCACTGAAATACTTTGATGTTTCACTTATATATGCTGTTACTTATCAAAATTTGCTTAGTTCTGATCTGACAAAGAAGGGCTACCTTCAAAAGCTAATCAAAAAATGTATTGTTAGTCCAATAAAAAAGGTATCATCTTATTTTCTTTTCTATGTTTTATTTTATTCTATTTCTATTGATTACCTTTAAAACTGGACTAACACAACTACCACATCTCTCTACTTAAGCGTATTCTGGAAAGTGGTGCACATAAATTTTAATGCATGGATCTCAAAAAGGGGCATGGCCATGGGAGGAGCAATGGCAGGTCATGGACATTTCTAGAAATTACATGCATTGTTACAAAATATGGCAAGGGCATTTACACCAGATTTTAGTTGGCGTGAATGGTCACACCTAAATTTAGTCACGGGTCCAGGTGGTACACATGTTCTATAAACTTCACCTAACATTTAGGGACCCTTTTACAAAGGCGCATAAGGGCCTATGTACATCCAACATTTGCCAAATTGGCATTGCTGCCCAGCTACCATGTACCCCGGGCAGTAATTCCAAAATTGGCACACACCAAAAACACATGGTAGAAAATATTTTCTATTTTGTACTGAAGGGCACCTACCCGATGGTAAACAGCAGTTGGCGCATGCTGCATGTTTACCCAGGGCCACCGAGAAGGGGGGCAGGGGGGACAAAATTCCCCAGGCCTCCAAAGGGGGGCCCAGTGCTGCAGTCCCACCCGTCCTCCGTTGTCTACCGTCTGCCACCGGGCCCCCTACATTGAAATCACAGTGCCTCCCAGCTCCGTGTGAAAGCGCTGCAGTTAGCAGTAGATCGCCTCCCTTCGGGTCTCCTTCCCTCTCTGTGTCCCGCCCTCATCTGATGTAACTTCCGCCAGGGTGGGACACAGGGAGGGAAGGAGGGTCAAAGGGAGGCGATCTGCTGCTGCCTGCAGCGCTTTCACAGGGAGGTCAGAGGTGCTGTGATTTCAATGCAGGGGGCCCGGCCCGGTGGCGGACGGAGGGGGGAGCGGTGACCTCGGGGAGGGGATGGTGGCGGCGGGTGCGGGGCCCCGGGGGCGGCCTTGCCCCGGGCCCAGCCCAGTCTCTCAGCGGCCCTGTGCTTACCACTCGGGTTGCATGTGAGACCTTAACACTGTTAATGGGTTGTGGTAAGGTCTGAGGCCGAATATGGACATGGGCTGGTTTCCATTTTGCTGCACATCCATTTTCCAGCCCATTAAAAAAAATTTTTTTTTCCAAACAGGGTACAATAAGGGTCCAGTGTGTGCCAAAAAACACGTGCCCACACTGCTGCAGACCAGTTTTTAGTGCGTCTTTTTGAAAGGACCCCTTATAGAATAGTGCTGAGTGTGATTTTTCTGCACTGATTTTTTCGGCAGCATATATAGAATCTACTACTACTACTACTACTTAACATTTCTAGAATGCTACTAGGGTTACGCAGCGCTGTACAGTTTAACAAAGAAGGACAGTCCCTGCTCGAAGGAGCTTACAATCTAAAGGATGAAATATCAAGTTGGGGCAGTCTAGATTTCATGAATAGAGGTGTAGTGGTTAGGTGCCGAAGGCGACATTGAAGAGGTGGGCTTTGAGCAAGGATTTGAAGATGGGCAGGGAGGGGGCCTGGCGTATGGGCTCAGGGAGTTTATTCTCAAAGACAGGGCATACATTCTTTGAATATTTTGCCATTATACTCCTAACTTTGACTGAAAATAGGACACAAATTTTATTTTTGTTTATGTTTATTAGTTCTTGAAAAATGCCTTTCAGGGTCTTCAAAAGAAAGTAGTTTACATAAAAAACAGAGGGGGAAAGGAATGCCAAGTTATTAACTGGAAAGAGAAGAGAAAGGGAAAATGTAGCAAGATCATGACAAAGAAAGAAAGGAAAGCCATAGTTCAAAAAGATAGGCAAGAACTCTGCTTTTTAAAATATCAGACCCAATGTCTCTAAATTTAAGAAAAACTGTGTTTCATTCACTGATGTTTTTTTTATGAGATACTGAGACATTATTCATTACCTTCAGATATGGACAACTGTATGATGTGCGGAGAGGACCAACAACCCAATCAAAAGAGAGATACCTGTATCCCAAAATTGATAACTTTCCTGTCTTATGAAGAGGCTCTTGGCATAACTTTGACTACCAGCAGCATTTTCTTCTCTCTTATCAATGCAATCATTCTGGGAATCTTTATTCATTACCGAGACACACCTATTGTGAGAGCCAATAACCGGGACATCAGCTACATCCTCCTCATCTCCCTTATGATCTGCTTTCTATGCTCATTGATGTTCATTGGTCGTCCTGAGCCCGTGACCTGCATTCTTCGCCATACTACCTTTGGGATGACTTTCTCTATCTCACTCTCTTCTATACTGGCAAAAACCATCACCGTAGTTATGGCCTTTCATGCCACCAAGCCTGGAAGCAAGCTAAGGAAATGGATGGGTTCCAGGGTCTCATACTTTATAATTTTTTCCTGCTCTCTTTTTCAATTTATTCTCTGTCTCATCTGGTTGTTTACTGCTCCTCCATTCCCATATATTAACATGCAATCAGAAACTAGGACAATATTAATTGAATGTAATGAAGGATCAGTGGTTGCATTTTACTGTGTTCTGGGTTTCCTGGGATTTCTGGCAGGTATCAGTTTCATCATCGCCTTCTTATCAAGAAATCTACCTGGCAGTTTCAATGAGGCCAAGTATATCACTTTCAGCATGCTGGTGTTCTGCAGTGTTTGGGTGACTTTTATCCCAACATATCTGAGCACAAGAGGAAAATACATGGTAGCAGTGGAGATATTTGCAATACAAGCTTCCAGTGCTGGACTGCTGGGGTGTATCTTTATCCCCAAGTGTTACATTATTCTACTGAGGCCTGATATGAATAGAAGGAAATATCTAACTAAAAACTGAATGAAAAGAGGACAATATTCAAAAATATTTATCTGGATAACAGTCTCTGCTCTCTAGGTAGTGTAGGCGCATGTACGTGCCGGGCCAGTTTTTACCGCATCTACAAAAAAGGGCTTTTTAAAAATGGGACGGGAAAAGGGCCTGCGGTAAAAATGCAACCAGCATGCGCCCAAAAGTGGCCTGGGCCCTTAACGCCACCCATTGATCTAATGGTAAAGGCTCACGTGCTCCATGTGCGGTGACTGGTTGGCATGTGCCTAGTGCTGATTATTGCCGGAACTGGTGTGCGTAGGAGGAAATAAATAAATAATTAATCCACGCATTATGGCATGTGCCAAATCTGAAATTACCACCAGGAGGGCGCGTTGGCCTGGTGGTAGTCTCATTTGGGTGCACGCTGCTTGCGCGTAGAGCCTACCACAGCTTAGTAAAAAGGCGCCTAGATAAGTGTAGCTGACCAAGATACTTAGAGGCACTATCCAGATATTGCTTCTGAATATCATTACAGGCCACCTTTGCAAATAGAGAGTATTTCTATAAAGGGCACCTGTATTTAGCCACTAGGAAGCTTTTTC
Source organism: Microcaecilia unicolor (assembly GCF_901765095.1). Taxonomy (NCBI): domain Eukaryota; kingdom Metazoa; phylum Chordata; class Amphibia; order Gymnophiona; family Siphonopidae; genus Microcaecilia; species Microcaecilia unicolor. Next base: position 224,808,140 of record NC_044033.1, on the reverse strand, counting down.
AATAAAGGAAAGTAGATACATATTTTTCTTTATAGAATGACGCCCAAATGCTGTATATGATGCCTAGAATTACGTGCATTAAATTGGGCATGCCCCCAATTTAACATGTGTAAATTAACTGAACAAGCCGATCTGCACTAATTGGTGATAACAAACAAGTATCAACACTAATTGGTCCTAATTAGGATTGACATGCAGTATTCTATGACGACCTGCACGTAAATTCTAACGCACATAACTATGTGGGGGCATGGCTAGGGGTGTTCTGGGGGTGTTCTTAAATTTTATGCATGTACATATAGAATCATGCCTCACTGTAGACGCATACAATTAGGCCTGCTCCCGTTAAATTTACTAGACCAGTTTGGGCTTTGTGGGAAAGTCATGTCATGGTTTCAGGGTTTCCTGAAGTCAAGGTCTTACAGAGTAAAGATGTCAGGCTCCTTATCTCTACCTTGGTCTCCTGACTGTGGTGTACTGCAAGGCTCTCTTTTTTCTCCAATACTATTTAATGTCATAATGGCTCCACTGGGGGAGGGGGGAGGAACTCGAGTCTATGGGATTCCATTCTTTTATTTATGTTGATGATGTCACTATTTATATCCTCCCCTTTTGAGGTAGCATCATGGAATTCTCAATAGAATTAAATCGGGCCTTGACTTAATGGATTCCTGGTCCTCTGAATTTAGGCTTAAATTAAATCGGGATAAGACTAAATTTTTAATATTAACCAATCCATTTGACCATGATCCCTGCAGCAGTTTTAGCACTGACTGCATTATTTATCCCTTGGAAACCACTCTTAAAATATTGGGGGTTGTTGTTGATCGACACTTATCCTTTGAATCTCAGGTGTCCTCTGTAGTCACTAACCCCCCTTTTATAAGGGTGCGGTAATGCTGACACAGCCCATTCAAAGGGTTGTGTTGGCATTGCTGCACGGCTTTGTAAAAGGGGGGGGGGGGGGGATAAATCTTCGAAGGTAATTTGGAAGCTGAAGAGAATTAGGCCATTTTTTTCAACAAATATTTTCAGGTTACTTGTCCAGTCTCTAGTTTTGGCCCAATTTGATCATTGTATTTCTATCTATACTGATTGCAAAGAGTATGTTGTAAGGAAGCTTCAACAGCCAGAATAGACCTGCGTTTGTCACGCTGTGGTAGGTTTATTCCACTTCTGATTCAATTGCATCAGCTTCCTATTAAGCCTAGGTTTGTTTTTAAGCTCTGGGCTCTCATATTTCAGACTTTATATGGCACTATCCCTGATTAAATGTAGCCCCTTGTCACTTTGCCTTCTTGGAATGCTACCTATGGTGCGAGAGACAACATACGTCTTCATTTTGCCACCTGTAAGAAAGTAGTCTATAAGTCAATTTATTCTGCTACTTGTTCTTACCAAGGTACTAAGTGGTAGAATTCCTTGCTGAAATGCATTAGATCCCAGCATGATTACTTAGTGTTTTGCAAGTTTTTGAAATCATTCTTTTTAAAATATTTCTGTGAATTGATGCTGATGCCTAGTTTATTTTTCCTCCCTCCCCTCATTGCAAATGTATTTACAATTCTTTCCTTTGTTGATATGTGTGAGACTATGGTTTTTATTTTATATTTTATACTGTCTTATTGTAGGTTGTTAGCCACATTGAACTCAAATTTGTGCTGGAAAATGTGTGGTACAAATGTCATAAATAAATAAATAAAATATGGTAATGAGAGATTTGTAAATTGGCCCCATTGAGGAGAAAGAGATCAAACAGAGTGCTTTCATTCAGTCCCTGGGCCCCGCTGTTCAAAATATGGTCCAACAATCACTGCAAATTCTATTTTTTTCTCCCAACATACAATTTTGTTCTGCTTATTTTATTTATTAAAGAATTTTAAATATTAGAAAAGGTAAACGGTCAACAGAATCAGAAGGAAAGAGTGCAAGTTTAAAAGTCTTTAAAGATTTAAAGAAGGAGAAAAAAAAAACAGTCGTACAAGTCCTCATAACCCGCAGAGGTGCACTAGACACATCATCACAGATAAACTCCTACACTCTCCTCATAGACTGTCATAATACGCACTATGCACACAGCTAATCCATTTGGAGAAATTGCCTCCACACATATAGACACCATGCTAGTCACAAATAGGCAGGGCCGCCGAGAGACTAGGCCGGGCCTGGGGCAAGGCCGCTCCACCTCCGCCTCCCTGCTGCTGCCGCCCCCCGTCGCTCCCCCCACCGCTGCAGTCCGCGGTCTCAACTGCCTGCCTCCATGGCTCCGGGCCCCCTGCATTCAAGGCGGCAGTCGCAGATTGCCTCTCTTCTGGCCTTCCCTTCCTGTGTCCCGCCCTCATCTGATGTAACTTCTGGTTTCTGCGAGGGCGGGACACAGGGAGGGAAGACCCAAAGGGAGGCGATCTGTGACTGCCACTTCGAATGCAGGGGGCCCGGAGCCGAGGAGGCAGGCAGGTGAGACCGGGAACTGCAGTGCCGGCTGCCTGACCCCAGCGCCGGGCCCCCCTTAGAGGCCCAGGCCCGGGGAATTTTGTCCCCCCTGTCCCCTCTCTGGGCGGCCCTGCAAATAGACACACAATCCAACATCAGTCCCTCATATTTACAGTACTTATCCTCTTAGAGGAATAGGGGTAGGCCAGTCTATGCGTGTTTTGGAGAGACAGGGCCATATCAACCAGTTTGGGCCCAATACTCAACTGGCAATGGGCAGTGGAGGGGTAGCCTAGTGGTTAGTGCAGTGTACATTGATCCTGAGGAACATTAATTGGTTAAGCTGATTTAACCAGTTAAGTTAGTAGCACTTAAAGATAGGACTGCTATTTATGCGGTCTGTCTTAAGCGTTAAATGTATCTGGTTAGGCACTGAATATCCATGCCTAATTGGAAAAGTTGAATGACATAGCTGCTTTAGCGGTAGGCACTAACTGCGAATATTCAGTGGGAGATAATTGGTTATCTCTCAGTGAATATTCACAGCTAGTCGGGGAAACATTATTTAACCGGTCAGAGACCATTTCTGACCCTTTAAATAGCCCTGAATTTTATGGGGATTGTTTCTGGCTGTGGACATGAAGGCAACATTCAGTACTGTTTGAAGCTACTTACCTAAGGCAATGGGGAAACCAGTATAAATCATATTACCGTTATCTAATCTACATATAACCTGATTATATAGAAAAGTTTGTTGTGCCAAAAGGTCCAGATGGGGATAAATAGCCTGGAATTGATGTAAGAACCAAAAAGAGCACTGAACAACATTGGCTACCTGTAATTAGACCCAAATATGCAATGCCAGACCATGTCTGGGCACCGGCAATGAATATCCAGGTCGTTGTTGGACCTGGAAGTAGTGCTTTTTGTATGGTTCTCTCTACCCAGTTAGCTAAGCAGGCATTGACACTTAACATGGCCAATCTTCCTGATTTGCCCGGATTGTGTAAGAGCAGTATTTAGTGGCGCCATCCAGTTAAGTGCCGCTGAATATCAGTGGATGGCTCACTCAGGGGTCCTTTTACTAAGGTGCGCTAAAACATGGCCTGCGCTGGTGTAGACGTGTGCATTGGACGCATGCAGGTCCATTTTTCAGCGCACCTGGGGAAAAAGCCTTTTTTTGGCCGAAATGGATGTGCGGCAAAATAAAAATTGGCTCGCGACCATTTTGGGACTGAGACCTTTCGGCCACACATTGACATAGCGGTAAGGTCTCATGTATTAACCGGACGGTAATGGTCTACGCCTGTAGAATGACGATTACCGCCTGGTTTCTGCTGCGCACCAGAAAATAAAAATTATTTTCCGGCACACGTAGCATATGCGCATTAAAAATGAAATTACCGCCTGGGTCTCCCGGTAGCTGGGCGGTAATTCCAAATTGAAGTGCGTTGGGTGCGCGTAGGCACCTGCGTGGCTAAGAAAAAGGGCCCCTCATTTTGGTGTAAGCAGGCAGGAGCCTCTCCTCTCCTACCCACTTAAACCACACTGAATATCGACCGCTATGTTATTATGTTAAGGGCAGGAGAACTGTTTATTTTTCATATGTAATTTCCTGCTGGTTTTATCCATATTATTCCCAATGTAACCAAATTATATAAGCCTTTAAAAATGTAAGACGGTGAATACGGGCTGAAGAGCAGCCAGATGCCTTTGATTTTTTTGCACATAATTCATACTAACCTTCCTCCACAAATGCATCTTAGCTTCCTCTACCTACTTCCAGATGTTACTGGCAGAAGAGGAGTAACTACATAAGTATTGCCATACTGAAGGTCCATCAAGCCCAGCATCCTATTTCCAACAGTGAGCAATCCAGGTCACAAGGACCTGGCAAGATCCCAAAACAGTCCAAATGAAATGAGGAGGCTTTCAGCAATGGAGACAATGCATCCCAAGGCTTCGAACAGAACAGCCCACAATCTCTCATTCTATGTTTAGTTAGGATGTGCAGCCTTGGTCACTCTTTACATGAGATGGGTACAGGGGTCATTGTAGGAGAAAAAAAAAAAATCATCTCCAGGTCCTCATTGTTGCTGGTTAGGAGCAGGGCTTTTTTTGAGGGGGTACTGAGTACTGGCACCTTTCCCATTGTCTGCTTAAATTGACCTATGGAACCCAAGTTTTAATGAAAGAGTTCAGGCTCTACACACCAATTCTTCCTTGCCATAGATTCTGTGACTGGTTGCAGGGGGCCTGGCCCTTGTGGGGTGGGTCCCTCAGTGATCTCCCCACCCCTGAAGGGTGGACTAGCATTTGAGTACCGGTACCTTTTTTGCTAGAAAAAACACACTGGTTAGGAGTATAAAATGGAAATGATCTCGGTAAACTCCAGTTACATGACATTGTAAAATGTAATATACATATTTCTAATTTGTTATAGCATGTGTTAACCTTTTGTGAGACACATAAACAATGATAATGACATTCACACAAACAATGATAGTGATATTTCTCCTTATATTTAAAATGTAGGTACACATTTACAGCTGACTGTTCAGTTCTTCTGTTTTTTGTACAAGAGGACAGGTTGCTTGCAATGAAGATATTACTTGAGTGTAGCATTGTGAGCAAGGGTGGTCCTCAAGCCTTTATAAACACAGCCACACAGAGGTTTAAATGTGAAATAAAAGTTTATTTATATGCAGGGAAAATAGGTCAGGAGAAAATAAACCCAGCTAAGGGGTGCCCTGGCATCTGTTCCCAGGTTCACTCTACTGCCTGGGCAACAGTTCTGTGTACTGGAGGCAGCATCAGCCAGGAAAGTGCTGTCCTAAACAGGGAGCTCTGACTGCACTGCACCTTGCTGCCCCTCCCCCTCCTAGTGGCAGGCCTTATCTCTTTTCAACTCCAGCTACTGTTTCTCCAGAACAGGGGCATAGCCAGACACCCAATTTTGGGTGGGCCTGGGCCCATGATGGGTGGGCAGAAGAACTCCACCTTGTACCACATGTGATTTGGTCTCTCCCTCTCTTGCCTGCATGCCATATGGTCTCTCAATCATCCTACTACTACTACTACTATTTAGCATTTCTATAGCGCTACAAGGCATACGCAGCGCTGTACAAACATAGAAGAAAGACAGTCCCTGCTCAAAGAGCTTACAATCTAATAGACAAAAAATAAATAAAGTAAGCAAATCAAATCAATTAATGTGAACGGGAAGGAAGAGAGGAGGGGGTAGGTGGAGGCGAGTGGTTACAAGTGGTTACGAGTCAAAAGCAATGTCAAAGAGGTGGGTTTTCAGTCTAGATTTAAAGGTGGCCAAGGATGGGGCAAGACGTAGGGGCTCAGGAAGTTTATTCCAGGCGTAGGGTGCAGCGAGACAGAAGGCGCGAAGTCTGGAGTTGGCAGTAGTGGAGAAGGGAACAGATAAGAAGGATTTATCCATGGAGCGGAGTGCACGGGAAGGGGTGTAGGGAAGGACGAGTGTGGAGAGATACTGGGGAGCAGCAGAGTGAGTACATTTATAGGTTAGTAGAAGAAGTTTGAACAGGATGCGAAAACGGATAGGGAGCCAGTGAAGGGTCTTGAGGAGAGGGGTAGTATGAGTAAAGCGACCCTGGCGGAAGATGAGACGGGCAGCAGAGTTTTGAACTGACTGGAGAGGGGAGAGGTGACTAAGTGGGAGGCCAGCAAGAAGCAGATTGCAGTAGTCTAAACGAGAGGTGACAAGGGTGTGGATGAGGGTTTTGGTAGAGTGCTCGGAAAGAAAGGGGCGGATTTTACGGATGTTGTAAAGAAAGAAACGACAGGTCTTGGCGGTCTGCTGGATATGAGCAGAGAAGGAGAGAGAAGAGTCAAAGATGACCCCAAGGTTTCGAGCTGAGGAGACAGGGAGAATGAGAGAGCCATCAACAGAAATAGAAAATGGGGGGAGCGGGGAGGTGGGTTTGGGGGGGAAAATGAGAAGCTCGGTTTTGGTCATATTTAATTTCAGGTGGCGTTGAGACATCCAGGCAGCAATGTCAGACAAGCACGCTGAAACTTTGGTTTGGATGCAAGGTGAGATATCAGGGGTAGAAAGGTAGATTTGGGAGTCATCAGCATAGAGGTGGTAGGAAAAGCCATGGGATGAGATTAATGAACCAAGGGAAGAAGTGTAGATAGAAAAGAGGAGGGGACCAAGAACAGAACCCTGGGGTACGCCGACAGGCAGAGGGATAGAAGTAGAAGAGGATCCACCAGAGTGAACACTAAAGGTGCGGAGGGAGAGGTAGGAAGAGAACCAGGAAAGGACAGAGCCCTGGAATCCAAGTGAGGACAGGGTATCGAGAAGTATGCTGTGATCGACAGTGTCAAAAGCAGCGGAAAGATCAAGAAGAATGAGGATGGAATATTGACCTCTGGATTTAGCCAGTAATAGGTCATTGGAGACTTTAGTAAGCGCAGTTTCGGTTGAGTGGAGAGGGCGAAAACCAGATTGTAATGGGTCAAGAATAGCATGTGAGGAGAGAAAATCAAGGCAGCGGCGGTGAACAGCACGCTCAAGTAATTTGGAGAGAAAAGGAAGGAGGGAGATGGGTCGGTAATTAGAGGGACAAGTAGGGTCAAGTGAAGGCTTCTTAAGGAGAGGTGTGACCACAGCATGTTTAAAGGCAGCAGGGACAGTCGCAGTGGAAAGTGAGAGGTTGAGAATGTGACAGATAAAAGGAATAAGAGTAGGAGAGATGGCATTAAGAAGGTGGGTGGGAATGGGATCAGAGGAACAGGTGGTACATTTTGAGGAAGAAAGGAGAAGTGTAGTTTCCTCAATAGTAACTTCAGGAAAGGAGGAAAGGGAATGAGGGGAAGGAGAGAGAGGGGAACGGACTAGTGGAGGGAGAGCTGGTGAGGTAGAGAAAGCAAGGTTTATCTTTGAACCTTGTTGTGAAAGAATTCAGCAAGGGTCTGAGGAGATAGTGAAGGGGGAGTTGGGGGAGGGGGCACCTTGAGGAGAGAGTTCAATGTGGTGAAGAGAAGTCGAGGATTAGAGCCAAGAGAGTTGGTCAGTTGGATATAATAATCCTGTTTGGCACGTAAAAGAGCAGATTGGAAGGAGGTCAGCATGAACTTAAAGTGTAAGAAATCAGCAAGGGCCCGAGATTTCCGCCAGAGGCGTTCGGCGGAGCGGGTACAGGAACGTAGGTAGCGGATATTAGAAGTCAGCCAAGGTTGGGGTTTTGTACGCCTTACAGGGCGGGTCATCAAAGGTGCAAGAGTGTCTAAGGCAGAGGATAGAGTATTGTTGTAAGAAGAAACAGCCTCGTTGACAGACGTGGATGGTGCCACAGTAGAGAGGAGGTTTGAAACATGGGAGGATAGAGATGAAGGGTCAATGTCGTGAAGATTCCTAGATAAATTAGATAGGATAGGACGGGACTGGGAGGGAGGAGATTTAAGTGTGAAAGTTATAAGATGGTGATCAGAGAGGGGAAGATCGGAGGCAAGGAAACTAGAGGGTGAACAGTTGGAGGAGAAGATGAGATCAAGACAGTGACCATTTTGATGAGTGGGGGAGGTGGAGCATAGTTGGAGATTAAAGGACGACGTTAAAGCGAGTAACTTGGAAATATAAGAGTTGGAAGGATCATTAGCAGGAATATTAAAGTCACCAAGGATGAGAGAGGGGGAGGAAGGATCATGGAAGAAGGCAAGCCAGGCATCAAAGTCACTGAGAAAGGATGAAAGGGACTTATCAGGGGGACGATAAATGACCGCTATTCGAAGAGGCAGAGGAGAGAAAAGGCGGATAGAGTGGACTTCAAAGGAGGAAAAACAGTGAGATTGAGGTGGAAGAAGGGGTTGAAATCTGGAGGAGGGAGAGAGAAGTAGTCCAACACCGCCCCCACGGCCAGCAGGGCGAGGAGTATGTGAAAATAGATAACCGCCATGGCACAGGGCTGCGACTGAAGCAGAGTCATCAGGGCAGAGCCAGGTTTCTGTTATGGCGAGCAGATGGAGGTGACGCGAGATAAAGAGGTCCTTTTAAATAGCAGATTTTCACCGACAGTGAGCAACAACTAATACACACTGCTCATGTTGGCCCCACAGCCTTCCCTCTGATGCAACTTCCTGTTTCTGCATAGGCAGGATTACATCAGAGGGAAGGCCGTGGGGCTGGTGCGAGCAATATGTATCAGTCGCTGCTCACTGCAGGCGAAGATCTGCTATTTACAAGTGTTGTGAATTTAGGGGTCCAGAGCCCCCCAAGAAGGCTGGAGTGACCTTAAATCTGACTCCATCTCTAAATAGCACTAGTACTGGGGTAATCAAGGAGTTGTGAAGTTCTGAAAGGAATTGCCACTAAGAGAGATGTTAGGTCTAAGGAAAAGATACCAGCCTTATGACAAACTGGATTTAGATTACAAGTTATACAATGCAGAGAGAGATAGCCTGATACAGCAAAAGCATTTATACTTACAGCCTTTCATCATTAAGTGAAGCCCACAAATCATCATTTGGAATGAGGAGTTTATTTGCCAAGGTACAAGTCAAATAAGTGATTGACAACAGGCACGTACAATCAATTAGTTATAGGAGTATAATAATCCAGCTGCAAACAGGTGTTAATTAATTCCTAATCTTTTATAATTTCTTTTACCAATTAGTTTTACAAGGGAAAGCAATTAGGTAATTTGTCAATTCTGCTGGACACATTGGTTTCCCTTGGAGAGAGAGAGAGGCAACCCTTTTCTCTCTAACTTAAACCAGGAAATACCCTGATTTTTATAGGTGCCCTCAGGATATGGATAATATGACAGTAGATATACCTGATTGGATCTATGCTAATGTCATGGTTGTCACTGATTGGCTCATGCTAATGAGTAGCTTCTATCTTGCTAACATGGTTTTGTCTTTAGCTCGCTTGACCACAAATCTTAAGCAAGACCCTGCATCCAGCTACACCTTTCCTTTCTCACACCATGGCTGACCACAATCCTGCTCACAGGAAAGTCTCATTTCTCAACTTGTTTTTCTAACTTACATTAGAGAAAATTCCACTTTGCAACAGATACGGCTTCCATTTTGTGCTGAAATCCTCCATTTTCTTTCCATATCTATTGACCTAACTTTTCCTAATTTAGCTTATTTAGGCCTCAATCCGGGCTACAAACTAGGCCATACTTTTTCAGTAAGCTCCCAGTTATGTCAGCCATCAGATTTCTGACTCAGCCAAGGTCTGTAATGGCCTGAGCTCTATGACTGGGCCCTCCACCATTCCAGTGGGGGGTCTCTGGCTGTACCATAATTATACACAAGGTATGCAGGAGGGACAGTTGTTGGGAGTTTTCGGCTGGAGGGGCTTGGGGATCCCTGCCAGCCACATTATAGATATGCTGCTTCTAGGTGGGCCTAAGCACAAGGTGTACACCACTACTCCGGAAGTTTCCTTAGCACTCAATAAAAGACCATGTTCTCAGCTTGAAAGTGTCACTTTTTTATTCAGCTCAATTCAAAAGCATAAGCCTCCCTCTTTTCAATCAGAAGGGTAAACACGAATTCCTATTACAGATAGTACTGGCTCTTTCTATTCAGTTAAGAGTATTTTAAACAAACATAGCCAAACCTTCCTCAGGTGAGCTTCTAATACTGGAGGGTTAGTCTTAGAGCTCTCTAGATTCAGTAATCTGAACAGCAAGAGGAGTGGCCTAGAGGTTAGAGCAAGAGTCTTGCAATCCTGAGGTGGCCTGTTCAAATCCCACTGCTGTTCCTTGTAATCTTGGGCAAGTCACCTAACCTTCCATTGCCTCAAGTGCAAACTTAGATTGTGAGCCCTCCTGGGACAGAGAAATATCCAGAGTACCTGACTGTAACTCACCTTGAGCTACTACCTGTAAAAGGTGTGAGCAAAATCTAAATAAACAATGCTAAACATTTCTTGGCTAATTGCTCCCACATGAATTGACTAAGCAGAATACAAGCCTTTTCCCCAATAACCTTTCCTCTAGGTTTCAGCTTGTAACAGGGGTTATTCTTCTCTTCCAGAACCTCATTTCAGAATCACAAACATTTCCTCACTCAGGTACTTCCCTACCCCAGGGTTTCTCAGTGATTCTTTTGTCCTTCTTACCAGGGCTGAACCCCACTCCTCAAGGACTTTGTGTAAGCGCTTGCTAGCTTTCCCCTGCCTAAAAGCAGACACTCTGAAGGCTACTTACTTTTCATTGCCATTTTCCACTGTCCTGTGTGTTCTCTGCAACATTCTATGGATTAGCTTCCTCTAGGCCCTTCTCCCTCTTTCTGTGCAACCAGAACACTTGGGTTCCTAACCTTCTGATGGTCTGGAAAATCTGTCTGAGTATAGAGACCCCCGAGTCTGGGTTGCAAATGATTATGAAGAGCTGCCCAGGAATTTAATGTAACAATTAAATCAGGGAAAACAAAAAGCTTGCAACTAGATGATTCTGCTTACAGCAACTAAAATGATAATAATTTACTGAACATTGAGCTAATGTAGAAATAACTTGAGATAAATGCTAGACATAACACATATTTCTGAGGTTAGCAGAATGATAACATGAAACCGTGTCCCTGATCAGTAAATTTAATTACAGCTTGCTTTTTGGGAAATCATAAATTTGTCAACATTAAGTGACTTAAGATCCGTTGCCTGAGCAGACACTTGACGCTGAATTAGAAAGATAAAATATAGGTCAGATTGCTACTAATATGCTGGAAGGACAACTGCTGACATATTCTGGTATTACAACAATTTGCCAAGATTCTGCTGAACTTTCAAGGTAATGATTAATGAGTAATGTTTTCTATATGATGCTGATAACATGTGATTGGTTCCTGAATGTAATGATGATGTGGCATTGATTGCTTACCAATAAAAAGAAGAGAGCTGAAGTGTATCTCTGAACTAGTCCTGTAGAATCTCTGCGGTTCAAGAGACTCGGGAGTTCGCTCCGCATTGGCCTTTGCTTTTATTTATGTATATATATTGTGTATGTGCTTTATTTCAATTTCACTTGACCTCTTCTTAGAAATCTAGGATAAGGAACTGATAGGTCCCCTGGTGGGGGAGGGCATATAAAGATCAGCTTAGCCCTACTGGGACTTTCACTTCTTCAGGCTGTATCATACTTCCCACTGTCTTTGCCTCTGTGCACCTTCCCGTAACATAGTAAATGACGGCAGATAAAGACCTATAAGGTCCATCCAGTCTGCCCAACAAGATAAACTCATTTACATGGTATGTGATACTTTATTTGTATACCCGAGTTTGATTTGTCCTTGCCTTTCTCAGGGCAAAGACCGTAGAAGTCTAACGAGCTCCCATTTTGTTTCCCAATTACTAGCGTCCAGCCCATCCCTATCTATTCAGTCACAATCAGGGCATAGACCATAGAAGTCTGCCCAGCTCCCATTTTGTTTCCCAATTACTAGCGTTGCAACCCAATCTCCGCTAAGATTCTGCGGAACCATCTAAACAGGATTACTTTGTGTTTATCCCACGCATGTTTTAATTCCATTATCATTTTCATCTCTACCACCTCCCGCGGGAGGGCATTCCACATATCCATCACCCTCTCTGTGAAAAAATACTTCCTGACATTAGTCCTGAGTCTGCCCCTCTTCAACCTCAATTCATATCGCCTTCCCATCTCCGAAAAAGGTTCATTTGCGGATTAATACCTTTCAAATACTTGAATGTCTGTATCATGTCACCCCTGTTTCTCCTTTCCTCCAAGATATACATGTTCAGGTCAGCAAGTCTCTACTCGTACGGTTTGCAACGCAAATCCCATACCATTTTTGTAGCTTTTCTTTGCACCGCTTCCAGTCTTTTTACATCTTTAGCAAGATACGGCCTCCAAAACTGAACACAATACTCCAAGGATATTAAGGTTTTGTCTGAGGCTGCCCTCCACCAGGCATAGGCATCTGCTCAGCAGTCTTCTAAATTGAATTTCTTAGAGACTAAGACTCAAATTCTGGAATCTTTGGGTTTAGCCTCAGTTAAAGGTAAGAATTTCACTCGTCATCGGTTGGAATACCTAGAAAATCAAATTAGGAAAAATAAATTGAGACTGCTCAATTTTCCCAGGTCTCCTTTTATTGCACCTGTAGATATGGTCAAGAAATATTTAATTGAGGTTTTGAGGATGTCTAGTGATTCATTGCCCCCTATCACACAAGCCCAGTATATAATGATCTTGGAGAGAACTGTTGGTGAGGCCCCTCGAGGCCAAGAGGGGGATAATATGAATCTCACATCCTTTTTGGAATCCTATGGTGGTATCCTTTGCTCTGGAAATGGATCACAATGCTGTTTTGAAACTTTCCTTTAGACATTTGGACACACAGTTCTTGGGTTCAAAAGTTTGAGTATTTCCTGATTTTTCAAGAGACACACAGATTAGGCATAAGGCCTTCATGGCCTTTCGGCCGAGGATATTGGCACTGGGCGCCAATTTTTTGCTTAAATTTCCTTGTTTATGTTTTGTGATATTTTAGGGTAAACAATTTCAATTTTTTGAGCCCAAGCAACTAGAAGAGTTTCTTGCTGTTAAAGAGGAAATAAATGTCATTGTATAGTCCCATATGCACGCTGTAGGGGCAGGCTAGGGAGGGCTTTATAGGTATATGACAGTTTTGGGATTTATTTATTTCTGTAATTTCATTTTGTTAATTTATTTTCTATTTCTTGAATCTTTTGGCATTTATTATGGACGAATGTTTATTACTGTTTTCCTATATTGTTTAAATTTTCTTAAAGTGTGTATATTTCATAATTTCTGGATTATCTCATTTGTTTGGATATACTGTAAAATTAATAAAGATATATACATTAAAAATTATTATTATTATACTCTCTGATGTAGCAAGAGAAGGATAAAACTGTACCAGCTGTGATATAATAATTCAGAGGGACCCTGAGAAATGTAAAGCAGTACCTATAGAAGGCAATGTTAGACAGTAGGGTTAAATGGTCCATATTCTCAATGGAGAAGGGTAGATAGTGGGGTTTCCCAGGGGTCTGTGCTGGAACTGCTGCTTTTAACATGTTTATAAATGATCTAAAGCAGGAAATCACTAGTGAGTTAATTAAAATTTCCAATGACACAAAGTTAATCAAAGTTATTAAAGCACAAGAGGATTGTGAGAAATTGCAACAGGCCCTTACGAGACTGGGAAACTGGGCATCCAAATGGCAGATGACATTAATATGAGCAAGTGCAAAGTGATGCATGTTGGAAAGAGGAACCCAAACTATAGCTATGTGATGCAAGGTTCCACATTATGAGTTAACGCCCAGGAGAAGGATCTAGCAATGGCGTAGCCACAGGTGGGCCTGGGTGGGCCAGGGCCCACCCAATTAGGGTTCAGGCCCACCCAACAGTAGCACATGTTTAGTGGTAGCTGGTGGAGATCCCCAGCTCCACCAGCTGAAGACCTCCCCCTGATGGTAATGAAAACACTACTCTCCTTGATACTATCACCTGCGCATGCTCAGTCTTAAGGGCATGCCTGCTGCAGACTGTCAAGGTGGAAAGAAGCGTTTTCTCGCCAGCTGAGATTTTTTTTTTTGGTGGTGGTGCGAGGGCGGGGGGGAGAGAACACTTGGTGCCCACCCACTTCTTGCCTAGGCCCACCCAAAATCTGTTGTCTGGCTACGCCCCTGGGATCTAGGTGTAATCATTGATGATACATTGAAACCCTCTGCTCAGTGTGCAGCGGTGGCTAAGAAAGCAAATAAAATGTTAGAAATTATTAGGAAAGGAATGGAACACAAATATGAGAATATTATAATGCCGTTGTATCGCTCCATGGTACGACTACACCTTGAGTCCTCTGTGCAGTTCTGGTCACCACATCTAGAAAAAGATATAGGAGAATTAGAAAAGGTATAATAGAGAAGGGTGATGAGAATGATAAAGGAGATGGGATGACTTCCATATGATAAAAGGCTAAAGAGTCTAGGGCTCTTCAGCTTGGAGAAGAGATGGCTGAGGAAAGATATGATAGAGGTCTATAAAATACTGAGTGGACTGGACTGGATAGACTTGAATCGCTTGTTTGCCCTTTCCAAAAATAGAAGGATGAGAAGGCATGCAATGAAGTTACAAAGTAGTAAATTTTAAACAAATCAGAGAAATTATTTCTTCACTTATCGTTTAATTAAACTCTGGAATTTGTTGCCAGATAATGTGATAAAAGCAGTTAGCTCAACAGGGTTTAAAAAAGGTTTAGATAATTTTTTTAAAAGGAAAAGTCCTTAAGCTATTATTAAGATGGACTAGGGAAAATCCACTGTTTATTTCTAGGATAAACAGAATAAAATCTGGTATACTCTTTTGGGATCTTGCCAGGTACCTGCTACCTGGATTGTCCACTGATAGAAATAGGATACTGGGCATAATGGATCCCTAGTCTATCTCCGATTAGCAATGCTTATGTTCTTGTGTTATGTACCAACATTGGTATGAATGCCCTGAGGTACTAAGTGAGGAATGAAACAAAAGCAACTGTAGCATAAATATCAAAACATCACAATGATATGAAAAGAGTGACAAGACAGGAGAAGGTCACATAATAGTAGCAGCAAGAGATCCAAGATAGTAAAAGGTATTTTTCCCATTTGTAATTTATTTTTTTTAATCATTTTTGTTTCTGGTACCATAACTCGTTTTAGAGTATCACAATATTAAATTAACCATAGCCTTTACATATATTAATCATTCCAGTTTTTTGTTAGGTACTTTCTGCTGTTCCTTTCAGGTCTAATCAGAATAATATAACACTTAGGGATAAAGATACAGCCCAACAGTCCAGTGCTGGAGGCCAGGATAGCGAATATCTCCACTGCCACCATGTACTTGCCCCTAGTGCTCAGGTATGTTGGGATAAAAGACACCCAGACACTGCAGAACACCAGCATGCTGAAGGTGATGTACTTGGCCTCATTGAAACTGTCAGGTAGATTTCTTGCTAGGAAAGCTACAATGAAGCTGATACCAGCTAAAAGTCCCAGGTAACCCAGAACACAATAAAAGGCAATTATCGACCCTTCCTTACATTCAATAAGTATTGTTCCAATTTCTGATTGCAGGTTAAGGTGTGGGGATGGAGGAGAAGTTACCAACCAGACAAGGCAAAAAATAGCTTGGAGAAGGGAACAAGACAGGACTATAGAGTTAGATATCCTGGAACGCATCCATTTCCGGAACTTGCTTCCTGGCTTAGTGGCTTGGAAAGCCATAACCACCGTCACTGTTTTGGCCAGTATGGAGGAGAGAGAAATGGAAAATATGATCCCAAAGGTAGTCTGTCGGAGAAGGCAAGTCATCTTATTAGGTTGGCCAATAAATAACAATGAACAGAGGCAAGAGAGCATGAGGGAGACGAGAATGAGATAACTGAGGTCCCTGTTGTTGGCTTTCACTATGGGAGTATCTTGGTAATAAATAAAGATTCCAAGAATGGCAACAATGATTATGAAGATAATCATACTGATGAGGGTCAAAGCTATTCCCAAAGGTTCTTCATAGGACAAGTAATTTCTGACTTTTGGGATACAGAAATTTCTTTTCTTATTAGGCCATTGATCTTCAGGGCACCTTGTACAGCTGTCCATATCTGTAAAAGAAGGGTATGTCCTTAATATGTTACCATGATTATTTTGGAAAACTAGGTGCAATGCTAAAATATTTAAAGATATTATAATGCAAGCACTATAGGCCACTATTTAGAAAGATCAGCCCCTTACTTATGACATTAGGTAGTTAGATCATTAGAGGGTAACAATTTCTCCTGACAGAGTCAAGAAGCATAGCCAAGATTTACTAGGTAACAACGGGGAACTTTTCGTAAACCGTGTTAAGCACTAGCACATGCTTAACACAGGGGAAAAAAAATAAAAGGCTTATCGCAAAACATGTCAAAGCATTTTGTGGTAATTTTCCTGTCAGAGACAAAAGAAATTTGAATGGCTGGAAGTGACGTCAGCTGAAAGAGATGGCAGCTTGATCGTCGAGCTCCGCTACATTTAGGGTGAAAGTGAGACGTCCCTCGCATTGAATTGAAGAAAATACCCTCAAATAAAAGCTAAAGTGACCCGGAGATATGGCAGCAAAGAAAAAGCTGGCGAAATTCAAGTTTGCACCGGAAGCTCCGAGCGCTAAAAAGGGAGCGGGGTCCCGAACACGAGGAGCCAAGATGGCGCCCGAAGAAAGCGATTCGGACCCAGACCCCGAAGAACAGATCGAGAATGAAGAAGAGATCAGCAAAAGCGATTTCATACGATGGTTCAAAGATCTGAAAACGGAGATGGTGACAACAAGGCGCAGCATACAAACTGCTGTAGCTGAACTACGGGAAGAAGTTAGATCGGAAACAGGCTCGGGGAGAATGAAGAAAAAATAGAGGCAATATCGATGGAGGTGCAGGATCTTCAGGGAGCCCTAAAGGCTGAACAACAGACAAGGGCAGAGATGGATGCAATGATGGAGGATCTGGAAAACCGGACAAGAAGGTGCAACCTGAGATTCCGGGGCATCCCTGAGGAGGACCAATATAAGGACTCAGAAAAAGTGGTGAAAGAAATTTGTGCATTTCTGCTAAACCAGGAAACTAATGCAGGGGAAGGAGAAGAACACGAACCAGTTGAACTGGAGCGAGCACACAGAAGCCTGGGCTCTCCCAGAAATGGAATACCCAGAGACATAGTAGCCTGCTTCCTCCGATTCCCAGTCAAAGAAAAGATATGGAGAAGAGCACGTGAATTGGGAGACATCACCTGGAAATCAGTCAAAATCCGGATATTTCAGGACTTAGCCAGGAAAACGCTACAACGCAGAAGAGACTTCAAGGAGATAACGGGCTATCTACAAAAATCTGGACTGCGCTATAGATGGCTGTTTCCGTTTGGGCTGCAAGTGACGGTGGGAAATATCACTAGATGCCTTCAAACACCTCAAGGAGCTTGGAAAAGTCTAAAAGAGATGGGATGTACAGATATACCAAGAAAGGAGGAAATAAGGCAGCAACCCCAGCGCAGCACCGAGAGAAAGGAGCAGACTGGATGGCAGCGGGTCGAAGGAGGAAAGCCCCGTCTCTTGCCGCGAGGTGAGAAGGAAGCGGCTAGAACCGAAGATGGCACTTGAACTTAATCTGGACTAAATGAGAACTTAACACAAGTTTTAATTTAAGGTAATAAGAGTATTGGAGGGGTTGGAGAGGGGTCACATAGAGATGCAGACTTAAAGGGAAATGAAGGTAAAAGCTGAAAGAAGGGGGGATGCTTAAATAAATGTATGATCAGGTGGTCAAGCTCTGAAGAAGGCGGGCTTCCTAGGGGGAAAAACTGGCACGTAATGGAGGATGCCAGTTGAAAGAGGGGGGAGGGGGGACAGGGTGGGGGGAAGGAGGGGAGAAGGGTCGGGGAAAACAAAATGCAGGAAGAGCAACAGGGGATTGAAGATTGTGTCATGGAATGTTAACGGATTAAATAATCCGGGTAAAAGGAGTATAATTTTCAGAGAATTGCATAGATTGAATTGTGACATAATAATGCTGCAGGAAACTCATATGAAGAAAAAGGATGAATCACTCATTATGAATAAGGGCCTAGGGGTGGGATATGCATTAGCTGATTCAAGAGGGAACAAAACAGGAGGACTGGTGATTTATGTAAAGGACCATTTGCAGTTTGTTAAAGAATCTATATACAAAGATAAAGAGGGAAGGTGCTTAGCAATAAAGGGAAAGATAAATAATCGTAGTACGACCCTCATAAATCTTTATGCACCAAACACGGGACAAGGGAGATACATTGATTCCATTAGGGCAGAACTGACTTCCTTTGCAGAGGGGATGATGATGTTGGGAGGGGACTTCAATCATCCGGTGGGGACCCTAGATCATTCCAACAAGCGGGAAAGTGGGAGTAGCTACAATGGGTGTCAAATCCGCATGTTGATGAGAGAACTAGACATAGTACATATTTGGCGATTGAAACATCCAGGTCAGAGACAATACACACACTATGCCCATGTACAAGAGACATATGCTAGAATAGATGCAATATGGGGTAGCCGGAGTGTATGGGGAGAAATAAAAGCAGCAGAGATTGAAAGCATACATGCCACTGATCATGCTGCGGTTTGGGTCACTATAGAAAGGTCAGAACAAGAAGGGAAGGGGCAGATATGGAGACTTAATGAATCCCTACTTGATGGAGAGAGAGATTGTCAGGATATTAGAAAGGCCATTAAGGATTACTTGGAACTAAATGACACCGGAGAGGTTTCAGAGGGAGTATTATGGGACGCCATGAAGGCAGTAGTGCGGGGGGTATTAATTAAGAAAGGGGCATATAAAAAGAAATTGAGGATCGCGTGGGAACTGGAAGTACGTAGGCAGCTGACAAGGCTGGAAGCACTGCATCAAAGGGAGGGGGGCACACAACAACTCATAGAATTAAAAAAATGGAGAGCAGAATTACAAAAGATCCAGATGAAAACTACGGAATACCATAGGCACTTAATGCAACAGAAATTCTTTGAGTTCAGTAATAAAGCGGGGAACTTGCTGGCTAGGGGATTGCGGGATAGAAGGGTGCAAAACACGATCAACAAAATCAAAGGTCCCAGAGATTCCCTATTCTATCAAGACATAGAAATCAGGGAACAGTTTATGAACTTTTATGAAACCCTATATAAAAAAGAATCCACAGCGTCGAAAGACAAAATCAGGGCATACATACAAGGATTAGGCCTACAAAGGGTGACCGCTAAACAGAGATGGGACATTGAGGCCACAATTACGCTGAAGGAAGTGTTAGGGGTTATTAGGGGCTTAAAGGGAGGGAAGTCCCCAGGGCTAGACGGATTTACCGCCAAATATTATAACATTTTTCAGCAAGAGCTAGGGCCTCTCTTAGTGCGGTTGGGTAACGCATGCTTCACGGGGAATGGCCTTCCGAACAGTATGCAGGAAGCAGGGATATCGGTGCTGCTGAAACCTGGAAGAGACCCCACGTTGTGTGGGTCCTATAGATCGATATCCCTGCTGAATGTAGATGTTAAGATATTAGCTAAAATCATGGCGGATAGGTTAAGTGGGATTTTGCCTTCCCTTATCCATGAAGATCAATCTGGATTCATCAGGCACAGACAGGTAGCAGACAACATTAGAAGAACCCTTAACCTAGCCTGGGGAGCCCAGAGGAGAGGAGATTCCACGACATTACTGACCATAGACGCTGAAAAGGCGTTTGATAGGGTTGAATGGGACTATCTATGGGAAGTAATGCTGGAAATGGGACTGGGTAAACCTTTTGTAGGGTGGGTGAAAGGGTTGTATGAAGGGCCGAAGGCGAGGATTAAAGTCAATGGAGGATGGTCGACATCATTTAGCGTTCTACGGGGGATGAGACAGGGGTGTCCCTTATCCCCATTATTGTTTGCTATATCAATTGAGCCCCTGGCCCAGCGAATCTGGGCCCTAAAGGAAATCAAAGGGGTCCAAATGGGTGGTAGGACACATAAAATAGCCTTATTCGCAGATGACCTACTTTTCTACATAGGATCCCCGCAAGAAACGTTGCCGGTGCTTATAAAAGAATTGAAAGTTTTTGGAAACCTGTCCGGATTCCGAGTAAATTTTGATAAATCTGAACTTATGGGGATAATAGTGGAAAACCGTGAAGTAGAGCAGTTAGGGTGGAGATATAACCTCCGATGGACAGGCAGAAGTTTTAGATATCTAGGCATACAGATACCACGAGACCTTGCAGAACTATATCAGTTGAATTATATTCCACTTATTATGGCAATTAGAAAGGACCTTAAAAAAAGGCGGGAGGGATGGCTGTCCTGGTGGGGCCGTATAGCGGCGGTCAAGATGAATATATTACCCCGACTGTTATTCTTATTTCAAACACTACCGCTTAAGGTCCCTAAGGGGGAGCTGCAGAAAATACAAACGGAGCTGGGGGAATTTATTTGGGGAGGACACCCGGCCAGATTATCCAGGAAAATAATGTGGGGTAAGGTGGAACAGGGTGGAAGGGGAGTCCCTAACATTACTTGGTATTATTGGGCAGCACAATTGAGGCAAATTGCTGTCTGGAGTAGGGTAGACTTCTCACAGGTTACTCGATTAGAACAGATATTTGTGCAAGAAGGGAGACTGGATGCACTGCTTTGGGGGTCTTTCCCAGAACACACATATAAAACTTTAACCCTAAACCCCTTTATCTCACACTTGTTCACTCTATGGGGATGCCTCAAAATGAAACTAAGGGGCTCGCAGAATAGATCAACCTATGCTTGGCTAACACAGGAACCGGGGTTTCCAGGGGGGACAGGGAATAAGATAATGACATCTTGGATAGATAAAGGGCTGATCAGATTTCGGGAATTCACGAGAGATGGCAGTATCAAGAGCTTTGATGAGCTCAGAAGGGAATATGACCTTCCTTAGACAGACCAATATGCTTATCTTCAAGTTAAGAATTACATGATGGCAACAAAATGGCACAAGGGAACCTGGTTAGAAAGTGAAAAGTTTGAAAACTTGTGGGGGCCTATACATGAAGGAGGAAAGGGGATTACTAAGCTATATGACCATATTAGGGGAACCGATTTCGTAAAGTTACCATATATGAAAGCATGGGAGCAAGATCTTAAAAAAGAGCTCAGTAGAGGAGACTGGAAGAATATTTGTCTTGAGGTTAAAAAAGCATCAATCTGTGTACTGATCAAGGAAAATGCATATAAGGTCATGAGTCGTTGGTACTACACACCAGATAGAATAAAGGCAATGTACCCAAATGCCACAGATATATGCTGGCGGTGTGGAGAGGAGAAGGGAACATATTTTCATATCTGGTGGGGGTGCTCGATAATACAGGGATTCTGGAATCAGGTCACGGGATCAATAACATTGGTGATAGGAAGTCAATTTCCTTGTGATCCCATGTGTTTTCTGTTGGGTTATGGGAATACAAAGGGAAATAATTGGCAAACTAGAATTAAACGTATGTGTTTGGCTGCAGCTAAAACTATGATAGCATTGAAATGGAAACAAAGACTAGGCCCTACAGTGAAAGAATGGATTTATAAACTATATATGATAATGGGACTGGAAAAGATGACAGACAAACGTAAGGGCAAGTACAATCCAAACGCAGAGGAATGGATACACCTAACAGGGCTGCTGAATGGAAGAGGAGGAGAGAGGGAGACAATGATTTAGAATATAAACTGGGGGGGTAGAAATTGGGATAATGAAGAAGGGTGAAAGAATGGGTAAGAAGGGGGGGGGGAGGAGGGAGGGAAGGGAGGAGGGGGGGGGGGGGGAAAAGGGGAAGGAAAAAGGAGTATTGTCATAGCAAGATCATTGTTGTATTAGATAGTTATGGGAGTATTGATCTCTATATACTTGTCTTTTGGACACAGTAGGAAAATTGTTGTATTAGTTCATAATAGGAGAATCAATCTCCATGAATGTGTTTCTTTGATGTAATAATAAAACGTTTTTACAAATTAAAAAAAAAAGAAATTTGAATGGTTCCACCAACAAAGCTAAGCTTCAAACGAAAACCTTGTGGACACCAATTTTAACCTGTAGAAATTCTTTCAAATACAACATTGTAGTGAGAAGAATTGAGCGTTGTATTTGAAAGAATTTCTACAGGTTAAAATTGGTGTCCACAAGGTTTCTTTTGAAGCTTAGCTTTGTTGGTAGAACCATTCAAAGTCCTTTTGCCTCTGACAGGAAAATTACCACAAATGCTTTGACATGTTTTGCGATATCCCTTTTTTTTCTGTTTTTGATTTACTCATATTTTTATTTTTACTTACCAAATAGGGAGGGGAAAAGCCTCAGCAGTCATAGATTCATGCTGTGGAAACTAGTCATTGTCCATTCTGCTCAGTCATTCTGACTACTGACTCAGACCAATCATCGGCAAAAACCTCCCAATAATCATTTTTAATTTTGTTTCAATTCATTTTCTTCTCAATACTGACAGCAAACATGTGAATTTGTGTGCTTAATTACTAATATCAAATAGCACAGCACCACAAATCCACAGTTATCTTGAAACGTGCTTTATCTCCGACCCGATCCGACTTGATATTTTCCTGTCAGCACACACTAATCACATGCTATTTCTTAAAAAAAAGAATTGGGGACTGGGGGCTTGTAATGGGTAGGGAATAAGTATGGAAGCATTATCCAGCTAGCATGCACTAACTGGATAACACTGACTTACGGCCCCTTTTACTAAACATTGGTAGTGATTCCCGCCCAGCAAATGCGGCAAAGCCTGCTCAAATTGAATGGGCTGCATCGCATTTGCTGCACCAGGAATCATTAGCATAGTTTAGTAAAAGGGACCCTTAATGTGGAAACATATAGCACCTTCTAAAGATTAATAGTTTTGCAGGTCTAAAAGCAAATTAGCAAGGGGCCTGCAAAAACAGGGAGGGTTTATTGGGAAATTGAGGTGGGAGAGATATCTGATCATCACAGTAAGTTTTAAAAGCATTCTCTTTGTCTGAGGAGAAGTGAGAGAACAAGAAAGGATTTCACACTGTCATTTTTGCCTCGGCAGCAATGTTGAAGGAGCTGTTAGAGGAATGTACCAAATTGATAAAAACTATGGGCCCCAAAATCATGCGTCGGCGGTGAGCATTTTGCTTACTGTTGGGAGTTGTTCCTGGATATTCAAAGCTGGGCCCTGTCTGTGCTTCTACTTTGCATATCTTGTTATTTATGAGCCAGCTAACACGATAGCCACTTAAGTCCATAATCAGTATTTCCCACATCTCTTTCAATCCTTTTGTAAGGTCATTCAGATACACGTTTCAACCCTTCCACATGTTTAGCCGATTCCTTCCCCAGCCAATTCAGTGTCATATTAATTTCTTGCTTTGGAGTGAACTTCATATCTGCAATAGCATCTTTGAAGTCAGATTTCCAACCTCTAGAGCTTTGTACCCATCAGGTCTTTGCAAGCCAGATTCCTT
The DNA here is from genome assembly GCF_901765095.1 of Microcaecilia unicolor. Classification (NCBI taxonomy): domain Eukaryota; kingdom Metazoa; phylum Chordata; class Amphibia; order Gymnophiona; family Siphonopidae; genus Microcaecilia; species Microcaecilia unicolor. Next base: position 224,784,678 of record NC_044033.1, on the reverse strand, counting down.
ACTAGATCTTCCTTTTCTGAAGTTTCAGGTGGAGACTTTTGGTTATTTGCTTGGGTTTCTTTGAAGACAGCTGTGGAATGTGGTGGATCAGGTGCCTCATGCTTGAGTAAAGGCTGTTTAGCTGGAGCACTCTTTGAAAGCAAGTGGCTGACTCTTTCTTTTGCCTAGTGTCCATGTAGCACTGGTTGAAATGAAGCATCTTCGTTGGTGCGTATACCTGGAGTGTGAGCCAGAGTTAGTGCATCCGTATGCGTACAAGTGTATGGATCATTGTAGTGGTGGTTAGCTTTCAGATCATGTTGTACCTTAGGCTTGCTTCTTTCACCCATACACAACAAAGAATGAATATGCAAAATGCCTCAGCGAAAGCTTTTTCTGGGAAGTATGCTTATATTAACACACACGTGACCTCAGAGACACTGCACTTTCAGGCACTCTGGGCCCCATTTTCTAAGCCACGTAGAAGCCTCCACGCGCCCAACGCATGCCAAATTGGAGTTACCACCCGTTACCACATGGCCCTTGCAGTAATTTCAATTTTGGCGCGCATCCACTACACGCGTCTGAAAAAGATTTTTTATTTTCTGACACGCGTAGCGGATGCGCATCAAGTGGCATCTGATGCGCTTAGGTCATTACCTCCCAATTTCTTTACCACTAGGTCTATGGCTGGTGGTAAGGGTTTAGACCCAATCTGGATGCGCTGCAATTTTGATTTTGCCGCACATCTTTTTTCGGGAAAAAAAGAGCTCTTTTTTACAGGTGCGCTGAAAAGTGGATTGGCATGTGCGCAAAACCCGCACCTACACTACCGCAAGCCATTTTTCAGCGCGCCTTTGTAAAAGGACCCCAAAGTTTATCCTATTGCCCAGCTTCAGGAATCGTTGATCACGACTTGCAGAATTCACTCCTATTAATATTTTGAACCCTTCTAAGTTTCACAGAGAAGAGGCTAAAGTGAATAATAGACTCTCTACAACTGTGAGATCACCTACCAGTTTGGTTGGAAATTTCTCCCTCGGGACATTGGATACAGTCATAGCAGCAGACAGGTTCAAATTTTCTAGTTAATTTCCTGAAGCCTGGAGGACAGCTCTTACTGCATTTAGATTGTGGAGGTTTCTAAATATTGTAGAAAGAAAAACCTGTGTTAAATGTGCATAACAACGGCTTCTAATTTTGAAAGGCAATGACCCCCTTTGTTTGAATATGAGACACCTTTTAGGGCTTGATTTTTATAAGCCCCATATGAGAGAAATCCGAAAGGGTTTCTATTTTCAGTTTATTTTGTAATTGCAACATAGACATGTAACTTTGTAAATTAGGCTCTGAACTTTAACCCCAATAGTGCACAACGCACAAATTTACACCTGCCTTGAAGAAGGTTCCTTTGTGCATATACCCCGGAATCCTATATATGGTACATGCAGGTGCACGCTCCTAAATCTCCTAATTGTTTAACGAGCCACTTAATCCTGAGGATTGTTCGATGATGACCAATTATCAAAACTAGCATAGTAACATAGTAGATGATTGCAGATAAAGACCTGTACAGTCCATCCAGTTTGCCCAAGATAAACTCACTACATATGGTATGATGTGATACTCCATATGTATACCTGATCTTGATTTGTCCTTGCAAACAAAGCAACAGGAGAAAACCTCTACACAGGTCAGAGAGTAGAGGAAAACACACAGCTCCAAATGCATAGGGAGAATGAAAAGTCTTTATTCCAAAGCACCAACAAATAGACCCGACAAGTGTCCGTGTTTTGGCGGAGAACGCCGCCAGGGTCAGGGGTCTAACAGAATTGTTCTCTGTAAGGGCAAATTCCTGTATGTGGTGTAAGATTGATATACACTGATGCAAAATACAAAGGGATCTCAAGATACACTCCCTCAGCTCAGCGCCTACACGTGCCAGCCATCACACCACCATTTTCAGGGCACACACTGTAGAAGTCTGCTGGGCATTGTCCTTGTTATAAAACTTCTGAAGTTGTCAAAGCCCCTGAAGAACTCCACTCCAGCCTATCCAAATCTATTCAGGCATGATCAAGGCACAGATCGTACAAGTCTGCCCAGCACTGGCTTTGCTTCCCAATTAGCAGTGTTGCTACCTAACCTCAGTAATGGTATTGGAATTCAAAAATGCGTAGGGATAAACACAAAGGAATCCTGTTTAGAAGGAATGGATCCAAAAACGCTGAATATTGCCGGATAACTGGCTAAGTACCATTTAAGAGCCAGGTGCCATTCCTGGCTGGTTAAATGGTTTTGAATATTGGTGTGTGTGTGTGTGTGTGTGGGGGGGGGGGGGGGGGGGGTTATTTTCCCATGTCATTATATTATAGATTACAATTATGCAAATTCCAATCTGACTTTAAGACAGTTCTTCAGGCACTGATACTGGCTCGGTTAGATTATTGCAATTCTTTGTTCTTAGGTATTCAACTACCTATGGGCTCCTTTTAGTAAGGTGTGTTAACAAATTTTAGTGTGTACTAAATGTTAAGAAGCCCTTTTTATTCTCGTGGGCTTCTTAGTGCTACCACCCCTCTCGGCTGGACTGTAGTGATGTGCTCCCAGATACCTGATGGTTGTAGTCGTGGCGAATATCCAGGGAACACACACTCACAGCCGAGGGAGTGGAACAAATAAACTAACCTCGTCCTTTACTCTCAAAGAATAAAGGAGGAAAAGAAGCTAAATTTAGGATTTGTTCCTGAACTGGAAGAACCGCACCTTCAGATTTACAAATTATCTTTTTTTTTTTATTGAATACAAATGCAAACAAATGTTCATTCAAATAAACTCAAATTCACAATTAGTGTGTGGCTTAATAGAACTGCAATAACCTATTCAACATTCAAATGTAGTTTTACATGTATACCCTTAACTTTTTCTGTTTCTTTCAACAAAATCACCTAAAAAGGCAGAAAAGGACCTTTTCAGATAAATATTTAAATTGTCTTTTTATCAAAATCAGATATTTGTTGTTATTCTCTTTCCTTGCTATTGATGTCAGAATTTGAGTCTTTATAGTTATTATGGATGTTTGTGCAAGGATCTCACTTGAACCCAGAACACTTAGGCAAGTCAGGAAAACATGGATTTTTTTTTATATTTGATGTTGTTCTGTTCTTTAGTTTTCCCTTAAAATGCTGTAAACCAAAAAAAACTTATATGTCCTTCAACACCCTTTGCAAATGTCACTTAGCTGTGGTTGAATTTATTTAGGTGAGGTCTTTCTTGTGTTGGAGCTCAGCTGGAAATCCGGCAGAGGATAATTCACCGATCTCTTCTCCCTAAACCTCACTTATAAAGAAAACTAGTAAAAAAGGCCCGTTTCTGGCTGAAATGAAACGGGCGCTAGCAATGTTTTGCGCGGAGTGTGTATGTTTGAGAGAGTGTCTGTGAGAGTGACTGTGTGAGAGTGAGAATGTGCAAGTGTGTGTGTGTGACAGAGAGTGGGTGTGAGTGTGTCTGTGAGAGAGCGTGTGTATGTGAGAATGAGTATGTACGAGTGCATATGTGAGACAGTGAGTGTCCTTCCCTGTCCCCCCTGTCAGGTGTCAGGACTGGGGGGACTGTGGACAGTCATGAAGGCAGCCCCTACCAAAATAATGAAAGCAAGACCATTTGTATAATAATCACTGCATTCCACAGAACAAAATGGAGCAAGTTTCCACATGCTATCTTTTGCTTTCTGTATTCAGTAGCTGACAGGCTTGCTAGACTTACCTAAGTGGCTGCAGCTGCAATACACTGAAAAGAAAGCAAGGAAACCTATGAGACGTAGATACGGCCGTCCCCTTGGCCTCTGACGCTCCTCCCTTCTTCTATTTGACTTCCCTCTGATAGGTCCGTTATTCAGTGTGACGCTCCTCCCTTTTCCTGTTTCAGTTCCCTTTGATAGGTCAGAGCGGTGCAGCTGTGACACTCCTCCCTTCTCTGATAGGTCAGGATGGGGCAGAGATGTAGTGTGCTTAAAAATGGTTACAGAGCTTCGAACATACGAACTGTTGAAGCCTCAGAGTGTGCTTTAGAACGTTGAGTGTGCTTTTTATGTGCAGATGGGGCGTGGCCTACGGCCCAGATGGGCGTGGCTGAGACTGAGGGTGAGTAGTCCGAATAGCCTAGCCTACCAGGAGGACAGGAGTTCAGGGCAGATGGAGTGAGCTTCAGAACGTCTGAGGGGGGATTTTATTTATATAGATAACTGGGTGCAAAACCTTACAACTCCCTGTTTGTCCAGGAACTGGTGACAATTAATCAGTTCTCAATACTGTGGCCAAACTTTCTAATTGAAATAAAATAAGTTAAAGGTTTTCTCACTACAAAACCTATTTCTCACTGTTAATTCCCTATATAAACTGTTGCAGAAGAAGACTTTTGCACTGCCTTCAGATCTTACACAGTAACCCATTCCATATTCAAATGGTGATACAACATTCCATCTCACAGACTTCACATAAAAACATAACATTTCCCTTCACAGCTATCAGATCTATCTGAAAAATACAGCACGCTCATACACAGGCAGTGCTGGATTTTCTTTATTCTGAAGTCAGATTCCAATCCTTGCTTGCACTGAACTCAGAACTCTCACAAACAACACACCTTCCCCCCAGACACAGCTTAATGGCTTCTTTTTTTCAAAACTCCAATTAGCCTCTCAGTCCTTCCCCTGTCACACTTTAAATCCTTACACACTTTTAGGCTTTCTCATGTAGTACAATTCCCACCACAAATCAAAGCCTCTCTCACCCTAAAATGGTAGGCAGCCATGTGTCCTTTTAGTACCTGTGCACACATACTCTCATTCCACCTTCCATGACCTTAAATTCCCTTAGAACTTAACCATTCCATTCACTGAATGCAGAGGCACCTTTTTCTCCACTCAAAACCAAATTAAATTTGGTTTAAAATTTCTCACAGCTTTCTATAAGTACAACTCTCTCTCACCCAGGAAACATCAGTTTTCCCCACATGTACAGTATTCAGCAACACAGCCATGAAAAAGGCAGTCTTGTCTATTTAAGTACTCACTTCAAAGCTCAAATCATCTTCTTCTCAGTATCAAGGCTCACCTTCACTCACTTTCAATATCAAAGCACCCCTTTTCAATGTCACATTTCACTTTAAACTCATAAAATATACTTTTATTTCTTACATTTCACACAGCCACACACCATACGTTTTTTCCTTTCCCAGACTTCCCTTGCTCTAGTCTTCAGTTCACTCCAGGGTTGCCATATAAAAAAAAAAATTCCCACACAAAACAGCCCAAAACCCGCCCAAAAACCGCACACACCCCACCCCCGCCGTCATCAACCCCGCTCCTTCCGTCATCACCCCCACCCCACCGTCATCAGCCCCGCCCCCACCATCATCACCCCGCCCAATACGTCAACAAACCTCACCCAAAATGTCACAAACCCCGCCTCTGTTGCCATTAGCTCCACCCCCCGCCGGCCGAAAAACCGCCCCAAAACCCGCACAGAAAAAACAAAATGAGCCCAAAAAACCGCAACCCGCCGCGGGCAAAAGTTTCCAGCGGCGGGTTGCGGAAAACTGCCCAATTGGGCGAGAAAACCGCCCATCTGGCAACTCTGGTTCACTCAGCACAGCAGTCTCCCTGGCAACTCACCCCCTCTAGAGAAACACCTGACATCCCTCAACCAATCAGCTTGTCAGCTAAAGACTGTTTTTTTTCTCTTATCTGTTTGGTTTAGAATCTTGGCTGTCCCTCCCCCTGTAGAAGTAAATGCAAAACTTACTACACAGAGAATTTCAAAGTCAATTTTAACCTGACTTGTACCCAAAACAGCAAGGAACATTTTATAGTACAATCCCCACTTAATCATGGTTTATTCCTTGAAAAATAAAATCATATTTAACAAACATCTCACACTTTATTCACCTAACCCTATTAACAATTCCCAAACTAACTTTAAACCTTTTCCAGCCAGCAGCATCCACCAACACCCTGGAACAGAGCCCCAGGAAAAAACATTTAATATATGTTACCATATATTACATTAGCATTTAGCGCGTGCTAATTAGAGCATGCTAAATCCGTGAGTGCACCTTAGTAAAAGGAGCCCTATGTACAAATTGCTGCAATCTGTTCAAAACTGAGCTTCCATGCTATTGACTGGATCCTCCTGTTTTGATCATATCAGCCCAGTATTATGTTTGTGCAGCGCTGCGTATGCCTTGTAGCGCTATAGAAATGCTAAATAGTAGTAGTAGTAGTAGTATTGCCTTCTTTGTATTGGCTCCCAGTGTTTTGGCAAGTTAAGTTTAAACCCCTTGTTATGCAAAACAATTTGGCTGGTTAGATGACAGTCAGTTATCCGGCGATATTCAGCAGCTATCTCCTGCTGAATATTGCTGGACAGCACCTAGAAGATTGCTGGTTATATCAAGCCAATTTTCAGCATAGAGCCTGCTAAGAGGTCCTTTTACTAAGGTGCGCTGAAAATGGCCTGCGCTGGTGTAGAGCGTGTATTGGACGCGTGCAGGTCCATTTTTCAGCGTGCCTGCAAAAAAGGCCCTTTTTTTGCCCAAAAATGGATGTGCGTTAAAATGAAGATTGGCGTGCCTGAGACCTTACCACCACCCACTGAGTTAGTGGTAAGGTCTCACGCATTAACTGGGTGGTAATCTTCAGTGCGCGTATAATGCCGATTACTGCCCATTAGTGCCATGCGCCTTAAAATTTTCCGGTGCGTGTATAAAATGAAATTACTGCCCAGGCCATGGGGTAGCCAGGAAGTAGATCAAAATTGATGTGCATACGCACCTAATTGACGTGGAGGGGCATAATCGAATGGGGACGACCATCCCTAAGGGCGCCCATCTCTAAGGACGTCTCGGTGAAGAGGCGGGGAAACCCGTTTTATCGAAACAAGATGGGCGTCCATCTTTCATTTCGATAATACGGTCGGGAACGCCCAAATCTCAACATTTAGGTCGACCTTAGAGATGGTCGACCTAAATGTTGAGATGTCAACCTTAGAGATGGTTGTTCCTCGGTTTTTGGCGATAATGGAAACCGAGGACTCCCATCTCAAAAACGACCAAATCCAAGCCATTTGGTCGTGGGAGGAGCCAACATTCATAGTGCACTGGTCCCCCTCACATGCCAGGACACCAACCGGGCACCCTAGGGGGCACTTCAGTGGACTTCACAAATTGCTCCAAGGTGCATAGCTCCCTTACCTTGGGTGCTGAGCCCCCCAAATCCCCCCAAAACCCACTCTCCACAACTGTACACCACTACCATAGCCCTAAGGGGTGAAGGGGGGCACCTACATGTGGGTACAGTGGGTTTGGGGTGGGTTTTAAAGGGCTCACATTTAACAGCAGAAGTGTAACAGGTAGGGGGGATGGGCCTGGGTCCGCCTGCCTGAAGTGCACTGCACCCACTAAAACTGCTCCAGGGACCTGCATACTGCTGCCATGGAGCTGGGTATGACATCTGAGGCTGGCATAGAGGCTGGTAAAAAGATTAAAAAATTTTTTTTTAGGGTGGGAGGGGGTTGGTGACCACTGGGGGAGTAAGGGGAGGTCATCCCCAATTCCCTCCGGTGGTCATCTGGTCAGTTTGGGCACCTTTTTGAGGATTGGTTGTGGGAGGGGCCAGCATTCGTAGTGTACTGGTCCCCTCACATGCCAGGACACCAACCGGGCACCCTAGGGGGCACTGCAGTGGATTTCATTAATGTGTGCTGACGATTACCACCCGGTTAACGTGTGAGACGTTACCACTGAGTCAATGGGTGGCGGTAAGGTCTCAGACCCAAATTGGACACGCGACAATTTTTATTTTGCCGCACGTCCATTTTCGGCCAAACAAAAGGCCTTTTTTACAGGCGCGCTGAAAAATGGATCTGCGTGCGTCCAATACACTATCACAGGCCATTTTCCAGTGCACCTTAGTATAAGGACCCCTAAATAAATAAATGCCATCCACCATGCTGTAATGACACTTAATTCTGACCTGTGTGAATGAACTGTCCCACACGAATGCCTTTTCATTTATGGTAAAGTCCTGCCCTGGGGGAGCATAAGGGTTATAACTTGCCACAAATTCAACACTCAGCATCCTATTGGGTAGAGAGACTATATTTGAAACATTATATCCAGTGGTAAGGTCACCATTCTTGTCAAAATACATCTCTTCACCCAGACGGTTCTTAAAGCGGACCTTCTTCAGATAATGATGGAGCTAAAAAAGAAAGTGTACGTTTGAGTGGTGGCCCAAAATGGAGAACTGCATGTATAATTTCAAGCAAATATAAAATCAAACCAATTTTCCCTTTTTTGAGTAGAAGGATTATAGAAGGATAATATCGGTGATTTATAAAGTTCGAATATACACCTGATAGTATCTAAGAAAAAAGAGACAATGAAAAGAATCCCAAAATGAAGCATAATGAAGAAACATTTCAAAGCCGTTTGCCTACATAAATAGCAATTTACCAGACTGAGGTGAATTGATCGAAAATGTCGCCATTAGTTCAACAAAAACAATATATGAGTTTTCAGAGAGTACATGCATCTGGCTGTACTATGAAGATGAATTCCAGGTGAAATATTTAGACCATGACAGTAACATCACACCTGAACATGTCATTTTAAAATGCATATGTATCATTTTTCTCTCCACTTTGCCTGAAAAAATCCCCCGAATTCTAGATATTGTAATCCGGATTTGTAAGTGCAAATGTTGGGTATTATTAGGAAAGGTATGGAAAACAGGTGTGAGGATGTTATAATGCCGTTATATCGCTCCATGGTGCGACCGCACCTTGAGTATTGTGTTCAATTCTGGTCGCTGCATCTCAAGAAAGATATAGTGGAATTGGAAAAGGTGCAGCGAAGGGCAACTAAAATGATAGTGGGGATGAAGAAAGACTAAGGAGGCTAGGGCTTTTCAGCTTGGAGAAGAGACGGCTGAGGGGAGACATGATAGAGGTATATAAAATAATGAGTGGAGTGGAACAGGTGGATGTGAAGCGTCTGTTCACGCTTTCCAAAAATACTAGGACTAGGGGGCATGTGATGAAACTACAGTGTAGTAAATTTAAAACAAATCGGAGAAAACTTTTCTTCACTCAATGCGTAATTAAACTCTGGAATTCATTTCTGGAGAACGTGGTGAAGGTGGTTAGCTTGGCAGAGTTTAAAAAGGGGTTAGACGGTTTCCTAAAGGACAAGTCCATAAACCGCTACTAAATGGACTTGGGAAAAATCCACAATTCCAGGAATAACATGTATAGAATGTTTGTACGTTTGGGAAGCTTACCAGGTGCCCTTGGCCTGGATTGGCCGCTGTCGTGGACAGGATGCTAGGCTCGATGGACCATTGGTCTTTTCCAAGTGTGGCATTACTTATGTACTTAATTACTTAACAAGCCAATCAGCGCCAATGATTGCCAATTAACAAGAAATTATTGACAATAATTGACATTTATTAGAATTTACACGCACAGCTGTCTAAGAGTAATTTGTACAGTGATGAATGTAAATTATAAGTCGCACAGTTGAAAAGGGGGCATGGCCATGGGTGTGAAATTGGCAGGTTGTAGGCATTTCTAAAATCTATGTGCATTGTTATAGAATACACCCGATCTGTGTCTAATTTATGCATCGGCATTTACATCAATTTTTACTTAGTGTAACTGCCTGCGACTACATTTAGTCACATGGATGGGGGCTTGGCATATTCTATAAACCATGTGGAACTTTAAGCTTATTCTGTAAAGTATGCTTACATTTAGGTGTTCTTTACAGAAAATGCCTAGGCATATTTTGTTTTGGACCAGATTTTTTAGGCGTGATTTATAGAATCTAGTTCTATATGGGTAATTTTAATGCACAATATATATGTTGAATTTCCAAGACAGTTCAAGCCTCTGATTTCTAAACATTAGTTTTGAAAAAGCAGGTTGTGATTCTTATGGGACCAATTTTATAAGGATTTTTTTGCAAGCGAAACATTTTGAAGGTAATTTTTTAAAAAGTTGCCTAAGTGGGACGGCCTAGTAGACACTTATTTTGGATCTATTTTATAAAGACATTTGGAGGGGAATTTTTGATATGACACCCAAGTCTTGTAGATGGTTTGCTGAAAATGCCTAAAAATGTCATCCAGAACAGAGAAATTTTCAAAACAGAAAAACGTCTATTGTTTTGTTTTGAAAATTGCTATATTCCATATGTTTTTGTGCTCAGTATGTATTTGTTTAGGAAACATTAAAAAAATTGTCCTAGAGAAAAATGCATGAAAACAAGCCATAGGCATGACTGTGTGGCTGCATTCCCGGCAAACTGGTCATGCAGACATCCCAGCAGAGGGGCAGCATAGTGTCAAGTATATGTGAAGGAGTATATGCATATGGAGGCATGTTAACCTATGGAACTTTGCAAGTCTAAGAGGCCCTTTTACTAAGGCATGCCTAAAAGTGACCTATGCTGGTGTAGGCGCATGTTTTGGACGTGCACAGGTCCATTTTTCAGTACACCTGGAAAAAAAAAGCATTTTTTTTTGTGGCCGAAAATGGGTGTGCGGCAAAATTAAAACCAGCGTGTGTCCATTTTCATCCTGAGACCTTACCGCCACCCATTGACTTAGCAGTAAGGTCTCACATGTTAACCGGGCGGTAAGCGGCCAGTGCGCATAAACTGCCAATTACCGCCGGGTAAGCGCCACGCGGTAGAAAATAGAAAATAGTTTCTACTGTGTGTTTTGGGCGCGTGTCAAAAATGGAATTACTGTTCAGGGCACGCAGTAGCCAGGCGGTAGTTCCAATTTGACATGCATAGGCACCTGCGTGCCTTTATAAAAGGGCCCCTAAGTGCTTTGAAATGAGCCCTATAGTCAATTAACCTGTGGAACCTAATTAGGTATGTGAGCACAAGTTACTTTTATGTGGAAATCAAATACAGTGCTGAATCTTCATGAAATAAAATAACTGCAGATAAGGAAAAAAAGATGAAATTAAAAACTCTAAAACTGGAAGGGTCAAAACCCTCACAGATCACACAATGAAGGGAAAGAGTCAAGTCTCTCTCAGATAAAATTCATGCTCTACAAATAGGTTCACGTGAGATACAAAAACACCACCTGGAAGACCACAGAACTCTCAGGAACACTGTAGGTTTTTTTTCTTCTATCTTCCTTGGTTAGGCCTGAACCATCTTTTCTGAACCAATATGGATTCTGCAGCCTGAGGACTGAATACAACATGGACCAGCTCTTTTGCAAAGAAAACTACTTCTTGGCACAGCTATGCTAGTGCTTTCATTCAAGGACATCATGTTACTCATTCCTGCCTTCCAGTTTATCTCCTGGGAAGGTGTGTAGGAATGTGCTTCTCAGAGACAGTGTCATGGTCATCGTCGCTGACGTCTGTGCCTTGCTCATCTGTGCTGTGTTCCTCCTTCTTACTTACTAAAATTCCCTACAGTTCCAGTCAGTGACCTGTGGGGTTACTGTGGATTGGTGGAGGCCAAGCTGGTGATGCCATCAGCAGTGAGCACTTCTTAAGCTGGCTTCTGAGAGTGTGCAGTGTTCTGGCAATTACCCTTGATTGGGCCCAAGCCTGCCTGGGGCCCTGCTAGTTCCAGCTTCTGTTCCTTTGTGAAGCTGTGGCCTGAAGCTTTATTACAGCTTTTCCTTTTGCTGTGTTCCTGTGGAGATCTGTATCCAAGCCAGGGAGTCCTGAGGAGTAAAAGCTTGGCCTACAGCTTTCACCTTATGCTGTGTTCCAGTTGAAGTCTGCCTTCAAACCAGGGAGTACTGAGGAATAAAGCTTTGCCTACAACTTTGCCTATTGCTGTGTTTCTGTGAAGCCTGCTTTCAAGCTTGGTAGTTCTGAGGAGTAATATCTCTGCCTACAGCTTTCATCTTTGCTTGGGTCCAGTGAAGCCTGCTTCTACGCCTGTGAGTCCAGAGCCTCCCATGCCTCAGTTGAGTTTCCAGTTGCCCACCGTGAGTCCTTACTCGCTGTATGCAGCGAGTGGCTTTGTGCTGTGTTTGGGACTGTGTGGGCTGGATGACGGGGAATGCTGCAGGTGCAGTGGCTGAGGCCACGTCATGAGGTATCTCTGGATGAGGGAGCAGTGCTTGGAACGCTGAGGGGTCCGTGTGGGCTGATCCTGGCCCTTGGGTGCTGTGCAGGGCTGTTGAGTCTTCTGCCTTGGGGTATCGGCTCAGGTTTGGCTTCTTTACCTTGCTTGCCTTGGGAGCGTCGGCTCGGGCTTTGTTTCTTCACCTTGCTTGCCTTGGGAGCGTCAGCTCGGGTTTTGTTGCTTTATCTTGCTGGCCTTGGGAACATTCTGCTCGGGTGCCTCAGTGACTGTTTGCTTGTCTTAGGTGACATCCCTAGTCTTCCGTGAGCAGTGTGTCCCGCTCTTGCCTCCACCTGTGGTGCAGGTCCTCAAGAGACTCTTCCTTTTCCCTTTGTTTGGCTTCTGCTCCACTCTGGTTTTGAGGGAGCTTGCCATGGTTGTTCCGCGGCTCATCTGAGTGTACTGACAGAACGAACCCTTTCCTTAACCGCTAGCGGTCTTACCTCTGTCAGCCAAGTATTCCCTGTTTGTCTTTAACCCACTAGGGCGGGCCTTTTGGCTAGTGTATTGTGTTCTACTGTATGTCATATGTTTGCATTGCTGTGCTAGTATTGAGAGGTGCAGCTAGGGTGCTTATGTTTGATTTCCCTTTACAGCTAGGCTGTTTTACTTTACCTTTACTGTATAATTTATGCTTTGCATTGTGTTTGCTAGTATTGAGATGCGCAGCTATGCTGTTCTACTTTGCCTTTACTGTATAAGTTATGCTTTGCATTGTTTACGCTAGTAGTAAGATGCGCAGCTAGGCTGCTTATGTCTAACGTCCCTATACAGCTAGGCTGTTCCACTTTACCTTATTCTATGTTTCATGTTTGCCTTGCTTCAGCTAGGTTAGACTGTATAGCTAGGCTGCCTGTTTTCCTTTCTGTGCCATTTGGCTACCCTTCTAGCTCTGTGTTTTTTGATGCTAATAAAGCTGCTTCAGTTCATCTCCACTTGTGGTCTGGTCCAGTTCTTGGGATCACTCTTAGTTGTGAGGGGACTTGGTCTACCCAGAGGTGGCTGGGTGATTCTCACGTGGCCACCTCTGGGCCAAGGGCTCACAAACGTCACAGACAGTGTCTCTGGGAACATTTGTGAACCGTGGAGGGGAGTTTGGTACTGTGAACCTACTACTGATAAGCTGTTCTTGCTGGAAGCCCACAAGGCTCTTCATGGTCATGACCATATGTAACCTGGGCAGATGGACAGACGGTTGGTGATTGGTTCATGATTGTCACCTGTGGACCTGGAGGTAGTGCCAATGCTTGGCATGAGGAAGAGAATAGAGAACAAGAGGAGAAGAGAAGAAGATCTGATGGTGAATGTATCTCTCTTAGAGGAAAGAGACTGATTTGCCCAAACACCTGTGAATTGTATCTCTGTGCTGAGTGCAGCCCAAGGCCAAGTGCAGGAGCTGATTGCAGGCTTCTACAGACTGAGTAACCGGTGGCTTTGCAGAACAGGGACCTCAGACTAAAACCTGACACATATGTGTCTCATATGGGTGAATTCTGCTAGAAACTGAAGAGGAGGAACCAATTCATCTGGACTCTGAAGCTATGGACTGCAAGGGTGAAAAAAAAAGGAATTTTCCTCTTATGCTCAAGGTTAGTTAGTTTGGTTTTTACTACTACTACTACTTAACATTTCTAAAGTGCTACTAGGGTTACGCAGCGCTGTACAATTTAACATAGAGGGACGGTCCCTGCTCAAAGAGCTTACAATCTGAGAGACAAGTGAACGGTCAGTCCGATAGGGGCGGTCAAATTGGGGCAGTCTGGATTTACTGAACGGTAAGAGTTAGGTGCTGAATGCAGCATTGAAGAGGTGGGTTTTAAGCAAAGACTTGAAGATGGGCAAGGAGGGGGCTTGATGTAAGGGCTCAGGAAGGTTGTTCCAAGCATAGGGTGAGGCGAGGCAGAATGAGCGGAGCCTGGAGTTGGCGGTGGTGGAGAAGGGTACAGAGAGGAGGGATTTGTCCTGTGAACGGAGGTTACGGGCGGGAACTTAAGGGGAGATGAGGGTAGAAAGGTAGTGAGGGCAGCAGACTGAGTGCATTTGTAGGTAAGAAGGAGAAGCCTATGGTTTTTGCCTATGAAAGACAGGTTTTGCTCAGACACATGGTCTAGCCTAATTTAGGAGTCCTTTTACTAAGCCTCATAGGTGCCTGCGTGTGCCCAACTCGTGCCAAATTGGAGTTACCACCCGGTTACCACTTGGCCCTTGCGGTAATTTTAATTTTGGTGCGCATCCGCTACGCACGTCAAGTGGCATTTGACATGCGTAGACTATTACCACCCGGTTACCACGTGAGACCTTACCGCTAGCTCAATGGCTTGCTGTAAGGTCCCAGACCCAAAATGGACGAACGGCAATTTTCATTTTGCCGCATATCCGTTTTTGGCAAAAATTTTAAAACAGGCATTTTTTTTATAGGTGTGCTAAAAATAATTCTGCACATGCCCAAAACCCACGCCTACACTACCGCAGGCCATTTATATATATATATATATATATATATATATATATATATATATATATATATAAAAATGTAAATGTTTGTTTGTTCAAAATCTTAAATCTCCGAACGTTCTTCACCGATTGCTTTCAAATTTGGACACAACGTTGCATTCGAATACGCGCATGTTTTTATATATCTACTATTTTATAGATGTCACAGCTGTCATACTCGCGGAGCGCAAGCAGTGCGACGAGTAATTGCAAATCAAACTGAGGAAGAACGACCATCACCGAACGACCAAAACAGACAAACAAGATGGCGTCAAGAGCAGACGTTGGGATTCTCAGCTCCTGAACACCCACAAGCGAACTGATAGGTGACTATTCTCCCCAACGCAAGATGAGGAAAAGAAAAGAGAAAACGGCGATAACTACCTCCAAAGTACCGCCGTCAACTCCTATCCTTCACCAGACAACTTTGCAGGGCTTTCGGGCTGGAATCCCCGGAGCGCAGATGTCCACTTCGATTGGTCCGGCACTATCCAGTGCCGAACGCAGCACTGAGGGAGTGACGCTCAGCCCCCCTGTCTCTCACTGCACCTCCGCAACCCGGAAGTGATTCGTTGGTTATGGGAGAACAGCGCTTTGAGGCCTTGGAGCAGCCTAGAGCCTCGGCGCTGGTGGAAGGAGGCCCCATAACTACATCAACCCCGGGCAAGGAGCCATCATTGCAGGAACCCCTTCGGGAAAGCATGCAAATTGCCTCGGAGATCAGAACTGTGAGTAGCGGAGGATTATTAAAACCAAATGTAGTGACTATGGATTCGCTATGGGAAGCTATCCAGGGTGTGTATAACACACTACTTTTGATTAATGCTTCCTTTAAGAATGAAATAATGGATTTAAAAAATGCGAAGCAGGTATTGAATGCTCAATTTCAAGAGGAAAATACCAAGAATTTGAAAACTCAAGAAGATATTACCAAACTTCAACATATAACGGAAGCCCTGATCAAAGAACGAGAACTTCAGGAAAAAAAGATAGAATATCTAGAAAATAATGCTCGTAGAAATAATCTAAGATTTCTTAACTTCCCAAAGTCTCCTCTGATTAACACTGTAGATATGCTTAAGAACTATTTTAAGGATGTTCTGGGCATTCCAGAGGAGGCATACCCCCCCATAACACGGACACAATATATAACAGGTACATTCAGTGGGCCCCAAGATAAAAAGCAACCAATTACATCTCAAGATTTAAATTTGACTGAATTTTTGGAGAGTCTTCCCTGGAGTTGATCTCTGAACGGACGACATTACTGGTCACTTTTGCACTTGAATATGATCATAGCAATATCCTAAAGCTTTATTTCAGACATATTAACGAGGTATTTTTGGGACAAAAAATTCAAGTATTTCCGGACTTAGCGCGAGCTACTCAAAAGAAAAGAAAGGAATTCTTAACCTATAAATCTAGAATTTTGAAGTTGGGCGGTTCCTTTAATTTGAAATTTCCTTGTCGATGCTGTATTTCTTTGCAATCAGTAAATTATCTTTTCTTCAGTCCCAAAAAATTACTCAAATTTGTCGAGTCAAAAGAAAAACCTGTACCACCAATAGTGATAGTCCCGTAGTTAAGGAGAGTGCTGTAAAATTGGCTATGGATGTTTTGCTTTCCCGTCTGCTTAAATTTATGTAATATTTCCATTTGATTTATATTTCTTAGTTCTTAATTCGATATATTGTGGACAAAATGAAAAAAGTTTTTTTCTTTAGCTATATTTGGTACTTTGTAATGCCATATTATATTTCTGATATTTCCATACATTTATGTTTTGTTATTAATATAAATGTAAAATCAATAAATAAAGAATTAAAAAAACAAAACAAAACAGACAAACCATGGCTCAAATACGTGCCGAGGAAGCAGCAGAGCGACGTGCAGCCACACTTGACGATGCACGGTTGCAAGCACGGTGATCACGTTCTGCAGCTTCAGATCTGCTTCATTCTCAACACAATCAACGTGACAGGCTGAGAGTGGCTTAAATCTTCGAAAGTTCTTCACTGATTGCTTTGAAATTACACGCATGTTTTATATACCTACTATTATATAGATGTCACAGCTGTCGTACTCGCAGAGCGGAAGCAGTGCGATGAGTAATTGCAAATAAAACTGAGGAAGAACGGCCATCAGCGAACGAGCAAAACACACAAAGAATGGCTCAAATACATGCCGATGAATCAGCAGAGCGACGTGCAGCCAGACTTGACAATGCACGGTTGCGAGCACGGCGATCGCGTTCTGCAGCTTCAGATCTGCTTCGTTCTCAACAGAATCAATGCAACAGGCTGAGAGTGGCTTAAATCTCCAAAAGTTCTTCACCGATTGCTTTGAAATTTCGACACAATTGCAAATCAAACTGGGCAACAACGGGCATCAGCGAACGAGTGAAACAGACAAAGAATGGCTCAAATACATGCCGAGGAAACAGCACAGCGAAAAACATCGCTCGAGCCTCTTGATCGATCATTGCAAGATTTGCGTGGAAACATCAGACCATTTGGGAACACATTAATATTGCTTGCAGGAGATTTCAGGCAAACATTACCTGTAGTTCCTCGATCGACACCAGCAGACGAAATAAATGCTTGCCTAAAATACTCTACTTTGTGGCAACACGTAAAGACGTTAAACTTAACTACAAATATGCGTGTCCAGCTGCAAAACGATCAATCACCTCAGATATTCTCACATCAATTGCACAAAATTGGGAACAGAAACGTACCGGTTGATCTGACCTGAGGACGAATTTCATTGCCTCATAACTTCTGCAATTTAGTCACCTCAAAAGAACAATTGGTTGAAAAAGTATTTCCCAATATTCAAACCAATTATAAGAATCACGATTCGCTGAGTGAACCAGTTATTCTTGCAGCCAACAACAAAGACGTCTACCAACTCAACAATATTATTCAGTCTAACATTCAAAGCGAGCCACTCACATACAAGTCCGTCGACACTGTTCTGGAAGCAGATGAAGGGCTTAATTATCCAACAGACTTTTTCAATTCACTCGATCTGCCAGGGATGCCACCGCACGTACTGCAATTGAAAATCGGCGTGCCAATTATCATGTTGCAAAATACCAACCACCCAAACCTTTGCAACCGCACACGGCTTCCAGTAAAAAATTTAATGAGCAATGTCGTACAAGCAACAATCTTGACAGGACCTTTCAAAGGTGAACATGTCCTCATTCCTCCCATTCCTATGATTCCAACAGATATGCCATTTCAATTAAACAGATTGCAATTCCCAATTCGATTGGCGTTTGCAATCACCATCAACAAACCTCAGGGCCAATCTTTAGAATTCACCCGTTTACATCTACACACGGATTGCTTCTCACATGGACAATTATATGTTGCATGTTCTACAGTCAGCAAACCAGACAATCTCTATCTCTGCACACAATGGAACAACAAAAAATATTGTATACCCACAAGCATTGTGAAATTACACATATTAGAAACGTTCGCTTCTTCTTTTCTTTCTTTTCCATTTAACCAGACTGAGCCACAGCAACGCGTGGCCGGGTACAGTTAGTGTGTATGTATATATAAATATATATATATATATATATATATATATATATATATATATATATATATATATATATATATATATATATATATATATATATATAGTTACGTCTGTGCTCACTTCGCCCTCTGGTGGCCAGAACCGGTGGCTGCAGTGGACCGTCATCTGTTCCAGATTTCAGCCCAGTCCGGTCCGGATCTTCCAGGCTGCCAGACTTGCTTGCTTGGATTGAACCTACACAGCACCCGTAGTTTCCTGGTGATGGTTGCAGCTGAGCTCCAGGTTCTGCTGGGCTTATTAGCCATTCTGAAACCTTGCTGCTTGGCCTTTGCATTGCGTCTAAGGCCCTGGTATGTTGGTGCTTTTGCACTTCAGCCTGAGTTGTTTCCTTGCTCTAGTTCTTGCCTGAAGTCTTGCCTGTTCTAGTTAGTCTCTGTTTAGTTTAGGGTATTGCTTGTTTTCTGTAGTGCTTGTTTCCCAGTCTTGTTTGTATGTCTTTGTCTAGTTCTGGGTTTATCTGTGTTTGTTCCCTGCTTCAGTGGCTGCTTGCAGCTTTCAGTCAGTCTCCTGTCTAGCTGTGTTTGTTCCCTGTTTCAGTGGCTGCTCGCAGCTTTCAGTCCTGTCCTTTAGCCTATCCTTTCCCTGCCTTGCTGTCCCTGTGCTGCCTAGCTGTTAGCCAGTCCTGCCCTGTCCAGTATGTCCTGCCGGCCACCTGAAGCCTTGAGCTCAACTCTTGGTGGAAAGTGGCCAGGTGCAGGTGAAGCCTACTGTTTGTCAGAGATCTGCCCTGTCTCTAGCGTGGGGTGGTTTTGTCTGCCACTGTCGCTCCTCGGCAGTGGCCCAAGGGCTCACAAACCCAGTGTCCAGCTTTGTAAACGTGACATATATCATTATTCCTTTCATTTTGGACAGCCTAACTCGGACCTATCATATCCTTAGCAAACAAGTCCAGAGTATTTGCTATCCCTGTGATTACCTGTCATACTAACAGTGCCTACAAGCATGCAAGAGCTGTGTCAATGGGGTCAATAGTCTATAAAATAAACAAAGGAACCATGGAGAGCACCGCACATATGAATAAAGGGCTGAAGCAAGACACCTACATGGGAAAACTCCACATCACAATGTAGTTAGCACAGTTTGGGAAACACATTGATTGCCATGTCTGAGCATAAAAATTAGCATTGTTAAATCGAGTCAAAATATATCTAATATGTCACCGAGTGGGCGGTGTTACCCTAAATGAAAGGTGATAGAGACAAACAAAGTATGTGTTTTTGTCTATAAAAATTGTGTATGATAAAAAGGATCCTGAAACAAACTATAAAACACATTATGGAGGCTTGTGGAACTACTAGGAACTCACACCCAGGAATCAAACAATGAAATTGTCACCAAGACCACACAATGCTCTCAAACAATAAAATGGTCGTTTCTGCATGTCAAAATTGTGAAGTGCTTCTAAAATAAACACCAAAGCCATCCAAAAGTTAATATAATGCAAAGTTCAACAGTTAGATCCACCTCTTCCACAAAAGCACTGCATTCCTGTCATGCCCTCACAAGAAGTGAAGGAAAGATACCGTGTGTTTTCATTTTTTTAAAAAATTAGTTCTGACTACCTGCACTTCGGGTCCTTTTACTAAGGTGCGCCTGTGCTAGTGTAGGTGCATGTTTTGGATGCAAGCAGGTCCATTTTTCAGCGTGCCTGTAAGAAAGGTCTTTTTTTTGGCTGAAAATGGAGGTGCAGCAAAAGAAAAATTGGCACACATCCATTTTGGGCCTGAGACCTTACCGCCACCCATTGACTTAGCGCTAAGATCTCACATGTTAACCGGGTAGTAATCGTGAGCTCGCATACACTGCCGATTACCGCCCAGTTAGAGCTGGGTGCCAGAAAATACGGTAGCCTGGCAGTAGTTCCTATGCCCTTTAGTAAAAGGGCCCCTAAAAAATTAAAATTAAAATTAAAAAAAAATTGAGAAGTGGACAACAGCGCACATTTGATGCTTTTTTTCCGAAGGCAGTATAGCAAATAATAAACGTAAACCAATAATTTAAAATTTTACATAAGGCTTCATTTCAAAGGGCTCAGTCATGGATTTAAAATTTGTAAAATAATAACCTCCCAAAAAGCAATGGGGTCAAAAATTACCAATATAAACAAAATGGTTTATTAGGAAGTTCAGAATATCAAACATATTAAGGGGTTCCTGGGTATCCAAGATGGCTGCCATTTGCTAAGTGATGACAGCATGTTTCTTATTTTTTCTTTCACTTTGGGGAAGTGCAAAGGAGGATAATTTTCCACTCTGCCCCTATGCTGTCACAGTGCTATTTGGACAGCACAGAGGTTATATGCAATGATTTTCAGTGGAAAATGTATAAATGGCCCAATCAATCACCATTATCCAGGCAGAAGAAGCTACCAAGGGGTCCTTTTACTAAGGTGCACTGAAAAATGCCAAAATGGACGTGTGTCAAAATCAAAATTGTCACACGTTCATTTTGGGTCTGCGAACCTTACCGCCAACCATTGACCTAGCGGTAAAGTCTCACACAGTAACCGGGTGGTAATGACCTATGCGTGTCTAATGCCACTTGGCACGTGTCTGATACGTGCGTGCAAAAATTTAAATTTTTTTTAGCCACGCATATCGGACGTGCACCAAAAATGAAATTACAGCAAGATCCAGGTGGTAACCGGGTGGTAACTCCATTTTGGTGTGCGTTGGGCACACTTAGATGCTTAGGTGGCTTAGTAAAAGGACCCCCAAGATAATTGTTTTTGAATATTGTGCCAATAGTGTTTTGAAATAGGGAACTTCAATTATTATCTCTAGACTCCTTCGCTGTTTTTTCTTTTTAGCCATCTTTCTTGTGGGAAGGCTTCCTGTCTTCTATTTGCCATCTCTAATACTATGCTTTTTCTTCTGAACATAACATTTCTCAAAGAAATGAAATACCTTCCATGGAGAATAATCCAAAAATCTCCGATTTGCTCCTCTCCATGTGATGTTGTTTTCAGAGTCAGACATAACCATGTCATGCAATGCGTGCGCCAGGGCATAAACAGCATTATATACACTGTAGGTTTTCCCAAAAAATCTGGTGGCACAGTGTGGCTTGGAATTCAATGTTTTATTAGCATTGCAAGATTTTTTGATACTCTTGGGACACCTGCTGTCACACAAAGATTTCCACCATGATTCAGTGATGAAATCATGTGGAAGGAGCAGAGGATTCATCTCACGGACAAATTTTAAAAAGCTTGGAATATTCTTTCTCACTATTGTGAATGCCAAGAAATTGGACTTTATATAAGTGGTATTTGTAAAGGCTGGGGGAATGAAGAATTCATTAGTGGTGATCCAGATTTTCCCAGGTATACTCAGAATATTTATTTCAAGTAGTAAGTAAATTACCATATCTTCATTACAGTAGATGATGACCACATTTGCAGATGATGTGTAAATAATCTTATTAATTTTCTCTCTCTTTTCTGTTGTCATAAATTTAGTGTGACTGAAGTTTTCTATAAATTCAATGCAGCCACCATTCTGCTCAATCCCTGTCTTCAGGATCTGGACCGCCCTCAGGCTGCTGTCATCATCAGGTGCAATGATAACAACCCAATTCCAGCCAAAATGCTTCAGTAACTTGATAATCCCAGCACAGAGGTGCAGCTCATTGGGTACAGTCCGGTAGAAATAAGGAAACTTCACAGTATCGCTCATTAAAAGATTTTGTGAGGAATAGCTGATCTGTTGAGATAAATAATTTATTCACTTCATCCATGTAAAGATGGAATTTACATTTTAAATCACATTTTAGGAAGATGGTGAAGACCTGAATTTTAAACATTTTTAAGGATTTGGTGGAAGGTGATATAAGTTGGACATAATTAAACGATGGATTTTATAGGGCCACTTGGGGTGAGCAGGATTGAAAGGATTTTAGTGAGGGGAATGTTTTACTTTATATTTTATTTTAATGAAATCTGCCTTGATATCTGATTTATAGAAAGTGGAATATCAAATATCTGTAAAAAAATAATTTTTAAAAATTCTTAATTATTCATGTTCATAAGGAGCCCTTTACCAAGCTGTGGTAAAAAGTGGCCTCTGTACCACCTTACATGAGTCATTCCCACGTGCAGAGACCATTTATGCGACACTAGGGGTCCTTTTACTAAGGCACGCTGAAAAATGGCCTGTGCTGGTGTAGGCACGTGTATTGGATGCACACAGGTCCATTTTTCAGAGTTCCTGGAAAAAAGGCCTTTTTTTGTGGCTGAAAATGGATGTGCCAGTGCATGTCCTTTTTCGGCCTGACGCCACCCATTGATTTGGCGGTAAAGTCTCACGCGCTAACTGGGCCAGGTGTTTTGTACACATGTCAAAAATGGAATTACCACCCAGGGCACGTGGTAGCCGGGCAGTAGTTCCAATCTGATTTGCGTTAAGTGCGCATAGGCGCCTACATGCCTTAGTGAAAGGGCCCCCTAGTGTGTAAACCCTTACTTTACACATATTTTGTTGGTGATAGGGCTCATGTACTAATGTGACAATGTAGCTGTGCTAACCGATTAGCACAGAACACGCCCATCTTCCGCCCCCATACACACCCCTAGTGCTAAAAATTAAAACATATTTTTAAGCATGTGGGTAGAGTGATGACATCCCAATATTACCACAGGACACCTGAGCGCACCCCACAGTTCTCCATTTTTTGCTGCGGTAAGCTTGCATTTGTGCTTACCGCAGACTAATAAAAGGACCCCTAAGTTCTAATTATGGCTTCATCATTTTTCCCTCCCATAACATCAGAAACTTCCTTCTCCTGCTATTATTCATTGCATTCCTGATAGTATCTTTCCAATGATTTTCCCCAAGGTCTCTTTACCTTAATTTGTCTAGATTCTTAATCCTAGTGAGAAAACATTGGTCATGGGTTTTTCCTCCTGCAGCATTTTGAAAGAGGAATGATGTTGACAAAAAATAATGCAGCAAGATATTCCTCACAAAGTAGGGTGTGATTCTATCAGAAACTGGTAAATTTTCAGGGTACAGAAAAATTTGCCAATAGGTTTTAATTTGCACTCTTTTCCTTCCTAGCATGCTCTGATATGAAATTTACCCAGTCGGTATTGGAGTAATTAAAATGTGCTGCCAAATTTGTTAACATCCATAAATTCCTGTTAATATTTCTTCAATCTGTTTATTCTGACCTGTTGGATGGTATAATACCTTCAAATCTATACTATTTCCTATCATTTCTAGTCACAAAAATTCTTGCAGAATTTTTATCTTATTTATCTTTAGAACCATAGAAACATGATGACAGATAAGAGCCAGATGGCTCTCCTTTCCCTAAGAGATCCCATGTGCCTGTCCCACACTTTCTTAAATTCAAATACAGTCCTCATCTCCATCACCTCCACAAGGAGGCAATTCCATGGGTCCACCACCCTTTCCTTGAAAAAGTATTTCCTTAGATTACTCCTGAGCCTATAACCTCTTAACTTTATCCTATGCCCTTTCATTCCAGAGTTTTACTTCATTTGAAAGAGGCTCTTCTCCTGTACATAAATGCCATCACATCCTCTCTCTCTTGCTTTTCTTCCAAAGTATACATATAAATGTCCTTAAGGCTTATGACAGAGACCACTGACCAATTTTATAGCAGTCCTCTGGACCGAATCCATCTTGTTTATATTTTATTGTAGGTGTGGTTTCCAGAATTGCACACAGTATTCTAAATGGGCCCTCATCAGAGATTTGTACAAGGGAACTATCATATCTTTCTTCCTCTCCCTATGCACCCAAATATCCTGCTGGCTTTGAATGTCACTTTTTCTACCTGTTTTGCCACCTTGAGATCACTTCGAGAACAGAAGGAAACAACAATCAAAAATCTAAAGGCCACTAGATCAGTGGCCAATAAGAAGTGAAAATTAGTGGTAGTTGGTGATTCTTTTCCGAGGGGTACTGAGGCACCCATCTGTTGACCATACATGATTTCCAGGGAGGTGTGCTATTTGCCTGTTGACAAGATTTGAGATGTAACAGAAAGATTACCTAGACTCATCAAGCCTACTGACCACTATCCTATGCTGCTCATCCATGTTGGCACAAATGATACTGCTGAACATATCAAACGTGACTTCATGGCTCTGGGTCAGAAGGTGAAGTACCTAGGCACACAGGTGGTATTCACATCGATCCCTTCTGTTGAGGATAAAGGCCAAATGAGGGAAACTTGTATCCTAGAGCTAAGTGTGTGGCTGCATGAATGGTACCATTGCAAGATTTTTGGTTTCCTGGACCATGGGATGATTTTCCAAGAGCTAATGAGCAGTGATGTTGTTCATCTTTCAAGGAAGGGATGCAGTATCTTCAATAACAGACTGGCTAAAGTACTAAAGAGGGCTTAAACTAAATTTACTGGGGATGGGTGAGAATAGCCCCAAAGTCATTAATAACCCTCAGGAAGATAAGACATCAAATAACCTTATAGAAAAGGGAAAAAAGAATAACATCTGAAGAGCCTTGTATACCAATGCCCGTAGTATGGGAAACAAATTTCTAGATCTAGAGGCTGCAATGATAGAAGCCAGCTTGAATTTAGTGTAAGTCACAAAGACGTGGCTCACAACCATGACTGGGATATAGTTATACCTGGCTATAATCTATTCAGGAAGGACAGTGTAGAAAAAAAGGGTGGAGGAATGGCATTATTTATTAAGAATAATATTAAAGTGACAAGCAAAGAGGGATTTTGAAAAAAAGATTGTGTTGGAGGCAGAAACATATAGTAAAATTTTTTTTAGGTATCTTAAAAGCAAGAAGCCAGCAAAAGAATTGGTTGGACCGCTAGATGACCAAGGGGTAAAAGGGGCGATCAGGGAAGACAAAGCCATAGCCGAGAGACTAAATGAATTATTTGCTTCGGTCTTCACCGAAGAAGATTTGGGAGAGATAAAGGTACCAGAAATGGTATTCAAAGCTGACAAGTCAGAGAAACTGAATGGAATCTCTATAAACCTGGAGGATGTAATGGGGCAATTTGACAAATTGAAGAGTAGCAAATCTCCTGGACCAGATGGTATTCATCCTAGAGTACTGATAGAATTGAAAAATGAACTTGATGAACTGTTGTTAGTAATATGTAATTTATCTTTAAAATCGAGAGTGGTACTGGAAGATTGGAGGGTGGCCAATGTAACGCTGATTTTTTTAAAAGGTTCCAGAGGAGATCCGGGAAATTATGGACCAGTAAGCCTGAAGTTGGTGCCGGGCAAAATTGTAGAGATTATTATAAAGAACAAAATTACAGAGCATAATCAAAAGTATGTATTAATGAGACAAAGCCAACACAGATTTAGTGAAGAGAGATCTTGCCTCACCAATCTATTACATTTCTTTTAAGGGGTGAACAAAATTGTGGATAGAGTTATTCTAGACTTGGTGCATACAAATGGAGAGAATGTTTCTGATGTTATGGTGGGAGATCATTTGGCATCTAGTGATTACCGAAAGGGGTAGTTCAATATTAAGACAAAGGAGGAGAGGGCTTATTCAAGATTGAAGGTCCTAGATTTCAAAAGAACTATTTTTGCTGCGATGGAATTTCTCAAAGAAGAGTTAGTTGGATGGGGATAGCTGAAGGAAGTAGAACAGCACTGGGCAAAACTGAAAGGAGCTATTTTAAAGGTGACAAATCTTTATGTTAGAACATTACATAAAAAATAGTTCTTCAGTTCACGAGAAGATGGAGTTGGGGGGTTGAGTTTGCAGGATCTGGTGGTCTGTGTCCAGCTGTCTTCTTTCTATACAACATCTCCTATCCCTTTGTTGGAGATTCTCAGTGGCTTGAGATGCATTTCTGGGATGATTTCTGATTGTCACATATGCTTCTTAGTCTTGCTACCTCCTCTCTTAGTTCTTGTATTTCTTTTATGAGGTTTACAATGTGCATACATTTAGCACATGAAACCAGTCTCTCGCCTTGGCTGGCATTCAGTCTGGACAGAAGCAGAAGCTCTAAGGAAAGCAGCAGCTTTTGGGTATGATGTTTCTTAGCCATACTTCAACTCTAAGTCATTTTTAATGTATAGCACTACCCCTCCATCAATTTGATCTACCTATCATTATGAAATAATTTTTGAACTGATTTCACAGTGTCCCATTAGCTAGCCTCCTTCTAAAAGGTAATCTTTGAACTTTTGCTTTTCCTTCTTCTGTCAATTATCTGTTTCTCTTGTTTCTAAACTTTCTTGGCTGTCATCATTATCTCCTCTTCCATGTGTCCTTTCCCCCTCTTTGTCTTTCCCATATTTCTTTCTACTTTCTCCTGCTCTTTTGTAGATCAGCTCTCTCATCCTCAACCATTAACCATATCTAAGCCCTCCTTTATTCTTTTTGACTCTGATTCCATTCCTTATGACTAAAACACTTTTGAAATTATTAACTAGAGTAACCCAAGTATACTATCACATTACCACATGCTAGTGATAACATGTTTTATTTATAACTGCAGTACAATAACATACGTTAATGATATTAACATGCACTGATTCAGTAGCACACATTGGTAACTCTAGTTGACAGTAATTGAAAATGTCAAAGCATCTCTTAACAGAATGCTGGGTCATTTTTGGTTGAATACAGACAATAAAATCTATGACTCAAGCTTTGAGGTCTGCAAGGTGTTCGTATCTTGGAAAAAAACATAGAAAGGCTACCTTTTTGTAAATTTGTACCAGTTTACATTTATTTCCTTTTCTAATTATTCCATAATTATGTTCATTTAGAAAATCAGTTATATTTGTCTTATAGAGCAGTAACATACTCTAAAACAGAGCTTTTCAACCCAGTCTTCAGAGCACACCTAGTGCTATCAGGTTTTCAGGATATCCACAATGAATATGCATAAGATAGATTTGCATGCACTTCCTCCTTGATATTTATTTATTTATTGCATTTGTATCCCACATTTTCCCCATCTCTTTGCAGGCTCAATGTGGCTTACAATACATCATGAATAGTGGAAATATATAAGAAAATAGACATTTAGTATTGCCGAAGAATCTTGGGTAACATTATAATGGTAAAACATGATAGATGCAAATCTATCTCATGCCCTGAGGACTGGGTTGAGAAGCCCTGCTCTAAAAGTGGATATTGAAGTGTTGAAGCTTGTACCTGTGGAAAGTAGTATAAACTGAACACATTGGACATCTGTAATGATAACTCAGATGGAAGACCTTCAATAACAGCGGTCAGTAGGCCAGTTGTTCCACACATGTAATTAGGGAAGCCATTCCCATAAGATACATCAATTGCATCTAAAGATATTAAAAATGGGTGGTTGCTAGTTTCATCGAGGTTGAATCCCAGGGTGATGTTGGGCAAGAGTTCAGAATTGTCGTTGACCTCCTCCACAGCAGAAATAAATGCCAAGTAATTATAGTAATTTGTTGATTGTCTGCAATGGTATCCAAAATGAAAATCAAGTTAGCATCTAAGTGCAAAAACTCCAGAGACAAGGGGCAGGGCAATTTTTGAATGGAAATAGTTAGCTATGGAAGATGAAAGCCAGCTAAATGAAATCAGCAAAAATGGTTCAGGGCAGATGTTTTATCCTGTCTACAAGATGCTAAAGCATTAAGCAGAGAGAAACCTTCAACCCTCATTTTTTCCCATCTCCTTTCTGCAGTAAAGAAAAAACAATCCTACAAACTGCAAAGTGGGGAAGAATACCATCCATCCTTTACTTGCATCCATGAACAGCACATAAGAAAACCTATGTAGTCAAGCTGGAATGACACAAGCTTATGATAGTTAGACCAACACTACATGTAGGACTGCTAATGGTGTTCCTTATGGACGTCTTTCTTTGAAGAAGGAGGGAGGATGATAGCAGTAGCCTTTCAGCAACATTTATCAAACCACCTGACAGGTAAATATAAACAAACTAGATGTTCAGTGGTATCCTCTCTTGTTGAAGTTAACTCTTATGCTTTATTGGATATACAACCACTTAAATGGTTAAGGAGCCCTTTCACTAAGCTGTGGTAAGTACTAATATGTGCTTACTGCAGCTTAGTAAGAAAGTATAAAAGTATAAAAGATTATATATTAAATTACTAATATATTCTCATTTGGAGAGGATTTCTATTGATATGTGTATGACATAATTATCCTTGGGAACACCTATTTGTAAAGTTGCAGAGGATTCTCAAAAAGGGGGTCAACAAAGATCAGTGCTAAGCATCAATTCTTGTACCATAACTTTAGGTGCTGGACATATGCCTGCTGATAAATGCTGGTGCCCAAGTTTGCCGTGCTGACCCTGTATTCTATAACTATACGCACAACATTTTGGAATGCTCCTGACATGCCCATCCTTCTCCTATGACCACACCCCCTTTTGAGTTACACGCTATGGGAACTAGATGCCCCACCATCTAGAAAAGCATGCAGCCAGATGTGCATGCAAATTCTATTGGGTGCAAATTAACTTCAAGATTTGGTTGTTAGCATCCAATTATTAATAGTTCAGAGCTCGTTACTCAATAAGGGGCCCTTTTACTAAGCGGTGCTAAGCCCAACCGCCGGTCTACTGTAGGAGCCTTGTGGTAGCTCCCACCCCCAGCACATGCCATTTCCGTCGCTACAAAAATATTTTTTAGTTTTGTAGTGCCGGTGCTTACCCGGTGGTAATCAGTCAGTGCCATGCGCTGCCTGGTTACTGCCGGGTTATCACAGGATTCCTTACTGCCACCACAAGGGGTGGCAGTGAGTGCTCCCCCTGAAACGGCTGTATAGTAAGTGGTTCACTTACCGCACGACAATTTCCTGTCCAGAAAAAAGTACAGCCTTTTACCCACTGCGGTAAAAGGGGGTCTCAGTGTAGGCCCCCTTTTACTGCAATTTAGTAAAAGGGGCCCTTAATTTGTTTGTGCATCCTGGTAGCATGCCCAAATTTTGGAGCATAAATCCAGGGAAAGTGCACCTTCTTTGTACATAGTGCAAACTTTCATCCCCCTAGGGCATAGGAATAAACTATCCCACATGCCTACGCTACTAGGAAAGAGGGCGCACTATTAAGAACATTGATTGCAATTGAGACAAAATTCCAAAACAAAAATGACACAACAATTTTCTGGTTGCCCTTCTATAATAATCTTTTCCACAACCTGCACAAACTGTTTGAGTGATGCAAATATTTTGCAAGTCTATCTGAAAGAACATCTATTGGAACTAAGTTCTCTATGTTAAGAATAAAGAAGGATGCCAAATCTTGACTGCACCTTGGAGAGAAGTTCCCGTATTTAACGTTGCTTAAAGAAAATTGAATTTTGGTGATGCACTATCCAGGGTATTAGATGGATCGCAAAATATTAGTGCCAGTTCTTGATAATATATTTTTGTTCTGCAAAGAATACTGCCATGAGAAAACAAAAGACAGATGAAACCCAGGGGCCAAAATGTGTAAGCCATAATGGGGTCTATCATAGTGCAATTACATTTACAAATGATTCTCAGAGTTACATGATGATGACACTTACTGTTTGTTCATTTTTCCTGTGAAATATGGACGCTTGTTTAAAGATGGGACTGTCTTTGGATGAAAGCTTCTACTAAATATAGTGCCTCCAATGATGAAGTCTCCAGGTCTGTGCATTCTCCTTGATGAATGTAATCTTACCTTTTTACACTGGTGCCCAGTGGTCTTCTTTATAAGGTCACTGAACAGCAGCAGTATCAGAATCTTCTGGCCAACCATGTTTCAGGTCTCATAAGCCCGAGTCCAGAGAAGCTGCTAATTTTACTTATCACCACTAATTTCTGAGCATGGCAGGACATGCTCTAACTGTTTTGGCAGCCCTGATTGGTCATAGCTTTCAAATATGTTCTGAAAATATTCTCTCTTTTCCAAGTTTCTAACGACTGCATGCAAATAGACACACACATACTGCAGATGTTATGAACTCTCTCTTCCCAGCTAAGTTCCCTCAGCTGTGATCTATATAGACACTTTCTCCTCACAAGGGTTTTCTCATGGGCTATCTGCTCCTTCACTGTATATTTAATATTAATTATAAGCTAGCATTTTATTAATGCATCTTTTCAAAAGCTGAACTTTTTTCCCCTGCGAAAGATACAAATAGCAACAAGAGCAGAATGCTGAAAAGTATAATTACATTAATTCTTATCTGTGTATTTATTGATAGCTTAAAGAAAATAAGCCAGTTTTGGCTGCACCTTTTAATTGTTTAATACTTTGCCATCTCTTCTATGAGGAGCATTATTCAAAACCTCTACTAGAATGAAGATAATGTGGCTCATGGCCAGGGCCGCAGAGGGGGGGGCAGGGGGGCAAAATTCCCGGGGCTTCCAAGGGGGGCCTGACGCCAAAGTCTCTTTCTCTCTCTCCTGCTCCTGATGGGACCCGAGTGATCGTGTCCTGACAGGAGCAGGAGAGAGAAAACTCTGGCGCCGGGCCCCCCTTGGCAGCTGGGGAGGACCCGGAGCTTTCTCCAGCGCTGATCTTCTACCCAATTGCTGAGCGGCTGCTTTTCCTCTCAGTGCGTATGGTCGGTTTTGAAACCGAGCATTCCCTGAGAGGAAAAGCAGCCGCAGGGGCAGGCAGCGCTGGAGGAAGATGTCTTCTGCTGGCAGGGCCTCGGGATCCCTGCCAGCCAAGTTATTTAGGCAGCGGCAGCAATCAGGGAGGAGGGAGCTTCAGCAGTAGTGATCGGGGGAAGCAGTGGCTGGGGCCCCGCCCCTTGCTGCCCTAGCCGTCCCGCCCCCGAAGTCGCCGCCGCTGCTCCCCCCTCTACTCCCCGAGGTCACCACTGCTCCCCCCACCACCCCCCCCCGAGGTCACCGCAGCCACTGCTCCCTCCCTCCCTCCTCCGAGGTCACCGCCGCCTCTCCTCCCCTCCGTCCGCCACCGGGCCGGGCCCCCTGCATTGAAATCGCAGTCTCACCTCTGTGAAAGCAGCGCTGCAGGCAGCAGAACACTGCCCTTCGGCCCTCCTTCCCTGCTTGTGTCCCACCCTCTCGGAAGTTACATCAGACAAGGGCGGGACACGGAGGAAAGGAGGGCCAAAGGGAGGCGGTCTGCTGCCTGCAGTGCTGCTTTCACGGAGGTGAGACTGCGATTTCAATGCAGGGGACAGATGCCAGATGGTCGACGGAGGGTGGGTGGGACTGCGGCGCCGGGCCCCACTTGGAGGCCCGGGCTCGGGGAATTTTGTCCCCCCCTGCCCCCCCACTTGGCGGCTATGCTCAGCGGCCCTGTTCATGGCTGGTTCCATACAAATCATGATCTGAAGTTACAGTGAAAATGGTATAGAAGAGACATTTGAAGATACTTTTTTTTGGCATTTTTACAGAGAACCCACTCGTGGTGATCAAACTGTTGTGGTTTGTCTGGTTGTGACTTTTGTATTTTTTATTTAGGAGGAAAAAGCCTCTGCTCGTCTGTGGTCAAAATCAAATTTTCATGTGCCTCGCAGACTATTTCTTCATCGGCTAAAAAATCTCTGTGTGTGTTTGTATACTTTTTTCTATATTTTTCTGTAAGTAACTTCCAAATGTCTTAATGCATAACAGTTTTTCAAAACAATATCTTTAAGCATATAGCACTTATCTTAATTATTCATCCAACGGGTTCCCGTTTCGCCTGTTACAACTCCTGGCTTTGTCAAGGGAATCGTGTGTATATGCTTCTGTCTTACTTGTCCGGGCTCTGCTGCTTGGTCCTTTGCTGGGTTTAAGTGGGTTTGAGAAGTAGTCTTCAAGAGTTGGTGGTGGTAGTTACAGTCAATAGAAGTGATTTTTACAGAGAATACATTAGGAGGCTTATATTCAAAGGAGTTGATACAGAAGCAGAGCCAGGTTGACGGCGCTGGGGGCATGAGAGCAGCGCGAGAGCAGATTTCCGCCGGTGCTGGCGCACATTTTCAATGCAACACATTGAGAAAAAAATAGGCGCCCGCGCCGGCAGAACTCCGTTTGGGGGAGTGGTCACTCCCCTGGCGCTGAGTTGATATTCAGTGTTAGTTAATCAAGAGGGGCATAATCGAACGGCGCCGGCCATCTATATGGGTGGCCGTAAAGAGCGTTCCTGAACCGTATTATTGAAAAAGATGGGCGGCCATCTTTAGTTTCGATAATATGGTTGGGGCCGGCCAAATGCATTGGAATGGTGTTTGTGTGAGGGTACAGAACCAGAAGTACTGATGCCACAAAATGAAGAAGGGGGTACATTGGCCCCATGTATAGAAGGACAGGAGGAAAGCCCTTTTTTAAAGGCTGGGAAGGAGAACCTTTGGAAAAGCCTCCCAACAGGGGAGGCAAGTAGAAAAATCCCAAGATATCTCCAGGAAGGGATGCTTGGGATGGAAGTTTAAATCCATGGAGAATGAATTAATGTGGTCAGTTAGGTAGCTCAGAAGGGGCATCTGAAGGCTTAAAGGGTCCATGGGGAAAGGATCCTAGGGGACCTGAATGGGAAATAGGTGGTCATGTTGTGGGGCTGACCAACTTGATTGCTGGGTGTTGTATGGGTGACCAGATAAAAAGAGGGTCACATAAAGTGGAAGGGGAAGAGCAGTCCTCTGGTGTTTATACGGTATGTTTGCTTAAGGGCCACACTGGAGAGGAATGGCCCTATGGGATGGGCCCCAAGGAAGAGACTGGAGTTTCCACTGGGGGGGGGGGGGGGGGGGAGAAACAGAACCCGGGTGTGGGCTGGAACCATGCAGCCAGGGGATGCCCAAGGAATCCAGGCATTGTAGAATAGGCAAGGCACAGGAGTTACTGTGGGAAAATATTGCCCAGGTGAATGCAGAACTGCAGACCTTAAGAGGATCTGGAAAGAAACCTAGTAAGGCACAGCAATGCTTGCAAGAAGCTCTAGAGCAGAATAGGGATTTATGGCAAGTCCTGATAGGGAATAGGCAGGCATTAGAAGCTGCCAGTAAATATATTAAACAGAAAGATGCCCAACTTCTAGTAATGGGTCAAATTGGGATGAACCCGGAGAAGCACTGTCAGAAAGTAGAGGCAGATGCAACTCAGAAACTGGAGGAAGTCAGCAGGTGTCTATTAAGAACTCTCCATGCACAGCTAAAAGAGGAACAAAAGGTCAGGTTAGATCAAGAAAGGGAGCTAGCTCAAATGAATGAGCTTATGGGATTCAAAAATCCAACATGAGGCTCAGATAACTGAGCTGCTGAATTGTCCAGGGAGCTTTCACAAGCTCATACAGAAATTGAGACTCTGGGGAAACTTAACAAGAAGCAGGGAACCCAAATAGAGGAACTGACCCATAGGGTAGGGGAGATATCCCAGAGAGAGGAAAAAATGGAATTCCAGTTAAAGGAGGCTTACTGGGTAGGCACGGGAATGAGCCAGGAATTAGACCAAGAGAAGGAGCTCCGGAAGTGTTTGGAAATTAAGGTAGATCAATATGAAGAGGCCATGGGTGAAACAAGGAAAGTGCAGGAGTCCCAGGTCCATCAGATAAGGGAAGAACATGCTCATGCTATGGACATCCTAAAGGTTCAGCTTGAAGAAGAACATGACTGTAAGGTAAAAAGGGGCAGGAGGTGGCTCAGTTGCAGACCCTCTTAAAACATGTCCAGGAGAGACAGGTAGCGGCTATATAAGAGCTACGGCTGGAGTTGACTCAAATAAAAGCTCATATAATTTATTAATTTATTTGTTACATTTGTATCACACATTTTCCCACATATTTGCAGGCTCAATGTGGCTTGCATGATACTGTAAGGCGCTCGCCAACTCCGGTACAGAAACAATTACAAAATGATGTTGAGGTTGAATAAGGTACAAGTGTTACAGGCACATTAGGGAATTATAGAGAGGAAGAGTTAGGTAGTGAACATTACGAGCTTTGGATTTCTTGTGTTGCAGGGTTCAGGCATTTATGTTGGGCCAGTAGGGTATGCCTTTTTGAACAGGTTGGTTTTTAGTAATTTCTGGAAGTTTAGGTGATCGTAAGTTGTTTTCATGGCTTTTGGTAGTGCATTCCACAGTTGTGTGCTTAGGTTTCTGGCACGGTGGGACATCAGAGGGAGAGAAAAGTAGTGTCAGATGGGGATGGTGCACTGAGAAGAAGTCTCATGAAACCGCCATTGGAAGTCTTGGTGGCCATTTTCAACAGCGATCTGGCATCGGGGGAGCGTCAGCAGCATCAGCAGCGGGCAGGCAGGAACGTGGATCTTTCCTGCCTGCCCCGAAGATTTCGTTAAACACAACCTGGGTGGATGAAGGAGGGGCAGGTGAGAGAGCAGGGTTCCTGGACATGGGTGGCTGGAGGGGGGGCAGGGGCGGTTCGCTGGACATGGGTGGCTGCAGTGAGCGCAGGGGGAGAGGAGGGTCGCTGGACATGGGTGGCTGCAGGGGGAGAGGAGGGTCGCTGGACATGGGTGGCTGCAGGGGAGCCGAGGAAAACCTTGCTAGTGCCCGTTTCATTTCTGTCAGAAACGGGCCTTTTTTACTAGTGTAATAATAATACTTTATACTCTATTAAAATGTTTTTCTTTAGAAAGTTCATAATTCCCAAATCCTATGCTTAATTACAAAGTCTCAAGTGATTATAAATCACTTGGACATTATTACAGCATTTAACTATTCAATATTCATATACGCTACTATCAAATGCTTCAATGTACTTGTCCTAATTAAAGATCTATATAAATAATTCCCACCTCCAACATTCTGAAGCTCACTCCGTGGCAGTGAAGCCCTGAAGCCATGAATCCATGAAGCCCTGTAGTGTTCGTAGGCTCAAAATATTCAGCCCCGCCCCACCCACACATAATTCGCAACTCCAACGTTCTGAAGCTGCCTCCGTCCAAGTGAAGCCCTGAAGCCTTGAAGCTCTGTTGTGTTCGTAACCTCACAGCCGCACTCAGCCCCGCCCCCCGCACAATACGTCACTCAACCACTCACAGCACCCCTCTCACTCCCGCTCCAGCCAACCCACCAGCACTCAACGTGTTTTGGCCTAAAACAAATTGTCCATCTTCCTCCACGGGCGTCATCCAGTCTTTTCAAGGGGCCCTTTTACTAAGCCGCGTTGGCGCCTTGTCAGTTTGAAACTACCGCCCAGCTACTGCGTGGCCCAGGTGGTAACTTCATTTTTTACACGTGTCCGCAACGTGCGTCGGAAAATATATTTTATTTTCTGGCATGCAGCGCTAACCAGGTGGTAATTGGCATTGTATGTGTGTAGATGATTTACCGCACGGTTAACACATGAGACCTTACCGCTATGTGAATGGGTGACGGTAAGGTTTCAGACCCAAAATGGACATGCGCCAATTTTTATTTTGCCAGACATCTATTTTTGGTCAAAAAAGCCATTTTTTACAGCGAGTTGAAAAATGGATCTGTGTGCGTTTAAAGCATGTTCCTACACTAGCACAGACTATTTTTCAGTGCACCTTAATAAAAGGACCCCCAAATAACTTAGAATCCATGAAGACTCTGAAAACATGGATAATTTATTTATTTATTTGTTGCATTTGTACCCCACATTTTCCCACCTATTTGCAGGCTCAATGTGGCTTACATAGTACCGTGAGGTGTTAGCCACCTCCGGTGATGAAACAAAAACAGAGTGATGTTATAGTCACATTAGAGAATCAAGAGAAGAAGAGTAATATATTGTTCATTGCAAGTTTTGGTTTCATTGTGTTGCTGAGTTCAGGCACTTAAGTTGGATCAGCAGGGTATGCCTTTTTGAACAGATTGGTCTTTAGTGATTTCCGGAAGTTGAGGTGATCCTGTGTTGTCTTTATGGCTTTCGGTAATACGTTCCATAGTTGCATGCTTATATAGGAGAAGTTGGATCCGTAAATTGATTTGTACTTGAGTCCCTTGCAGTTAGGGTGGTGAAGGTTTAGGTATGTTCGTGATGTTCAAGAGAGTTTTTAAGATTTTAAACTTGTGATTCACTTGTTTATCTTTGGATTGTGAACAAGTTTATCGTGGTCCAAAATATTGGTACTGATATTTTTCACCCCTGATACACTTAGGTCACTGTGTCAAAATAAACAAATGAATCACAATTTGCATTTGGCATTTCTGCTTCTTCAATTGGTGACATCTACAGCACCAGTCACTTTATTGTTTTTGATGTAGATTGCAGTGGCCTCAGTATTGCAATGTTGATCAATCTTTGAGATGTTAAAAAATAAATAAATAAAAAAAGGGCAAGTCCATGAAGGAATGGAGAAGTAGCCTAGTGGTTAGTGCAATGGAACATGGAATGTTGCTACTATTTGAGATTCTACATGTTATCAATAGAAATCAAACAAAATAAAACATGGAAAAAAAATAAGATGATACCTTTTTTATTGGACATAACTTAATACATTTCTTGATTAGCTTTCGAAGGTTGCCCTTCTTCGTGACAAAGAAGGGCAACCTTCGAAAGCTAATCAAGAAATGTATTAAGTTATGTCCAATAAAAAATGTATCATCTTATTTTCTTTTCCATGTTTTATTTTGTTTGATTTCTATTGATAACCTTAAGAGTGGACTAACACGGCTACCACACTCCTCTACTTAAGATTCTACATGGAATGTTGCTAGTGAAGGAGTAGCCTAGTGGTTAGTGCAGTGGACTTTGATTCTGGGGAACTGGGTTTCATTCCCACTGCAGCTCCTTGTGACTCTGGGCATGTCACTTAACCCTCCATTGCCCCAGGTACAAAAGCTTAGATTGTGAACCCTCTAGGGACAGAGAAAAAGTACTTGCATATAATGTGTACAGTGCTGCATATGTCTAATAGCGCTATAGAAATGATTAGTAATAGTAGCAAGTCTGAATGCAAGCTAGTAACACTTTTAACAGTAGTGAAAATGTATCACTCAAGAAGACCAAAGAAATGCTTCTGTGCCTATTGACTTCTGCTATGCTCCTCATGTCATTAATCTAATCACTTCTCATCTCACAAACATCTTTTTCAACCCTTACTTGAATATAGATCGAATGCACAAAGCATACCAGGCAAATTAATATTTGTCTCAATTAACGAAGACTCAGTTATTCTAAGGTCATATTTAAAATCAAAACCTATTTTTACCATAAACAGCACCTACCAGGAACAGATATCCCTTGTGTCTGAACCCTTGAGGAGCCAGTTTCTATAAAGATTACATGGGCTTCTCAACAGCTGCTGAATCTGAAACTCAGAATTTACCTCAACATATCTTAGCCTATGTAGCAGATACGGGGGTCTACTTGTGGGAAGTTTGAACATTTTAGTCTTTTCTACTTTAATAAAAGGTACAATTTGGTAGCCTTTACCATATCAAACCAATAGCACCATCACACCGTAGGAAGAGCAGGTGCTTCATTGGATGATTTATTTCATAGTCTGAAAGATGGGTTCGCGTCCACTTCTGATCCTATCACTGCTTTGTGGCATCCTTGGGAGAAACGCTGAGTACCGATGTGCCCCGGATTATCACTGGAAGTCAGAACCAGGATATCACAAGGATGGAGATATCATAATTGGGGGAATTGTAACTGTGAGAAGTTTTCGTCTAGTTGAACCATTTTCTTACACAACCTGGCCTATATATGGAGGGCATACCCAGTGAGTACCATTAAGGCTTAATTTCTGCCAGTGACTTGCTTGAGAATTATATTTTGGGTGGTACCTGACATGAATTGTAGATGTTATTAGATCTTATTGGAATTTTGCATTTTCCTTCCACTATTCTGATGAACACTATGCAGTTAATGGTCTGAGGATTTACTATTCTCTACCAGGTACTTGTGACCTGGATTGACCATTGTTGGAAGCAGGATACTGGGTTAGATAAAGCATTAGTCTGACCCAGTAAGGCTATTCTTATGTTCTTATGAGAGTTTGTATATTCTGTGTGAGTGTATTTTTAAGCTCTGAGGGTTTCTCATTCATTTCCCAAGATATGAAGATCCCCATGTGTATGTCCAAAGCATGTTTGAATTTTGTCACTTTTGGTAGACCTTAGTATGTACCAAACTCTGAAAGAAAACACATTCTATCACATTTCTTTTGAGCCTCCCTCCCTACAGCTTCATCCGGTAACGTGTCCCTCATTCAGGCAAAATACTATCTTCTATCTCCACTTTATTAGGTATTCGAAATAATCTTCCACACAAGCACTAAACCTGGCAAACCCTCCTTCCTAAGCCATGGAATCCTATGGATAGCATAGAATTCTATGCCTAAGCGTGTGTTTGAGTGACACATCATCTCTTTTCCCTTGCTGTTTTTGGGTCCTGACCCCGTCTGTCTTACCTTCGGGTTGCGGGTGGTGAGGCTGTTCCTGGCAGGGCCGCGGGTCTGGTGGCAGTGCGCATGGGAGTGATCCGGTGCTGCATTACACGTGCAAATGGCCGCCGCACCGGCACGTAACATCAGACACACCCAGGGGAAAGGCTGGAGGGCACTTCAAAAATGCAGGTGCTGAGTGTTGCTAATGCCTTCACTTCTTCTCGCCGTCCGGGATGCCAGCCAAGCCTAGTCAAGCCAACTCAGCTCCAAGCCAAGCCAGCTCAGCCTAAGCCAAGCCGGCTCAGCTCCACACCAAGCCAACCGAGCTTAACCAAGCCAGTTCAGCTCCACACCAAGCCAGCTCAGGCTAGACAAACTAGCTCAGTTCCACACCAAGCCAGCCCAGCTTTACCTAACCAGCCCAGTTCTAGCTCCGACCTTCAGTGACCTGGTGACTTATCAGCCACTGTTCAGGACCTCGACCTCCAGACTGGCCAGCCAGTGGTCCAGGTTAGTGACAGTCCGTCTGTCTTTGTCTTGTGCAGTTCATGCACCATACTGGTGATCCTTCTCTGAATTGCCTCCACAGTAGTAATGTCTTTTTAATAACGTGTCTTCCAGAATTCAAAGATCGGGTTTGCTAGAGACCTGTAGGGACAATGCTGATCTTAACCCTATAGACCTCAAGTTATGTTCTTAAAGTCTGCCTATTACTAATTTTATCATACATTTCCCCTGTCTTCTATGGCTTCAACCATTTGTATATGCTCTGCATCACCATATTTACTGAATGATAAAATTGTTTCCTATGTATCATTTATTTATTATTTCAGTTTGAAATTTTGTCTCATTGGAGTAGATGGTCAGCCAGCAAAAGTCAGTGGGTTTTTTGGCTGCTGCTGGCATGATGTCCTGATATTCAAAGCTGATCCATGTTCAGGCTCCGGAATTGAATAATTATGTTTGGCTGTCTAGCATGTATCCAGTTAAGTGTAATACTCAGCACTTAACCACATAAGCTAGACCGGATAAAAATAGGACTGTGATTTATGTGGGCCCATTTATTCCAGTTAACTTTGGTGGTGAAGTGCTGAGTATCAACACTTAAATTGCATGTGCTGACTCTGGCACCAACTGTCCACATACTAGCTGATTTCAACATAGGTGGATAGAAGAGATATCCAGCAGCACAATCCAGTGAAGTACCAGCAATAACGCAGAGAATATTTCGCTAAAACAAGTGACCGCCACCAACAGCTGAGCACTGACCGTGTCTAATGCACTCAAAAGGCGCAAAATGTTTTGCACCTTTTGAGTGCAGTAGACACGGTCAATGCTCAGCTGTGGGTAGTGGTCACTTATTTTAGTGAAATATTCTCTATGTTATTTGGCAGCACATCAAGTTTGTCTTAGTGTTTCATTCAAGAACCCCTGATGAAAGAAGGCAATTGTATGCCGAAACACTGCAGTGTTGGTTCATTTTCAAGTGCTTCCATATACCACTCAATACTTGTTTTGGATATTCCTTTGTAAGACTGCTTTTGCATTTGCATATATTGTTAATAAACTGTGCTTTTTTTTCATCCTGGCTAATTGGTTTGACTCCTTCTGTTCTTTTTTGGTCTCTTGTTCACACGTTATACAGTAATATAATAAGATAGTAGATGACGGCAGATAAATGTCCACACGTCCTATATACCCAGCCAGGTGGAAAGAAATTGTTCGGCATATGGGTAACTGCGTAGTATACTTTTTTCCTAGGTAATACTACTTTCCTGATTCTTTCCCAAATCTTCAGCTCCTGACAAACATTTGGGTTATCCTTAGACAATTCTAAGGAAAGTCTCATTTGGGTGGTGGGGCTAGTTCTGGGCAAGAGTTCTACGGTCTGTGTCCTGAAAATGGCAGATACAAATCAAGGTAAGGTATACACAAGAAGTAGCACATATGAGTTTATCTTGTTGGGCAGACTAGATGGACCGTGCAGGTCTTTTTCTGCTGTCATCTACTATGTTACTATGTTACTATCTATCTACTCTTTTCCATGCTTCACTCCCCCTCCCCTTCCATTCAGTTAAAGTTCTCCGCTAAATGGCCTCATAGCAATCAGTCTGATCTGACCAACGGAAAGGGGTCTTAGCTCCTGAAAGCTAATACAGAAATGTATTAAATTAGTTCAATAACAGGGTATCACCTTATATACATTTGTTTTCATTTATCAATCTTTATTTCTAATATTTAACTTTTCATTTCAGATATTTTTATATAAACTACTACAACTTCCTGGCGTTGGTTTCTGCAGTGGAGGAGATTAACAACAGCTCAGTGCTCTTACCTAATCTCACACTTGGGTTCCAAATTTATGACTCTTACACGAATCCGCTTTTTGTGTTTATGGTTGCCATGAATATATTTTCAGGAACGGATGTCTGGGTCACTAATTACAACTGCAAAAGGTCTGGTACACTGGCTGCTATTATTGAAGGTCTTCCAAATGAGGAATCAAGTCAATTAGCCACTGTGTTCAGTATCTACCACTACCCACAGGTAAGGGAGCGTCTTGATTTTAGTCTGTTCTATTTCCTATTTCACTCATACAGAACCTATAAACCCAGTTTCCTAATTTCCCAGAAAAGTGTGAAGTCCATGGATACTTCTACTTATGGACTTTGAATCAACTTTCAAAGTGAGTGTTTAACTTTGGAAGATTGTCTACCTGCTTTCTGTGTGCTTATGTTTTGCAGGCAAAAGAATGTGCCTACATTTGAAAATGCAAAAGAATGTGCTTACTCACAAAACTTCCCCAACTCAAGTATGCTTTTCCATTGTGAGGACAAAAATTAAGGAGCCCTTTAACTAAACTGTTTTCAGTGCTAACACGCACTTAACATGGGGGGGGGGGGGGGGGGAAGGCTTACTCAAAACACGT
Source organism: Microcaecilia unicolor (assembly GCF_901765095.1). Lineage (NCBI taxonomy): Eukaryota > Metazoa > Chordata > Amphibia > Gymnophiona > Siphonopidae > Microcaecilia > Microcaecilia unicolor. The sequence continues at coordinate 224,743,237 of NC_044033.1, read as the reverse complement.
TAAAGCATTTTGTAGTAATTTATCTCACAGCAACACAAAGAGGGCCAAATCACACAAGAGAAACAGCACCAAGGGCCTTCAAGGTTGAGATAAACACTAGTCCTTTATTCATTGATCTGACACTGTCGTGTTTCAGCGCAGAACACCTGTATCAGGAGTTTCTCGCTTTTCTTATGATGGCATTCAACAAAGAAGATAGATCTACTTTTGGACCATTGTTGAGAGAGTAGGAACTATTCTCCTTTGTTTGTTTTTTTTGCTTTGAGAAATTAGATTTACACACTCATTTGACCTCTGATGTAGGTGTTCTGTGCTGAACCACAGCCCTTGTTGGGTCAATGGACCAGTGCATATATCAACCTTGAAGACCCTTGGTGCTGTTTCTCTTGTGTTGTGTTGTGGTCATTTGTGTACCAGAGTGTGCTAATTGTGCACTATTAATTTGTTTGGTTATTTCTGTTTTTCAGGAGGGAGCATGTTTTGAGCAGGAAATGGGTGTGGAAGAGTTATTACTAGCATATTTGCATTTGTGCACAATAACTGGATAATGCAAGCCTTTTACCAAGGTGCACTACTGGATTTAGTGATCACTATAGATTAGTGTGTGCTAAATGATAAGATTATATTCCTATGGGCCTCTTATTATTTAGCACATGCTAAATCTGTTAGCATATCTTAGTAAAAGGACCCTGTAAATAGGAGGTAGTAAGTGCTCTTTCGTTACTATTTTTTTTTTTAGGTCTCATGAGCTATAGAACAATTAGCACGACTTGCAAAAAGAAAATGAAAAAAGACCCTTTTGTAGGGAATGGCCTTAAGAGTTGTTTTACTAAGATGCACTAACAAATTTTAATGCACGCTATCGATTAGTGCATGCTAAATGATAAGATGTTGATAGGAAAATAATGGGTATCTTACCATTTAGTGTGCGCTAAATCCATTAGCGCACCTTAGTAAAAGGACCCCTTAGTGTATGGGAAAGCCGCATGTCAAAATGCGGTAAGCCAATTTCCTAATGCAGGTTAGTAAAAGGGTCTCTAAATGCAGAGTGGCAGCCGATACATAATTTTACCTACACAGATGGTGAGCAGTTTTCTGAGACCCTATTTCTATGGGTAGATGGTATTTTCCTTTGGAGGTGGCCATGGAAATTGCCCTATGAGCGTCATAAAAATGAAACCAAAAAAGTGATGGACATTGAAAAGGATGGTAATCAATAGGAACAATAATTATCCACCTGTTCACATAAGGGACATTCTGTGAGTGTAACCTTGGATTTTGCACCAGTGTTTGAACAGAAAGCTTTCAGTTCTGGTTGCTGTATCTTAAAAAAAGATATAGCAAAATTTAGAAAAGGTTCAAACAAGAGTGACCAAAATGATAAAGGGGATGAAACTCCTCTCATATGAGGAAAGGCTAAAGAGGTTGTGGCTCTTTAGCTTGAGGTCTACAAAATCTTGAGTGGTGTAGAATGAGTAGAAGTAAATCGATTTTTTACTCATTCCAAAAGTACAAAGGCCAGGGGACATCCCTTAGACAGGCAAGTCTTTTTCTTATGTGATTATATTGTTACAAGAAATGATTTATTTTGGGGAAAATAGCTCGAGAGCAACTTGCCACTGTTTATAATTTAAGAGCAGGTGCTGTATTTATAAGTTTTAGGATATTAATTTCTCCACCAATCACCAAAGGTGATAATTGCAATAAATTAAATAGATTAAGTATATATATACTCAGTAGCTTCAAAAAGATTGATTTAATATACAATTGCACACGAGAGGTAGGTTTTAAGAGATCTTTACAGGTAATCTGTGCTTAAAATAGAACAAAGTAGCAGGTAGGTTAACTTACAAGTCCTTGTTACAAGCATGCTGTGGTCCAGCTGATTGATGAGCACATGTTGAGGACAGGAGGGCTTCTGCAGTATATGGATCTGAGTTGCTTGCAGTGAAGAGAGAATCTGACTCTTGGGGAAACAGCTTGTCCTTTTATATCTTGCAAACTGCAGGAGGATATGCCATGTGGATCTTTGCTGGCTTCCTGGTTTTTTTGCACATGACCCCTGAGCATTTGCAAAGCATTGTGGTATCTTGGTCTCATGTCTGCACACGACCCCTGAGTCCTGGTATGACATCACGAGACTTACAGTCTGGATTTTGCTGGCAAATGTCTTTTGATGTCCTGTTCAGTCTCTGGGGCAGATACACATTACAAGTCCTTCCTTTCTGCACATGTCTGGAAGCTGATGGGAGGGGCAGGTATACCTTTGACAAGCAAATGTCCTGTTTATGCTTCCTCTGAGTTCTTTGTTTTATTCAGGTGTCCACCTTAGTCCATCTTTTGTTAGGTGGGAGGGCAGAGGAAGCTCTTTTGTGTTTGTTAAGTGTGTGTAGTTAACTATCTCAGAAGTTCCCAGAAAAAGGAATGGAGAGAGAGAGGCTTGAAATGAAACTATTCTCTCTGCTGTCGTGTCAAATATAAAAGATACACAAATATATTGGTGTATATATAATCCAGCAAATATGCTACATATTTCAGTAATAAACTGATACCATTACATTCCCTCTCTTGGCTCCGAGTGAAAATAAATTTTTTAATATATTGGAATGAGGAGCCATAAAATGAACTATAAAAGCTAAAATTAAAAAAACAACTCTAACCTCGTACAGTAGCATAATTTCAAAAGAACAATAGCAAAGGTACTGAACTGTTTACATGGACATGTGTATTGGGAGAGGTGAATCTTTTAATAATGGACATTGAACAGACTGGACCGTGCAGGTATTTTCCTGCCATCATCTACTATGTCACATCACTATGAATCTTGGAATATGTCCTTAGCTGGAATATGACTGTTATAAGCAAAAAGACTCATCATTATTACTTTTGTTTGCTCATGACTTACATTTAGGTAGCTAGGGTTAAGTTTTCTGTGGTCAGTTTCATTAGGCTTCCGTTCAGTCAGGTGGCAGAGTATGGATTTGCTCTGGTTTAAAATAGGATTGCAAGTACACTTTATATGACTTCAGCCACAAAAGCGTCATTTTGCTCTATTTCCAGAGACCACCTCTTTTTGTGTCACCTGCTCAGGGGCATAGGCTGCTCCCAAGTTTATGCCACAGGATATCTTACCCAGTATGCTAGCCAGATCAATAGCATGAGAGTGCGCAATTGACCAATTTACCACCGCAATGGGATGGACCAATCTATTCAGTCATATTTTCAGCGTTTGACATTCCAAGGAAAAATATTCTATGAATGTTTCCTAACACTGTGAATGTTTCCCTATATTCTTTATTTCAGAGGCTAACTGAGGTATTCACAGCAGTGATACATAAGCAAGGGTGTAAATGTGGAGCTATTATACTACTGTTTCATTAGAAACAAGAAAGACATATGTATGCAATTATAATAATAATTTCCTAGGTTACTATTACACACAAAACAATTATTCCTATCAATCCTATGCAATAATATTTACTTAATCATTGACCAAATAAACAAAAACAGAGTCATGGTATAGTGCCATGAGCTACCTTTCAGAGAGAAACTTTTTATTTTTCAGAGAGAAACCTTTTATGGGTAATGAGTGTGGTAAAAGGTTACCATATTTATCTGCTTTAGCAGTGTTTAATGTAGCAAATTAATAAACAATACTCATGTGTTTAATGTTGTAAAGAATTTAGAAAAGATATGTTAATTTTGCTTTGCACACAGCCAATATTTCATTCCAGAGAGAGCATTTTGTGCGTACTGGCTGTAATGCAGAATAAACTAAAAAGGTCAGAAACATTCCCTGTACTGATTGTACCTGATAGATCATGTAAAGAGAAACCTTTGCTCATATTTTCAAATATACACCTGTGAATATATATCCTTAGATAGCAATTGGTAGAACTTAATATATGTCTGTAGCCATAGCTTCAATAATAGTGAACATGTTTTTCTTTTCTATAGCTCGCCTGCCAGTGAAAATGGTCTCTCTTTTTTTTTTTTTTTTCTTTCTTGGACAATGTGAACTAATGGAGGGACTGTTAGTAGGGAAGGTCTATTAATGTCTGCTTATAGTTTCTTGGGTACCCCATAACATAAAACAAACATGTAACATGGAGACCACATGACAAACAAAGAACTCTATTAGGCCTTTAGGTCTCCGATCGTCCATTCCAGATCCAGGATTGAGCTTAACCTGCAAGTAGAACACAAAAGCAACGTACGCGGCATCCATCTTGGATTTGCCAAAGCATTTTCATTCATTTAGAACTAAGCAACAATTAGCAAAATTAATAAAGCACAAAGAGCACCAAAAGCATCATCTGCGGCATCCATCTTGGATTACCACAGCAGTTTCATTTACTATCTCATAAGTAGAACAACATAGATCTGTTTATTTTTAAAATATAGAAATATATCTGAGAGAGCCATATATATATCAATTCCTAGCACCATAAAAATATTAATCTCGTAAGTAGAACAGAATCAGATCTATTTATTTAGAAAAGTATCTGAGATAGCCATGTATGTATTAATTACTAGCGCCATAAAAATATTAATATCTCATAAGTAGAACTCGAACTCTGAAAAAGACAGAAAGACACTTTCACATTAATTTTAGCAGGTCACATGGCTGGTTCTGGTGTGGGATCCCTCTCTTGTTCACAGTTCCTTACCATAATCTTAGACCATTGTATACGAGCAGCGTGCAGTGCAGACAGGCTTTATTTTCTTAAGCTTTAGTTTCTTTTCTATAAAGGTAAGCATATCTTGTTAATTCACATTAAAGCACAATATTAAGTTTCAGCTCCAGCGGGAGTTACCTATTATTAGGAGGCATTTTTAAAACTTCTTACCCAGTATTTTAGTTTCAACTCCAGTGGGAGTCACTCATCAGAAAAAAGGCATTTCTAAATCCTTAAACAATATTATATCAAAAACAAATTACAACAGAAGCTATCATAGAGAGACATTTTAAATCTGACTTATTGCAAAGAGACATTACTAAATCTTAAATGTTCAAAAGAACAATAGAAGCTACATTTTTAATTCAAAGAACAGTAGAAGCTACATTTTAAATCAAAAGAACAATAAAAGCTACATTTTAAATTTTATCAGTAATAATTGGCACCTGGATTTCCCTGCCATCTGCAGAGTGGGTCATGCTGTGGAGAAGTCCAGTCCAGGCTGGATGCGTCTCCTCATGTTTTTTTTTTTTTTTTAGGAATTAAATTGCAGGAAGAGCTGACAGAATAATGTCAGTTTCTGGTCCAGTAGGACCTGCAGTTATAGGTTTCTGTTTATCTGGCGGCAAATTTCTCTTTTTATTGTTAGCTATCTGCAATATCTGCAAGGCTCCATGAGATTTTAAAATGTCACATGCTTGCTTGTGGTTTTCAGTAGCTACATACTTAGGAGCTGATTCCTTTATTAGAGATTCCCTTCTATGGGAGCTTAGATCAGAATGCAGCCCAGGTGGTGCATCTGTGTGCTGAGGAGCTGAATCATGAGCATTTAAATTAGACTGCAGAACAGGTTGTGCATATATGTGCTGAGGTTTTGGATGCTGTGAGGGGGTCTGAGAACTAATGGTTCTAGTTGAACCTCCTGCTACGGGTGTGGACTGTGATACTGTTACCATAGCTGAAACAGGCATGGCTGTAGCTGTATTTGGGTCTGGAGGAGCACATGGGAGATCCGTAATGGCTGAAACCTGCAAGCGAGAATCCTGTAGCTTTTGTTTTAAGGTTTGTATCTCCCTGTGACAATGTGCATGCTCTTCACCTAGAGTGGGAGTCTGCAGTGATAACTCTCTGACTAAATGCTTCAAGTCTGGGACCTGGCTGGCTTGTATTTCTAAGGCTGAAATTTGGGTCTGCATCTGATTTTCTTGGGCTACCTGCTGTTGGACTTGCTGTTTAAGAGAATCTACTTGATAACTTAAGCAACTAGTCATTGTGATTAAGAACTCCTTTTCATTCTCTATCTGCATACATTCTCTCTCTTTGGCTAGTAATTTCTCATTCAATTCTGCATGTTCCCTTAAGGCTTTCTCACACATGGCCCACATTAACCAAGTGCATGCAGAAATTCTCTTGCTCCCTTTCTTAATTGAATATAAATTACAATATTTTTCGAATTTGCTCTCCATATCAGAGATGCTACTAATGTCCTGCACTACACTAGGGGTCCATGGATTGGGGCCCGAGGATTCTACGTATTGCTTAGGCAAAGTGGGGTTATCTATGTCCTCCTCAAAAGAAACTGCAAAATTGTTTTTTATTTTATGCCAGAGCATGCCTAAAGATTTGATTATGAGATACATAAAGTACATGAGTGCATAAGTACCTAAACAAGACCAAACATCCATCCAGCACAGCATTCTGAATACCTGAAAACCTTATCAGTTTATCAATCGGAAATTTAATTAATGAAACCTGATACTCAGTTCTCTATAAAGTAGCAAAATACAAAAATATAATTTACCTATTTACCTCATTCTATTTGCACAGAATACCTGCCCACGTTCTGCACCAATTAATATGTTACAAGAAATGATTTATTTTGGGGAAAATAGCTCGAGAGCAACTCGCCACTGTTTATAATTTAAGAGCAGGTGCTGTATTTATAAGTTTTAGGATATTAATTTCTCCACCAATCACCAAAGGTGATAATTGCAATAAATTAAATAGATTAAGTATATATATACTCAGTAGCTTCAAAAAGATTGATTTAATATACAATTGCACACGAGAGGTAGGTTTTAAGAGATCTTTACAGGTAATCTGTGCTTAAAATAGAACAAAGTAGCAGGTAGGTTAACTTACAAGTCCTTGTTACAAGCATGCTGTGGTCCAGCTGATTGATGAGCACATGTTGAGGACAGGAGGGCTTCTGCAGTATATGGATCTGAGTTGCTTGCAGTGAAGAGAGAATCTGACTCTTGGGGAAACAGCTTGTCCTTTTATATCTTGCAAACTGCAGGAGGATATGCCATGTGGATCTTTGCTGGCTTCCTGGTTTTTTTGCACATGACCCCTGAGCATTTGCAAAGCATTGTGGTATCTTGGTCTCATGTCTGCACACGACCCCTGAGTCCTGGTATGACATCACGAGACTTACAGTCTGGATTTTGCTGGCAAATGTCTTTTGTTGTCCTGTTCAGTCTCTGGGGCAGATACACATTACAAGTCCTTCCTTTCTGCACATGTCTGGAAGCTGATGGGAGGGGCAGGTATACCTTTGACAAGCAAATGTCCTGTTTATGCTTCCTCTGAGTTCTTTGTTTTATTCAGGTGTCCACCTTAGTCCATCTTTTGTTAGGTGGGAGGGCAGAGGAAGCTCTTTTGTGTTTGTTAAGTGTGTGTAGTTAACTATCTCAGAAGTTCCCAGAAAAAGGAATGAAGAGAGAGAGGCTTGAAATGAAACTATTCTCTCTGCTGCCGTGTCAAATATAAAAGATACACAAATATATTGGTGTATATATAATCCAGCAAATATGCTACATATTTCAGTAATAAACTGATACCATTACAATATTAATATGTTTGGTTACAGTTCCTCCAATTTAAATCTTGGATCCTAATAATTGGGGGCTTGAGTAACTGATATGTTGATTTTTCTTTAACAATTTCTCTATTTTAATATGCATGTAGTATTTATTTTCTGTATAAGATTGATTATCGTTGGCTGAAGATGTAAAAATCTTATAAATTAAAAAAACAAACAGACATCAGGTAACCCCACAAACAATGCATTGCATGAAATTACATAAGCATAAAGCAACTAAGCAAAATCAGACTCTGTAAAATAAGTATGATTATTGCATAATTCGTGTAGATAGTAAAATGAGGAAGATACCAACTGAGAAATATGGTTATCAAAAGTTAATCCATCATCTAGCAAAACTCCCAGAATTTGTACTTGGCCTCATAGGAGCCAGTTTTTCAAAATGATTGGGGGCACTGAATTTTTTATTTTTATTTTTACAGGCAGTGCGTTCCCCCCGCCCTATCTTAAAAGGTACGGGGGGGAGTGGCCTAGTGGCTGGGGTGGTGGACTTTGGTCCTGGGGAACTGAGGAACTGAGTTTGATTCCCACCTCAGGCACAGGCAGCTCCTTGTGACTCTGGGCAAGTCACTTAACCCTCCATTGCCCCATGTAAGCCACATTGAGCCTGCCATGAGTGGGAAAGCACAGGGTACAAATGTAACTAAAATAAATAGAATCCTGTCTGCTGCAGTCTTCACCTGGGCAGTGGCAGCGCCATTCATAGGCTACCTGAAACCTGCACCAGGACTTCTTCCCTGAATAGTCCCGCCCCTTAGTCCCCTGTACTGTGCAAATATAAAGAGATGTAAATGTTCAAAAACTGACATATTTCAATCACAATACTATAGGTTAACACATACAAATAAAACAAAAAATGGAAAACATGATTTTATTGGACTAAATACATTTTTCAATTAGCTTTCAAAGGCCAAAACCTCTTTCCTCAGGTCAGAACAGTATACTGCTGTTATGGTATTCTGTTCTGACACGAGAAAGGAGGGTTTGGTCTCCAAACATTAGTCAAAACTGTGTTAAAATTAGTCCAATAAAGAAATCACCTTACTTCCATTTTCTGTATTTATTAACACAGCTACCACACTACTTTGTCCTAAACTAAAAATAAAATTCATTTTTTCCTACCTTTGTGGTCTGGCCGTTTACTGTTTCTAATTGTGTTGGTCCCAGTCTCTTGTTTCTTCTTTCCTTGATCTTAACTCTCCCCCCCCCTTCCATCCAGCGTCTGCCCCCTCTCTTCCCCCTTTCCATCCAGCTTCTATTTTCTCCATCCATATGCAGTTTTTCTCATTTCCCTTTCGCTCATCTCCGTCAGTATGCATCTCCTTCCCAGTGCAATTTTTCTAGCAAAAAAGGTGCCGATACTCAAATGCCAGGCCACCCTTCAGGGGTGGGGTGATCACTGAGGGACTCACTCCACAATAGCCAGGCCCCCTGCAGCCAGTCACAGAATCTATGACAAGGCAGAATTGGTGTCTTGAGCCTGAGCTCTTTCATTAAAACTTGTGGTCCATGGTTCAATTTTAGAAGACACTGGAAAAGGTGCCGGTACTCAGTACCCCCGAGTACCCCCTCAAAAAAAGCCCTGTTCCTTCCTCTTTCTTCACTCCCCTCCATCCATATGCATCTCCTTCCTCTCTCTTCCCTCTTCTCCATCCATGTCCAGCATTTTTTCTCTCTCTCCGAGCCTCCATCCACATCCAGCATTTCTCCTCTCTCCCCTCCATCCATGTGCATCTCCTTCCTCTGTTTTCCCTCCCCTCCATCCACGTCCAGCATTTCTTCCCTCTCCCCTCCATCCATGTGCATTTCCTCCTCTGTCTTCTCTCTCCCCTCCATCCATGTGCATCTCCTTCTCCATCTTCCCTCCCCTCCATCCATGTCCAGCATTTCTCCTGCCCTCCTCTGCATCCATGTCTAGCAACTCTCTTCTCTTCTCTGCCCTCCACTCCCAATAATTTTGAAAAGTTGGCTCCTATGGGTTAAATGGTCAGTATTCTCAATGGAGAAGGGTAGTTAGTGGGGTTCCCCAGGGGTCTGTGCTGGGACTGCTGCTTTTTAACATATTTATAAATGACCTAGAGATAGGAGTAACTAGTGAGGTAATTAAATTTGCTGACGACATACAGTTATTCAAAGTAGTTAAATCGTGGGAGGATTGTGAAAAATTACAAGAGGATCTTATGAGACTGGGAGACTGGGCGTTTAAATGGCAGATGACGTTTAATGCGAGCAAGTGCAAAGTGATGCATGTGGGCAAGAGGAACCTGAATTATTGCTATGTCATGCAAGGTTCCACATTAGGAGTCACCGACCAAGAAAGGAATCTAGATGTCGTCGTCGTCGATGATACATTGAAACCTTCTGCTCAGTGTGTTACGGTGGCTAAGAAAGCAAATAGAATGTTAGGTATTATTAGGAAAGGAATGGAAAACAAAAATGCCTTTGTATCTCTCCATGGTATCAAAAAAGATGTGAAGGGGCATAATTGAAAGGGACGTCCAAATTTTGATGAGGACATCCTTGCAAAACGTCCTGGTTAAGGGGCGGGGAAACCCGTTATTATCGAAACAAGATAGGCGTCCATCTTTCCTTTCGATAATATGGTTGGGGACGCCCAAATCTTGACATTTAGGTCATCCCTAGACTTGGTCGTTTCTGATTTTCGGCAATAATGGAAACTAAGGACACCCATCTCAGAAACGACCAAATGCAAGCCCTTTGGTCGTGGGAGGAGCCAGCATTTGTAGTGCACTGGTCCCCCTGACATGCCAGGACAGCAACCAAGCACCCTAGGGGGCATTGCAGTGGATTTCAGAAATTGCTCCCAGGTACATTGCTCCCTTGCCATGTGTGCTGAGCCCCCCAAAACCCACTACCCACAACTGTACACCACTACCATAGATAGCCCTTACAGGTGAAGGGGGGCACCTAGATGTGGGTACAGTGGAAATCTGGTGGGTTTTGGAGGGCTCACATCAACATGTAATTCAACTCTGGAATTCATTGCCAGAAAATGTGGTAAAGGCGGTTAGCTTAGCAAAGTTTAAAAAAGGTTTGGACAGCTTCCTAAAGGAAAAGTCCATAGACCATTATTAAATTGGACTTGGGGAAAATCTACTATTTCTGGGATAAGCAGCATAAAATGTTTTGTACTTTTTTTGTGGATCTTGCCAGTTTGTGACCTGGATTGGCCACTGTTGGAAACAGGATGCTGGGCTTGATAGACCTTTGGTCTGTCCCGGTATGGCAATACTTATCTACTTATGTAAATATGAAAAAATATCTTTTTCATCAACCATATAGTTAGGCTCTGGAACTCATTGCTAGAGTATGAGGTAAAATCCATTAATGTAGCTAGGTTTGAAAAAGGTTTGGACAAATTTCAGTAAACTGTTATTAAGGGGGAGATGGGAAAAACCATTGCTTATACCTGGGGATAAGTAGCATGGAAACTATGAGGTCGATAGTCAAAGCTATTTAAACAGCCAGTAGAGACTCCTGACCTTTTAAATCGCTTGTCTGGGGTTACCAAGATATATTTAATGGAACTTAACCTGTCTGAGGACGGAGTCTGGTTAAGTACTGATATTCTGCATTTAACTGGGTAAGTGTTATCCAGCCATGTGTACCAAGTTTAATGCCATGTCTGGACATGGCCTGGCATTAAATATCCAGGGATGCTGCCGTTGGCGGCCAAAAAAATTATTGAATGCTATCAGCTGAATATTGATCCCTATATAATTTTGGGGATCCTGGCAGGTACTTGGTGATCTAGACTGGTCACTGTTGGAAATAGGATACTGAGCTTGATGGACTTTTGGTCTTACTCAGTAAGGCAATTATTTTATTCTTATATTCTTCAAGCCATGTGAATTTAACATTTAGCAGGGGTAACCGACTCCCTTCCTCTAATTCCGTCTGCTCTCTGCATTTCTGAATATTGTAGAGGGAGCAGAGAGCACATCTGTGAGCTACCTTTCAACCACTCAGTTTTAGTAAGACTTTAGGTGGGGAATCAAGCCCTCGTCCCCCTTTACTATCTACCCTTTTGCCACCTGTACCACATAAAGAAAAATTAAAGAGTGTTATCTAATGCTCCCTTTCATAATTTCTTCATGTGCTCTCTCTTTCCAGATGCTCATCGCTTTGAATTCATGCCTATTCCCCAAAAGATCCATAGCTAAGTTTGGAGGCCAAAAATTTACATCCTCCATCTCTGTAATTTACTGGTGTCCAGCATTCTTTTGAATGCTGAACCAGGAAGCGGTTCTACTGTGTCCTCTTACTGGTTCCATTTGGGGAGTTTTTTCGACACTATAATAGGGGCTCATTTTCAAAGCACTTAGACTTACAAAGTTCCATAGGTTACTATATAACTTTGTAAGTCTAAGTGCTTTGAAAATACACCTCTACATGATGGAGGGGGCTGTTTCCGCTGGGGAAAAATCTTATTTTGATTAGATAGGAAAGAGAATGCAAAGAAGGAGAGTTGCATGTCCCACACTTCTGTTTTGAATTTGGACCAGATATGAGAGGAGGGCTGATCAAAAGACCTGTTGACTCTATTTCATAACCAACATTTTGATGATCAACATTTAGCTCAGTTTTGGAGAGGGAAAGCTTGGCATTCTCGAGTCAGTAGGCACCATGTTGAGCACTGAATGAAAGTAAAAAAATAATTTGGAACAGGTTAGTCCCCTTGAAGATGCTTTTTGATAAGTGAAATGGAGAGCCCCGTTGGGTATTAGCAAAGCTAAGTGTCTCTTTTTTCAACTATAGTGTGATTGCTGGATGGTATATATATAAGTGAACATAATGTAATGATTACACAAAATTAATTTGGAGGCTTGTATGACCACTGATAAGAACGGAGCCCAACAAAAGCCAACATTGAAGATATCAAACTCGCTGTCTGGCTGTGACATTTGAGGTATTTTTCTCCAAATCACAGTAAAAAAGAATATAAGCAAAAAAACACAAGAGATGGTAAATTATATTATCAGCTTATGACGTTGTTATAAACTATTTATGGTATTCCAGCAAAAGGAAGAGATGTTGATGAACTGATTTTTTTTCTTGACAGATCAGCTACACCTCACAGAATCTTTTTATGAATGATGCTGTTAAGTTTCCTTATTTCTATCGGACTGTCTCCAGTGAGCTGCACCTTTGTGCTGGGATTTTCAGGTTACTGATGCATTTTGGATGGACCTGGGTCGGTATCATTGTGCTTGATGATGACAGCAGTATAAGAGCGGTGCAGATTCTGAAGGAAGGGATTGAGAAGAGTGGGGGATGCATTAAATTCATAGAAATTTTCAGTCACAACACTGACATGACACCACAGAAGATAAATGCAATTAATGAGAGTGTTCATGTATCATCACCTAATGTGATCATTATCTTTTGTAAGAAAGAATATGCAGTTAATATATATTACCTAAACTTACTTAAGATAACTGGGAAGGTTTGGATCACCACAACTGAATTTGATTATTTATCAACCTATTCTTTGAACACCATTGTAAATAACAGCACCCTGGCATTCACATTGGATAAGAAGAATATTCCAAGCTTTTCAAAATTTGTCCGTGAGGTGGATCCAATCCTGCTTTCAACTGATCTCCATATTCAGTATTGGTGGGAGACTCTGTGTGACAACAAGTGCCCCCCAAATATCAAAAGACCCTGCAGTACTAATGATTCACCAGCCTTCAGTCTACACTGTGACACCAAATATTTTGGGAGTAGCTATGGCATATACAATGCTGTGTATGTTTTGGCACATGCACTGCATGATATGCTCGTGTCCGACTCTGGAAACAACACCATGTTGAGTCACAGATTTTGGGGTTCTTTGCATTGGAAGGTAACATCATTTGTTATAGGAATGTCATTCAATATTCAGACCATTGGAGTTAGCCGGGCTAATTCCTGCGGTCGGCGCTGAGAACAGATATTCAATGCCGAGTCACTTTTGGTGCCAGCATTGAATATCTAGTCAATTTTTGGCCAGTTTGACTTTAACCGGCCAAGCTGATATTCAACGTTGACAGGATAAAGTCAGACCTGCCAGTGATAGGGCTGGTATGGATGTGGCCAAACATGGCTGCCAAAGTTAGTCGGCATTGTGCCGAAAATCGACTGATAGCTATCTGCTAACCATTAACCTTGAATTTTCAGCGGGTCTTGCTGAAAATTCATGGATAGACGGTTATCGGGCATTTAACAGGCCAGATCTGATCCTGGCTGGTTAAATGCTTCTGAATATCAGTGGGGTGTCATGTTTAGAAGAAATATAATATGGGGCGATTTTATACTGATTTATATGGATACTGATTGAAACTACATTTATTCACTGCTTAATATTCACACTGCTTGATGTTGACACTGCCTAACGCTGTTAATGCTTGATGCTCATACAAAATTTCATTCACTAACACCTTCAGGCACAACCAAACACCACAAACCATAGCCAATATGAACACCAACAAGTTGTTCATGATAATCTACTTCCTCCCCTAATCTACCACGCATGGACTACTCCCAACATAAACAACAATCTACCCACAGCACACAAACCATACAGACAACCAATTCACAGCCCACCGGACCAAAAGAACAACAACCAACTAAAAGGAAAAACAAATACATATGGAAATAACCAACAGAAAGGGAAGAAAGGACACAACAAAACCAGATACCAAGAAAACAGGCAACTAATAAAAATTAACACATCAATGACCCAAACCGAACCTTACCACTCAATCCAAATGGGATACGTAAACGCCAGATCAATAGTAAATAAAACAGAGACTATAACAGACTGGATCACTACAGACAACCTTGACCTATTCATCACTGAAACCTGGATCCACGACCTTAAAGACCCCATAATCTTAGATTTATACCCACCAGGATACAAAATCACCCACTGGACAAGAAACGAAAAAGAGGAGGAGGAATAGCCATAATATACAAATCCGAGTTCACCATCACAACCACAGCTGAATCCATTCTGCCACAACTTGAAATTGCTTCAGTAAGAATCAATCACCCAAATTTGTAGGAACACCTTAGCGCAGTCCTACTCTACAGACCGCCAGGCAACTGGCAAGACTCCCAAACACACTTTATGGACTTTATCTCAAACACTTGCATCTCTACCTCAAACCTTATCATAATAGGAGACATCAACCTGCACTTTGAAGATCTCACCTCAACAAGCACCCAAAAATGCAAAGAATTCCTCCAACTATGGGATCTGCACGGACCAAACACGCAACCAACTCACACTAAAGGACACACATTAGACATTACCACATACAAATTCGATCCAGACTCAAACCTTATACTAACAGATACAAAATGGACACCCGCACCGTGGTCAGACCATTATAAAGCAAACATCTCCCTCCAATGGCGAACGAAAGACTTACTTAACAAACAAGAACGAAAAACCTACACCACGATTGGAAAAAATAGACCCGGTAACATTCTGGCAACAGATCTACCACAACGGATGGACAATTAAGGCAGATACAAACCAATTTCTCCTAGAATGGGACGATAGATGCAGATTAATATTAGACAATATTGCCCCAACTCAAACCAGAACCTCACACAGAAAGAACTCAATACCATGGTTCAATGAAGAACTGGAAAAACTTAAAACACAAGTTAGAAGGTACATGTGTAGAATAAAAAGAAAGACGACCTCACACTCAACGCCTGGAAACAACTTCAAAGAAAATATAAGTATACCATAAGACAAACTAAAAGATTATATTACAAAACCAAAATTGGACCAGACTACAAGGACACACATAAACTCTTCCAACTCGTGAATCAACTACTAGATATCACACCAGTCACAACCAACAGCAAAGATACACCAGGATCAGACAACCTCGCGAAGTACTCTGGGGAGCTTGCTCTCTGAGTGTTTGTTTACTTTAGGAGCTCTCTCTCTCCCTGGGTTGCCTGCTGGTTCAGCAGCTTAACCCTTTGTATAATGTGTCTCTGCCTTCTGTGAGTTTGAGGCAAGGGCTTACTGCCTCCCTTTTGTGTCTGGTGCCTCTGACTTCTGGCTGGGGGGGGGGGGGCTATCTCACCCTTTTGGTTTGCTGTACCTTTCTCTGGCTTTTGTGGCCTTTAGGTTTTCTTTTCCCCTCTGTCCTGGGGAGGGCCTGGCTGCGGTGTCTTGGAGAATAGCCTGGTCCTCTGGGAGCCCTCCCCTTGTCCTCCGGGAGTCCCGGGGCTTGCTGTATTAGTTCCCCTATCCTGTGCTAGTCCCCTGGGAGGGTGTGGCCCCACTCTGGTTCTTTTGTTACTCCCTCTGCCCTTTGGCAGGTATTTTGCGCGTGTCTGACATCTTGGATTCCCGGGGGGTCCCTGGGTTCTTTCACCACTCCCTGTGTGTGTCTGGGTTCCCATTCGGCCGTGAGGCCTGCACGAGTGGCTCTGAGTGCTTGGGTTCCCATTCGGCCGTGAGGCCCGCTTGTATGCCTATTTCCCTTCCTGAGGTGCTGCGGGGGAAGGTAGCTTAGAGGTATTGTGTAGCTGGAGTGTGTGGTGGTGGGTCGGTCTCCCCTTAGCCTGGGTCGGCGCTCTGCTGGCCTCGGCCAGGGCCCAAGGGCTCATGACCAACCCAACGGATTACATGAGGGAACCAGCCAGAACAGTACCCTTTCATTTTGTATGCGACGTTATAGGTAGAAGAATAAATTCACTTGCAAAGACAAAACTACTTCAGCCAACAGCTTCACGCCACCATCTTAGCCACTCCCTATTTTCAGCATCTTTTAACCCCATTTCCACACTCATTCAACTCGTTCAGAGATCCATCTCTTCCCCCAACTCATTCAGCAAATCTCAGTTCTTCCAAGTCAGAGAGAGTGGAGATACCAGATAACAGCATGCGACTTGGTATTTCTGCAGCTTACTGGTACTGGTTCTGGTTGGGGTGGCAGAATAGATCCTCAGAAGCTTAGCGGAGATTGGGTGGCGGGGCCGGTGGTGAGAGGCGGGGCTGGTAGTTGGGAGGCGGGGCTAGTGCTGGGCAGACTTCTACGGTCTGTGCCCTGAAAATGGCAGATACAAGTCAAGGTCAGGTAACACAAAAAAGTAACACATATATCTTGTTGGGCAGACTGGATGGACCGTGCAGGTCTTTCTCTGCTGTCATCTACTATGTTACTCTGTTAAAATGATAAGGCAATTATTTTGGGTGGCGCTTGTCACCCCATAACAACAACTCTGACAGGAGCAGAGTTTGGGTCAAACGAGCAGATTTCACAATTATGCACATAGGGGAAGATTCTATATATATGGAGCCTAAAAATTCCACGTGGAAAACAGTGCCAACTAAGCATATTCTATAAGTGGTGCCTAGATTTAGGTACGGTATACAGAATATGCTTAGTTGATATCCCAGCGTCTAAAACTACACGCATCCATTTAAGCCAATGAAAACATGGTGAAAATCCTGGCACATTGATTTAGGCACACTAGGCCATACTCTATAACTACACCTATACATTTTGAAATGCCCACAAAATGCCCATTTCCCTGCCCATAATCATGCCCCTTTTTGCCTGTACATGTTAGAACTTAGGTGCACTGCGTTACAGAATACGCTTAGTTATTTGTGCATAAATTCTAATTATTGCCAATTAGTGCTCATTATTGCTTTTTAAGAGCTGTTTTTAATGCTGATTTGCTTGTTAAGCCAATTAAATTATGTGCATTTTTATAGAATATGCTTGGATTTCGGAGCGGATCCCTAGGTGTACTATGTGGAGGGGCATAATCGAACGCAAACGCCCATGTGTAAGAATGTCCATCTTGAGAACGGGTCCGTGAAGGGGTGGGCCGAATCGTATTTTTGAAAAAGATGGTCGTTTATCTTTAGTTTCGCAAATACGGTTTGTGCCAGGCAAATGCATTGGATGTGGGCGTTTTTGAGATGTGGGCGTTTTCATTTTTCAGCGATAATCGAAACCGAAGCGTCCCAGCTCAAAAACGACCAAATCCAAGGCTTTGGGTCATGGGATGGTCCAGGATTCATAGTGCACTGGTCCCCCTCAAATGCCAGTACACCAACCGGGCACCCTAGGGGGCACTTTTAAAAAATAGGAAAAAACATTAAATTACCTCCCAGGTGCATAGCTCCTTTACCTTGGGTGATGAGACCCCCAAATCCCCCCAAAACCCACTCCCCACAACTCTACACCATTACCATAGCACTCAATGGTGAAGGGGGGCACCTACATGTGGGTACAGTGGGTTTTGGGGGGGGGGTTAGAGGGCTCCCATTTACCACCACAAGTGGTACAGGTAGGGGGGGGATGGGCCTGGGTCCGCCTGCCTGAAGTGCACTGCATTACCCACTAAAAGTGCTCCAGGGACAGGACTTGTTGCTGCTGTATAACCTTGGCACAGCAGTTCACACCATAAGACTAATCTCGCTGAAAATGTCCTTTATTTCAATAACCGCGTTTACTCACAGTTAACTGCAGATCAGAGGTTGTGCCCCACTGGCAACGAGTCTCCCTGGTACTAAGATTAGCAGTAGCTCAGAGCAGGCAGAATGGTGTACAATGCCCTCTTTCAGCAACATTCAAGGTAAGAACTACGTTCTGTAACGTGGCTAACACACGAAAGGGATCTAAAACGTACTTACAAAAATGGCCACTACCTTGTGGACTACCGGAAACAAAACAGGGCACACTCTGACCCAGTAAGCAGAGGGAAAAGCACCATGGGAGAAGAGCCTACCAACTACCAACACAAGCTAGTGAAATCACGGAGCCCAATACCCTACACCCACCACAATGCAATGCTGATGTGACCCTGCAGTGCACCCGAGAGCCACATCTGACCCAGTGAAAGGCTGTGAGAGGATCAAACACATTCTGCTGTCATGGAGGTGGGTACGGAATTTGAGGGTGGCATAGAGGCTGGGAAATAAGGTTTTTGCAAGTGGGGTTTTTTTGGTGGGAGGGGGTTAGTAACCACTGGGGGAGTCAGGGGAGGTTATTCTCGATTCCCTCCGGTGGTCATCTGGTCATTTAGGGCACTTTTTTGGGACCTGTTCGTGAGAAAAAAGGGTTTAAAAAAGTGTCCTAAATTCTCGCTAACAACGCCTTTTTTTCCATTATCGGCCGAGCGCGCCCATCTCTGCTTGGCCGATAACCACGCCCCAGTCCCGCCTTCACCACGCCTCCGACACGCCCCGACAACTTTATTCGTTCCCGCGACGGAGTGCAGTTGAAGCTGACCAAAATCGGCTTTCGATTATACCGATTTGGCTGCCCACAGGAAACGGACGCCCATCTCCCGAACATGGGCGTTTTTCTCCTTTCGAAAGTAAGCAGGATAGAATCTAGGGGATAGTAGACAATATTCGGCCAGTAGCAGTGAGCGTTTTGCTGGCTGCCACTGGCGTTATTCCCAGATATTCAATGTCAGGCTGTGTCTAGGCTTCGGCATTGAATATCTGGCTTATGTGGAGCTGGCTAACATATATGCTAGTGCCGTTGTATAAGTCTCTAGTGAGGCCCCATTTGGAGTACTACGTGCAGTTGTGGAGACCACACCTATGGAAAGATATAAAAAGGATGGAATCTGTCCAGAGGGCGGCTACAAAATTAGTAAGCGGTCTTGAATGCAAAAATTATAGGGACAGGCTTATGAACCTCAACATGTATACGCTGGAAGAGAGGAACGAGAGAGGAGACATGAAACGTTTAAATATCTCAAGGGCATTTATGTACAGGAAGAGAGCCTTTTTCAAATGAAGGAGAGCTCTGGAATGAGAAGGCATATGACAAAGTTAAGAGGGAATAGGCTTAGGAATAACCTAAGGAAGTATTATTTCACAGAAAGGGTGGTGGAGGCGTGGAATGGCCTCCCGGTGGAGGTGGTGGAATCGAGGACTTCCAGAATTTTAAAAGGCATGGGATAAGCATGCGAGATCGCTTAGGAACAGGAAGAATTAGGGCTTACAGAGGATGGGCAGACTGGCTGGGTCAAATGGCCTTTATCTGCCATCATGTTTCTATGTTTCTAAATCAATATTCAACACTTAACTGGCTTACCATATAAAGATAGGACTGTGTTTTATATGATTCCATTTATATGGTTACCCAGGCTGGTTAAGTGCTGAACATTGGTACTTAACTGGTCAAGTGCTGTCTCCTCTCCTGGACACACTGATATAGCCGGTTTGCATTTAGGCACTAACTAATTTTCAGTGACAATAACCAGTTAAGTGAAATTTTTAATATTGATCAGATTGATTATAAAATACACTAGTCTATGCTAATCAAGGTGTGGACATTTATTCCAGCTCAAGAGCAGGTGTAGCTGTTCATGCCTGCAAGGTAGATGGGATTTTATAGACACATAGGAAAAGTAGCCTAACGGTTAGTGCAGTGCGTTGCAAACCTGGGGAACTAGGTTTGATTACTACTGTGGCTGCTTGTGATCTTGTGCAAGCCACTGTACCCTCAATTTCCCCAGATACAAAAACCAAGATTCTGAGCCTGCTAGAGACAGAGAAAGTACCTGAATGTAATAAATTACAACTGCTTTGGTTGGACCACAGAAAGGTGGTACATCAAATTCATGACCCATTTATCTTTGTGTTTTTATAAAATAAAGCCTAAGTAGGAGCCCCTTTACCTTCTTAACCAGGTTCCCTGTTATATAATTACCCTCTCTAAGGAGCCCTTTGTCATGGAATCTGTCATGCAACTATACTCCTTGTGCTCTGTGACTTACTGTTGGTTTTGTAGTTTGTTAACAACAGACTTCAGCACATCCTGTTCACCATAGCTAGAGGCCTCATAATGGTCATATCTGCAAACTAGTACAAACCAGTTTTAGCTGGGAATATACGAATAACTGTAGGTAAAACATGTGGTAATGACCAGACACATGGGTGGAGGGAGCCCTGTCAGTGACGATCCTAGGTCAGCTGCCACCCGGGGCGGATCACTGATGCGCACGACCCCCCCCCCCCCCCCGGGTGCATTCTTGGCCGCTGGGAGCAGTTGCGTGGCTCTCGGCTCCACTGGCTCCCTCCTCCCTCTGCCCCGGAAGAGGAAGTAACCTGTTCCGGGGCAGAGGGAGCAGGGAACCAGCGGAGCTGACAGGCGCACGGCTGCTCTCTGCACCCCTCCAGCAGCGTGCACCCAGGGTGGACCGCCCCGACTGCCCCGTCCTTGGTACGCCACTGAGCCCTGTGTATGTGCAGGATTTCTGATTGGGTGATATGAGGTGGTCCTCTGTGATGAGAAGGGTATATAAGTGAATGCTGATCTAAGGAGCCCTGAAATACGCCTCCTGGACAAGTTAGAGTATTATTTCCTTGCCAGGGCCTATTTCCAGGGGGGGGGGGGGGTGTACTTCCTCCCCCTCCCTCAGTGAGGACTAAATCTTTGCAGCTAAGAATCTTTCTTCCTTTTTTTTTCTTTCCTTTGAATCTTCCTTTTTTTTTCTTTCCTTTCTTTTTATATTTCTGATCTCCACCAGCAATGCCTATGATAATTTTCCAAACACTATTTAGTTATTCCCTGATAGGACCCGAATTGTTTCTTATTCTTTCTACAACCTTTCATTCTCTAACTTTGCCTTTTTAGTCTGATGAGCCTGGGTATAATAAAAATTGCTTCTCTGTACTTGTATACAAACTTACTTCCTGTGCTTCTGTCTTTTGGTCTCTGTCTGACTTTGTTCTTTTCTAAAGAATTATTATTATTATTTGTTACATTTGTACCCCACATTTTCCCACCTTTTTAGCATAGCATGGCCACACGCAGCATTATACCTTTTATTCCCAAAGGAATATAATGGGCGTCTTATCTTTTAGTTTGTGCTAAGCGTTAAATCTGTTACCATGCTACTGCAGCTCCTTGTGACCTTGGGCAAGTTGCTTAACCCCCCATTGCCCCAGGTACAAAAACTTAGATTGTGAGCCCTCTAGGGACAAAGTACCTGCATCTAATGTGTACAGTGCTGCGAATGTCTAGTAGCGCTATAGAAATGATTAGTAGTAGTCAGTTTGTATGTGGCTCATATAAAATTTTCAGGAACCTTCATATATGTTTTCCTATATTTACTAATAAAAAAATTAAAAGAAAATACTTTCAGTATACTGGAAATTACATTCATACAATACAGTTAGGGTCAATACTTAAAACTTACTTTTCATTTTTAGCTTCATCGTTATCTGAAGAACATCCACTTTAAGAACATTTTGGGTGAGGAGATCTTTTTTAATGAGAATCGTGACTTCTCCATTGGATACAATATTATAAATATAGTCTATCTCCCCAATGGTACATTGCGTTCTGATATTGTTGGAAGTTACAAACCTTATGCCCGTCCAGGGCAGGATTTCACCA
The DNA here is from genome assembly GCF_901765095.1 of Microcaecilia unicolor. Classification (NCBI taxonomy): domain Eukaryota; kingdom Metazoa; phylum Chordata; class Amphibia; order Gymnophiona; family Siphonopidae; genus Microcaecilia; species Microcaecilia unicolor. The sequence goes on along the minus strand of NC_044033.1, from coordinate 224,721,263 downwards.
TCAATGAGAAGATGATTGTGTGGAACAGTGCATTTACAGAGGTCAGAGTTAAATGACATTACAGATGATGGCATCCTCTGAACGATAAAGATTTAATGCATGTTCTTAGAAAAATCAAAAGGATACTGCTACATGATTAGCTTCTAGGAAGTTTGCTCAATATTACCATGACGGTAAACCTTCCAATAGCAAAATATATTTATTCCTAAAAAGAAAATGAAATTGATAAATAAGAATATTGGAGCTCAAGACAGGAGTTTGTGAAAGTCATGTATACATTTGTATATTCTCAGTGCTTTCCTATTACCCATTAGAATTGTACGACAAAGGTAGCAAGGTTAACAGCATCTGACTGACCACCCGTGGTTTGCAACAAAATTTGATAGACATTAGAGAGGGAAAGCCAAGAATCAGCATCAAGTGTAGTTAAATTACATTGAAGACAAGCAGATTCAGCAGAAGTCACATCATTACATACATTAATTTGAGATAATGACCTTATACCTTTTTCCTGCCACAGTGGCCAGTTTAAAGTAGAATTACTTAATTTAATGGATGAATTAAACCAAATACTAATATCAGAAAAAAGAACATACATTTTAAATATTTTTCTCATAGTGTTGATGAGCTTCGCAGTAGCTTTAATTAAACGCATACCAGTGGGATATGGAAATGCATCCATCGAAGGAAGAAGGTGAAGAGGAAAAGGGGAACTTAAATACTTCTCAAAGTCAAGCCATCTAAGGAGGTTATGATGATTATCCTCATGAAACCAATATAAAGCCTGTGACAATCTGAATGCCAGATGATAAAATTTAAAATCTGGAAAGTTGATACCACCATTAGACTTATCCAATTTAAGTTTTTGAAGAGCAATTCTAGGGGGTATATGCTGCCATAAAAACCTAGAAATTTTACTTTCTATTTTCTTATATAGCGAAGAAGGGAATGGAAAAGGTACCATGCTGAAGACATAATTTAATTTTGGAGTAAGAACCAATTTTATTGCCTCAGCCCTACCCCACCATGAAAGATATAATGGATTCCATCTATCCAGAGTAGAGTCTACTATAGATAGTAGAGCTTCGGAATTTAATTGTAAAGAATGATCTACAGTTTTACCATACCAAATTCCCAGGAGAGACATTTTTGATAGGATGTCTAAATCTGATTCTTAAAAAATAAGGGACTTCTATCAATTGTATAGCGTCCTATAAGAAATATACTTTTGAGTATAGAGGAAAAGCCTCAATCCAGGCATGCACTCCTTATATTATTCAACGTTAGGGAGCACTGCTCGATCATCACTGGCTCAAAAACCTCTGCTAGGTAACCCTCACTCGTTAATCTTGCTTTTCATTGTTTTCTATTATTTTTCTTAAATATATATCTCTAGGGTTACTTAGCTTGCTGCCGAAAATGTCTTTACTTAAGCAGTCTCTCAAATACAGTCACGTAAACCCCAGCCAGTAAGTGATATGCATTTTGTTACAGATACAGTCGAAAATATCCCTCGGACCCTGAGGAAGGAAGCGAAACTTGGGCTGAGTCGGGCCGTGGCTGGGGTTTACGTGACTGTATTTGAGTGAGAGACTGCTTAAGAAAAGACATTTTTGGCAGCAAGCTAAGTAACCCTAGAGATATATATTTAAGAAAAATAAAGTATATTTCTTATAGGACGCTATACAATTGAAAGGAGTCCCTTGTTTTTTGTGAATTAAAAAAATACCAATTTAGACTACCTATAGCTCTGGTTGATCACTATTAGGAGTAAATCTGATTCTTGACATTTGCTGTAAACATCCAAAAATCAAGTGGTGAAGATAGAGATTTTTTTTCTGGTTTGAAAATCACTCTATTTCGAAAATGACCATTTCCTAGACATTTTATGTTCGGTGTATTTTTCTTTTGTGACAATTTAAAAAAAAAAAAGAAGAAATGCCAAGGGAAAAACAAGCCATTGAGATGTATGTATATGTGTGTGTGTGTGTGTGTGTGGGGGGGGGGGGGGGGGGGGGGGCAGCATTCTTAGGGCCCTGTTTATGAAGATGCATTGATGTTTTTAGTGCATGCTGTGTAGGTGCCCATAGGAATATTATAGGCATCTATACAGTTAGCATGCACTAAAAACTCTAACGCACCTCTAGCACGGCTTAGTAAACACAGCTCTTAGTATACTGGCCACACAGACATGCTAGCAGATCAGTGGGGCACCATAAAGGGCATTGCAGTGGACTTCACAATTAAGGTCCCAGGTACACATCTCACCATTATCCCCTTATAGAGTGAGCCCCACCAAACCTACGAAAAACCTATTGTACCCAACTGTACACCACTATAAGGAGTGGAGGAGTAACCTAGTGGTTAGTGCAATGGACTGAGAACCTGGGGAACTGGGCTCAAGTCTCACTGCAGCTCCTTGTGACTCTGGGCAAGTCACTTAACTCTCCTTTGCCCCAGGCACAAAATATGTAAACTACCAGCGAAAGGCAAGTATATCGAGTCCAATTCCCTTCCCTTTGGCTACAGGTGCACCTGTATGTGGATTTTGGATCATTCACACTTTCCACCACAAGTGTAACAGTTAGAGTTGGATATGGGCCTGGGTCCCCTTCTCTGCAGTGCACTGCACTCACCACTAGGCTACTCCAGAGACCTACTTGCTTGCTGCTCTAATAGGACTAGCTATAACAGCTGTAGCAGTCATAGAGGTTGGTATTTACTGTTTCTTTCACATCTTTGGGGGGGTGGCTGGGAAGGGAGGCATAAGTGGGGGTTATGCTTTAATCCCTCAGTGGTCATTTAGGGCACCTTTTTGTGACTTAGTCGTGATTGAAACAGGTCTAGGCCAAAACGTCTAAATTTAAGCCCTTGACGTTTTTGTTTTGTTCCATTATGGCAGAAAAATTATGGCAGAAAAACGTCCAAGTTTTGGGAATGCCCAAATCCCACTCCAACATGCCTCTGACATGCCCCCTTATGATTTGAACTGCATAGAAAAATGTATTTAAAAATGGGTGTCAAAAATAGCAATTTGAACATTTTGCCAACCCCCCCCCCCCCCCACTTTGTGCCAGATATTTTTCTCTTTCAAAAATGAGAGCCCAAAGATCCCTCCTAATGTTATCCACACTATGTACAGTGTCTAGATTTTCGTATCATCCACAAAGAAGCAACCCTTACCGTACAGCCCTTCTTGCAACATCATTTACAAAAATGTTAAAAAGAATGATTTCAAGAACCAATCAATGCAGGTCACCGCTGATGGCATCCCATTCCTCAGGGTAAACTCCATTCACCACTACCCTTGATCATCTTCCTCTCATCCCGTTTCTAACCCAGTCAGTAGCATAGAAAAGGTCAAACAGTTGAACCACCTAAATGTCCTTTATTTCCATTTAATATTCTTGGAAATATCCCATTATGTTGAAACTTTTTTGTTGTTATACACTTAGCACTTGGTGGTCAAGCAGGATATAAATGCTGTTATTAAATTTGGTCCTATTGTTGTTGTTACATTTGTACCCCGCACTTTCCCACTCATGGCAGGCTCAATGCGGCTTACATGGAACAATGGAGGGTTAAGTGACTTGCCCAGAGTCACAAGGAGCTGCCTATGCTGGGAATCGAACTCAGTTCCTCAGGACCAAAGTCCACCACCCTAACCACTAGGCCACTCCTCCACTCTTTCTTTACTTTTAGTTTTGCTAGCTCCTTATGAACACTGTTTTCTAAGGGGTCCTTTTAGTAAAGTGTGCCAAAAAATGGCCTGTGCTGGTATAGATGCGTGTATTGGATGTGCACAGGTCCATTTTTTAGCGCACCTGCAAAAATGGCCCTTTTTTTGGCCGGCAAAATAAAATTTGGCGTGCGTCCATTTTGGGCCTGAGACCTTACTGCCACCTATTGACCTAGTGGTAAGGTCACACATGCCAATTACAACCCGGTTACCGCGGCATGCTGGAAAGTTTCTGGTGCGCTTAGTGGACGCGCACAAAAAATGAAATTACCCCCGGGACCATGTGGTAGGTAGGTGGCAGTTGAAAATTGATGCGCATAAGACACGCATAAACGCCTATGCAGCTTAGTAAAAGGGCCCCTAAAATTGTCTCAAGGTATACCTCGCTTCCATTCCCATTAGTACCTGTTTTCTGAAGTCCTGCTGCCAGTCCTTCCTCAGCAAACACTAAACATACATATATTTATTAAGCAATTCTGCTCTTTCCTCATCACCCTGTACTTTGTCACCTTTGAATCTTGCAATGCCACTTTTTAACGAAATTCCATCACTAAGATATTTTTAAAATGTTTCATTTCCCTGTTCTACCTTTCAGCTATTTTTTCTTATTATTATTATTTTTTGCATTTGTATCCCACATTTTCCCACCTATTTGCAGGCTCAATGTGGCTTACAAAGCTCCGTTATGGCATTCGCCATTCCAGAGTAGACATTGCAATTGGTGTTACATAGAGAATAGGTTCTTCCACTTGTGTCTTCACTCTCCTGACTACTTTTCCAGTTTTCTTTCCTTTGCCAGGTATTATCTGTCTTCCTTTTTCTGTTATAATTTATAAAAGGTACCTTTTTTCCAGCTATTTCTTTCAAAAGCCATAGGAGGTTCTTTTCCCTCTTAACGTTGGCACTTCACTGCAATCATTCATACTTTCACACATGAATAAATAAAATGACCACTTTTTTTGTTGGAAAATTAATTTGGTCGTAGCTTTATTAATAAATCACTATTATAAACATAACGTCAACTATAATTTGTCAACTCAATACGAACTTCACTTTATTTTATTCACTTAAAAGCTAGTCGGTGCCGACCTAGCTACACATATATATTTTTTCAAATGAATTAATTTTCAAAACTCCACTTGTAAAGTGTTACCTGTCGTGACCTCAAGGCCTCACTTTTGCTTATGGCAGTTTCGCACATAAGTAATTTACATCACTTCAATCCACCAAGCAAGTTGAGCCTTTGTCCTTAAGTGAAGATCGCTTAATTGCATATCAAAATTCCTGCTACTGTGACTAAAAAAACCTTTTAACAACTTGACTAATTCCCACTCCCAAAACTAAAACAACTAACCCCCAATTTTTTCCCACAACAATCCAAAATTAGGGAGGGACAAGGTGGGAATAATTAAAGGTTCCTAATCTCCCACAAACTCTTCAGCTCTTACCCACCCTCCAAATTTCTCAACCTGCTGCCTGCCAAAATTATTGTGATTCTCATGCTGCTTAAGCCCCACTCGCAAATCCCGTCTGTAACCCATCAACTCTCAAACCGGTAATTTTCCATTCATTTATTCCTCATTTCACCATCAATAAATACCCACCCTTAACACTCATTATTCTCCTCTGTCACCCCATCCTTCGTGATTTAAATAATTATTTAATTCCAATGTAAGCGCTATCCCCCGGATTCTATATAGCGTGCCTAGAGATCTGCTCCGAAATCAGCGCAGATTCTATAACAACTTGCATAACACAATTGGCTCAACAAGTTTATCAGCATTGATAACAGCTCTTCAGCAATAATTTATTTATTTATTTATTAATTTTTATCATTTATACCCCGTCTTTTGCCGCAGTTTTGCAGCCTCAAAGCGGCTTACAATGAACCATTAAAATAAATGCAATGAGAACTGAGAGGGTAGAAGGAACAGAGAGATAAAGGAAGGGAATATAAATACAATCTTAAACCAAATAAATAGGTAGGCAGGGCGATAGAGGGCAAGCTGTTAGGGAAGGGAATATGTCCAAATGTCTTCAGTTTGTTTGGCTTCCTGCAGTGGAGTCACTGGGAGAGACAGCAGGGTAGGCTTTTCGGAATAACATGGTCTTCAGTGATTTCCGGAATGTCGGATGATCTGCAATGGTTTTGATGGACCTTGGTAAAGAGTTCCAAAACTGAGTCCCAAAGAAAGAGAAGGAGGTGGCGTATGCAGTTTTGTACTTGACTCCAGTGCAGTTTGGATAGTGGAGGTTAAGATACAAGCGGGCAAGACGGGACGCATTCTGGAGTGGTAGGGAGATGAGAGCCATCATATAGCCAGGTACTTCGCCGTAAAGGATTTGGTGTACTAGAGAGCAAAGTTTGAAGGTGATATGTTCTGTGACAGGGAGCCAATGTAACTTTGGTCGAAGGGGCGTGGCAGGCTCGAACTTGGAAGTACCACAAACCAATCTTGCCGCTGTGTTTTGGGCAGTCTGCAGCGCCTTAAGCAGTTGCCGTTTGCATCCGGCATACACTCCGTTACAGTAGTCCAGGTGGCATAGTACGAGGAATTGTATGAGGCTCCTGAAGACCTCTTGAGGAAAAAACGGTTTATGAGCACTAATTGGTACTGATTTAAATTTACACTCACAACTTGCTAAGCATATTCTGTAATAAAGTATACCAAACTTCTAAGATGCACAGGCAAAAAGGAGGAAAGGGAATGGGACTTGATATACCGCCTTTCTATGGTTTTTGCAACTACATTCAACGCGGTTTATATAGCATATACAGGTACTTATTTGTACTTGGGGCAATGGACGGTTAAATGACTTGCCCAGAGTCACAAGGAGCTACAGTGGGAATCAAACCCAGTTCCCCAGGATCAAAGTCCACTGCACTAACCACTAGCCTACTCCTCATTAGTATGGGTGTGGAAATAGGATTTTTTTGGGCATTCTGAAATTCACATGTTTAGTTATAGAATATGGCCCAGTGTGCATAAATCTACATGCCAGGATTTAGGCCACATTTTCATTGGTGTAAATGGTTGCGTATAGTTTTAGATGCTGAGATATCAACTAAAAGTATTCTATAAAAGAGTTAGAAAGGTACAGAGAAGGGTGACAGAAATGATAAAGGGGATGGGACGACTTCCCTATGAGGAAAGGTCTATAAAATACTGAGTGAAGTGGAATGGGTAAACATGAATCACTTTCTTACTCTTTCCAAAAATACTAGGACTAGGGGGGCACGCAATGAAACTATAACGTAGTAAATGTAAAAGGAATTGGAGGAAATATTTCTTCACTCAACATGTAATTAAATACTGGAATTCGTTGCCAGAGAAAGTAGTAAAAGCAGTTAGCTTAGCAGGGTTTTAAAAAGGTTTGGATGCCTTCCTAGAGGAAAAGTCCATAGACCATTATTAAAATGGACTTGGGGAAAATCCACTTCTTATTTCAAATATCAGAGATATAATACAATGCTATAATACTAGGTATACTAATGATATACCTAGTAAGCATGCATTAGAACTTTCAGCTAACGTAGATATGATGCTAATGATTTTCTACAACTCACCATATAGCTGAGGGACCAAGTGCAGATATATAAATGGGGACAAGATGCGTGGTACAGAGTCAGTTGGGATAAGTAGATGGTTAGTTAAACTCAAGGCTCTATAGAGTGGTGCTCATTCTCCTGTTTTCTTACCTTGTCCTTCATGAATAGATTATAATATCCTCCTTACCTTGGAAGCTCTACAATTCTGTGCAGTTACCCCCCCCCCCCCCCCAAAACCCACCATCACACAGAAGTAAGAAGTTAAATCTTTTCTTCATTTTGAAGGCTATGGTAGGTCTCATAAATCTAAATGATCTATACTGACCAATAAGCAGATAGATTAGTTCTGCATTTGAATTTTTTTTCCTCAATATTTAGATACCTCCACAGTCCAAATGCACCCAGAGCTGCCTTCCTGGATACAGGAAACTAACCAACAAAGAAAAACCCACCTGCTGTTATGACTGTACTCCATGTCCGGAGGGAGAGATCTCTAATGGAACTGGTGAGTAACATGTAGAGTTTGAGGGCTACAGATAACTCATGATGGTGTCTGCTCTATGAAACTCAGAAATGTGCAAGAAATAAGAGGAAAATGCATATTTTTCTTTTCTTTGTCCTAGGGCTTTCTTCCTCAGTGTGAATAGAAATAAGAACAAACATAAGAACATAAGCTTGGCCATACTGGGACAGACCGAAGGTCCATCAAGCCCAGTATCCTGTTTCCAACAGGGGCCAAGCCAGGTCACAAGTACTTGGAAAGATTGCAAAAAAAGTACAATACATTTTATGCCTCTTATTCTAGAAATAAGCAGTGGATTTTCCCAAGTCCATCTTAACAACGGCTTATGGACTTCTCTTTTAGTAAGATAGTTGAACCTTTTAAGCCCCGCTAAGCTAACTGGTTTTACCACATTCTTTGGCAACGAATTCCAGAGTTAAATTAATTATTTTCTCTGTTTTGTTTTAAATTTACTACTTTGTAGCTTCATTGCTTGCCCCCTAGTCCTAGTATTTTTGAAAAGTGTAAACAAGCGATTCACTTCTACCTGTTCCACTCCACTCTTTATTTTATATACCTCTATCATATCTCCCCTCAGCCATTTTTTCTCCAAGATGAAGGGCCAATGCCCCTTCAGCTTTTCCTCATAGGGAAATTGTCCTATCCCCTTTATTATTTTCATCACGCCCTTCTCTGTCCATCTCATTACCAGACCTTGGACGTTTTTACTCCTGGAACTTGTCCAAACCTTTTTTAAACCTTTTTTTTTTAATTGAACTAACTTAATACATTTTTCATGAGCTTTTAAAGGTGACCCTTCTTCGGATCAGGAATTCAGAAATGAGCAAATGATTACATTCTTCAGTCTACAAGCTGTTCCTCAAATATTATTTTAGGTGCTCGAGAAATTTGCAGAATTGAGGCTAACAGCCTACAAACTTCAAGTGTTTGATGGTATACAAAGACTGAGAGGTCCTGTTTACTGAAGTGTGGTTAGCTTTTGCACTTAATTCATTTTAGTAACAAAAGTTAACATGTTGTAAATGGAAAGCCTGTGTGATAATTATCGGGAATGTGGCCAGCCTTTAATGTGTAGCTACTGACGGGGCAGACATCTATTTTATGATAAATGCATTGGCTTAGAGTGCAGGAAATGTATCTGCACTTACTGATGTATTTACCACTGCCTGTTACAGTACAAAATTTAAACAAAAAAATCAGATCCCCCACTCAGCAGTCCCTGCTCTCCCAGTGTGGTTCTAGATCACCACCTCTCCCTGATCAAGTAAGCATTACTCACTGCCAATATTTATTATTTATTTATCTATTTATGTATGCATTCTTGTATCTCACTGTTATCCAAAAAAACAGGTTTCGGTTCAAAGTGACTTACAATTTACAGTTTGGTGAAGTTACAATAGTTTTATACAGTTAGCTCATGGAAGAGACATCTGTAGCTTATGCAGTTAACTGTAGAATTATTTTAAAGAGGTAGGTTTTCAGTTCTTTTTTGAACTGAAGATAGTGATGCTTCCTGTGGCTTTTGGTACTGAGCTCCAGTATTTGGAAGCCAGGTAGCAAAATCCTGCTGTGTAGATGGATTTGTAGGCTATTTTTCTGCATTTGGGTAGATGAAGAAGAAGGTATTCCTTGGTTTCTGGGCTTGCATTTCTTGGGGATAGTTCAGTCAAATTACCATATATTTGGGCGCCATGCCAAATAGTATCTTGAAAATGAAAATACAAGATTTGAAGAGTAGGCATGCCTTGTTTGGCAACCAGTGTAGTGTTGCAAGCAGTGGGGTAACTCTTTCATATTTCGACTTCTTGTATATCAGTCTTGGACTGTTTGCAGCGATTTTAGTGTGCTTTCCTTGCACCCTATGCATGTTGCATTGCAGTAGTCTAGTTGTGATAGTATTGTCGATTGTACCATTATCCTGACTAATTGGAAATAGTATCTTATCCTTCTTAGTTTCCATAGGGTTCTGAAGCATTTTGATGTTACCACTGATATCTGACTGTCCAGTGTTAGATGTTTGTTGAGAATAATTCCCAATATTTGTAGCTTTTTCAATTATATATGTTTGATGGTTGATTGTGAAATTTTGGTGAGATGTAGGGTTGTGCAGTCTGGAAAAAACAGGAATTTGGGTTTTTCTGTTTAGTTTGAGTTTGAAAGTGGTTGTCCATTTTTTACTCTGTCCAATATTTCTGTGATACTGTTTTTGAAAGTTATGTTGATGGCAACATCATCTGCGTATATAAATGAATGGGTTGAGACCCATTAGTTCTAGTTTTTTGATGTGTTGCCATCATTACGTTAAATAGTATTGGTAATAGTGGGGGACAGGGGCGTATCTGCGTGGGGCCTCAGGGGCCTGGGCCCCCGCAGATTTTGCCCTGGACCCCCCTACCGCCATCAACCCTCCCCCGCTGCCGTTGCTTACTTTTGCTGGCGGGGGACCCCAACCCCCACCAGCCGAGGTCTGCTTCCACCTGCCGCTGCCGTAAAAACTTCTTCTTCAGCCGGCGGGGGACCCCAAACCCCCGCCAGCCGCCCCGCGGTGTTTAAAATTCATCTTCGGCCTCCGTGGCCGTGCTGCTGTGATAGGCGCTGTTGAAATCCACTTCGGAGTCTGACGTCGCAGCACGTACAACGTACAACGACGTCAGACTCCGAAGTGGATTTCAACAGCGCCTATCACAGCAGCACGGCCACGGAGGCTGAAGATGAATTTTAAACACCGCGGGGCGGCTGGCGGGGGTTTGGGGTCCCCCGCCGGCTGAAGAAGAAGTTTTTACGGCAGCGGCAGGTGGAAGCAGACCTCGGCTGGCGGGGGTTGAGGTCCCCCGCCAGCAAAAGTAAGAACGGCAGCGGGGGAGGGTTGGCGGCGGGAGGGGGGTGGAGAGAGTCATTGGTGGCGGTGGGGCCTCGGCGGCGGCGGGGGGGGGGGCTAAAATGTGCCCCCTCCCTCTGGCTCTGGCCCCCCCTACCGCCGGAGTCCAGATACGCCCCTGGTGGGGGACCTGTGGTTTCCCACACTCTGAGATCCAAGAGGCTGATGTCTGGTTAGACATCTTAACAATGTATGATCTGGACTTTAACAAACCATTGAACCATGCTGCCTCTGCTCTACTGATTCCCATGTTGTCGAGCAGGGCCATTAGTGTTGTGTGGTCTACTAGGTCAAATGCACTTGACATATCAAATTGTAGTAGTAATATATTTTCTCCTTGGTTGAGAGGAATGGCTTGTAAAGATGAGTAAGAGGAGTGGCATATTTAGGGTACTATTCAACTAAATTATGCCCAGAATCCAAGTATTGGAACTGAATACCCAGGCACAGGGTGGCCTCTAGGCATTACCTAGGTAACATAGATATTCAATTGGATGTATGAAGATAGCTACCTAGTTAACTTAGCATATTTTTTTGCTGTACTGTGTTAACTATATAGTTTTTTTGGGCACCCCACTCAATATTGGCGGTGCCCCGGGAAGCTCTCAGCTTTGCACTGACTCTGTCTCCAGACCATCCTGGCACTAACCAGGAAGTGCTGTAGTGGTCTGTCCAGATTTTCAGTGGTACTAATCAATTATTTGTTGCTGATAATCTTGGTATGACCTTGTCAGCACTACTAAACCTTTGTATCGCTCCGTGGTGCGACCACACCTTGAATACTGTGAGCAATGCTGGTCTCCGCATCTCAAACAAAGATATAGCAGAATTAGTAAAGGTACCGAGAGGAGTGAAGAAAATGATAGAGGATGGGATGATTTCCTTATGAGTAGAGTAAAGCGGCTAGGGTTCTTCAGTTTGAGAAAGAGATAGCTGAGGGGGGAGATATGATAGAGGTCTATAAAATACTGAGAGGAGTGGAGTGGAATAGGTAGACGTGAATTGCTTGTTTACGCTTTCCAAAAATATTAGGGCTAGGGAGCACGCAATGAAGCTACTAAGTAGTACATTTTAAACAAACCAGAGAAAATATTTATTCATTCAATGTGTAATTAATTATGGAATTCTTTGCCAGAAAATGTGATAAAAGCAGTTAGCTTAACAGGATTTTTAAAATATTTGATTAATTTCCTAAAAGAAAAGTCCATAAGCCATTATTAAGATGGACTTGGACGAATCCACTGCTTATTTCTAGGATAAGCAGCATAAAATCTGTTTTACTGTTCTGGGATCTTGCCAGTGGATTTGGCCACTGTTGGAAACATGATACTGGGCTTGATGGACCTTTGGTCTGTCCCAGTATGACAATGCTTATGTTCTTATGTTAAACCAGGTAGGATATTCTCCTACTAATTAAACAGCACTTAACTTATATGGAAGGCTGATAACCTAGCTGTGGTACCATGAGGCTACTACTGTGGTCAGCACCACCTCATTGAACCCTGAGCCAGATAGGGCAGGAGCAGAAGGACATTGTTCCTGCCCCTTCCCATTAGACTTTCAGTGATCACCTCAGTGTAAATCTTGGGGGTGCCTAGAGGTCTGGGCTAGGGGACAAGAAGTGGGGGAAGGGATCAGAAGGATCAGAACCATAGGGAATGATCAGAAACACAGGTCAACCAATGGGGATCACAATCAGGATTGGAACCACAGGGGAGGAGCATGGGGTAATGTAACTAGGGTAGAGATTAGAGCAGGGGAGGGGGTCAGTAGCAGCTTGATAGATCCCCCTTATGCAGGCCCCAACCAATATTCAGCCAAAGCCCACATAAATTGTTTTGTCCTGGCATAGTCCTAACTACAGATTTAAAAAAAATCGTGTTCATTCACTGCCCTAAAATGGATCCCATTTGTAAGATATTCAGACAATATATTTTCTTCTCAGATATGGATAACTGTATAAAATGCCCAGAAGATCAATGGTCCAATCAGAGGAGAGATGCTTGCATCCCAAAAGTGATACGCTTCCTGTCATATGAAGAACCACTGGGGATAGCTTTGACATTCATCAGCATTTTCTTCTTTCTCGCCAATATTGTCATTTTGGGAATCTTCATTAATTACAGAGACACTCCCGTAGTAAAAGCCAACAACAGGTCTCTCAGCTATATTCTTCTCATTTCCCTCATGCTCTGCTTTCTCTGTTCCTTAATATTCATTGGCCATCCTAATCATGTCACCTGTGTTCTCCGACAGACTGCCTTTGCAATGACTTTCTCAGTTTCTCTCTCTTCTACATTGGCAAAAACCATCACTGTGGTCATAGCTTTCCAAGCCACCAAACCCAAAAGCAAGATCAAGAAATGGATGGGTTCCCGTATGTCAAGCTCTATAGTATCCTCCTGTACCTTCTTTCAAGGTGTTGTGTGTTTTGTCTGGTTGGGCACTGCTCCCCCATTCCCCTATCTTAACATGCAGTCAGAAATTGGAGCAATAATAATTGAATGTAATGAAGGATCAATAATTGCATTTTACTGTGTTCTGGGTTACCTGGGATTTCTGGCTAGCATCAGCTTTCTCATAGCGTTCCTAGCAAGAAATTTACCCGAAGGTTTCAATGAGGCCAAACATATCACCTTCAGTATGTTGGTGTTCTGCAGTGTTTGGGTGTCTTTCATTCCAACATACCTGAGCACCAGAGGAAAATATACAGTGGTAGTGGAGATATTTGCTATCCTGGCCTCCAGTGCAGGACTTCTAGGCTGTATCTTTATCCCTAAATGTTATATCATTCTGCTAAGGCCTGACAGGAACAGCAGGAAGTATCTGTCAAAAAAACGGAATGATTAACATTTGCATCCTGTAGAGTGCAATGAGATCGATTTATTCAGTGGCACTTATCTAAGCAGGAACATCTGCTACCAGGATATGTCCCACTAATTGAGTCTGTACCCATTATCCAGTGGACTTATCCAGATAATGCCACTGAAATTCCAGTCAGACTGCTTTGGCACTATCCGGGTGTAGAGCTTGGATGGAGCTATCTGGTTAGCGGTGATATTCACAAGTCTACTAACTAAGTTATGCCCAGCTAAAACATCCTAATTTTATTCAGATAATAGTGACCTAGGTATTGGACTTTATATCATTGGTACTCAGATAACTGCCAGTGGCCATTTAAAACCAGATATTCAACTGGTGTCCCAGTATAGTCCAGAGCTGAATATATAGATATTAACCCATGGTGGCCAGTGTGTAAAAAAAAATATATTGACCACCATGGGCTGATTATTAATGCAAATATTTCTTAAAGGGTTAGGTATAGAAAGCTCTTCTTCTGCTGTAAATAGCACCACTATGCATGGCCTGCTATTATGCACTATGGGGTCTTTTTACTAAGGCATGGTAGGCTTAACACGGGCTTACCGCTGCTATAAGGGCACTACCATGGGGTGCACTGTCTCATGGTAGTTTTCAGATTAGTGCAATGAGGAAAAAACCTCAGGAAGCTCCCAGCTACAAACTGCTAGAGCAGGACTTCTTCACCATCGCTTAAAAAAAAATCTCCTTGATAAATATAGTCACAAAATAACCTTACTGAACAGAACTAAGCTCTTTGAGCAGGGACTGTCTTTCTTCTATGTTTGTGCAGCGCTGCGTATGCCTTGTAGCGCTATAGAAATGCTAAATAGTAGTAGTAGTAGTAACCGAACTTGTCAAAAATACTAGCTATCAATACTTAGCTGTGGAGTCTCTTCCTTCTAAAGCAGAGCAGACTGCGACCAACGATGGCCAACATTTCGTAAAGCTGCATCAGGGTCACTCCCTTGTTCCGTCTGTCGATGAACAGAGTTTAAATTTTTTTGACTGATTGACCCTGATGCAGTTTTATGAAACACTGGCCATCGTTGGTCACGGTCTGCTCTGCAATAGAAGGAAGAGACTCCACAGCTAAATATTGATAGCTGGTATTTTTGATAAGTTTGATTCTGTTCAGTAAAGTTAGTTTGTGACTATATTTATCAAGGAGGATTTTTTGCTGATGATGAAGTCCTCCTCTGGCAGCTTATAGCTGGGAGCTTCTTGAGGGTTTTTCCTTGTTTATAATTTGTTTATATTTTTCCCACTGCTCTTAGTTTTGATTACAGAGAATCGTTTTCTTTCCTTTTTTTGTGAAGCTTACATTCTTAACATTTATACCTAATTGGTTTCTCCCTCATAAGGTTAACATTTTTGTATTTTAGCCTTAATGGCATGTTTTGTGTTCTACCCACTAGAGTTGAGATCTACAACTGTGTTCTGTAGGCATTTATTCAGGTAGCTTGATCTTGCTTCAATGTTCACCTGACCCCACTGCATGCAGGGACTCATAGTTCTGAATTCCCTCTGGTACTGTCATATCAACTGAAAAGTACATATGTAAATATGGAGTGGAGTCAAATACAGACTGCAGCATCAGCTTTCGTATATTGAGTTCTCTGCTGGTGTTTTTGACACAAAGACATCTATTCTTCTGTTCCTGCTCATCTTCACATTGCCTGAGTAGTTATTAGGCACATCTGAAATGAAAGACTGGGTCCTGGGTCATCTCAGCATTACTGCACAATTGCAATATGTCTATATATATTTTCTGGACATTTTTAGTTACCCCTTATGAAATCTAAAGGCTTGCTGTTGAAGGATCATATTGATGCAGCGTGAAGTGACTCTGAGTGGCATTTTACAAAGGACAGCATCTTCCATCTTGAGTAGAGAGGTGTGGTAGCCATGTTAGTCCACTTTTAAAGGTAATCAATAGAAATAAAACAAAATAAAACATGGAAAAGAAAATAAGATGATACCTTTTTATTGGACATAATTTAGTACATTTCTTGATAAGCAAATGTTGGTAGATGACAGTATATACGAGTGAAACATCAAAGCATTTCAGTGACAGTCTAACAGGATGGGGGTGGGTAGGTGAGACTCAGGGAGTCAGGAGAACAATACAATTTACAAGGCAATACAACTTTATGCTTTGTAATGGGCTAGAAAACCCAGATCTTTGTAAAGTCCTGTCTGGTGGGAGTCAAAATATTTAATCATTTTGACTTCAAAGGTCTTACATTCCTGTATTGTTTTAAAGTTCCCTTTCAGGATCCTTACCTCGAAATCACTGGTATAGTGTTCTGGTTTTGTAAAGTGTTGTCCCACAGGCGTGACATCTTTGTTTGTGCTGGCATTTTTCATATGATCTTTATGTAAATTAAATCTCTTCTTTAGCATCTGACTTGTTTCTCCAATGTAGCAGCCTTCATCACACTTTTTACACTGAATGATATATACCACATTGGAAGATGAGCATGTGAAAGATTCCTTAATGTTGAATATTTTTCCTTTGTGAATGATTGTGGGGTCCTATGAGATATTTTGGCATAGTTTGCAGCTGGATATATTGCAAGGATGTGTGCCATTTTCTTTTTGAGTCTGTGTTGGGAGCTTACTTCTAATTAGCTTGTGTTTTAAGTTGGGTGGCTATCGGAAAGCCATCACTGGTGGGGATGGGAATATCTCTTTCAGTACTTCATCCTCCTGGTGTAGAGGCTGCAGATCTCTTACGATTTTTCTTAATTTTCCAGCTCTGGGTTGTATGTCACTATAAGGGGGATTCTGTCTGTGGCTTTTTTTCTTTGTACTGTAGCAGATTTTCCCTGGGTGTTTTGAGGGAGGAGGCAATATTCTTGGAGATTATTTTGGGGTTGTACTACTACTACTTATCATTTCTATAGCGCTACCGGACATACGCAGCGCTTCACACTTGAGCATGGAGAGACGGTCCCTGCTCGATAGAGCTTACAATGACAGACAGACAGGACAAGTAAGTGACAAGGGTTAGGACAGACAGGACATATCAGGGATAGGGGACAGTTGAAGGGTTAGGTTTAGGAGTTAAAAGCAGCATCGAAGAGGTGGGTTTTTAGCTTAGACTCAGGGCCGTGCCTAGGGTCTCTGGCGCCCCCCTGCAGCCTATCAGTTGGTGGCGGCGCCCCCCCCCCCCTCCGTGAAAATGATCGCTCACCACTTGCCACACTGACAGGAATTGTCAGCATTATTCTTAGAAACAAATTGCTATACATTGCAAAATAAGATAGCAGATGTAAATTCTCAACGTGGACATATTCCAAACACTAAAATGAAAATAAAATGATTTTTTTTCTACCTTTGTTGTCTGGTGACTTTCTTTTTCTGATCATGCTGGCCCAGTATCTGATTCTGCTGCTATCTGTCCTCTTAACTCCGTTTCCAGGGCTTCCTTTCCATTTATTTCTTTCCTTTCCTCCTTTCTTCTTCATTTCTGGTCCTCAGCTTCTGCCTATTTTCTTCATCCATGTGCAGTTTTTCTCCTCTCTTCCTTTTCCCTCATTTCATCTCCTTCATCTCTCTTCCCTCCCCTCTATGTCCAGCAATTTCTCCTCTCTCCCTGAGCCCTGCCCTCCCAATCCATGCCCATCCATGCTCCTCTGTCCCCTGCCCCCTCCATTCATCCCTTTCCAGCAATTCCCCTCTCTCCCTGAGCCCTGCCCTCCCAATCCATGCCCATCCATGCTCCTCTGTCACCTGCCCCCTCCATTCATCCCTATCCAGCAATTCCCCTCTCTCCCTGAGCCCTGCCCTGCAATCCATATCCATCCATGCCCATCTGTCCCCTCTATTCATCCCTATCCAGCAATTCCCCTCTCTCCTGAGCCCTGCCCTGCAATCCATATCCATCCATGCCCATCTGTCCCCTCCATTCATCCCTATCCAGCAATTCCCCTCTCTCCCTGAGCCCTGCCCTCCCAATCCATGCCCATCCATGCTCCTCTGTCACCTGCCCCCTCCATTCATCCCTATCCAGCAATTCCCCTCTCTCCCTGAGCCCTGACCTGCAATCCATATCCATCCATGCCCATCTGTCCCCTCCATTCATCCCTATCCAGCAATTCCCCTCTCTCCCTGAGCCCTGCCCTCCCAATCCATGCCCATCCATGCTCCTCTGTCCCCTGCCCCCTCCATTCATCCCTTTCCAGCAATTCCCCTCTCTCCCTGAGTCCTGCCCTCCCAATCCATGCCCATCCATGCTCCTCTGTCCCCTGCCCCCTCCATTCATCCCTTTCCAGCAATTCCCCTCTCTCCCTGAGTCCTGCCCTCCCAATCCATGCCCATCCATGCTCCTCTGTCACCTGCCCCCTCCATTCATCCCTATCCAGCAATTCCCCTCTCTCCATGAGCCCTGCCCTGCAATCCATATCCATCCATGCCCATTTGTCCCCTCCATTCATCCCTATCCAGCAATTCCCCTCTTCCTGCCCTCTCAATCCATGCTCATCCATGCTCCTCTGTCCCCTGCCCCCTCCATTCATCCCTTTTCAGCAATTCCCCTCTCTCCCTGAGCCCTGCCCTCCCAATCCATGCCCATCCATGCTCCTCTGTCCCCTGCCCCCTCCATTCATCCCTTTCCAGCAATTCCCCTCTCTCCCTTCCATGACCCCCCCTCGCATCCATGCTCCTCTCTCTCCCATGTCCCAGCCTGGCCCACCCTCTTCTCCCCCCTTCGCATCCATGCCCCCCCCTCGCATCCTTGCTGTTGTTTCTCCCCTGCCCTCCCGCTCCCATTGTTCAACTGCCCACCCTCTTCTCTTCCCCCAACATCCCTTTTCTTTTTTTTTTTTTTAAATTTACCTCCATGGCGGCGGTTCCGGCAGCGCAGCATCAGGGAAGGAGGCGGCGCTCCCGACATCTAGCCTTCCCTTCGCTGTGTTCCGCCTTCTTCTGATGTCATCCTTGACGTCAGAAGAAGGTGGAACACAGCGAAGGGAAGGCTAGAGACGTCGGGAGCGCCGCCTCCTTCCCTGACGCTGCGCTGCCGGAACTGCCACCACGGAGGTAAATTTAAAAAGAAAAAAAAAGAAAAGGGATGTTGGGGAGGGCGAGCGAGGTGAGCATGGTGCGGTGGCGCCCCCCAGAGGGAAGCGCCCCCCTGCCATGCTTACCTCGCTTACGGGGTTAGCATGGCCCTGCTTATACTTGAAGATGGCTAGAGATGAGGCTTGGCCTAGCCTTTCTGTTCGAAGGATGCAGTCAGGGTTTCGAGGTGTCTGTCTCTGTCCCCTGGGTCAGAACAGATACGGTGGTATCTTGTGGCTTGGCTGTAAATAATGGATCTTTTTGTATGTGAAGGGTGGAAACTGGAGTTGTGGAGGTAGCTGCATCTGTATGTGGGTTTCTTGTATATAGATGTTTGTATATAGCCATCGCTGATTGAGACTGTGGTGTCCAAAACATTAATCTTTTCTGTGGAGTAGTCAATTTTGAATCTGATTGTAGGATGGTATGTATTGAAGGAATTCCCTTTTTGTTTGTTGGAAAGCTGTGATTTTACTCTATGCCTGAAGCTTTCTATGTAGTTGTCCAGTTTGTAGTTTTCTCTATCCTGTGGGGTAAAATAAGTGTTCTTTTGTTTAAAACTGTATTCCGGTCTGTTGGGTGTCCCTTTGTTGTGGAAATGTGCCTTCAGGCACATTTTTCTAAAGAATTCTTCCAGGTCTGAGTATAATCCACACTATCTACAAATAATGGGCACTGTGATGGGCACCAGGACAGCACCCCAATATGCCAACCTCTTTATGGCTGAGCTGGAAGAGACATTTCTGAACACATACCAGACAAAACCCCTAAAATACTACTGGTACATCGATTACACTTTTATGATATGGATTGGGGGGAAGAAACTCTGAAATAATTTTACAATTCCTTCAATACATACCATCCTACAATGAGATTCAAAATTGACTACTCCACAGAAAAAGTCAATATTTTGGACACCAGTCTCAATCAACAATGGCTATATACAAACATCCATATATAAGAAATCCATAGACAAAGGAAGCTACCTCCACATCTCCAGCTTCCACCCTTCACATGCAAAAAGATCCATTATTTACAGCCAAGCCACAAGATACCACCGTATCTGTTCTGACCCAGGGGGCAGAGACAGAAACCTCGAAACCCTGACTGCATCCTTTGAACAGAAAGGCTACAACCCCAAAATAATCTCCAAGAATATTGCCTCCTCCCTCAAAACACTCAGGGAAAATCTGCTACAGTACAAAGTAAAAAAGCCACAGACAGAATCCCCGACATATAACCCAGAGCTGGAAAAATTAAGAAAAATCGTAAGAGACCTGCAGCCTTTACTCCAGGAGGATGAATTACTGAAACAGATATTCCCATCCCCACCAGTGCTGGCTTTCCGACAGCCACCAACTTAAAACACAAGCTAATTAGTAGTAAGCTCCCAACACAGACTCAAAAAGAAAAGAATGGCACACATCCTTGCAATATATTCAGATGCAAACTATGCCAAAATATCTCACAGGACCCCACGATCATTCACAAAGGAAAAATATTCAACATTAAGGAATCTTTCACATGCTCATCTTCCAATGTGGTATATATCATTCAGTGTAAAAAGTGTGATGAAGGCTGCTACATTGGAGAAACAAGTCAGATGCTAAAGAAGAGATTTAATTTACATAGACATATGAAAAATGCCAGCACAAACAAAGATGTCACGCCTGTGGGACAACACTTTACAAAACCAGAACACTGTACCAGTGATTTCATGGTAAGGATCCTGACCGGGAACTTTAAAACAATACAGGATCATAAGACCTTTGAAGTCAAAATGATTAAGTACTTTGACACCCACCAGACAGGACTTTACAAAGATCTGGGTTTTCTAGCCGATTACAAAGCATAAAATTGTATTGCCTTGTAAATTGTATTGCTCTCCTTTCTCCCTGAGTCTCACCTACCCACCCCCCCATCCTGTTAGACTGTCACTGAGATGCTTTGATGTTTCACTCATCCTCTCTCTCCATGCATATAGACTGTCACCGAAATGCTTTGGTGTTTCACTCATATATACTGTCATCTACCAACATTTGCTTATCAAGAAATGTATTAAGTTACATCCAATAAAAAAGTTATCACCTTATTTTCTTTTCCATGTTTTATTTTGTTTTATTTCTACTGATTACCTACAAAGGACAGTCAAATCTGAAGTGAGAAGTTCCACTAGTATCTTAAAACAGAATCTAAGGATATAGAGCCTATACTAAAATATATGGTGAAAAGGACATTCATGTGCCAATGACAAAAATCATGAACATCCATTTTAGAAAAACAGATGTCTAAAATATAAATGGGTCAAAACAGGAGCATATCCATTGCTATGACAGTATATAAACATCTATGTTATGAAATGGCAACAGGCAGGTCTGTGTGCTGGAACATAAATGGTTATGTCAGCCATTTTAGAAATATAGGCATCTATTTATCCTGAAGCTGTTACTAAGCCCAGTATCCCTTTGCCAGTTTTGCTTTTTTTTTTTTTTTGGGGGGGGGGGGGCAATAACACACCAACCTCTAGGGGATGAAGGAAGTAACCTTCCCTAGTCTCTCTAGTGCAGCACTTTTCGGAAACCTGGATGGTCAGGATAGTAGGTCTAATTTCCAACATCCATCTTATTGGACATAGATGTTCACTCCCCTTCTATAAGGGGGAATAAATATTTATTATTTGGGCCTTACCTAGTCACATCCAAAACATGCCGAAACCCCCTTGCCATTTGGATGTTCTTCAGTTTTAGACATCCATGTTCTAGCTTTGTAAAATTGGAACTTAGGCAATTTGATGTCTATTATGTATTGAAGACTATCTATCAACATCCAAAGTGCTAATTGTGTTTCTAAAATAAGCACCTGTGCACAGTAGCAGGGTGTGTTGTGTGAGTACAATAAAGTTGCAGACTTTGAATTATGCTGTACATCCTACTTGTTATCTAGAACAAAAACACTATTTGTGAAATTGAATATATCCGGTGTACGACAGGCGTGGCTGCATTGATCTGAAGATGTAAAGGCGGTGGTGGTTACCTGCAATGGGAGCATGCTCTGAGCACAACATCAGCATTCTCAGATAGGTAAATTACTAATAACTAAGTTGCAGGTCTCTCCTGAACTATGTTTATGCATCTTCAACCATTGATGTGGACCATCAGCTGCAGTTTGCTCCTTCTCTTGAGAAGACCCCTCTATCTTTCCATTTGCCACTCAAAGCAAGTCACATTCAGTTACAGAAGGTTTAGTAAAGTTTCTGAGGCCATTCCTCACCTCTACTAGCAGCAGGAAAGGGATTACAGAGTTATCAATATGCAAGTCCTTTTCTAGCTGCAAAAACCTTGAAAAGAGCCCTGCACATGGTATCTTACACTTTGCACATGTCTTTTACCAGCATCACAGAAGTATACCTAAAGAGATCTTCTCCTCCTCTCCCAACTAAAAATGTTTCTTGGAAAGTTTAGTGCCAGTCTTGAGGAAAGGCTAAATGGAATTCACATCATGTGCTATCTGTTCACACATAAGTATTAACGAAAAAGGAAATTATTGTAAACCAAGGATTGGGATGGTAAACGACACAGTCAAAAATAAGCCACCCGATCTGCTGCCATTTAATTGGCCAAGAACAGCTCCTGGCCAGATGAATAGCCTTAAGATGACTAAGCACTAATGTATAGTGCGAGAGATTCAGCTATCTCAGCTGAATAACAGTGCTTAATGGCTAGCTCAATCACTGGCTATGTTGTGCAACCAGTATTCATCAGCTGACAGGCTAGGTTTAGCGGTGTCAGACTCCTGCTCCTCTCCGGGCTGTCTGCGCTCTAGTTGCACCTCTCCGTGCTGTCTACAATCCAGCCGCACCTCTCCGTGCTGTCTGTACTCCAGCCGCACCACTGTCAGACTCCTGCTCCTCTCCGGGCTGTCTGCTCTCTAGTTGCACCTCTCCGTGCTGTCTACCATCCAGCCGCACCTCTCCGTGCTGTCTGCAATCCTTGCAAGTTATGCAAACCTCCCTCAGGCTTACACCGTTGTGTTCTCTCCAACCAGTAGCCCACCCCCTAGTTCAACCCCTACCGGCTACTGGCAAGTATCTGTTTCCTGGTGAAGTCCCACTCCTCATAGACTAGCCGCCTAGGTTCTTTCCAGTCCGGCTATTAAGTCCCCGACCAGGCCTCGGGACCGGGACCTGTTCCTGGCACAGGCCCCTTTCTTTAGAGTCTCTATTCAGAATCGAATGCTTATCACACAGTTCAGCTTTTCTCAAGCAACACTATAAAGTTCCAAAGTTTCCCCTACGGTATGAATTCCTCTAGGTTTAGCACTGCATACTGGCTACACCTAGAGACCCACCTCCCTCATTTGTCAGCACTAACTCCTGACAACCACCCACCGGGTTAAAGAATTCATACCTTTTGTGATCCAGTACACACAGCCCTCTTTCTCCTCTCCTCATGGCCCTGAGCAAATGCTGAGATATCCATTTCTTCTGTTTCCCCTCCCCCTTCCCCCCCTTGCCAATCCATCTGTTCCACCACTCCCTTCTCCCACAGGTGTTCCTCATCCCCTCCCTCTGACTTCATCTCCCAATCAACCTCCTCCCCCTTCCCCCTCTGAGAGGACTTCTCCTCCCACTCCTGCTTCCTGCTCAGCTCGGGCTTCTGGGACTTGTAGTTCTTATAGTCCCACTCTTTCTTCTTTTGATCCCTGGCGGGCACAGATAGCCCTTTCCTCCACCACCCCTCCGGTTTGCCACCCCCTTTCTCACAGCGGCCAGATAGACATGCATGAATAGCAGATCGATCTTTGGCTGCTATAACTTAGCTGGTCAGTTGATGAATATTGGTTTAATTGGCTAGTTTAAAGTGGCCAAAAATCCCTGGAAATTCAACGCCGGTTACCGGATATGGCCCGGCATTTAAGTTATAGGTTCAATGCCGACCGTCGGAGTTAGCTGATCTGTCTCCTGTGGTCTAAATATTGGCCCCTAGGAAAATGCATGAGTCAAAAATGGAATTACCACCCGGGGCACGCGATAGGCGGGCAGTAGTTCCAATTTGGCGCACGTTGGACATGCATAGGCACCTATGAGCCTTAGTTAAGGGGCCCCTAAGATCCAGGGAAGCACCTGTAACTGCGCCACCATCACTGGTACAACACATGTGCACCTCAAATCCAATCCAGTGCATGTCTACTCCAACCTGATCCTGTATACATGTAGGCTAACCTCTCATGGGAACATATGAACATAAGAATATAATCATTGCCATGCTGGGACAGACTGAAGGTCCATCAAGCCCAGTATCCTGTTTCCAACAGTGGCCATTCCAAGTCACAAATACTTGGTAGGGTGCCTGAACAGTAAAACAGATTTTATGCTGCTTATCCTAGAAATAAGCAGTGGATTTTCCTAATGCCATCTTAATAATAATGGCTTATGGACTTGTGTTTTAGGAAATTATCCAAAACGTTTTAAAACCCTGCTAAGCTAACTGCTTTTGCCACATTCTTTGGCAACAAATTTCAGAGTTTAATTACACAGTGGCTCAAATGCCCTTTTACATGTTGGCTTTGTCGGATGCTCTTTTTGAGATTGCATGTGAGCGAAATCACAAGTACACCTTGGACATTTTAAGCACCTGTTTGTGTAGAATTATATTTCAACACATCTACTTTAAGACTCCTGAGGCGGGTGCCTTGAGTGCCAAAACACAGCTGCTGTGTTGAGTCTTTCAATGTGCTTCTAATAAGCACCATTTGAATTGAACTGACACATCTCCCCTGTGGCTTTTGGAAGTGTCAACTTTTACCTTACTACTTGGTTTGTTGTTTAAGTGCCCTTTGCCATGTCATATCATGGCATAGAACAACAACAGTATAGTTGGGCACAGATGGAACAACAAGATGGAGCCAAGGATCAGAGGAAGCAGAATTTATTTAAGGACCCAACATGGCCTGTGTTTCTGCGAATGCCTGCATCAGGGGTTTATAAACACCAAAATAAACACAAACATAAAGCTTCCTGTCATAGTACCACAGTCACAATGTTGTGATATCAAATTAATTATAGGAAAATGATGTCTATGTTAAAATATAAAACTGTCATAATCCAACTGACAAACAAATTGCACATGAACGAAAGATAACTCAATATGATATAAAACATGCCTATTAATTACAGATCAAAACTACAATAAAAAAGAATTACATATAAGACAATTATCAAACTGTCATCTACACATAACATCCAAGAGCTACAGTATTTTGATGATAAGCAAAGAAAAACAAACAAAAAAAAAAACATTTTAACACAATAAATTTTTTTTTTGGGGGGGTTAATTAAATTTTTTGACTTGTATACATTATGCATTTGATAAAGATTAAAATGGTTGTACTAAATAGCTTTAAAACTCAATATAAAGTGCTTTAATAGTGTGTGTGTGTGTATATACAGTATATATATATATATATATATATATATATATATATATATATATATATATAAGAAATGCTCTTCATATAATATAACATAGAAAACTGTTCATAAACACCAGTGAGGGGACCAGATAAATGCATTGTTTAAATTAAGGTTTAGTCTTTGGATATTTTTCCTTAAATGTATTTTTTTGCCATTGTTAAAGTTCATTAGCAAAAAAAAATAAATGTGTGGAAAATGAGGCTCATAGCGTATACTTGTTATGATTATTATTGTTTTTTTACTTAAATTGCAGGCACTCTATGGATAGGTTTGGGGAGTTGTTTTGATCTGTTTTAGTCACAAACCAGCCAAAATACAAACACCAGTTCTGTTTTGAAAAGGTGAGGACATTTAGGGGCCTTTTTGCTAAGGTGCAGTAGGCCTAATGTGGGCCTGCTGCTTGCTAAAAACACACTACTGACATGGGAAGCAACTTCTTGCCCTGGGATTTGTAGCATGGAATGTCGCTACTCTTTAGGGTTCTAGAATCTTGATACTCTTTGGGTTCTGGAATGTTGCCACGATTTGGGTTTCTGCGAGGTACATGTGACATGGCTTGGCCACTGTTTCAAAAACAGGATACTGGGGTAGAAGGACCATTGGTCTGACCCAGTATGGTTATTCTTATGTTTAATTATTTATTTTATTTGTTACATTTGTATCCCACATTTTCATACCTATTTGCAGGCTCAATGTGGCTTACATAGTACCGTAAAGGCATTCGCCAAGTCCGGTAGAGAAACAAATAGAAGGTGATATTGTGGTCGAATAAAGGAACATGTGTTTCAGGTACAGTGGGGGTTGAGGAGAGGAAAGGTTATAGAGTGTCCATTAATAGCTTTGGTTTTGCTGTGTTGCAGAGTATAGGTATTTATGTTGGGTCGGTGGGGTATGCCTTTTTGAATAGGTAGGTTTTTAGTGATTTCATGAAGTTTAGGTGGTCGTAGGTCATTTTCACAGCTTTTGGCAATGCGTTCCAAAGTTGTATGCTTATATAGGAGAAACTGGATGCTTAACGAACCGGTTAAGTGCTGCTGAAAATGACTAGTTAGCCCTGAACAGGTGATTTATCTGGCCAGGATATACCACTATCCACAGGTAAGGGGTTTTCTTGCAGAGGTCCTGGGCCTTGCACCTTAGCTCAATATCAGCTTCCCTGTCTTCTTATGCATGGCTGTCACCAACCGCTCTGACCAATTGCTCACCCCTCTCTACGTCCCAGTGAAGTGCAGAGGACCAGGGCCTCATACCCCAGCCCAATCTCGGCTTCCCTATCCTCTAGGTCATTGCCCAGGTTGGGGAGGATGAGGGAATTAGATTGGTTACGAACTGGGCAACATTCTGGGGAAGGGGGAGACTGTTCCAAAAGGTGAGAGGTAACCACAGCTACTTCCAGGAGAAGATGAGGGAGTTTCAGAGAATTATAGGGAGTAACTTGAAAGTGGAACTTATTAGGAACATGGCATGAATAATTGTTGACCCAGTAGTTTTCTTCTGCTCCTTTAAGCTTGGAGTTCACTCCTCAGAACCCTGATCTTAGGTTAGAGTTATATACTTTTATAGAGAATTTATGTAAGCAATGTTGAAATCTGACATTTATGAAGAAAATGGAATAAAAATAGGAGAGATGAAATGAAAGGGACAGGCGAGTCCTCTGGGAATCCAGAAACCAGGATAATGCTACCCCACCCCCAATGGTAGGAATGTGGGTGAGGGAATGATGGACATAGAGACAAATATGTTCATTTCAGCTTTCATGCACTCTCTTTATTTCAGGTTAGGTTATGTCAACAGTGGCCCGAGAAGGAATGCCACAGTGCAGCTAGCTAAAATGCCCTTGAAGTTTTGCAGGAGGCAGAGAATCAAGATTCTCACACTTTATAGAAATCATTGTTATATGTTTTAAGAGGAAGTACAGCAACCTTCAATCCAAAACATTATGGAGGCATTAAGCCGTAAAAACACCTACCAAGCCTTTTAAAAAATTAATTTGGAAGGTCCATAATTTTCCCTTATGACTATTTTCAGTTTTGTATGTTTAAAAGATTGTTGAAGACTGAATAAAATATATTTAGGGAAAGGGAAATGGGACTTGATATACCGCTTTTCTGTGGTTTTGGAACTACATTCAAAGCAGTTTACATAGTATATTCAGGTACTTAATTATACCAGGGGCAATGGAGGGTTAAGTGACTTGCCCAGAGTCAGAAGGAGCTGCAGTGGGACACTGCACTAACCACTAGGCCACTCCTCCACTTTTAAACATAAAAAGGAGAGTAGTTTTTAAATTAAAATTTGGGGGTGGGGGGGGGGGGGGGGGGGGAAGCCAACAGTCACCCAGTAGTACATGGTTCCGTGTGGAGTATCCTTGAAAGATACTATAGAAAGAGGATCTTTAGGGAATCCTGGTAGAGAGGTTTCAATAATGGTGAAAGAAAGCCCAGATTTTTCAGTGGGACAACAGAGTAAAGAATGCAAACTATCCCCATAAACTTCAAAGCAGCCTGTAAATGCAATGAATAAAGATAATTTAAAGTGTCTATATACAAATGCTAGAAGCCTTAAAAATAAGTTAGAAGAATTAGAGTATATAGTACTAAATGAAGAGGTAGATATAATAGGCATTTCAGGGAGCAATGTGGAATCCTTATGGATAGAAATTCCAGGTGTGAAGGGAAGGAGTATACTGGTAGGGCTGTACTACCATATACCAGGACACAACAAACAGATGAAAATATGTTTATAGAAATTAGGAAAGCTGGCAAATTGGGCAACATTATAATAATGGGTGATTTTAATTATCCTAATATTGATTGGATAAATGTTAAATCAGGGAGTGCTAGGGGGGTATATTTTTTAGATGTAATAAATGACTGCTTCTTGAAGCAACCAGTCCAAGAACCATTTTGCGGGCCATAGTAGGAGAGGTAATGTTGTTGGATCCACTGAGAAACAGTGATTATAACATCATCAAATTTGAGCTGATATCTGGAGTGAAGTCTCTAAGGAAATCTACTATAGAAACTTTTCATTTTTGAAAGGGCAACTATGACAAAATGAGGAACATGGTTAAAAAGAAGCTGAAATGAACAGCCACAAAGGTTAGGACTTTAAATCAGGCAGAAACATTGTTTAAAAATACCATCATAGAAGCGCAGACCAGATGAATTCAATGTATTAACAAAGGTGGATAGAAGAGCAAATGACAGCCAGAATGGTGAAAAGGTGAGGTGAAACAGGCTATTAGAGCTAAAAGAAGATCCTTCAAAAAATAGAAAAAGGATCCGAATGAAGAAAATAAGAAGCAACATATGACTTTCAAGCCAAATGCAAAGCATTGATAAAGAAGGTGAAAAAAGAATATGAAGAAAAACTTACCGTAGAGACAAAAACTCATAGTAACACATTTTTAAGGTATATCTTAAGCAGGTAGCCTGCAAGGGAATCTGTGGGACCATTAGATCAGGAAGGAGCAAAAAGAGCACTCAGTGAGGACAAGGCCATAATGGAGAAATTGAATGAGTTATACGCTTCGGTCTTTACAGAAGAAGATGTAAGAGATCTACATATGCCGGAATTGGTTTTCAGGGGTGAAACTGCGGAGGAACTGAAAGAAATCTCGAAGAAGATGTACTGAGCCAAACTGATAGGTAAGACTGATAAATCATCTAGACCGGATGCTGCTAGAGATCTGTAACCTGTTATTAAAATCATCCATAGTACCTGAACACTGGAGGGTGGCCAATGTGATGCCAACTTTTAAAAAGAGTTCAACGGGTGATCTGGGAAATTACAGACCAGTAAGCCTGACTTTAGCACTGGGCAAAATAGTGAAAACTATTATAAAAAAATAAAACTACAGAACATGTAAACAAACATGGTTTAATGAAACAGAGTCAGCATGGATTCAGCAAAGGGAGGTCTTGTCTCAACAATTTGTTTAATTTCTTTGAAGGCATGAATAAACATGTGCATAAAGGTGAGCCAGTTGATGTAGTGTATCTAAATTTTCAGAAAGCTTTTGACAAATTACCTTATGAGAGACTCCTGAGAAAATCAAGGAGCCATTGAGCAGGGGGAAATGTCCTTCTGTGGATTAGGAATTAGTTATTGGACAGAAAACAGAGGGTAGAGTTGAATGGCCATTTTTCTCAATGGAGGAGGGTGAACAGTGGAGTGCCGCAAGGATCTATACTGGGACTGATGCTATTTTAACATAAATAATATGGAAATTGGAATGATGAGTGAGGTGATTAATTTTGCAGATGACATGAAACTATTCAAAGTTGTCAAAACACATGTGGATTGTAAAAAATTGAAGGAAGACCTTAGGAAACTGGAAGACTGGGCATCTAAATGGCAGATGAAATTTAATGTAGAGAAATGCAAAAATGATGCACATTGGGAAAAATAATCCGAACCAGTTAACTGATGCTAGTGTCCACTTTAGGAATCAGCACTCAAGAAAAAGACAGAGGGGTCATTGTAGATAATACACTGAAATCTTCTGCTCAGTGTGTAGCAGCAGCCAAAAAAAGCAAACAGGATGCTAGGAATTATTAGGAAAGGGATACAAGATATGACCAAAAATATTATAATGCCTCTGTCGCTCCATGGTGTGACCTCATCTTGAGTACTGTGTTCAATTCTGGTCACTGTATCTCAAAAAAGATATAGCAGAATTAGAAAAGGTTCAAAGAAGAGCAACCACAATTTATTTATTTATTAGGATTTATTTACCGCCATTTTGAAGGAATTCACTCAAGGCAGTGTACAGGAGATGGAACTGCTCATATATATGGAAAAGTTAAAGAGATTAGGGCTCTTCAGCTTGGAAAAGAAATGGCTGTGGGAGGATATGACTGAGGTATACAAAATCCTGAGTGGTGTGGAGTGTGTGGAAGTGAGGAGATCCAGGAAATTATAGACCGGTGAGTCTTGACGTCGGTACCGGGCAAAATGGTAGAGGCTATTATTAGGAATAAAATTACAGAGCACATACAAAAACATGGTCTGATGAGACAAAGTCAGCACGGATTTAGTGAAGGGAAGTCTTGCCTCACCAATCTACTGCATTTTTTTGAGGGGGTGAACAAACATGTGGACAATGGGGAGCCGGTGGATATTGTGTATCTGGATTTTCAGAAGGCGTTTGACAAAGTGCCTCATGAAAGACTCCAGAGGAAACTGGAGAGTCATGGGATCGGAGGTAGGGTATTACTATGGATTAAGAGCTGGTTGAAGGATAGGAAGCAGAGAGTAGGACTGAATGGTCAGTATTCTCAATGGAGAAGGTTAGTTAGTGCAGTCCCTCAGGGGTCTGTGCTGGGACCGCTGCTTTTTAACATATTTATAAATGACCTAGAGATGGGAGTAACTAGTGAGGTAATTAAATTCGCAGATGACACAAAGTTATTCAGGGTCGTCAAGTCGCAGGAGGAGTGTGAAAGATTACAGGAGGACCTCGCAAGAATGGGGGATTGGGCGTCCAAGTGGCAGATGAAGTTCAATGTTGACAAGTGCAAAGTGATGCATGTGGGTAACAGGAACCCGAATTACAGCTATGTCATGCAAGGTTCCGCGTTAGGAGTTACGGACCTAGAAAGGGATCTGGGAGTCATCGTTGATAAGACGTTGAAAAATGTTTGCTCAGTGTGCTGCAGCGGCTAAGAAAGTGCACAGAATGTTGAGTATTATTAAGAAAGAGATGGAAAACAAACACGAGGATGTTATAATGCCGTTGTATCGCTCCATGGTGCGACCGCACCTCAAATATTGTGTCCAATTCTGGTCGCCGCATCTCAAAAAAGATATAAAGGAATTGCAGAGAAGGGTGACGAAAATGATAAAAGGGATGGAACAACTTCCCTATGAGGAAAGGCTAAGATGGTTAGGGCTCTTCAGCTTGGAGAAAAGGCGGCTGACGGGTGATATGATAGAAATCTACAAGATGATGAGCAGAGTAGAGTGGACAGATGTGAAGCATTTGTTTACTCTTTCAAACAATAATAGAACCAGGGGACACAAGATGAAGCTAGGTTATGGTAGATTTAAAACAAATAGGAAAAAGTTTTTCTTTACTCAGCGTGTAGTTGGACTCTGGAACTCGTTGCTGGAGAATGTAGTGACAGCAGCTGGCCTGACGGAGTTTAAGGGGGGTTTGGACAGATTTCTGAAGGAAAAGTCCATTAAACATAATTAATTTTTTTTAGGGGTGGGGGGTTGCCGGGTTCTTGAAGCCTGGATTGGCTGCTGTCGGAGACAGGATGCTAGGCTTGATGGACCCTTGGTCTTTTCCCAGTATGGCGGTGCTTATGTGAATTCATTTCTCACTTTTTCAAAAAGAACAAAGACCAGGGACACTCGATGAAATTGTATGGAAATACTTTTAAAACAAATAGGAGGAAATATTTTTTCACATAAAGAATAATTAAGCGCAAAACTTCATTGCCAGAGGATGTGGTAATGGTGGTTAGCACATCTGGGTTTAAAAAAAAAAGGTTTGAACAAGTTTCTGGAGGAAAAGTCTATATTCTGTTATTGAGATGGACATGAGGAAGCCACTGCTTGCCCTGGGATTGGAAGCATGGAATGTTGCTACTAATTGGGCTTCTGCCAGGTACTTATGATCTGGATTGGCCAGGATACTGGACTAGATGGACCATTGTTCTGACCCAGTATGGCTGCTCTTATGTTCTTTTATGCATTCCTGTTTTTGTGGTTAACCTGGATGGTTAAGTGCTGACCTAGAACACCTCCAAAATACTGTTTTCAGTTCAGTGCGAAACAGTTATTTTCAGCAGCCCAAACAGGCAATGTAATCAGTCACGCGCGTTTTGGGCCAGTTAAATTGCATTAAATTAAATTCCCCATAATTCTATCACATTTATACCGTTACTCACAGAAAATGTTATACCAAATGTTCTTTTGCTAATGTTCTATTACCCTATCAGTTTCCCGCTGTCTCTTTCCACTGTTCCATTGTTCTTTTCCTTTGTCCCACTCCCTTAATGATACTTTGACTTTGTCTCCGCATAACTTCTCATAATGTAATCCATAACTGAGTTGTAACAAATCGTATTTCCATCATTTACAATGTATTGTAAGCCACACTGAACCCGCAAATAGGTGGGAAAATGTGGGATACAAATGCAACAAATAAATTAAATATTAACACCACAGTTTCTTTGACTATTCTGTACTGGCGGACATCTGTTACTATGGTGCCTAGATTGGAGTTTCAGGTCATCCAGAAAATGAATGAAGCAATTCAAATGAAAAAGCCATGCAGAAGGATTGCGGAGTACCTGGATTGCAAAGTCCGGGAATGGTTTGCTCTGATCTTTATTTCTGTGTATCACTGACCTTGTTACATGTTAGTATGTGAGATGATGTTTGTAAACCAACAGACAACGAGTGAGGAAAAAAGGAATCCAAGGAAAATGTTTCTTAAAAGTCTATTGTGTTTATTAAAATTCAATACAATTGTGGTTCAACTAAAGATATGACTCAACTCAGGCTGTGTTTTGGCAATGCTGCCTATGTCAGGAATCCAATCCTCTATAATGTTAGTTCTTCTACTCTGAACAGACCAAAATGATATGATGCACATAAAGCCCTGATAAGTGAATGTCGAACCAACAACCCTCTACTTCAACCATATATTTAATGTAGTATTTCTTTTTGTTGATTGTTGTTTTCTTAACTGCAATAAAAATGCTTGAACTAAATTCTATGGGGCCGATATTCAGACCTCTGGAGTTAGACCGGATAACTCCCGCGGTCATCGCTAATGCCAGGCTGTTTCTGGTGACCATCACTGACTATCCAGTTTATTTTTGACCGAAAAACCCGGTTTAAAAGTTGGCGGATAGTCAGTTATACCGGGCGATATAACCAGCTATCTGCTAGCCCCTAACCGGGGATATTAAGTGGGGGATAGTGCTATTTAACTGGTCAGCAGCCGTTCTGACCGGTTAAATAGCGCTAAATACCAAGGAGTATAACTGTGCCTATATTTATGCAACTGGAAACTGCCTAGGATATGTGATGCTTATTCTACAAAAAAAAGTAGGCACCTACTCTCCTTTATAGATTATTAGTGCCATCAGGTACAGTATATGCATAAATATACAGTTAAATATTCAATCCCAGAAGTTACCCACAAACACATAAATCATATCACCCTCTTTAACTTTAAAGTTAAAAGAATTAATATCAGGTAGGGAGATATTCAGCCCAAATGTTGTTGATGGTTTTTAATTTAATCTATATATTCAGCAATGCTATAAAAGCAGAGGTCCTGAATATTTCAGACACTGCAGTCACCATAGTGGCACTATATATTTAATTTAAAAGTATAAGCCAGTGGTTCTCAAACCTGGTCCTGAAGGCACCCTGACCAGTCAGGTTTTTATGAGAGAGATTTGCATGCGCTACCTCCACTACATGCAAATCTCTCTCATGAATATTCATAGGAATTCTGAAAACCAGACTGGCTGAGGTGCCTCCAGGACCAGGTTTGGGAACCGCTTTTATAAGCTATTCAAATAGTGATGAGTATTGCCATTATTAAGATAATTTCCCATCCTACCCTTGTTTAGCCCTCTTGAGGATAATGAATGTACAGCTGGCTTTGAATATTGAACGCACTGTATACAAGTTGGGATGTAGGAATTTGTTATTATTTTAGCTTTCCTTTAAAATTCAGGGAAGTTTAAGTCTATTTATGTTTTGTGATATACTTCCTGTTATTCTTATCAGGCCTCAGCAGAATAATGTAGCACTTGGGAATAAAGATACACCCCAGTATTCCAGCACTGGAGGCCAGGATAGCAAATATCTCCACTGCTACCATGTACTTGCCCCTAGTGCTCAGGTATGTTGGGATGAAAGACACCCAGACACTGCAGAACACCAGCATGCTGAAGGTGATGTACTTGGCCTCATTGAAACTGTCAGGTAGATTTCTTGCTAGAAAAGCTACAATGAAACTGATACCAGCTAGAAATCCCAGGTAACCCAGAACACAGTAAAATGCAATTGTTGACCCCTCATTACATTCAATTCGAATTGTTCCATCTTCTGTTTGCATGTTACGATGTGGGAATGGTGGAGCAGTTCCCAACCAGACAAGGCAAAAGAGGACTTGAAGAAGGGAACAGGAAAGGACTATAGAGTATGAGACCCTGGAACCCATCCATTTCCGGAGCTTGCTTCCAGGCTTAGTGGTCTGAAAAGCCATGACCACTGTGATTGTTTTTGCCAGGACAGAGGAGAGAGAGATGGTGAAAGTTATTCCAAAGGCAGTCTGTCGAAGAATGCAGGTCACCTTCTCAGGATGTCCTATGAATATCAATGAGCAGAGAAAACAGAGCATGAGGGAAACTAAGAGAATGTAGCTTAGGCTCCGGTTGTTGGATCGCACAATGGGAGTTTCTCTGTAATTAATGAAGATTCCCAAAATGACAGCAGTGATGAGAAAAAAGAAAATGCTGATAAGCATCAAAACGATACCCAAAGGTTCTTCATAGGAAAAGAAGCTTATGATTTTTGGGACACAGACATCTCTGTTTTCATTTGGCCATTGATCCTCTGGGCATCTCATACAATTGTCCATATCTAAGAAGAAAGAATATTTTCTTAGCATCTCAAAAATAGCATCAGTTTAGAAAAGTGGCTAAATATTGCTCTTAATTTTTAAAAGATATAGGAGTTGATATTCAGATGGTGGTGCTTAGCATTTTGCTGACCACTGGTGGAATTATATCCAGAAATTCAATGCCAGGCCATATCCAGGCTTCGGAAATGAATTTCCTGGTTTGTGGAGCTGGCTAAATCATAGACATTAAGGTGCTATATTCAGCATTTAACCAATTATGACACTTCACATAAAGGGATCCATTTACCAAACGGTGGTAAAAGGTGGCTTGCAGTGGCTTTAGTGCTCGGGTTTGCCACACACCAAGGCTCCCTTTTACCGCTGCCTGGTAAAAAAAAGGGGGGGAGGGTTGTCAGGAAGGAAATGTCCATGTGGTAAGTGAAACAATTGCTGCATGACAGTTTCCTGGGGAGCCCTTACCGCCTCCTGTTTTAAAAATTTGGATGTCTAAAGAGAATCCACGTACGTGGAGAACTCAATAGATCCCACGGCACGTAAAGTGTAAACAAAAAGGTGGGAATATGAGCCAGGCTATCCAATAATTGGACCTGAAGTTAAGTTTAAAATAAACAAAATTTAATAATATTCAAACAAATAATAATAACAAAATTCCACATTAAAAATGACTCGACACAACGTTGTGTTTCGGCCGGATGGCCTACATCAGGAGTCTATAAACAAAAACAGTAAAAAAATACATGAATAAAATATACATAGATATGATATGCAAAAAGAGGAACAACTATGAGATATAAGATATCATAAAACATCAAAAGCATAACCATGCTAATATAATGCTGAAGATCAAATATATTAAAGAATCATTACAAAAAAACGAGATAAAATATTATAAAAAATTACGAAAGAGAGGATATACATAAATTCAGTGTTCAATCAATGGAGATTACATTTTAAACTAAATACATAAAGAGGATATACATTGATATAAAAATTTGGATGTGCCAGAAATGGCATGTGGCGGGCAATGGAACTACTGCTGGGCTCCTTCTGGGAGCCTGGAGATAGAACACAATTACAGCACAACAAGCCTTGCCGCACTTTGATAAAAGGGTCCCAAAGATAGGACTGAGTTTTATCTGCCCATGTATGCAATTTATCTTGGCCAGTTATGCGCTGAATATCTGCTCTTAACCAGTCAAGTGCTGATGTGATTTAACGGAGAATTTTCAAAGCCACTTCTCAGATTAAGTCTGAGAATGGCTTCAAAGTACATGTGGGGTTCATCAAAAATGCACTTTTACCATATTAACAAGGGGCTTCCTGAGGACATCTTTACTTTGGGGGAATAAAGCACTTGCACAAAATGGAATGTCCTAACCTGTACATCATTCCCCTCCTCCCCCTTTCTTCTAACCATAAAGAATTCCAACATTTGCAAGAACTCTACAATTGAGAAAGAAAGCCTAGATATATAGTTTGAGAATTTTGGTGCATAAATAGTGAAACCCTGTTACAGAATTGTCTGCTATATGTTGTTACTGATTTATTACTGATATTATTTGCTGCTTTGATTGAATGGCATTATATTTGTAGTACATTTTGTATGTTCTTTGTGCTAAAGGTACAGGGGACCTATGGTAAGTTCCCAACAAGGAATTTTCAAGTACAGACTTGACTTTGATAAGACTTCATCACATCTATTTATTTATTTATTTAAGGTTCATTTATATCCCACAATTTCCCACTCATGCAGGCACAATGTGGCTTACAGTAAGTAAAAAAAAAAAAAAAAAGACAGGAAAGTATACAATGTAAGAAAATAGTGCAGGGAGAACAAGGAGTAAACAGGGGGAGCATCAACTAACAATAGAAACTAAGCAGGGAGGGGATCATGAAGGGCATATCAATCAGCAGAGTAGTTGAGGGAGTAAGTTTTAGCAAATAAGTAAGTCTTCAGTAGTTTCTCGAAGAAGAAGTGGTCCACCTGAGTTTTGAGGTGCTGCGGGAGGGCATTCCAATATGGAATGCATATAGACAATTGATTTTTTTTGTGCACAACCTCCCCCTCACCCCCCCCCCCAATTCTATAAATGGTGCCTAATGTTGGGTGCACATTTATTGAATACATTCATTTATGCACATAACTTAACTAATTTTCACTACATTGGCCATTAATTGGTGATAAGTATCAATAACTGGGTTTAACAAGCACTGACTGACAATAATTTGTAGGTATGGGTAAAACTGACTTACACCCTTTTCTATATACTGAGCTCATAATTTCTATGGTGTGGACTTGGGAGGGCATGATTGGGTCAGTGCCAAGAAATTAGACACCATGTTATAGAATATTGTCATGTACATGCTTTATAGCTTGGCAGTGTGGGTGCTGCCGCCAATAGCATAATATCTTTTGTTTGACCTAAGTGGTAGGAAGGATAAGCGCGATCTGACTTTCTGGACATTCTGGCCTTTTCCAGAAAGAGGGAGAAGTGGGAAGTGACATGGTATAATCAGTGGGAGACCCTGGTTGTAGGGGGAAACTCCCACTG
Source organism: Microcaecilia unicolor (assembly GCF_901765095.1). Lineage (NCBI taxonomy): Eukaryota > Metazoa > Chordata > Amphibia > Gymnophiona > Siphonopidae > Microcaecilia > Microcaecilia unicolor. The sequence continues at coordinate 224,684,001 of NC_044033.1, read as the reverse complement.
ACTAGAAAAACGTGATTCACTCAGGAATAATGCTTTTGGCTTTCCTAGCCTCTGATTCTAGTTATAATGGGGAGACCATTCAAGCCTAAGCCTTGACCTTGTAACCTAGAAACTATACTGACTGTATGATGTACTACTTAAGCTTGTATACTAAAAGTCTATGAGTGACTCAAGAGTATACAGGAGATAGTGGCCACTTAAGCAAATGCCCTGTTGATAGTACAGTTTGAAGGAACAGAGAACCTTCTGCTTCCCTCCTGAGGTACAGAGGAGAAAGGAAGAAACGGCCTATCCCTGGGATTCAACAAAGGTCATCCAAATTTGGGGACTGATCCCAGATCCTAATGCAACTAAAGTTTATGATTTTTTTTTAGTTTATTTTTAATGTTGCTATTGTGAGTTTACTTGGCGCTTGCAACTGTTTTAATGCTGATTAGGAATGTGATACTATTGTACCCAGCTTTGGACCTCTTGGGATTCTGTGATATATAAATCCTAGAGAATAGAATAAAATAATGCCCTTTAAGAAACGGGGCTGGACAATAGTATCCAGTCTGTTTAAGAAGTTTATCTTCCTGATGCTTCTGACCACTACGAATAGTGCAGCACGTGAGATTGATCACAAGCTGTTTTAGTCATCATCGCAGAAATAAAATCCCACAGGTTAGTGAATTCAATGGAACATTAAGCTGAAATAAATGGCCAAACTGAATAGCAGTAACTACTGATATTGTCACCGGGCTGAGTCAGCTAGTGATACCATAACACAGTCAAGCTTAGCACCTCCAGTTTTACAAGTATTGAAAGTAGGGAAGGGGAGTTGGGCATGAGAGGTTGAGAAGTAGGATGAAAGATAATATGTTGGAGTGTGTTTGGTAGCATGGGAGGAGAAAACAAGCTGGGTATAAAAGGGTAAGAGGATTGGTCTAGCGGAATGCAAGGGAGCCAATGCAATGTCATGGTAAGCTGTGGAGAAGAAGAGTTGAGTGGGAAGTTATCATTGGGGTTAGAGAATTGGGTGGAAAAGGTTGTCAGCCCACCCATCCTACTCTTTAAGGTGTAGGGTTGGTGCTTTGAGAGATGATAGGGGTGGGTCATGTGAATTTTTGCCTTGGGAAGGACAAGGGATTTTTTTGTCACAGTTGGACAGTGAAGTAGATGGGAGTGGAGGATACAAAATAGGGAAGATCTTTGGAGGTTGTGATTGTTGCACTGGCTTCATGTGCGTCCCCGTCATGGACCTTTGGGGGAAAAGATGAAAAGAAAGGGTCTTGTGGATGGTCTGTTGGTCTTCTTTCAAAATTACTTTTATTGTGTTCTTATGAATTTCACAGAGCAGGCACCACACTGAAGAACTTGCCATTATGAAACTTTCATGTGCTATTAATCACTCACCGGTTTGATTGGAGATCTCTCCATCTGGACAGGAAATGCAGTCATAGCAGCAGACAGGCTTTCCTTCTCTGGGTAATTTCCTGTAGCCAGGAGAACAGCTCTGAGTGCATATGGATTGTGGAGGTGTCTGAGAATTGAAAAAAAATGTCTACCTTCAAATGGCAATGGACTGCAGTTTATAAAATGCAAATTTTTTCTGTCCAATTCAGACCTGTTCTTTGGATATCATAAATTACTGCCTTAGAGGTTTGTTATCTACCCATAGAACAGCTAAATTCTAGCCAGCTATTTTTCATAGGAAGTAATATTTAACTACTTTAAAAGTATCTGTTATTTTATGTTTATTTTTATGTTATTTTGTACTTGATATACTACTTTTCAGGACAAGAATCAAAGTGGTTTACAATCTAACAGGCATTGATAAGAAAGGAAAAAAAAAACTACACTATATTGACAGGATGAAAGAGGAAAGAAGGAGAATAAAAGTGAGGCAAGTGGGAACTGTATCTGTTCTTGTTCGCCCCGAACATATCCCAGACAAGGGACTTCAGAGAATGGTAAAGAGAAAAGATGAGCTTTTAGGGATGCCCTAAAACAGAGAGAAGAGACCCCTGCTCTTAGATTCGATGCCAGAGAGTTCCAGAAGGAGGGTGCAATGAAGAGAAAAAAATTGCTGAGTGTCTAGTCAATTGCAGTCATGAGTAATGAACAGAGGGAACTGATAACTGATTACCAAAGGAGGAACTCAAGGTGTAAGCAGATCGATAAGGCACAATGAGAGATGAGAGGTAGGGAGGAATCCCAGAATGGAAGACTCTATGCGTTAGCAACAGAATTTTGTGTTTAATCCTACAGGGAATTCGGAGCCAATGGTGTTGCTTTAGAAGAGGAGTAATATGATCATAAATGCTGTGTAAGAAAGAAAGGGAGACCAGAATAGATAATTTTACAGTAATCCAGTTTTGAGGTTACAAAGGCACAGAGAACTGTACATAAGTACATAAGTAATGCCATACTGGGAAAAGACCAAGGGTCCATCGAGCCCAGCATCTTGTCCACGACAGCGGCCAATCCAGGCCAAGGGCACCTGGCAAGCTTCCCAAACGTACAAACATTTTATACATGTTATTCCTGGGATTTTGGATTTTTCCAAGTCCGTTTAGTAGCGGTTTATGGACTTGTCCTTTAGGAAACCGTCCAACCTCTTTTTAAACTCTGCTAAGCTAACCGCCTTCACCACATTTTCCGGCAATGAATTCCAGAGTTTAATTACACGTTGGGTGAAGAAACATTTTCTCCGATTTGTTTTAAATTTACTACACTGTAGTTTAATCGCATGCCCCCTAGTCCTAGTATTTTTGGAAAGCGTGAACAGACGCTTCACATCCACCTGGTCCACTCCACTCATTATTTTATATACCTCTATCATGTCTCCCCTCAGCCGTCTCTTCTCCAAGCTGAAAAGCCCTAGCCTCCTTAGTCTTTCTTCATAGGGAAGTCGTCCCATCCCCGCTATCATTTTAGTCGCCCTTCGCTGCACCTTTTCCAATTCTACTATATCTTTCTTGAGATGCGGCAACCAGAATTGAACACAATACTCAAGGTGCGGTTGCACCATGGAGCGATACAATGGCATTATAACATCCTCACACCTGTTTGCCATACCTTTCCTAATAATACCCAACATTCTATTCGCTTTCCTAGCTGCAGCAGCACACTGAGCAGAAGGTTTCAGTGTGTTATCGACGACGACACCCAGATCCCTTTCTTGGTCCGTAACTCCTAACGTGGAACCTTGCATGACGTAGCTATAATTCGGGTTCTTTTTTCCCACATGCATCACCTTGCACTTGCTCACATTAAACATCATCTGCCATTTAGCCGCCCAGTCTCCCAGTCTCGTAAGGTCCTCTTGTAATTTTTCACAATCCTGTCGCGAGTTAACGACTTTGAATAACTTTGTGTCATCAGCAAATTTAATTACCTCGCTAGTTACTCCCATCTCTAAATCATTTATAAATATATTAAAAAGCAGCGGTCCTAGCACAGACCCCTGAGGAACCCCACTAACTACCCTTCTCCATTGTGAATACTGCCCATTTAACCCCACTCTCTGTTTTCAACCTTCAACCTTCAACCTATCCTTCAACTGTGGCACAAGACTTCTCGTCAGGTAGGGACAAAGAGAACAAATGGTACATAAAGAGAAGAAACAGGATTAAATAACAGAGGAAATTTAGAGACTAAAAGAGAGACTTGTGTCAAGAATTATACTAATGTATTTCAAGGGAACTAGCAAGGTCAAGGGGTACCCTTGGAGTGAAAAAGTAACCAGAGGATAAGAGGGCTACAGACTGTTAACCCCAGTTATTAGTAACAGATTCTGTTTGCATAAAATGGGGCCTGCATATGTTAGTGGTAAAGTGGCATGTTAACAGTAGCACATATTAATAATTATGCCTCTTAAGGGTTAATTATCAAGCTGCATTATAGCTATAATGCACGTTATTTGAATGTTAACATATCTTAAGGGGTACTAGCACAAGTTGTATTGTCATAATGCTTGGAAATGTAAGTCACCATTGGTTAAATTCTGAGACATAAAACAGGAAAATGCCTCCAGGACCAAAAGTTTTTTAAACCCAGATACACTAACCCCTGTTACCACATCCTCTGGCAACGAGTTCCAGAGCTTAACTATTCGTTGAGTGAAAAAATACTGCTTCCTATTTGTTTTAAAAGTATTTCCATGTAACTTCCTTGAGTGTCCCCTAGTCTTTGTACTTTTGGAACGAGTAAAAAATCGATTTACTTCTACTCGTTCTACACCACTCAGGATTTTGTAGACCCAGGGCCAGCGCAACTGGGTAAGCGAGGTTAGCATGGCAGGGGGGCACTGACCTCTGGAGGGCGCCACAAGCCATGCTTACCACTGCTTATCTCAGCTCCCCGACAGCCCTCATTTTCCTGCGCCGCCCTGGGGGGGGGGGGGGTTAAATTTTTTATTTCACCTCAGTTGCAGCGGCTGTATCAGTGAAAGCACTGCTCGTCTTTAACCTTCCCTTCGTTCCCTCTGTGTCCTGCCTTCTTCTAACATAATTTCCTATTTCCGTAAGGGTGGGCAGGAACAAAATGGGGAATGTTGGGGGAGAAGAGGGTGGGCAGGTGGGGGCTGGGGCGAGTCACTGGACATGGATGGGAGGGTAGGGCAGAGGAGACTCGCTGGACATGGATGGGAGGGGAGGACAGGGGAGAGAGGAGAAATCGCTGGACATGGATGGAAGGGGGGAGGGTAGAGGAGAATCGCTGGGCATGGATCAGAAAAACAGTCACCAGACGACAAAGGTGGAAAAATCATTTTATTTTCATTTTAGTGTTTGGAATATGTGCACTTTGAGAATTTACATCTGCTGTCTTATTTTGCAATGTATAGCAATGTGTTTCTTTCTGTTTTTCTGGTATTGTGCTGCATGCAGAGTCTAACTTCTTAGGATTTCAGGTTAATTTTTGAAGAATTTGAAGAGGGGCTATCTCTGTTCTGCATGTGTGACTGCAAGGCCAAGTGTCTGAATAGGAATCTGTTTATTAGCTTCTGAGATTTTGATAACACATTGTTTTTCAGAGTTGGCAAGACTGTCCTCCTAATTCCTGGTCTGTATGCTAATCTGGTTTGTGTCATTTTGGGTATGCTGGAGCTGTAACAGTTTACAGAAATTATTTATAATGAAAACAAAAAAATACAAGCTATTTTTCTTCTATACTGGTGTAATATTTTCAATGATGCCATGGCTGGTAAAAGGGGTGTGGAAACTGTGGGTGTGACTACTGTAGGGGCGGAGCCATAGTGATCCTGCCCCTGGTGGGTAGGGGTGCTGACTAATAGATTGCAGGAGGGTGCCAGAAACCCTAGCACCTGCCCTGTGTAGACCTCAATTATATCTTCACTCATTTGTCTCTTTTCCAAGCTGAAGAGCCCTAACCTCTTTAGCCTTTCCTGATGCCAAAGGAGTTCCATCCCCTTTATCATTTTGGTCGCTCTTCTTTCAGTCTTTTCTAATTCTGCTATATCTTTTTAGAGATACGGCGACTAGAACTGAATGCAGTCCTAACCTTAGCAGACAATCCTTTTAGTTTCTTTTTAACCATTTTCCTCATTTTATTATAGTCGCCCTTTTGAAAATTAAATGCAGATACAGTAGATTTCCTTTGTGGGTTCATCCCATTAGTAGCTCAAACTTGATCATGTTATGATCACTGCTTCCCAGGGGACCCAACACCGCCACCTCTCATACTATTCCCCTGCACACCACCAAGGACCAGATCCAAAATGGCTCACCTCTGGTCGGTTCCTGGGCCAGTTGCTCCAAAAAGCAGTCATTTAATTCATCTGGAAATTTTATCTCCCTGTCACTCCCTGATGTAACATTTATCTAATCAATATTGGGGTAATTGAAATCGTCCATTATTACAGCATTGCCCAAATTGCCAGCTTTTCTAATCTCTGTAAACATTTCTTCATCTGTCTATTCTTTGTTAATCTCGTTGAGATTATCACCATATCAATAGAAAATGATAGTTATTTACTGCTTCTTTGAGTTAGACAAATCAATGGAATGCTCCAATATAGATTTTGTATAAAGAAGGGAAATTGTTTCTGGGAGTATTTATATCAGGGCTCACCTTATATCTAATTCACTTTCTGCCTGATGACTCCTTTTGGCCACTCTTGTGCTATTTTCCCTTCTTATTGTTATCTATAAATAAATATTCCATCATCTGGGAAAACAATCTATGAAATCAGAATACATAATGATTGACAAACTGTCCCATGCACTATGCAGAGCTATCAAACCCAGTTTCCATTCATAGACTATTATGGATAGACTTTTATGGCTGCTGCTGGAGCTATTCCTCGGTGCTGGACCATGTCCGGGCACTGGCACTGAATATTCAGGTGTTTTTTGTGATCAACTATCACTTATTCGGTTAAGTGCAATATTCAACACTTAACCATCTAAGCGAACTGGATATACAGAGTGAAGCAATAAAAAGTAACCCCCTACAGTTTTTCTGCAGTTTTCTCAGCAACCACTTTGAAATTCAATGAGAAATTCTAAGTACTTATTTCAGGGTCCCGTTTACTAAGCTGTGGTAAAAGGTGGCCTGTGCTAGCATCAATGCATGTTTTTGATGTGTGTTGAGGCCTCCTTTACCACAGCTGTCCATTTCTGAGGGGAGCCATTACTACCACCAATTGAGATGGCGGTAGGGCCTCCCGCAACCTGGTGGTAACTGGGTAGCATGCAGTACATCCCAACAACTGCCGGTTACGTTCCGGACGCTACAAAAATCTTTAAAAAGTCCTGTAGTGCCAGAAATGGTGTGTGCTAGGGGTAGGAACTACACAAGTTTTGCCATACTGGGACAGACCAAAGGTCCATCAAGCCCAGCATCCTGTTTCCAACCGTGGCCAATCCAGGTGTAGTACCTGGCAAAATCCCAAAAAAGAACATTATATTTTATGCTGTTTATCCTAGAAATAAGCAGTGGATTTTCCCCAAGTCCATTTTAATAATGGTCTATAAACTTTTCCTTTAGGAAGCCATGCAAACCTTTTTTAAACTCTGCTAAGCTAACTGCTTTTACTACATTCTCTGGCAATGAATTCCAGAGTTTAATTGCACATTGCGTGAAGAAGAAAAAAATCTCAGATTCATTTTAAATGTACTACTTTGTAGATTCATTGTGTGCCCCCTAGTCCTAGTATTTTTGGGTAGCCAACCATTTTGTGAAAGGACCCTTTAGTCATCATACTTACATATTACTATTAAACAACATTTAATTACCTTAAGCTATGTTGATGTTACTGACATTTTAGTATTACTACCGATTGATTTTTGCACGTTAAAAATGTTCATGCTAAAACACTGTAAAACAGCATTGTTCAAATGATACAATTAACAATATGTCAGAATTTTGCAATCACTTTGAATGCTCAAAGTGTCCACCCCCAGCTTTAACACAGGTCTTCAGTCACTTTGGGAAGTTCTTAACAGCCTTGTCGATTGGTCCCTGTATCAGACTGTCCAGATCATCTGCCAACACTTTGCCCATGATGGCCATTCTGATCTGAAATACTTTTAAAGTCTGTAACTTTGTCGTGTTTAAAGATAATCTAATTCCACTATGCACAGTTAGTAGCAGCAAATAAATTGTAAAATTTCACTTTGAAATTCCAATCCGTTGCTAAGAAAACAGCACATAACTCTATGGGGTCACTTTCTTTGGCTCACCCTATAGATAGGACTGAGCTTTATGCAGTCTGATTTGTCCAGTTAATTTAGGCGGTTAAGTGCCAAATATTAACACAAACGCATAAGTACCGACTCTGCGTCTAGACCGCTGACAAAATACCCGATTTTGGGGCCTTTCACTAAGGCACATAGGTGCTTACGCACATCCAATGTCCGTCAAATAGATCTACCGCCCAGCTACCGCGTGCCCCGGGTGGTAATTTCATTTTTGGATGCACATACGAAACACACAGTAGAAAATGTTTTCTATTTTGTACCGTGTGGCGCTTACCCGGTTACTACCCTTACTACACTTACTACCCGGTTAAAGCATGAGTCCTTACCGCCAGGTCAATGGGTGGCGGTAAGGTCTCAGGCCGAAAATAGACGCGCGCCGGTTTTAATTTTGAGGCACCTTCATTTTCGGCCACAAAAAAAATGCCTTTTTTCCAGGAGCACTAAAAAATTGTCCTGCGTGCGTCCAAAACACCAGCACTGACTATTTTTTGGCATGCCTTAATAAATGGGCCCCTTTGAATTTATTTATTTATTTGTTACATTTGTATCCTACATTTTCCCACCTATTTGTAGGCTCAGTGTGGCTTACATAGTACCGGAGAGGCCTTTGCAGGCTCCGGTGTGAACAAATACAGGGTGATGTTGTGGTAAGATCAAGAGGAAAGGGGGAGTAGGAGGAGTAGGCTCTTGAGCAACACCAGTAGGCGACATAGATAGGAACAATCTTTTTATTGAGTCGAGTGTATATTTAAATAAAGAGATTGTTCCTATCTACGTCGCCTACTGGTGTTGCTCAAGAGCCTACTCTTCCTACTCCCCCTTTCCTCAGATTCTACTTTTCGTAGGAATTTGTGTACCTCCACCCTTGTGGTGGTTTGGCTTGCGTGGTAAGATCAAGTTCATGTGGCACAGCCACATTAGGGAATCGGAGAACTGAAGACTTGTGTTATGTCCATTACGTGCTTTAGTTTGGTTGTGTTGCAGAGATTAGGCATTTAAGTTGGATCGGTAGGGTATGCCTTTTTAAACAGGTTGGTTTTTAGTGATTTCCGGAAGTTTAGGTGGTCGTACGTCGTTTTCAAGGCTTTTGGTAGTGCGTTCCACAGTTGTGTGCTTATGTAGGAAAAGCTAGATGCGTAAGTTGTTTTGTATTTAAGTCCTTTGCAGCTTGGGTAGTGCAGATGTAGATAAGACCGTGTTGATTCGGATGTATTTCTAATTGGTAAGTCAATCAAGTCTATCATGTAACTCGGGGATTCGCCGTACATGATTTTGTGAACCAGGGTGCAGATTTTGATAGCGATGCGTTCTTTGATTGGGAGCCAGTGTAGTTTTTCGCAGAGGGGTTTTGGGCGAATTTAGTGGTTAGTGCTGATCTTCAGCGGCAGTAACCAGTTAAGTGCTGCTAAATTTCAGCACATAGCCCTAAACAATGATTTAACTGTCAAGGAACCTCTCCTGCCTGATTAAACAACTTTGAATATTGACCCATTAGAATTTTGCAAAAGCCAATCATGAAGCAGAAGTTGTACTCTTCATTGTATAACATCATGCGATTCCTCCTGTTTTATGAGGCATTTTACATAATGTTACATCTCTCTAACCTTGGTAAATGCAGCCTCCCACACTATTATTTTTTCATTGATTGTGAAATCCTCCCCAGAGGAAGCATAGGGTTTATAACTTCCAACAATTTCATATTTCACTGTCCCATTGGGGAGAAAGATCAGATTAATAATACTGTAGTCAATGGGCAGGTCTCCATTTCCATCAAAACTGATCTCTTCACCCAGAATGTTTTTGAAGTGCACATTCTTCAGATAATGATGAAGCTGAAAAATAAAGGGTACATTTTCAGGAATGCCTGGAACTGCCAATTTTCTTTTTATTTATATATTTGTATAAGAACATTTGTAATCTGTTAGTCAGTCTGATGTTCACTCATGGTGACACATATTAAAAATCAAATGACACCTAGATTATTTTCTGGGTGGTGACTCCTAATGTAGATCCTAGCGTCATTTAGTCAATGCATTTATTCTTCCCTATGTGTATCATTTTGCACTTGTCTACTTTTATCTGCAATTATCTCCGCTCTCAAGACAAATCCCTCCTTTCAGTACCCTTCTCCACCACTGCCAACTCCAGGCTCCGCACTTTCTGCCTCGCCTCACCCCATGCTTGGAATAAACTCCCTGAGCCCATACGCCAGGCCTCCTCCCTGCCCATCTTCAAATCCTTGCTCAAAGCCCACCTCTTCAATGTCGCCTTCGGCACCTAACCACTATACCTCTACTCAGGAAATCTAGACTGCCCCAACTTGACATTTTGTCCTTTAGATTGTAAGCTCCTTCGAGCAGGGACTGTCCTTTTTTGTTAAACTGTACAGCGCTGCGTAACCCTTGTAGCACTCTAGAAATGTTAAATATTAGTAGTAGTCTCTCAAAGGTTCACTAGGACAAGACAACTTTGAACAATTTTGCATCATTTGCAAATTTGATCAACTCAGGGGTCCTTTTACTATGGTGCACTGAAAAATGACTTGCAATAGTGTAGGCGCAGGTTTTAGGTGTGCATCAATCTATTTTTTCAGTGTGCCTGTAAAAAAGGCCTTTTTAAAATTTTTGTCGAAAATGGATGTCTGGCAAAATCAAAATTGCCACGTGTCCATTTTGGGTCTCCAAGCTTACCGCCAGCCATTGACCTAGCGGTAAAGACTCACACGGTAACCGGGCGGTAATGACCTATGTGCGTCAAATGTCACTTGGTATTTGTCTGAAATGCTTGTCCGAAAATGAAAATTATTTTTCAGACATGCGCCAAAAATGAAATTACCGCAACAGCCACGTGGTAGCTGGACGGTATCTCCATTTTGGTGCATGTAGACGCTTACGCGGGTTAGTAAAAGGGCCCCTCATTCTTTCCATTTCCAGATCATTTATAAGTATGTTAAAAAGCACCAGTACCAGTACATATCCCTGAGGTACTTCCCTATTTACCTTCCTATATTAAGAAAATTAGCCATTTAACCCTATTCTCTGGTTTCTATCATTAAACCACTGTTCAATTCACAATAGGACACTGCCTCCTGTCTCATGGCTTTGTAAATATTCCTTAGCAGTATCTCATGACGGACTTTGTCAATTACTTTCTGAAAATCTAGATACACTATAGCTGATATTCAGCTAGCGGCAGTCAGCATTTTCTTGTCCATTCTTCATGTATTCTCAGATATTCAATGCTGGGCCATGTCTGGACACCGGCACAGACTATCCAGTTATATGTTGCTTGCTAAAACTTATGTAGTTAAGTGCAATATTCAGCCCTTAACCCCATAAAATTTCCAAAAATATTAGGACTAGGGGGCATGCAATGAAGCTACAAATGTAATAAATAAAATAAAAAAAACAAATCAGAGAAAATATTTCTTCACTCAATGTGTAATTAAACTCTGGTATTTGTTGCCAGAGAATGTAATAAAAGCAGTTAACTTAGGCGGGGTTTAAAAAAGGTTTGGATTGCTTCCTAAAGGAAAAGTCCATAAGCCATTATTAAAATGGACTTGGGGAAAATCCACTGCTTATTTCTAGGATAAGCAGCATAAAATGTATTGTACTGTTTTGGGATCTTGCCAAGTACTTGAGACCTGGATTGGCCCTGTTGGAAACAGGATGCTGGGCTTGATGGACCTTCGGTCTGTCCCAGTATGTTAACTGCATAAGAAAGAACTGATTTTTATGTGGTCCAGTTCATGCAGTTACCTTATGCATTTAAGGGCTGAATATCAGCACTTAACCACATAAATGCCAACTCAGGCCCTGGAACACCCATAAGTTAGCTGTTTTCAGCTCAGGCACTAAATGCAAATATTCAGTGGCACTAGTGGGTTAAGTGCCACTGAATATTTGCAGTTAGCTATGGACAAGAAATTTAAATGTCCAAGAGCATCTCAGGGCCTTTTAAATCGCTTTGAATATTAGGAAGACTGTTAATTGGCTCACTTTTATCCACAAATTTATTGAAGCTTTTAAGAAAATGTAGTAGATTGGTACAGAAAGATCTCCCTTGGTTAAATCCGTGTTTACTTTACCTATTCATTTTTTTTCAGAACTCTGTGATGTATACCATCTGATCCAGGTGATTTTCTGATCTTTAGTTTGTTGATTTGACCTTTTACATCTTCCAGGTTCACTGAGATTTGTTTCACTTCATCTGAATCATCATCACTAAATGCCATTTCTGGCATCGGTAGTTCTCTTACATATATCTTGGTAAAATCAAAGCAAATAACTCATTTAGGGCATGATTACTGAAGTGCAGTAAGAATTTGCACTTTCCACACATTAACATCCAGTGTCAACATGTGGAAAGTGCAAGGAAGTATGATAGCTGTTGGGGGCATGTCTAACATTCATAAGTACATAAGAAATGCCACACTGGGAAAAGACCAAGGGTCCATCGAGCCCAGCATCCTGTCCATGACAGCGGTCAATCCAGGCCAAGGGCACCTGGCAAGCTTCCCAAACGTACAAACATTCTATACATGTGATTCCTGGAATTGTGGATTTTTCCCAAGTCCATTTAGTAGTGGTTTATGGACGTGCCCTTTAGGAAACCGTCTAACCCCTTTTTAAACTCTGCCAAGCTAACCGCCTTCACCACGTTCTCCGGCAACGACTTCCAGAGTTTAATTACGCATTGGGTGAAGAAAAATATTCTCCGATTTGTTTTACATTTACTACACTGTAGTTTCATCGCATACCCCCTAGTTCTAGTATTTTTGGAAAGCATGAACAGACGCTTCACATCCACCTGTTCCACTCCACTCTATCATGTCTCCCCTCAGCCGTCTCTTCTCCAAGCTGAAAAGCCCTAGCCTCCTTAGTCTTTCTTCATAGGGAAGTCGTCCCATCCCCGCTATCATTTTCATCGCCCTTCGCTGCACCTTTTCCAATTCTACTATATCTTTCTTGAGATGCGGCGACCAGAATTGAACACAATACTCAAGGTGCGGTTGCACCATGGAGCGATACAATGGCATTATAACATCCTCACACCTGTTTGCCATACCTTTCCTAATAATACCCAACATTCTATTCGCTTTCCTAGCCGCAGCAGCACACTGAGCAGAAGATTTCAGTGTATTATCGACGACGACACCAGATCCCTTTCTTGGTCCGTAACTCCTAACATGGAACCTTGCATGACGTAGCTATAATTCGGGTTCTTTTTTCCCACATGCATCACCTTGCACTTGCTCACATTAAATATCATCTGCCATTTAGCCGCCCAGTCTCCTAGTCTCGTAAAGTCCTTCTGTAATTTTTCACAATCCTGTTGCGAGTTAACGACTTTGAATAACTTTGTGTCATCAGCAAATTTAATTACCTCGCTAGTTACTCCCATCTCTAAATCATTTATAAATATATTAAAAAGCAGTGGTCCTAGCACAGACCCCTGAGGAACACCACTAACTACCCTTCTCCATTGTGAACACTGCACATTTAACCCCACTCTCTGTTTCCTATCCTTCAACCAGTTTTTAATCCACAACAGGACATTTCCTCCTATCCCTTGACCCTCCAATTTCATCTGTAGCCTTTCATGAGGTACCTTATCAAACGCCTTTTGAAAATCCAGATACACAATATCAACCGGCTCCCCTTTGTCCACATGTTTGTTTACTCCGTCAAAGAATTGAAGTAAATTGGTCAGGCAAGATTTCCCCACACAAAAGCTGTGCTGACTCGGTCTCAGTAATCCATGTCCTCGGATGTGCTCTGTAATTTTGTTTTTAATAATAGCCTCTACCATTTTCCCCGGCACCGACGTCAGACTCACCGGTCTATAATTTCCCGGATCTCCCCTGGAACCTTTTTAAAAATGGGCGTTACATTGGCTGCCCTCCAATCTTCCGGTGCCACGCTCGATTTTAAGGATAAATTGCATATCACTAGCAGTAGCTCCGCAAGCTCATTTTTCAGTTCTATCTGTACTCTAGGATGAATACCATCCGGTCCAGGAGATTTGCTACTCTTCAGTTTGCTGAACTGTCCCATTACGTCCTCCAGGTTTACTGTGAAGTCAGTAAGTTTCTCCGACTCGTCCGCTTGAAATATCATTTCCGACACCGGTATCCCACCCAAATCTTCCTCAGTGAAGACCGAAGCAAAGAATTCATTCAATCTCTCCACTACGTCTTTTTCTTCTTTGATCGCCCCTTTTACCCCTCGGTCATCCAGTGGCCCAACTGATTCTTTTGCCGGCTTCCTGCTTTTAATATACCAAATTTTTTTTTACTATGCTTTTTTGCCTCTAATGCTATCTTTTTTTCATATCACTAGACATCGAAAGATGTCTGAATGAATGACTTATACATGAAAATGAAAATGTTGAATCAACTGGACATTTAAAAGACATGAAAATGTATCACAATCGTGTTTAATTGGGTGGTGTTGTTATGAATGGCAGCCATCATTATGTGTGTGTATGTATTAAAAACTAAAAAATACCATGGAAGAGTCTGTAAAATATGACATAAAAATAAGTATTATAAATAAATGTCAAAAATAAGATAGAGTACAATGGATAAAAGTACAAATGAAAAGAACACTGACCTGTATGCATGAAGCAAAACTCAATGATGGAAAATGATGATTTATGGCTTAAATCCAAAGTAGATGAGAATCCAGAAATGATGAATTGAGGTGGTCTATGTAAAAAGAACCCATGAATACTAGACGATATCACAAAGAGTTAGCATTAAAAAAAAAGAAGAAATGTCCGGTTGATTCAACATTTTCATGTATAAGTCATTCTTACAGACATCTTTCGATGTCTAGTGATATATGCATTCATGTTTTTAAATATTGACTGCGCTTTTATTTTATTTTATGTTCACATATGCATTTCATGTTTTAAGTCTTTGTCTGTGTTTTACATGTTATGTTTGTATTTTATTCTTATATAATGTTTTTATTTGTAGACTCCTGATGTAGGCCTTGTGGCCGAAACACAACGTTGTGTCGAGCCATTCAATAAACTTTGCTTTGTTTTCACTATCACTGTGGTCCAGACTTTGGGAATCCTGGTTTTTATTCCCAGCAAGTAAAGCACTTGCCATGCGGCCATTTCAGGGGGACCCCTTACCGCCACCCATTGAGGCCTCCCGCGTTAATCCAGTGGTAACCAGGCAGCGCACGGCACTGCCCCATTACCACAGGGTACACTCTGCACTATAAAAATAAATAAAGTTTTGTAGCACCAGAAATGACAGCACATTAGGTGTGGGAAGTACTGCCAGGCTGCTGCAGTAGCCCGGCGGTACTTCCTGTTTAGCGAGCAGTAAGCCCGCATTGGGCTTATCGGCAC
Organism: Microcaecilia unicolor; assembly: GCF_901765095.1. Classification (NCBI taxonomy): domain Eukaryota; kingdom Metazoa; phylum Chordata; class Amphibia; order Gymnophiona; family Siphonopidae; genus Microcaecilia; species Microcaecilia unicolor. The sequence continues at coordinate 224,668,924 of NC_044033.1, read as the reverse complement.
TTAGTAAAAGAGGGCTTTACTCAACTGACTGACTTTAATTATTGACCCCATGTTCCTATCTTACTTTCAAAAGGGTGACTATCATATAAGGAGAAAAATGGTTTTAAAGAGTCAGTAAGGAGCATCTGCAAAGATTAAGACATAACATCAGAAATGAACAAATAATACCACTTCTAATCTAATATCGACTACTAAGCAACCACAAAATGCCGACTAACTTTACTGCCATACACTAATACTCTCACCTTAATGTCCTCACCTGAGCAACTACACAATGCCGACACTACACAAGATCACAATGCATTCTTCTACCATGTATGTACGCAGTGGCGTTCCTAGGGGGAGGCGGGTGGGGGCGGTCCGCCCCGGGTGCACGCCGCTGGGGGGGTGCCGCGCGCACCTGTCCTTCGTTGGTCCATGCTTCTTCTCTGCCCCGGAACAGGTTACTTCCTGTTCCAGGGCAGAGAAGAAGCATGGACCAACGGAGAGCAGGCGCGCGCGGCACCCCCCCCCCAGCGGCGTGCACCTGGCGGGGGGGTTCCCTCGCGGGGGTGTCCTTTCGCCGGGGGGGGGGCCGCGCTGCATCAGGGGGGCGGGGCGCTGCACCCGGGGAGGCAGGGCACATCGGCGATCCGCCCCGGGTGCCAGCCCCCCCAGGAACGCCACTGTATGTACGCACTTGATTGTAAAACCATGTACTAATATGTACGCAAGATCACAATGTATTCTTTCACCATGTTTGTACGCACTTGATTGTAAAACCATGTGCATATTTGTAGTCCGGAATGGCAATTGCCATTACGGCAAATGTAAGCCACATTGAGCCTGCAAATAGGTGGGAAAATTGTGGGATACAAATGCTACAAATAAATAAATAAATGAATGTTATTAAAAAAAAACCCTCCTGGAAGCCCAGGTCAGATGTGTCCCAGTTATTAAGAAAGACAGAGGAAAGGCCAAATGACAACCAGCTCGGTCAAAAGATGAGATGAAAAAGGCTATTAGAGCCAAAAGAACATCTTTAAAAAAAAAAAACGGATAAAGAATGCAAATGAGGAACACTAGTGAGAAACAAAATGGTATGAAAAAAATCCACAAAATAAAATGAACCAAAATGAAAAATTCTGAATGCACACCACTAGTAGTTTGCAGTTATATAGGGTGTCTGAACATTGCCTGCAGCATTTGTAATGCTTATTTTCAAAGCATATAGACCTATCAAAGTACCCAAATGGGCTTTCATGTGCTTGAAAGGTCCAAATCCCGATTTTGCAAAGGCAGAAAAGGGACAGCCAACACTTTAGTACATCCAAATAGCAAGGGGGTGTGTTGTGGATCTGTTTGGGGCAGGACTAGGGAGGGCCCAAGCTCAGGAAGTCAAAAGCAATAACTGAACAGGAAAAAGTATCCAAATCTAAAAAGGACATTCTTACTTAAACCTGTTTCAATCACATCTAGGGTATGAAAAGGTGCTCCGAGTAGGGTTACCATATGTCTGGATTTACCCGGACATGTCCTCTTTTTGAGGACATGTCCGGGCAACCGGGCGGGTTTTTCCAATCTGCCCATTTGTCCGGATTTCTGGACAAACGGGCAGGCTGGTGGGCGGACAAATGGGCAGATTGCTAGCCTCCCCTCCCCTTACTTACTACTGCCCTGGTGGTCTAGTGACCTCTTCTGCCTTCGGGGCAGGAAAGAGCCCCCTCTTTCCTGCCCAGAGCGCTGCCCTGCATGCATCCTTCCTGTTGCTGATCTCGGCGCTGATTCAAAATGGCCGCCGAGAGTTGCAGTGACCTCGCGAGACTTCAACTCTCGTTGGCCATTTTGAATCGGCGCCGAGATCAGCAATATGAAGGATGCATGCAGGGCAGTGCTCCGGGCAGGAAAGAGGGGGCTCTTTCGTGCCCGGAAGAGGTCACTAGACCACCAGGGCAGTGGTAAGGGGAGGGGGGTGACGGGGTGTGTGACAGGGAGGAGGGGAAAATGTGAAATGGGCAGAGTGAGGGTGTAAAAGGGGGTGGGTGGGTGTGAAAGGGGGCGGGGAGGGATTGGTGGGGGCAGGGCATGTGGCCTCCTTTTTGGGGGACAAAATATGGTAACCCTAGCTCTGAGCAGCTGGACACTTGAGGGAATAACACATGATACCTCCTTAAACCCGAAGTAGTTGCTGTCCCCCTCTCTCCCCCCCCCCTCTCTCTCCCCCCTTCTCCCCCCTCTCTGGATACAGGCTATACATTTTTCATTTAGGTGTGTTGTTAATATATTTAGGGGTCCTTTTACAAAGGCGCACTGAAATATGGCTTGTGGTAGAGTAGGTGTGGGTTTTGGGTGTGCACTGATCCATTTTTCAGCACGCCTGTAAAAAAGGGCTTTTTAACATTTTTGCCTAATATGGATGTGCGGCAAAATCAAAATTGCCGCGTGTCCATTTTGGGTCTGAGACCTTACTGCCAGCCATTGACCTAGCAGTAAAGACTATCGCGGTAACCAGGGGGTAATGACCTACACCCGTCAAGTGCCACTTGGCATGTCCGATATGCGCGTCCGAAAATAAATCAGATACGCGTATTGGACATGCACCAAAAATGAGAGCCACGTGGTAGTCATGCAGTAAATTCATTTTGGCGCGCCTTGGGTGCGCGATGACACTTACGTGGCTTAGTAAAAGGGCCCCTTAAAAATTTATTTTAGAAAAAGAAATTTATGTTACCTTCCAAGGCAAATAATCTGATAATCTCCGGTGGTCTCCATTCCACATGGTGGTCTTTCCAGAGCCAGAGAAAAGCATGTCTTTCAGTGCATGTGCCAGGGCATACACAGCATTGTAAATGTTATAACTGTTGGCAAAGTGGGTATAGATACAGGGGAATATGTAGTAACGATATTCATCTGTACTGCAGGCTTTTTTGATGCTTTGGGAGCACTTGTTGTCACACAGTCCAATCCACCAATATGTAGTTACATTATCATTAGGAAACATAATAGGATTTACCTCGCGTATAAAATTTAAAAAGCTTGGAATATGTTTCTTTACTCCTGTGAATACCAAGGTGTTATTCTTTAAACTAAGCTCCACTGGATAGATTAATTGAAAATCAATGTCAGTTGTGGTGATCCAGACCTTGCCAGGTATCTCCAGAATATTGATCTCCCCAAACACACTCCATGTATTCTCTGTATTAAAATGACCAATGATCACATTAGTTGATGATTTACGAATAGTCTCATTAATTTTACCATATCTCTTTTGTGAGAAAGCATAGATGTGACTGAATATTTCTATGAATTCAATGCAGGCTCCATTCTGCTCAATCCCTTCTTTCAGGATCTGGACAAACCTCAGACTGCTGTCATCATCAGGTGCGATGATACCAACCCAGGTCCAATTGAAATGTTTTAGTAACTTCACAATCCCAGTAATGATGTTAAGAATGCTGGTCATAGTCTGATATAAATATGGAAACGTATTAACATCACTCATGAAAGGGTTCTGAGAAGTATAGCTGATCTGTCAAAAATATAATTAATTCAGAATTATCTTTGTCCTCCAGAGATTGTGGGAGTTAGTTTCTAAGATGTGGTAAAATATCTCATAACCACACCTTAATTTACTTTGGGAGTCAATATCAAAACTTATAATCATGATCACCATAGTATTTTGCCATTAAAAAAATTAAATATAAATTGATGACTTGGTTCTTTATTCAGGTTTATAGCAACACAAGCTAACCGTGATCACTCGATTGAGGTCCCACTTTCTCTGTATTGTCCAACATGTATCTTCTCTAATTCTTCTTTACCCCTCTCCTTTTAATTTTCTTTATATCTATCAATCTCTGTCCTGTCATAAATGGAGCTCCTTTCCATCTTTCAGTTTTAGCCTGCACACTGCTTTGCTCTGTGATGTCAGTTTGAGTGGTATAATGTGTTTTAATAAACTATAAACTAATTAATAATTGTTATCCCAGTATTTTTAAAGCTAAGCACCATCTTGTTTTTCTTGCCACTGTGAAATAAGAGTCTATGGCTTAAAGATTTTGATGCAATTCAAGAACGAACAACATTTTTTTATAAGGTATATTTTGGTCCTATTTCTCTGAAGCAGCAGTGTTACTGTGAAACACAGTTAGAAATGGACACTTGAAATGAGAATTTCATGCCAGTTAAGTGCTTTATTCTCCATAGAGTTGCTTATGTTCTTTTGAATGAATGTTAACTATTTTTGATAAGTTAAAGGAAGGCTTTTTGTCTGTGATGAGTTTATTAAGCAATGAACAAGCTTTAATCTGAAAGCTAGAAGGAAAACTTAAATAAATGACAGGAACATAGTGAAGAATCAAGTGACTATCAGGTGCATTTTCAAAAGAGAAGGGCGCCCATCTTTCGACACAAATCGGGAGACGGGCGTCCTTCTCTCAGGGGCGCCCAAATCGTCATAATCGAAAGCCGATTTTGGGCGTCCTCAACTGCTTTCCGTCGCGGGGACGACCAAAGTTCCCGAGAGCATGTCAGCAGCGTACTGAAGGCGGGATGAGGGCGTGCTTAAGAGATGGGCGTCCTTGGCCAATAATGGAAAAAAGAAGGGCGTCCCTGATGAGCATTTGGCCGACTTGGTCCCTTTTTTTTCACAACCAAGCCTCGAAAAGGTGCCCGAACTGACCAGATGACCACCGGAGTGAATGGGGGATGACCTCCCCTTACTCCCCCAGTGGTCACCAACCCCCTCCCACTCCAAAAAAAGAAATAAACATTTTTTGCCAGCCTCAAATGTCATACCCAGCTCCATCACAGCAATATACAAGTCCCTGAAGCAGTTTTTAGTGGGTGCAGTGCACTTCAGGCAGGCGGACCCAGGCCCATCCCCACCTACCTGTTACACTTGTGGTGGTAAATGTGAGCCCTCCAAAACCTACTACAAACTCACTGTACCCATGTCTAGGTGCCCCCCTTCATCCCTCAGGGCTGTGGTAGTGGTATACAGTTATGGGGAGTAGGCTTTGTGGGGCTCAGCACCCAAGGTAAGGGAGCTATGCACCTGGGAGCAATTTGTGAAGTCCACTGCAGTGCCCCCTAGGGTGTCTGGTTGGTGTCTTGGCATGTGAAGGGGACCAGTGCTCTACGAATGCTGGCTCCTCCCATGACCAAAATGGCTTGGATTTGGTCGTTTTTGAGATGGGCGTCCTCGGTTTCCATTATCGGCGAAAACTGAGGTCGCCCATCTCTAAGGTTGGCGATCTCAACATTTAGGTCGACCATCTCTTAGGTTGACTTAAATGTTGAGATTTGGGCTTCCCCCATCGTATTATCAAAAAGAAAGATGGACGCCCATCTTGTTTTGATAATACGGGATGCCCTTGCTCTTCGCGGCACCGTCCTTAGGGATTGACACCCTTAGAGATGGTCATCCCTGGTCGAAAATGCCCCTCCATGTCGCTTACTTTTGATGCACATGGACATCTCAGAAAGGTGAAATGGACGTTCATGTGCTTGAAACATTTAAGTACCGATTTTGCAAAGGCAGAAAAGGAATGTCCAACACTGCAGTATATCCAAATGGCATGTTGTTGGCATGTTTTGGGTGGGATTAAGGAGGGCCTGAAATCTGGACATTCAAAAACAATTAACAAAGGGGGGAAAAGTCCATGTCTAAAAAAGAGGGCATCTTTATTTAGACCTGTTTCAGTCATGTCCAGAGTACAAAAAGTAGACCTGATTGAGCAGGTGTCCACTGGAGGGATTAAAACATGACACCTCATTAATCCTGCAGTGGCTGCTGTCCCTCTATCTCTCCCCTGAAAGTGAAACTGAAAGGGAATACCAGCTTCAGGTATGATGGGAATTATTAACAAAGCTGGAAGCAAGCCTGAGGAGTAGCGTGTTGGTTAGTGCAATGCAGGGCTTTTTTTTAGGGGGTACTCGGGGGTACTGAGTACCGGCACCTTTTCCAGTGTCTCCTAAAATTGACCCATGGACCACAAGTTTTAATGAAAGAAGTTAGGCTCAAGACACTAATTCTGCCTTTGTCATAGATTCTATGACTGGTTGCAGGGGGCTTGGCTATTGTGGAGTCCCTCAGTGATCATCCCACCCCTTAAGGGTGGGCTAGCATTTGAGTACTGGCACCTTTTTTGCTAGAAAAATTGCAATGGACTGTAAACTAAAGAACCAATGTTCAACTCCCACATCAGCACATTAGCCACCTGCAAGCCTAAAGTCTTTAGAAGTGGCATATATTTAGACACAGTAGATGTGAGCCCTTCAGAAATGACAACATAATACAAAATAAAAGAGTTAAAGTGGGATATGAGCCTGAGTCTCCTGGTTCACCCTCCACTGCACTAACCACTGGGCTTCCCCTCTGCTCTGCATGGATGCTTGTGTAACCATTTTCAAAGAATGCTGCCATACAGACATCCATGACCCCAGTTCATAATTTGGACATTCCAGTTTGTAAAACAGTTGTTCATGCTGGGTGTTTCCGGTGTACGGACGCCTTTCTCGCATATTTTCAAACAGGAAATCTTGATGTATTTCCTGTTCGAAAATACATGTTAGATGGACGTCCATTTGGGATGTTCTGACTTTGATGTCATTATTCTCACTTGGACATCCTAACTGGAACAAGAACCACTTTCCCAGAAGAAAGACCACCAACCTGCCACTAGAAGAATTAAGGACAAAGTTTATGTCTTACTTGTCTAAATAACAAATTTTGCCTTTAACTGATGCCGACTTATACAATGCATTGAAAATATGATGCATGTACCTTGACTGTGAGCCCTCTCTGTCATGTGCCTCTAAAAGGAGTACTAAGCTGCACACTGGGTGATAATACATGTTATATGTGGCCAGATCAACATTCAGGATAATGCTACACAGGCAGATGAGAGTACATGTACATTTCTTACACACACTAAAACCGAGTGTGTTTGATAGTCAGCTCGTGGCGGTCAATCTTTTTATACAGTAACATGGTCAGAATTAGCCCCAGATATTCAGTGCTGGGCCATGAGTGATCACTCTTACTGAATATCAGGGACTATTTGAGCCTGTGGTAGCTGCCGGACTATTTTCAAATTGCCCTTTTCTGTCAAAACACTTGTACCTTCTGTTCAAAAATTGGTTTGATCAACTTAGTATATACAGCATAGCATATACATTTGATTTTGCAAGTAGATGTGGTACTGAAAATGTATCTTTCAATTGCCATCCTCTCATTTCAGCAGCTTATAACATTTATATCTTTGTGGAGAGCAATTTGGATTCACTTTTATGAAGATGATGGTCTATCAAAATGGAATATAGAATAAGAAATAAAGTAAAATGTTGATGTCCTCTTACTTGTGGGTAGTGATATATTGAGAGTACATTGGATATTTGACTTGAATCCTCAGCTGGAAGACCTTCAATAATAGCAGCCAGTGTGCCAGATGTTTTGCAGCTGTAATTAATGACTGGTATGTCCATGTGTGAAAATATATTCATTGCAGCTCTAAGCGTTAAGAGCGGATGACTGTAAGCGTCATAAATGTGATACCCCAGCGTGAGGTTGGGCAGGAGCTCTGAGCTGTTAATCTCCTCCACTGCAGAAACAAATGCCAGGAAATTGTAGTAGGTCACTGGCTTAAAACTGAAATAAAATTCAGTGTCAGATAACGTAAAATAAGCACCCAAGAAAAGATCTAGAAACATGAATACTAATTGAAACATATTTCTTCTGTCCACCAACCAAAGCTATATGTTATTCAACTATCAGTGGTCTTAAACTGGCCTCAGCAAGATTCTGTACTGTACGAAATTCATCCTGAAAAAAATGGGTAGACCAAAATTTATTGCATGATGCCTCTCACCATATCACAAGTCTCAGATTGGGTAGAGTATCCCTATTTTGCCATGTCAACTCTTGAACTACTGATGCAGGAACAGAGATGATTTAGGTCCTTCAAGTGGGTCACAGGAAGAGCATTTATATCACATTTTGGAAGTGTCTTAGGACTTCCAATCTTGCTAATATCATTTTCCAAGTAAATAAATTGGTGAAATGAATAGCATCCTTTATCAAATTTACAAAATCATCCACTAAGTTGAGAAGGTGCACTATTCATTTATTTTCCTCCTCTTGCCCTAGTTTTCTACTTCCCTGCAGGTACCAACCACAATAGTCAGACAGCCTTCCTGCATGCAGAAAACACTAATGCCTCTATCTCACTTTATATATATATATATATATATATATATATATATATATACAGTGGGGGAAATAAGTATTTGATCCCTTGCTGATTTTGTAAGTTTGCCCACTGACAAAGACATGAGCAGCCCATAATTGAAGGGTAGGTTATTGGTAACAGTGAGAGATAGCACATCACAAATTAAATCCGGAAAATCACATTGTGGAAAGTATATGAATTTATTTGCATTCTGCAGAGGGAAATAAGTATTTAATCCCTCTGGCAAACAAGACCTAATACTTGGTGGCAAAACCCTTGTTGGCAAGCACAGCGGTCAGACGTCTTCTGTAGTTGATGATGAGGTTTGCACACATGTCAGGAGGAATTTTGGTCCACTCCTCTTTGCAGATCATCTCTAAATCATTAAGAGTTCTGGGCTGTCGCTTGGCAACTCGCAGCTTCAGCTCCCTCCATAAGTTTTCAATGGGATTAAGGTCTGGTGACTGGCTAGGCCACTCCATGACCCTAATGTGCTTCTTCCTGAGCCACTCCTTTGTTGCCTTGGCTGTATGTTTTGGGTCATTGTCGTGCTGGAAGACCCAGCCACGACCCATTTTTAAGGCCCTGGCGGAGGGAAGGAGGTTGTCACTCAGAATTGTACGGTACATGGCCCCATCCATTCTCCCATTGATGCGGTGAAGTAGTCCTGTGCCCTTAGCAGAGAAACACCCCCAAAACATAACATTTCCACCTCCATGCTTGACAGTGGGGACGGTGTTCTTTGGGTCATAGGCAGCATTTCTCTTCCTCCAAACACGGCGAGTTGAGTTCATGCCAAAGAGCTCAATTTTTGTCTCATCTGACCACAGCACCTTCTCCCAATCACTCTCGGCATCATCCAGGTGTTCACTGGCAAACTTCAGACGGGCCGTCACATGTGCCTTCCGGAGCAGGGGGACCTTGTGGGCACTGCAGGATTGCAATCCGTTATGTCGTAATGTGTTACCAATGGTTTTCGTGGTGACAGTGGTCCCAGCTGCCTTGAGATCATTGACAAGTTCCCCCCTTGTAGTTGTAGGCTGATTTCTAACCTTCCTCATGATCAAGGATACCCCACGAGGTGAGATTTTGCGTGGAGCCCCAGATCTTTGTCGATTGACAGTCATTTTGTACTTCTTCCATTTTCTTACTATGGCACCAACAGTTGTCTCCTTCTCGCCCAGCGTCTTACTGATGGTTTTGTAGCCCATTCCAGCCTTGTGCAGGTGTATGATCTTGTCCCTGACATCCTTAGACAGCTCCTTGCTCTTGGCCATTTTGTAGAGGTTAGAGTCTGACTGATTCACTGAGTCTGTGGACAGGTGTCTTTCATACAGGTGTCCATTGCCGACAGCTGTCTGTCATGCAGGTAACGAGTTGATTTGGAGCATCTACCTGGTCTGTAGGGGCCAGATCTCTTACTGGTTGGTGGGGGATCAAATACTTATTTCCCTCTGCAGAATGCAAATAAATTCATATACTTTCCACAATGTGATTTTCCGGATTTAATTTGTGATGTGCTATCTCTCACTGTTACCAATAACCTACCCTTCAATTATGGGCTGCTCATGTCTTTGTCAGTGGGCAAACTTACAAAATCAGCAAGGGATCAAATACTTATTTCCCCCACTGTATATCCTCATATCATCCTATACTGTCAAACAGATGGATTGCTAGATGAATGCAATGTGTTTCTAGTATTATTTTTTTCAAAGCAAAAGCTCATGCATCCTTCAGCCTTGAAAATTATCCCAGAGAACCTGAGAACATATTTACTGAGGGTGTGCAAGCTAAAATGTTTTGTTTTGTATAGTTTTTCATGTAATTTACATGTTTTTCACTTTGTTTTAGGGCTCTTAAAAAGGTTTTCTTCTTTTTCATTTTGTGCAGTAGTGTACACGTTTGCTCAATAGTCAGCACTATTGTGCAGTAATGAGCACTACTTTTTAATAGTGAGTTTATTGATAGTGTGCATTGCTAAATACTAGTGCACACTGCTGAACAATGGGATAATCATTATTGATGACACAGAAAATATTCCCAAAATTTGAGGAGTTTGCTGTCATGTTGGGTTAAAAATGATGGGAATGTGCAAAGGAAATGCCAATGACATTCACCATGTCATTTCAATTGAATGCACGTCCCTAAAATTTACACCTGTTCTTTAGCACACACAATTTTTCACGGTTAATTTATGCAAATATGGTCGGAGTTCTGAAAGCCTGTATTTAAATGCAACCCTCTCCCCAGCCCGATTCCCAGGAAAGTCTCTGCTCACCTCATGTACTGTTACATGTGTTTAGGATTAATGTATATAACTTTCTGAATGATTCTGGCACACAATTATGGAAAAGACTTTTTTAGCATGAAAAGTATTGCTTTACACACACAAAATGTTTTTTGAAAATTGCCCTCGATGGGGATGGGTTATGGTTTATGGTTTATTCAAACTTTCTAGGCCACTCAAGCTGTCGTGGCAGAGCAAAGCGATGTTCAGTCTGATAAAATAGAAAACAGAAAAAGAGTGCCATTAGTGATACAAAAGATAAGCACTCTCACAAGGAATAAAAGAGGAAAACATAGAAAAAGAAGCCAAGGAGAGAGCAATAGTGTAAAGGAAAATGGACTCCACTTAATCGGACACTTCAAATTTCTGCCTAAACAGCCATGCTTTCAGATTGGCTTTGAAAATCTTGAGGGAGAATTCAGGGTGGAGGGGGTGAGAAAGACTGTTCCAAATGTGGGGAGATAGAATGAAAAAGTTGAATTAAAATGGGCAAGCTTAGGACTAGGGAGAAGAACCCGATGATCATTGAGGTGCAGTGCACCCGTGCAAGAGAATGTGGAATAGTGAAATGAATGAGATGGATTGGTAGGCCTATTCTAAGGGCCTTAAAATTTAAAAGGATAATTCTCTTTAGTGCGTCAAACATTAGGTGTTAATTAGGCTCAAACATTTGGCATGCCAATGAGTGTTCACAGATGTTTGGCATCAAAATGGGGGTCAAATGGTACCTAGGTCCCATAGTGCACTCTAGTGCTATTCTATATCTTGGTGCATGAATGTCCTAGTGCATAACTGCAAAGGGGCATTCATATAGGAGGGGCAGGGGCAGGTCATGTGACTTACGACTATTTCAGTTAGTTTTTAATAATAGATTTGGTACACAAATGTGCCATTACAGAATTCTAGTTTAATGGCCTTTATTGAATTCCCCCTTATCCCTGGGATACAATCCACCTTATAATCGAAATAGAAAAACGCCTATATTGTGACCCAAATCGGGAGATAGACGTTTATCTCACAAAAACGAATAAATCGGTATAATCGAAAGCCGATTTTGGACGTTTTCAACTGCACTCCGTTGCGGATGCGGACAAAGTTGATGGGGGCGTTTCGAAGGCGTGGTGAAGGCGGAACTGGGGCGTGGTTATCGGGCAATCAGAGATGGGCGCCTTTCGCCAATAATGGAAAAAAAATATGCGTTTTTAGCGAGAATTTAGGGCACTTTTCCTGGACCCTGTTTTTCCACGAATAAGGCCCCAAAAAGTGCCCTAAATGACCAAATGACCACTGGAGGGAATCGGGGATGACCTCCCCTGACTCCCCCAGTGGTCACAAACCTCCTCCCACCACAAAATATGCCGTTTCACAACTGTTTATTTTCACCCTCAAATGTCATACCCACCTCCCTGTAAGCAGTATGCAAGTCACTGGAGCAGTTATTAGGGGGTGCAGTGGACTTCAGGCAGGTGGACCCAGGCCCATCCCCCCACCACCTGTTACACTTGTGCTGGTAAATGGGAGCCCTCCAAACCGCCCCCCAAACCCACTGTACCCACATGTAGGTGCCCCCCTTCACCCTTTAGGGCTATAGTAATGGTGTAGACTTGTGGGCAGTGGGTTTTGAGGGGGATTTGGGGGGCTCAACACACAAGGGAAGGGTGCTATGCACCTGGGAGCTGTTTTACCTTGTTTTTTTTTTTTTGTAAAAGTGCCCCCTAGGGTGCCCGGTTGGTGTCCTGGCATGTGAGGGGGACCAGTGCACTACGAATCCTGGCCCTGCCACGAATAAATGTCTTGGAGTTATTCGTTTTTGAGCTGGGCGCTTTCGGTTTCCATTATCGCTGAAAAACAAAAACGCCCAGCTCACAAATTGTCGAATAAAACATGGACGTCTATTTTTTTCGAAAATATGGTTCGGTCCGCCCCTTCACGGACCCGTTCTCGGAGATAAACGCCCATGGAGATAGACGTTTTCGTTTGATTATGCCCCTCTATATATGGCATGTGGAGGCGTGCGTGTAGATTTCTGCGTGTGCCTAATCTACGTGTGCACCTCAATTGTTTAATGAGCTACTAAGTCATAACTATTGGCCAATAATGACCAATGATCAAAACTAATTAGCCATGATTGGAATTAACACGCTAGCAAAACAATGAAGTCTACTTATGTCTAGTAAATCATCACATCAAATAGATCAGAACCTTTTTACAATGGTTATGCAACATAATGAACATAGTCCTATCCTTTCGAATCTGATCAAACATAGATGGGACATAATAAAATCTACAAAGGCTTTTGAAAACATTGATTTGCGTATTGCATATGCAAGGACAAATAACATCAAAGAAATTATAAGTCCTGCTGACACAAGACCTTTTTCCACCAGCATCAAGAAAATACAGGGACATTACAGCTGTGGGCACTGCCAAATATGCGCAATAACCAAACAGATTAAAGAAGTCACTAATCCTAAAACTAATCCTAAAACTAAGAGAATTCATAAACTATTGCACTTTACAAATTGTTCATCTGATTATGTTGTTTACATCTTGAGCTGTCCGTGTAACAAATTTTACATAGGCATGACAACAAGATCTCTGCGGGTTAGAATCTTAGAACACAGATCTAACATCCGCAGACGCGTTGTCAAAGAACCCATTGTTGAACATTGTATTTTACATCAACACAAGTTTGAGGAACTTCATTGTTTTGCAATTGATCATGTTGAAGCTCATTATAGAGGAGGGGATCGCAAACTTGCTTTGCTAAGAAGAGAAACTAAATGGATATTTGAATTTGATACTCTGGAGCCAAATGGACTGAATAGCTCCATTGATTGGTTTAACTTTTACTGACTTCACAGCGCAGTCAGCGCACATAACAACTTATTGATTGGTATAATTCTTTTTGTGACGTCATTACGTATTACACGCATAAGTATTTTAAGCAACTGAAAGCACAGGAACGCCGAGGCGCCATTTTTTGAAACGCTGCGAGCTTCCACTAAAGTATGTTTAACCTCGAGGTGCAATTTAATGTGCTATAGGTTTATTCCTTTATATGACAACAATGTTTTTTCATAATTATTTTTGATTTTGATTCCAGCAGCACTCCGTTCCCGATGAAGCCTGGTTTTGGGCGAAACGGGTTCCCGTCGAACAAATAGACATTGAACAGACACTGAAAGTGGAGAGTGTCCAGCATTACAAAGCTAAGTACAATGAAAATATATTGAAATAGACATTGTTACAGAGAGTGCCCAGCTTTACAAAGCTAAGTACAATGAAAACATATTGAAACAGACATTGTCATAGATATCGTTTGATTGTCGAAAAATAGAAAGAAAAATATACAACAAAAAAAGTTTAAAAAAATATTTTAAGCCATATTAAGGGCTATTTATTCACAAGCACACAATATGAAGTTTTTTGCCCAGTGATAGAAACGTGGCGTGAGTTATTACAGTGATATAACTGCGCACTAAACCTGAGATAATATTTATCCATGGTTTCTGAGGGCTTTTTCTTCATTTTCAACAAAGCACAAATTTTGAGATTAGAGCTTCATTTTTTGTAAGAGGCTTAGCCTCTCCAAGCCTCTTATACCGGGCACCTATGTATGTGTATATGTATATGTATATGTATATATATATATATATATATATACTGTCAAACAGATGGATTGCTAGATGAATGCAATGTGTTTCTAGTATTATTTTTTCAAAGCAAAAGCTCATGCATCCTTCAGTCCTTTATTGGAATAACCGCGTTTACTCACAGTTAACTGCAGATCAGAGGTTGTGCCCCACTGGCAACGAGTCTCCCTGGTACTGAAATGAGCAGTAGGTCAGAGCTGGCAGAATGCTGTACAATGCCCTCTTTCAGCCACATTCAAGGGAAGAACTAAGTTCTGTAACGTGGCTAACACAGGAAAGGGAACTAAAACCGGCTTACAAAAATGGCCACTACCGCATGGACTACAACAGGAAACACAACAGGGCACACTCTGACCCAGTAGACAGGGGGAAAAGCACCATGGGAGAAGAGCCTACCAACTACCAACATCGTGAGACTGTAACACAAGCTAATGAAATCACGGAGCCCAATACCCTACATCCACCACAATGCAATGCTGATGTGACCCTGTACTGCACCCGAGAGCCACATCTGACCCAGGGAAAAGCTGTGACAGGATCGAACACATTCTGCTGTCATGGAGGTGGGTACAGCATTTGAGGCTGGCATACAGGCTGGAAAAAAAGTTTGTAAAGTGGGGGTTTTTTTGGTGGGAGGGGGTTAGTGACCACTGGGGGAGTCCGGGGAGGTCATCCCCGATTCCATCCAGTGGTCATCTGGGCAGTTGGAGCACTTTTTTGGGACTTGTTCGTGAAAAAAAAGGGTAAAAAAAAAGTGACCCAAAATTGCGGTCAAAACGCCTTTTTTTTTTCGATTATCAGCTAAAGACGCCCATCTCTCTTTGGCTGATAACTAAGCCCCAGTTCCGCCTCCACCACACCTCCGACACGCCCCCGTCAACTTTATTCATTTCCGCGCGGAGTGCAGTTGGAAACGCCCAAAATCGGCTTTTGATTATACCGATTTGGGCGCCTTTGCGAGATAAACGTCTATCTCCCGATTTAGGTCGCACTATAGGCGTTTTTCTCTTTCGAAAATAAGCAGGAGAGAGTGTGTGTGTGTGTGTGTCTGTGAGAGAGAGTGTATGTGAGAGACAGAGAGTGTGTGTGTGTAAGAAAGTGAAGCCTTCAAGCCTTGAAGTATTCATGCGCTCTGTAAGGCTCCATCTCTTCAATTGACGACACATAGTTCCGGAACGTTGCAGGAATGCTTCAAGGCTTGAAGGCTTCACTTTCTCGGTTTCAGAATGTTGGAGGTGCGTTTTATTATATAGGATAAGAATATTTATTGCAGTTTTATTTAAGTAGCATGTTTTATGTGAATTGGTATTGGCTTCTTTGGTGCTTCAGTGGATGATTTGGTTACACTGAATTTGCCCCAGATATGATACTGCCTGTTTTATATATTCCCTTTTTTTTGCATACATGTATTTTGCATACATATATTTTAATATAATTTAATTTCTCTACATGTCCCACATATACCCTCCTGTTTACTAAGCCCCGCTAGCAGCTGCTGAGAGCTAATGCTGACACAGACCATTCGCTTTGAATGGGCTGTTTTAGCATTGCCTTGCGGCAGCCGCTAGCACAGCTTAGTAAACAGGGGGAGAGAGTTTTTTTTTTATAAACACTCTATATACATGCATCCACTTTATGTAATGATGTGTTATACATTTAGGATTAGATTCTATATATGGCGCTGAAAAAAATCGACGCCAATGGAAAACATGTTTACATGTATTCTATAAACTGTGTGTAAATGTATGCGCGGTTTATAGAGTACACCTAAACCCATCCACATGCCTAGAATTTAGGCGCAGACAATTACACACATTCTATAACACTGCACATAAATTTTAGGAATGTCCACGACCCACCCATGCTCCTCCCATAGCCACATAACCTTTTGGGATCCGTATGGTAGACATTACGTGTACAACTTTATAGAATATATTTTAACCCCATGTATGCACCCTGAGTAATAAGTATTGATTGTGATTGTTTACGTTCAAAATTCCTTTTCGAATTTGATAATCAGTTGCAGAGGTCCCACATTTCATTTGTACTTTTTATGTGGACTTGGTGATGGTCTCAAGCATATTTTTTTGCATTGTGATAGCCTATAGCTTAGAGTTTATTCAGACTTTCTAGTCCGCTCTAGCTGCCAAGGCAGAGCAGAGCAATTTACAAAATTACAATCATAAGAAAAAAAGGAAAGAAACACCATAATTTGATAGTAAAGCTATACTTTTGAAAATCCTAGGAACAATAATTGATCAACATCTCTCATTTGAACCACAACTATCCAAATTACTGTCTAATGTATTCAAATCATTATGGAAACTAAAAAGGTTAAGAGCTTATTTTCAAAACACAATTTTCAGATCATTAACTCGGTACTATCAAAATGTGATAACTGCAATGCAGTCTATGGAGGACTCAAGACCTCACTAATCAGAAAATTACAAACTGCTCAAAACACAGTAGAGCGTTTTGTACTTAAAGCTACTCGATTCTCCAAAGTGACCCCGCTTATACTCAAACTATACTGGCTACCTTTAAGTTCACACATTACTTTTAAATTATGTGCATTCACTCACCAAATAATTTATTGTTCATCCCCATCTTACATGCAGAATCTTATAGCGCTAGAAACATGCAATGCTAAAAATTCATCCGGAGACTTTCTTGTATTATACTTCCCTCAATGTAATGCAATCAAATATAAAACTATCCACAATGCTGGATTTTTATACCAAAGTACAACCAGATGGAACTCTTTGCCCAATCAACTCTGTCAAACTGAAGACTATCTCATATTTTGTCCCTATTGAAAACTCACTTGATAAGATCAACCTCTAACATTAGAAATAACTAACCCTCTAACTAAACTTGCAATAACATCAACTCTGTCCATGTTCACATTCTATCCTATGTATTACAAACATGTTATATGATTTCATGTTATGCTGTTATTAGTAACTAGTAAAAAAAGGCCCGTTTCTGACACAAATGAAATGGGCGCTAGCAAGGTTTTCCTCGGCTCCCCTGCAGCTACCCGTGTCCAGCGACCCTCCTCTCCCCCTGCCCCCCCTGCAGCCACCCATGTCCAGCGACACTCCTCTCTCCCCTGCCCCCCTCCAGCCACCCATGTCCAGCGACCCTCCTCTCTCCCCTGCCCCCTCCAGCCACCCATGTCCAGCGACCCTCCTCTCTCCCCTGCCCCCATTCCAGCCACCCACGTCCAGCAACCCTCCTCTGGACATGGATCAGCTGTGAGGCATGTTTTTTTTCCCCATGGGTTCTGAAGTTGACATCATAATGGCTACGGTAATGTCAGCCTGATCTATGGAGCCGTCCTGACCAACTCGGAATGAGCCACGGTCCCAGGCAGCAAGTCAGAACGTTGGAGGTGAAAATTATTATATAGGATTATATATATATATATATATATATATATATATATATATATATATATATATACCGGTATATATATATATACTTCGTTCTATGTAATCAGAATGCTTGTCAGTTCTACTTTTGTTATATTGTGAGCCATATTGAACTTGAATCCTATTTGAGATAATGTGGGATATAAATGTCATAAATAAAATAAATTTATACAAAGAGCAGAGATAGTGAATTCAAAAAGATACTACAGGCTATAGAGTCATGCTGGGAAATCCATCATCCTGGGTCCCTGAAAGCCTGCTTAAAGTGGAGAGCTTCTTTCTGGTTCGCTTTCAAAGATTTCAAAGAGAGTTCACTGTGGAGTGAAAGGGGGAGAGAATTCCAGATATAAGGGGAAAGGAAAAAGAATGTGCTATGGCTGGTAGGTTCATAATGGGCAAATCAGGGGCTGGGAAGGACAAGGCAATGATCATTAACAGATCGAGGGAGCCTTGTAGGGGAATAGGGAATAGTAAGATGTGTGAGATAACCTGGAAGACCTACTCTAAGTGCCTTGAATGTTAAGAGTGCTATCTTGTAGGTAATACATTTTCAACAGGCAACCAGGTGGTAACGTCTTAGTAACAGAGTGGTATGGTTTGAACAGAAGGCATGGGAGCAGGCAATCCACAGGAGTGGATGAACACAAACACCCATGAAAGTCAAAACAATCAAATGAAGAGTGGGAAGTGGATCAATGACTCCAGGGAAACAGGGTTACGATAGTAAAGAGAATAACTTTATTCACAGACTCAGTAAAGAGAATAAAGTTATTCTCTTTACTATCGTAACCCTGTTTCCCTGGAGTAATTGGTCCACTTTCCACTCTTCATTTGATTGAACAGAAGGCATGGCAGAGCATTTTTATAGCAACATTCTGAAGGGATTGCAGCTTTGTCAGAGAGGAGTGGGGCAGGCCAGCATATACAACATTACAATGGTCAAGACGGGACATAAAAAGTGAGAGAATTAGGGCATGAAAATGGTTAATATCAAAACGGTGACGCACAGAGTGCAATTGCTGGAATAGAAAGAAGGCCATATTGAACAAATGAGAAATTAGCAGAAGAAAAGAGAGAGAAAAGAGTCCCAAATGATCCCAAGATAACTGAAACTGGAGACCTGGGTGACTTGTGTTCCATAGAGGGTAATAGGGGCAGGGAGAGAGAGGGGGGGGGGGGGTATGAGATCCAGAAATCCAACAAATAACTGTTTCATCTACATTGAGCACCAACTGGTGACATGTTAGCTGTTTCGCGACTGAGTCTAGACAAATCTGAAGAGGAGTGATTGATGGGGAGGAGGTCAGATATCAAAAGAATATCATCTGCAAAGAAATAGGCTGAGATGCCCAGGGATTGAATAAGAGCAGCAAGAGGACTAAGGAACAGGTTGAATAGCAGTGGAGAGAGTATGGATCCCTGGAGAACTCTGCAGAAGAGGGTTTTGTGATCTGAGGAGGATAAGCTGGTAGTGACTTTAAAGGAACAGTTAGATAGGAATGAAGTGAACTAGGGGAGAACTGTACTGGAAATACCAATTGAGGAGAAGTGAGAAAGAAAAAGGAAATCATTAACAAGGTCAAATGCTGTGGACAAATCCAGGGAAATCGGCAGAACATATGTATTACATTATGTATTTTTTAAGACTCCTGATGCAGTCACTGTAGCCAAAACATAGCTATGCCAAATCATGAAATTATCCATAACTAAAGACTGTCAGGCCATTCTGTCGCCCCCCACTGTATTTTTTGTTGGCTATCCAACAATATCTAACAGTAGCTGATTGAATGGACTCTGAATATACAATATTTTTTAAATGTATGAAAATGAAGTAATTCTTTTCCTGTCATGAGATATGTGAATGTTATATGGGAATCAGGTGGGGGGGGGGGGGGGGAATTAGGGAATAACTTGAACCGGTCAAAAAACAACAGCAACCAAGTGTTGTTTACATTTCATGGGTCATGATTTTGGAAAACTAGTCCTGGAAAAAGGTTTAGTGTTACAAGTAAAATATATTCTTATTAAGCAAAAAACATTTGGACAGAGAATGCCAAAAAACAATGACAGAAGTTTGGAGACTTATTAGAATTTGGCAACCATATGTACGAAATGACATTGTAAGGTGGAAGTATTTTGGAATCATATATAGTCAACATATTAAAATGGAGTGTTCGGTAGGGTGAAAGGATAGTGCCACGGTGCCACCTGCCGTGTTTGTGACATTGTAAGGTAGAAGTGCTTCAGAATCGTATTATTCAAAATATTTTAAGAAATTTGGAAATTAAGAAGGTTTTATAAACATTTGCCCCCCCCCCCCTGTTACTAAGCTGTGTTGATGGATGTCGCGTGACAATGTCAACACAGCCCATTCAAAGTGAATGGGCTGTTGCTGGCATTAGCGCACGGCTGTCGCTAGTGCAACTTATTAAACAGGGGTAAGTAGTATTTTCCAGAGAATGAATATCTGAAGGTCAAGGCGTCATTATAGGAAGTTGAAATAAAAAAAAGGTTGGTGGATAGCTAAAATGGAAGGGTTAAAACCAATGGTGCAAATTAATCCCCCCTGTTTACTAAGCCGCATGGCAATGCCAACACTAACACAGCTCAGTAAACAGGGAAGTAAACATGCAGGGAACTTTAGCATAAGAAGGAATGGAGCAGAAAACCACAGACTGAGTGTGACTGGTCAAAGCATAAAGGTGTAGACTGGTTGGAACAAGAGATCTTCACCTGCTGGTATGTTCTGTTTCCATAAGACACAATATATGAATATACCAAGAAATTATAAACAAAATTACGAATGTATACTTGTTTCTACCATAAGAATTTATCTGTAGTATTTTCTCATCAATTTACCTAGACAGTGTTGGAACACATAAAAGAATGTTTTTGTTGAAATTTAGTGGTTTGTTGTCAGTTCAATGACTCCTATAATTAGCAGGCTAAAATTCAGAGAAGAAACTGCAATTAAGTTTCCATGAAAAGGTGCCTAAATTAGTTGCCTACTGCTGAAAACAAGTGCTAAACCCATATGGACCAATATTCAGCTACTACAGTTGGAATTTGTTCTTTTTATTTCATGATTTTCAGCATTTGCTATATTGCGAGTGATCATGTGATGACGATCAGGCTTAATTTCGAAAGAGAAGGGCGCCCATCTTTCGACACAAATCGGAAGATGGTCATCCTTCTCACAGGGTTGCCCAAATCGGCATAATCGAAAGCCGATTTTGGGCGTCCTCAACTGCTTTCCATTGCGGGGATGACCAAAGTTCATGGGGGTGTGTCGGAAGCATAGTGAAGGCGGGACTGGGGTGTGCTTAACACATGGGTGTCCTCGGCCTATAATGGAAAAAAGGGCGTCCCTGACGAACACTTGAGCGACTTTACTTGGTCTTTTTTTTTACGACCAAGCCACAAAAATGTGCCCTAAATGACCATCGTAGGGATGACCTCTTCTTACTCCCCCAGTGATCACTAATCCACTCCCACCCTAAAAAATCATTTTAAAATATTTTTTGCCAGCCTCTATGCCAGCCTCAAATATCATACCCAGCTTCATGACAGCAGTATGCAGGTCCCTGGAGCAGTTTTAGTGGGTACTGCAGTGCACTTCAGGCAGGCGGACCCAGACCCATCTCCCCCTACCTGTTAGACTTCTGGAGGAAACAGCGAGCCCTCCAAAACCCACCAGAAACCCCCTGTACCCAGGGGAGTGGAGGAGTGGCCTAGTGGTTAGGGTGGTGGACTTTGGTCCTGGGGAACTGAGGAACTGAGTTTGATTCCCACTTCAGGCACAAGCAGCTCCTTGGGACTCTGGGCAAGTCACTTAACCCTCCATTGCCCCATGTAAGCCGCATTGAGCCTGTCATGAGTGGGAAAGCGCGGGGTACAAATATAAATAAATAAATAAATAATCTAGGTGCCCCCTTCATCCCTAAGGGCTATGGGAGTGGTGTACAGTTGTGGGGAGTGGGTTTTTTGGGGGGGGTTGTGAAGTCCACTGCAGTGCCCCCCTAGGGTGCCCGGTTGGTGTTCTGGCATGTGAGGGGGACCAGTGCACTATGAATGCTGGCTCCTCCCACAACCAAATGGCTTGGGTTTGGTCATTTCTGAGATGGGCATCCTCAGTTTCCATTATCGCCGAAAACCGGGGATGACCATCTCAAAGGACGACGATCTCTATGGTCAACCTAAATGTTGAGATTTGGGCGTCCCCGACCGTATTATCGAAACGAAAATGGATGCCCATCTTGCTTCGAAATACGGGTTTCTCCGCCCCTTCGTGGGGATGTCCTGCGAGGACGTCCTCAAGAAAACTTGGGCGCCCCGTTCGATTATGCCCCTCTATGTGGTTTTAAGATTTCTATTATAGGTGCTTTATAATCTCCATAATGGGCTCACAATCTAATTTATATATTGTACCTGGAGCAATGGAGGGCAGACAGCAGCAGGAATTGAACCCAGTTTTCCAGGTCTGTAACCCTCTGCACTAACCATTAGGTCACTCCTCTACTCTAACTACTGCAGACAAAAATATCCAGTTATTGAACGCCACTATAGTGGCCAGCGTTGAATTTCCAGATCAGGTGGTCAGCAGTGGAACTTATCCAGATAGTGGCAATATTATCTGTTACCTTGATAACTTAGGACACCCTGGCTGTCTCCGCACAATGCAGAGTTGTCTGTAAGGATATTCAGAGACAGTATACAGATGGTGCTTCTGAATATCCCAATCATAGTAACGTGGTAAATGGCTGCAGATAAAGGGAAAGGGAAGGGAACTGAGACTTGATATACTGCCTTTCTGAGGTTTTTGCAACTACATTCAAAGTGGTTGACATATATTCAGGTACTTATTTGGTACCAGGGGCAATGGAGGGTTAAGTGACTTGCCCAGAGTCACAAGGAGCTGCAGTGGGAATCAAACTAAGTTCCCCAAGTTCAAAGTCCACTGCACCTGAACAGTCCATTCAGTCTGCCCAACAAGATAAACTCATTTTACATGGTATGTGATACTTTATGTGTATACCCGAGTTTGATTTGTCCCTTCCTTTCTCAGGGCACAGACCGTAAAAGTCTGCCCAGCACTGGTCACTTGTTCAGATAACAGGTGCTCTTATAGGAAAGGTGCTTTGGAATATTGACACATTGATTTCTTTTCCTGCCCTTCTTCTACTCCATTTGGACTTGAAATTGACAGTAGGATCCTAAATATAGGTAATCCACCCTTGCCAATTTCAAAAAGGTCCAACTAAGATCATTAACTCTCACAGCTAGTGGCTCTGCAACGTAAAAATTCCCGAGCCTGATAGGAACGAGGCTAACAATTTTACTTACTGCAGCTCTTGAAACAATACAGGGGGATCTGTGAAGGAAAATGATTGAGTAAGGCGTAAATTGTTCACAGTTACTATTCCTCCAAGTATGATGTCTCCATTCTTGTGATATCCTGGTGATGTCATCAAATCCTTCCCTAATGAACATGAACCGTCAGCAATCTTCCATAGGACAAGAAAAAGTATTAAAAAAATCAGAGTAGAATGAGTTTCCATCTTCAAAACTGCAATAGTTTATCCAATGAAGCATCTGCCAGGACTGTACTTAATTAATTGACCTGATAGAAGATGTTGTGGGGTTCTTGCTGATCCCACACAAATGCATCTTTAAATCAGTAACAGAGGAAAAAAAAGAAGACATTAAAGCCAATCATATTTTCTCATTAGAAATAGATACATAAGCAAAGAAACAGAAACCAAATTAATGGGAGTGGGGGAGAGAGGGGTCATTAAAGCCTTTTGCTGATTTTTGAATCTAACTTTCTTGCTAAGATACAGGAGCTTTATAGTGTCGTACTCTTAGAGTTTACTCTCTTGGGAAACCTGCTTTTAGTACTATATATTTAATATTAAATATAGTTTGCTGCTGTCTTTTTCTTTTTTTAAAGCTAAACTCATTTCAACTAGATTAATGTTTGTCTATCAGTATAATAACATCAATTAAGGGAACAGCACATGTGGGGAGAGTTTTTATAACAGGGCAGTTAGACTCAAGTTAGGAAAAAAGAACCTATATTAAGCCTATTTACAAATACAATAGGCATCTATGTGCCTTTTTCAGAACTAGTCCCACTCATATAACTACACAATTGCCCAGAGAAACTTGTACACATGCACAAATGCCTACACCCAAATTTACACCCTCTCAAAAAAAGAAGTAACTGTATCTGTGTGCTCCAAGTATTGAACCTTGTATTTTTTTAAATCTGTGCACACAACACACATTTGCTTCTATTCTCTACAAACACCTATGCACAGATTCCCTAAAAGTAGGGCATATTCTTTCGATGTACAAACTTTTTCCATGTAGATGTGCTTACAAAATATGATTAAGGCCCTTTACATGTGGAAAAATCTCTATCAAATTATAGGATAGGCAGTCGTTGCCGGAGAAAGTGGTGAAGGCGGTTAGCTTAGCAGAGTTTAAAAAGGGGTTGGACGGTTTCCTAAAGGACAAGTCCATAAACCGCTACTAAACGGACTTGGAAAACTACAAAATTCCAGGAATAACATGTATAGAATGTTTGTACGTTTGGGAAGCTTGCCAGGTGCCCTTGGCCTGGATTGGCCGCTGTCGTGGACAGGATGCTGGGCTCGATGGACCCCTGGTCTTTTCCCAGTACGGCATTACTTATGTACTTATGTACTTATATATATCAACAGCATTTCTCTGTTTGTTGGCACAAGAAAATGGGCAGGGGTTTTGCTTGCCAACAATGGTTTACAATCAACAGTGTCCCCCCATCAAAGATCACATTAAGTCCCTCATGATTCAAAAGTCCCCACCCCCTGTCCCCCACCCCCCACTTTGGGCCTACCTTCCTGATAGTCTAACAGAGTCCATTGGGTGTGGAGCGTTCCTGATCTGCTCCTGTACATGGCCAACAACCTTTAAACATGGTCTTGTTTTATTGGTGGTACTGTGAGACGATGAATGCAGCCACTGCCATAGGCAGGAAAGAATCAGTATCACTTCTGCCTCAATGGACCCTGCTAGACCATGCGGGAGGTAGGACGGAAGGGGGATATGGATCATGGGATGGGAGCAGAGGGTGCTCGAATCCTGGGAGGACATTTGAAAGTTTTCATTTTGTATCATCTTCCAAGACAACACAAGGGGATGGGATTCCTGAATTAAACAAACATTCCCTCAAATGACATGATTCATGTCCAAAATGTAGGCGTGTAGAAATATTGCATGTGACACTATTCTATAAAGAAACCCTGTTAGATATCCAATCTATCTTTTTGAATATCAATTGAGTCCAACTAAGAAAAGTTTTTCAGTGTTAGGCCACAAACCTCAGCTGTGCCGCACTGTGTCCACACACTCTAACGCAGAGACTTATGCACTCACTTCGTCATCGGCTCAACAGCCTCCACCGATCTCAAATGCTTGATTTATGTTACAATGTAAAGAAAAACGAATAGCTTATTTTTCTTATTATAGTTGATGAAATTTAGATAATACTCATTTTAAAGATGATAGCTTCATGTGTAGTCAGCAATAGAGGTACAGTGCTCCGATATGGCATGCGTTTCGCAAATGCTTTATCAAGGAGGACCCCTAAAAGAGATAAGGGTAAAAGTACTAAACCAACCCTGTTCATATTTAAGTTCCCAATCCACTATTTTAATCAGTATACTACTTTACCTAACAATCATCTTTTACCAGCCTGCCGACATCATGACCTACAGTCAAGATGACGTCGTCGTCCTACCAAGGCTTCTTATATGCTCATGACTTGTGACCCCCCCACCAATCACAGGGCAGAAATGATTTAAAGAAACAATTATATCAATGACATCCACTCAATCTCTACATTCAACCCACTGGAAATAACTGTGTTTAATGTAAAAATGTTGTTCTTTATAATTCAACAGGACTTACTGATTTGCTCCCTCCCACCCTGTCTTAACCTGACCTATAACTGGAGATCTGATACCAAATGATTTTTTAATATCCAATGAGTAACCAGGGGAACCTGTTCAGTCCTAATGCTAATCCTTGACTTATGTTCATTCAAGTGTATTTTTATAGGTCTACTACTCAGCCCTACATATACCAATTTGCACAGACATTGTATGATCTACACTACATTAGAGCTGATACATGAAGTGTCCCTTCTGGCCTTTATCACTAATCCCATCTTATCGTCCTTCCAAGATGGTCCTGCCAGTGTTAATGGACACCACTGGAATCTGTCACAGGGGATATGAGTACCTGTACCAGTGGCCACCCTATCCTGTCCATATCTCTGTTTGGATAATATCTCACCTATGTTTCTCCCTGGCTATAGGCAATTACTGGAAAACTATTAAACACTGGGAGGACCTGCAATATATGCCAATGGGACCTTAGAATCTGGGTGAATGACAGTGAATTATATGGCATGACAAAAGTTAGTGTGTCCTCCTGAGTAGGGCACTTGTCTTGTAATAAAAGTTCCCTTTGTGCAAAACGTGCCCTAAGGACAAGGTATGCCTGACGTAATGCCTTGTGGGGATAACCCCGCATTTGAAATCTAACAGTCAATTTTCTTGCTTGAGTCTTAAACTCTGAAAGATCAGTACACAACCTCCTTAATTGTAAATATTGGCTAACAGGTAGATTAAACTTAAGGTTATAAAGGTGGAAACTACCAAAATGTAAAAAGGTGTTTTTTTCAATTGGCTTCTGATATAAGGATGTCTGAAAAAAATGTCGATCTTTAGATACCAAGAAGTCCAAAAATTCCAACCTTGACCAATTATATTTCAGCGTAAACTGAAGATGGATATTCAGAGTATTAATCCATCTGCTAAAAAATTGTAATTCCTCCTTAGAGCCATTCCAGAGGAAAAACACGTAATCCAAAAACCGCTTCCAAAATAAAACTTTTTGAAACTGGTGAGAAGTATACAGTAGCTTGTTCTCAAACTGAGCCACATATAAAGTGGCCACTGATCGGGCTAACATAGCCCCCATGGCCACCCCTTGTATCTGTTGGTAAAATGCCCCATCGTACCAAAAGTAATTCTGTTTTGTAACAAACTCTGATAGATGTAATAAAAACTCAGTGGGAATCCGAGCGTCAAGAGGTCTTTGAGATTAGGCTTCCATAATAGTGTCCAAAGCTCCTTGTTGGGGGATATTAGTATATAATGATGTCAAAAGATCCCAACCACAGCCTTATCTCACCTACATATAGGTGTGTTCTCCTGAATTATATAACAACACACATAAATCTGAGTATCACCCCAACATGTCTACACTCCTTCCATGGCCATGCCCCTTTTTAGCTACACATGTTGAAATTTACATCCCCCTTTTTAGAATATGCCTAAAAAGGAGTGCACATAAATTCCAGTTATTAATTATTGAGGATAATTGGCCATTATTGCTCACTAATCAATTAAGTAGCATGTATAAAATGGCTGTACGCACAATTTAATGCACGCCATTTGCCATGCCTTATATAGAATCTGGGGGATGATGCCTTGAAGACAGATCTGGGTCAATAGTATACTTCAGTCTTAAGACCTGACCTATTAAAAATTATTTATTGTATTCACAATCCAATCAGGGAGTAACTGATGGGTGACACATTTCTTTAAAGATTTATCAATAAATGATATTTCACCTGGTTGTAGTATACTTCTGTTTCTTTCCATAAGCCAGGATCTCACTTTAACCAGCCTGCATGGATTTTGCAAAGAAAAGTTCAACCTTTGCTAAATTATTAGAATTCTCTAAAGTTGTGAAAAGCTTGTGAAAAATGCTGAGCCAGCTGATACAGTACTGAGGCCCCGATGATCAAAGGTAAATGTGGGTGCCTGCATTTACCTTCGCGCCTATGATCAGAGTGGTCTGGTGCTGCAAACAGTGCCCACACCAGGCAAAAGCGCAGAGCTCATTTAAATCAGATTTAAATGAGCTCTGTAGTATTGTGCCCCTATGATCAAAGAACAGCACCCTGATCATAGGGGCAGAATAGAACCTTAACCCTACACCAGCTCAGAGGTGGCATTAGGGTTAAGGCACCCTCTGGCTGCCTCTGGCTGCCACTGTGTCCTGGCTGTGTCCTGGCTGCCATTTGACCTCTGGACACCCCCATTGCTGAGGCCCTGGTGATCTAGAGGCCTCCAAGCCCCCCTGACACAAGAGCATGGGAGGGCTGGAAATCCAGTAGATCTCCAGCCCCTTAACCCCCCCCCCCCCCCAAATCCCTGGTGGTTCAGTGGGCTGCAAACATAAGCCTACCCATCTGGGTGGTCTGGCAGGCCCCTCTGTTTGATGGAGGAAGGAGTAGCACTCCTTCCTCTTCCAGCACCACCTCCAAAATAGCAGCGCCCTGCCCTGTGCATCCTGGGCAGGGCTGGACTTCCCTACCATATAAGGGAGTTTCTCTAAAACTCTCCAAAATGGTGGCACCCTGCCCTGCCCTGCCCAGTGCATTTTGGGATGCACTGGGTGGGGCTTCCCTACCATGTAAGGGAGTTGCTCCATTATTTGGTAAAGAAGCCATGCACAGTGCATGCTTCTCCCTCCTCCATCACATGGAAATACAGGGGGGAAGGGGCTGCTAGACCTCCAGGATGGGAGGTTGTGTTTGCAGCCCACTGGGCCACCAGGGATTTTGGGGGCAATTAGGGGGGCTGGAAATACACTGGATCTCCAGCACCCTATGCCTTTATATCTGGGGGAGTTGGAGGACTTGGCGGGGGCTCTAGAGCACCAGAGCCTCGGCAGTGGGGGTACGGGAATCCCATGGACCTCCATCTCCTGTGTTTGACAGGTCCGGGCTTTTGACAGCCCAGACCTGTCAAACAAAAGTGTAGGAAGATGCACTCAGGCACAATCCTCCTGCACTTTCCCCGGAGGATCAACACTAATAACGTGCTTAAATTTACATGTTATAAGCATTGATTATTGGGGAGTTAATTCCCCACTCTGTTCCAGCACTGTTTTTAGGAGCTGTTTCGGAACAGTGTGGGAAATTGATCATTGGGGCCTGAAGCTGTATTTTCAGAAAGAAAAATTAAAACGATATGGGAGAGATGATTTTATAAGATGTATGTGCCAATTACACGTGTTGGATGCATAATAGGTGTAAAATGTAATTCAGCATGCAGATACCAGTAGCACTACTTATACAGAGACACTATTTTTATGTAGAAAACCTAAGGTCCTGCTGAGGGGTGCTAGAAAAGACACCTAGAGACTCTGTCAAAATAATATGGGCTCCAAATTTGAAGCAATTTAACTGGACAGAAGAGGCTTAGATTTTCTTTGAAGGCTGAATGTTTGCACTTGTTCTCTCTATTCCCATTACATTGGACTGATCACTTCCTATTAACCTTCTCCTTTATACCTACCATGCTCCACCACAGAAAGGTGATAAACTAATATAGAACCTGAGATCTAAGTGAAATTACTGCTTAAATACTACTTGATAATTCCTCACTTAATCTGGACAAGTTCTGCAAACTCCCAGTAGAAGACCAAGGTCAGACTTGGAATAACTCACTCCAAGCATCTCATGACACCTCAACCCCCACCAGAATCTATGCAACAACATAGGGATCCCTCCAGCAATGCCTTCTATTCAACCACTCAGGAGTGTTGTTCCACAAAGATGGGGCTAGGTGGTATGGGTAGAGGGGAGGGGAACAGCGGAAGTAGGACTGGGGGATGGGGGGAAAGGAACAGAGTAGAAGATGAGGCTGGAGGTATGGGGGAAGGAGAAGGAGATGGATGAGAGGGGAAGAAGCAGGAGATAGAAAGGACTAAGGGTATGGGTAGAGGGTAGGGCAACAGAGCAGAAGGTGGATGGGGCTAGGAGGTGTGGGTTGAGGGGACAGGAAGAGGAACAGAACAAGAAATTTTGCCCTTGATATTTAGCTGGCGGCTGACAGCATTTTTTAAATGCAAACCATAGTGGAGATGGCTGCTGGGGCTTATGTGGGTTCCGGCCAAAATTAATCCAGGGCCTGCATGAGACAGTTATACAGACTCTGGCTGAATATTGGCCAGGACCCACATAACTTTTAAAGTGCTTTTAATGCCACCATCTCCCTCCTGGCACCAAGCTTCCTCCCCACCCTCCCTTCCTCCAGCCCAAGCCATGTATAAGCCAAACCACCCAGAAGGACACCAGTCCCCCACCCCCAATACCTTCAGTTTAGTAGGCCCCCCTGAGGCCTACCTCTTCTCCCTGGTGGACTAGTAGATGTTTAGGGGTAGGAGCGCAGCCCCTTTGCTCTTGCCCCTTGCGCTGGGCTGAGAAATTGGTTGCTGTGATCTCTCATGGCAGCTTATGGGGAGAAGTCGCTTGGTTTATACATGGCGTGGGCTGGAGGGAGAGACAGCGGGAACGATGGAAGGGGGCTAGGAGGGGATGGCAATAAAAGCACATCTAAAATGTTAATCAGGTGCCAACCTATATTCTGTGCTAGCATCTCCATCGCTCAGTGTCTAATTTAAAACTGCTTTTGAGATGTCCTAAATTAGGCCACTGAGGGATGTAGGTGCTGAAATTGAATATTAGAAGCTTCCTCATAACTCAGGGCTTCAGCCTAATGTTGTCCCCCATACTGCTCTTAATCTGCCCATTTTTTTCAGCAGTTGTCAGAGTTGATATTCAGTTTACTACTTCTTAATATTGGGGTTAGGTGGCCCCAGGGTATATAAGAAGGCTTGCAAGACTAAGAGATATATGATAGATTTTGATCTCCCTCTCTCTCTCCCTCCCTCTCTCTCTCTCTCTCTCTCTCTCTATATATATATATATATATATATAAACCTGATCATTAATTATTGTCCCCCCTGTTTACTAAGCCCACACTGTGTGACTTAGTAAATGGGGGGGGGAGGAGGGTATATGAATTAAATATCCAAATCAAAGCTAATTCCACAAATTTGAATGAGCATAACTTGAACTTGCACAGAATTAATAAAAAAGCAAAACATTCATTTCAGGGTTTTTTTGTTAGGTATTTCCTACTATTCATATCGGGCCTCAATAGGATACTGCAACATTTGGGCATAAAGATACATCCCAGCAGTCCAGCACTGGAAGCTTGTATGGCAAATATCTCCACTGCTACCATGTATTTTCCTCTTGTGCTCAGATATGTTGGGATAAAAGTTATCCAAACACTGCAGAACACCAACATGCTGAAAGTAATGTACTTGGCCTCATTGAAACTGTCAGGTAGATTTCTTGATAAGAATGCAGTGATGAAGCTGATAGAAGCCAGAAATCCTAGGAAACCCAGAACACAATAAAATGCAATCATTGACCCTTCATTACATTCAATTAGTATTGCCCCAATCTCTGATTGCATATTATGATATGGGAATGGGGGAGCAGAAAACAACCAGATGAGACAGAGAATAAATTGAAAAAGAGAGCAGGAAAGTATTATAGTATATGAGATCCTAGAACCCATCCATTTCCGGAGCTTGCTTCCAGGCTTGGTTGCATGAAAGGCCATAACCACAGTGATGGTTTTTGCCAGTATGGAAGAGAGTGAGATAGAGAAAGTCATCCCAAAGGTGGTGTGGCGGAGAATGCAGGTCACGGGTTCAGGACGTCCAATGAATATCAAGGAGCATAGAAAGCAGATCATAAGGGAGATGAGGAGGATATAGCTGATGCCCCGGTTATTAGCTCTCACAATAGGTGTGTCTCGGTAATGAATGAAGATTCCCAGAATGATTGTATTGATAAGAGAGAAGATAATGCTGCTGGTAGTCAAAGCCATCCCTAGAGCTTCTTCATAGGACAGGAAAATTATCAGTTTTGGGATGCAGGTGTCTCTCTTGTGATTGGACCAATGGTCCTCTTGACATTTCATACAGTTGTTCATATCTGAAGAAGATGAATATAGTCTCAATATCTCATAAACAGCATTGATTTTGGGATAGTGCATGAACATTAAATTAATTCTCTATACTTCAACCTACAGCAGTAGAGTTTCTCTATAATATCCTGAAGTTCACAATGGTGATGTAGTTTTGATGTCCATCAACCAGTTACAATCAGAATCAGCATGTACAGTAGACAGACACTTTGCCAAGAATAATTTCAACTCATCTCACTACGTAAAAAAACAGATAGCTGCTATTGTTTTCTTTATATGCTACTCTTTTTCTTTCTTTTGTTTTTCATCTATTTGCTAGAAAGTGAGTAACAATAACACTGTAAGACCAGTATTCACAATGATTTAACCAACTGCAAATGGCTTCTGACTTAATTCATTTGTGCAGGGCTATCTGCTGATATTCAATGGCATTCACTGGTTAGTGGATCCAAAAAGGGGGAGTTGCTGGCCATGGGAGGGTCATGGGCAGTTAGGAGACGTCCCTTTTATTGATGCACCTTTTTATGCAATAAAGAGGATCCATCCCTAATTTAGGCACGGGGAATTATAACAAGCTTTTTTTTGTTGGTGTAAATGGTCACCCCTAAATGTAGTTGCAGTTCCTGGTACAGAATCTATTATACAAAACTTTAAGCTTTGGACCTGATTCTATATATGGTGTGCTATATCTAGGCTCATCCGATGGACGCGCCTAAGTGTATTCTATAACCCGCACCTAAATTCAAACACTGTTTTTAGAATATGCTTAGGCTGGTTGGATGTGCATAGAATTAGGTGCAACCATTTATACCAGTGAAAAGCTGGTGTAAATGCCTCTGCCTGTATCTATTCGCGTAGGCCTGAATTCTTTAACCGCAACCCCATTTTGGGTGCGCATGTTGGAATTTACACGCACATGTTTATAGAACATGCCTAGAAAAAAGCACGGGTATTTACTGCCTTTTTGAAGGAATTCACTCAAGGCATTGTACAGTAAGATTAAATCAAACATGAGTAATAGACGATTACAGCAGTAAAAATATTCAAATAATATACAAAGTATGGCATAGTATACGTGGAGGGGCATAATCAAACGCGAACGGCCATCTCCATGGGTGCCTATTTCCGTGGGCAGGACAAAACGTATTTTCGAAAAAAGATGGGCGCCCATCTTTTTTTCCATAATACGGGTTGTGAGGGGCAAATGCCTAGGACAGTGATGGGCAACCTTTTGAGCTTGGTGTGTCAAAATTCGCGAAAAAACCGAGCATAACTCGGGTGGTGTGTCACTTCGAGAAAAATCTACTAGGACCGCCCCCGGGCCCCCCCTACCCGAGATCGCTGCCCACCCGAGGTCGCTGGGCCCCCCCCCTCCACCTGCTACCGGGCCAAGAACTAACCTTAAAGCCTCCTTTCACGTCGCAGCAAGCAGCAGCAGGGCAGACCTCTCCTCCTTCCTTCTGTGCTCTGCCCTCGCGGACGTTACGTCAGGCGAGGGCGGGACACGGAAGGAAGGAGTGGCCTGCCCTGCTGCTGCTTGCTGCGACGTGAAAGGAGGCTTTAAGGTTAGTTTCCGGGAGCGAGGAGGGAGGGCGGACCACACTGCGGCGGCGCCGCGTGTCATCAAAAATGGCTACGTGTGTCAGTGCTGACACGCGTGTCATAGGTTCGCCATCAGGGGCCTAGGGTGTTTTTCAGCTGGGTGCTATCGGTTTTCAGCGATAATGGAAACAGAAGGCGCCCAGCTCAAAAACGAATAAATCCAAGGATTTGGGTCATGGGAGGGGCCAGGATTCGTAGTGCACTGGTCCCCCTCACATGCCAGGACACCAACTGGGCACCCTAGGGGGCATTTTTACAAATTAAAAAAAAAAAACAGTAAAAGAGCTCCCAGATGCATAGCACCCTTCCCTTGTGTGCTGAGCCCCCCAAATCCCCCCAAAACCCACTGCTCACAAGTCTACACCATTACCATAGCCCTAAGGGGTGAAGGGGGCACCTACATGTGGGTACAGTGGGTTTTGGGGGGGTTGGAGGGCTTAGCATTAACCAGCACAAGTGTAACAGGTAGGGGGGATGGGCCTGGGTCCGCCTGCCTGAAGTCCACTGCACCCACTAACAACTGCTCCAGGGCCCTGCATACAAATTCACCACCATTAGCACACCACAACTGAATCTTCCAATTTCGGACACCCTAAAAATTCTTGGAGTTACCATTGATCGACACCTAACACTTGAGAATCACGCGAAAAACACAACCAAGAAAATGTTCCACTCAATGTGGAAATTAAAAAGAGTAAATAAAAAGAGTAAGACCTTTCTTTCCAAGGACCATCTTCCGCTACCTTGTACAATCAATGGTACTCAGCCATCTAGACTACTGCAACACACTCTACGCCGGTTGCAAAGAACAAATAATCAAGAAACTTCAGACAGCTCAGAACACTGCAGCTAGTCCCATATTTGGTAAAACAAAATATGAAAGTGCTAAACCCCTACGAGAAAAGCTACACTGGCTCCCACTTAAAGAACGCATCACGTTCAAAATATGTACCCTAGTTCACAAGTTATCATTCACGGAGAGGCCCCAGCCTACATGTCTGACCTGATAGACCTACCACCTAGGAATGCTAAAAAATCATCCCGCACATTCCTTAATCTTCACTTCCCCAACTGCAAAGGACTAAAATACAAGTTAGCCTACGCGTCAACCTTTTCCTATCTGGGTACACAATTCTGGAATGCGCTGTCGTGCAACATAAGAACGATCTACGAACTAACCAACTACTGAAGACCCATCTTTTTAACAAGGCATACCATAAAGAGCAACAAATGTGAATTCCTACACACACATACAGAATTGTCTTACAATAATTGCTTGACACACTACTACCATGTTTTATCATTATCATGTTACTCAAGATCATCTTGTAACACCAAATGTTAATCTTCTTATATATTTTCTATTACTCACATGTATTGTAAGCCGCATTGAGCCTGCAAAGAGGTGGGAAAATGTGGGATACAAATGCAATAAATAATAATAATAATACTGCTGTCAGGGAGCTGGGTATGACATTTGAGGCTGGCATACAGGCTGGAAATAATAAGTTTTAAAAGTTGGGTTTTTTTTTGGTGGGAGGGGGGTTAGTGACCACTGGGGGAGTCAGGGGAGGTCATCCCCGATTCCCTCCGGTGGTCATCTGGCCATTTAGGGCACTTTTCTAGGACTTGTTTGTGAAAAAAAAGG
Source organism: Microcaecilia unicolor (assembly GCF_901765095.1). Taxonomy (NCBI): domain Eukaryota; kingdom Metazoa; phylum Chordata; class Amphibia; order Gymnophiona; family Siphonopidae; genus Microcaecilia; species Microcaecilia unicolor. The sequence goes on along the minus strand of NC_044033.1, from coordinate 224,634,177 downwards.
GTCCAAAAAAGTGTCTTAAATTTTTACTAAAAATGCCTATTATTTTTCCCATTTCTGTTCGGCCGATAACCACGCCCAGTCCCGCCTTCACCACACCTCTGACCCCCCCCCCCCCCCCGTCAACTTTGGCCATTTCCGCGATGGAGTGCAGTTGAAGGCGCCCAAAATCGGCTTTTGATTATACCGATTTGGGCGCCTTTGCGAGATGGGTGCCCATCTCCCGATTTGGGCCGAAATATGGGCACCCATCACTTTCAATTATCAGGCGGTTAGTGTCAAAACAATACATAATAGAATATTTTTTTAAACTTCTTGTTTATTAACGTAGATTCAAAGTAACCAGACAGATTCAACTTTGATACAATTCAATGTACAACATGGCATGTCCTCTGTCTTTTATCAATAACAGGTATACAACAGTTTATAGCATTTTAACCCCTTGTCCCCCACCCTCCTCCCTCCCACCCTATCTATCCAACCCACCCACCCCCCCCTCCATCCCTACCCCTCTGCAGGAATTCAAAATTCTGCTACAGGCTACTGGAGTCAAGGTGTCCCAAAATGGTGCCCAAACCGTACAGAAATTATCTCCCTTAGAACCTGCTAGGTCAGCAATACCACTGTGTTCAAGTGAGCACATGTAGATCATTGAGGAACGTCACTGCATTACTGCGGGGAATTCCACATTCAACCAGTTTTGCAAAGTCACTTTTTTCCCCATCAACATAGCTTTGTGCAGAAACAAACGTAAACCGGGCCTTGCCCGCTCCTTTATGTTGTAGTCACCAAACAACTGTTTTGGAGTTGGATTCCATCTCGCTCCCCACATAGCAGAGACATGCGACGACAAATCCTTCCAGAACTTCTGCATGCCTGAGCAAAACCAGAACATATGGCTCAAATGAGCATTTTCTTTCCCACACTTAGGGCAGCAGTCCGATTCACGCAAGGTGGCCCTGTAGGCTCTCCTTGGCGAAACATGAAGACGAAAAACAAATTTGTACTGTATTTCCCCCCAGCTGACAGTTTCGGTCATTTTGTAGGTGCTAGTTAATGTCGGTTGGATACTTGTATACTCAACTCCCTCGTCCCGAATGAAGTCTGTTGATTGTGAATGCTCCCGCAAGTGTGCATGGAAGTACCTCAAGGGCACCCGTAACTGTGCATCAAGCCCAAACATTGCATTAACACATTCCCAAACTTCAACTGTCAGATCTTTCCTAGGTAAAGAGTTCACATAGTGACATAATTGCATGAAGGCAAATGTGTCCCTCTCCCGCAAGTGGAACTCTCTGCTTATTTCTAAGAGGGACTTAATCGTTCCCTGGTCTGATACCACCTGGTTCAAATAAATAATACCCTTGGCTGCCCACTTTTGAAATGTTCTAGAGGTGTCTCCCACTGGGAACTCGGGGTTGCCTCGTATAGATAACAAGGGGGAAACTGATTTATTTAAGTTAAAGAATTTACAGAGCCATCTCCATGTTTGCCGTAGTGGGTAAAATATGGGCGCAGCCATACCTAGATTTGAAGGGCACACCTGCCCCTGATGAAGCCAATTAGCAAAATGCAAGGGCCCAAACCAGTTAGTTTCATCTGCTGTCAGGGAAAAGTAGTTGGTAGCCCGGAACCAATCCAAGATGTAGAGTAACATAGTAACATAGTAACATGTGACGCATTCCGCTTGCCACTGAGAACCTATGGGGGTCCATCAATCCCAACCCCCCGTGTGCTCTTGGGAGGATGGCTCTATTAAGGGTCATCCGTGCCCGTTTCCCTTGCCACAGAAACAAATTCAGTTGTGCCTTCAGCCATCGTTCGTCCCTAGCAGTCAAAAACATGGGGGGGGGGGGGGGGGGGGGTTGATAAGCATATATCCAGACTGGAAACAGGACCATGTTATAAAGTGCTACCCTACCCATCAAGGAAATGGGCAGTTCCCGCCAGCTCTGCAGGGTCTGGGCCACTCTTCCCTTCAAATGCGACATATTGTGCTCATATAGTGAGTTAAGATCAACTAGAATTCTCACTCCCAGGAATGTCACCTCCTCCTGGGCCCATTGTAACGCGAAGGGTCCCTTCCATCCCGATGTTATCTCTACTTTAGAGGGAAGAGCTATAGATTTTTGGAAATTTAAAGCAAGTCCCGAATACATCCCAAACTCATCAATAGCTGCTAATACCCGGGAGAGGGACTGTTGTGGGTGGGTCAGGGTCAAAAATATATCATCTGCAAAAGATAAAACCTTTACCGATTGTGTTGTAAGACGAACCTCTACGATGTCTGGATCTACCTCTATGATACGCAGGAGGGGCTCCAGATATAATAGAATCAATAGTGGAGAGAGGGGGCACCCTTGCCTAGTTCCTGCTCTGATTTGCAACAGAGGGGACTTTGACTCATTAATTAAGAGCTTAGCAACTGGTTCTCTGTATAGGGCCTTAACTGCTGCGAGAAACCATCCCCCTATTCCTATGTAGTCTAAGACCTGGAAGAGATATGACCACCACACTTTGTCAAACGCCTTTTCGGCGTCTAAGCTAACCAGCAGCAATTCAGTGTCCCGTGCGTGACATTGTGCGATGGCCAGGAGTACTTTTGTACGTTACGCACTGAATTCCTATTTTTCATAAATCCCACTTGGTAATCTCCTATCAGAGTGCTCATACAGGGTGTTAAGTGATCTGCCAAAACTCGGGCCAGAATTTTGAGATCAACATTTATGAGGGAGATAGGATTGTATGACTCCACTCTATCACTAGGCTTACCTGGTTTTGGTATTAAGGTAATTAGTGCCTCATTACCTCCCGACGGTATTCCTCCCCGTTCTATCACCTCCTCAAAATATTCAATAAGTGCCCCACTGAACTGCGGCGGTAGGGTCTTATAATATTCCACCAGGAACCCATCTGGGCCTGGGGCAGACCCCAGTGAGAGCGACCTCAGCGCCTTCTGTATTTCCAGCGCCTGTGACAGTTTCGAGAGCTTCTTCCCAACAGACGGAGGGAGGTGAGGAAGACCTGCGCCTACCAGATAGTCCTCCACCGCCATGGTAGTGAACTCTCCCTTCCCAGAATATAATTCGGAAAAGTATGAATGAAACACCCTTGTAATCCCTTCTGCGGTGTGTATCCTAGCCCCACTAAGTGGAATCACTGATGTAATCATTTTCCGCTGGCTGCGCACCCGCACCATCTGGGCTAATAGCCTTCCCGGTTTGTTCCCATATCTATGGTAATTGAACCCTCTCACTGTTAATCTCTTTTGAGTTTGTTTGTGGATTAGGGAATTTAGGGCAGCCCTGGTGGTGGACCAAAGGTCCCACATTTCCTGGGATGGGTTCTGCAAGTAGCACGCTTTGGCTGAACGTAAACTGCGCTATAATTGAATTATTCCCGCTGAGAGCCTCTTTGCTCGAGCATTCGTGTATGCAATAATAGCCCCCCGCATTACAGCTTTGGATGCTTCCCAGAAAACCACTGGGGAATCACAAGAATCAAGATTATTGGCTACATACTGCTCCCATTGGGTTTGAATGTATTCCTTAAATTTTTCTTCTTTGTGGAGATAGGCAGGGTACCTCCAGAAGTATCCCGATGTCCCCGGGGCAGCGAACACCATTTCTGCCCAGATCAAGGAGTTGTCAGTGTTTTCCATTGGACCAATCTCAGCTTGTGTAACTCGAAAGAATAAAGATTGATGTGTTAATATGTAGTCCAGTCTCGACCAGGACTGATGGACTCTAGATTGGTGGGTATAATCTATCATGGAGGGATTAAACAGCCTCCAAGGGTCTACTAAATCTAGAGACTGGCATAGAGTGGATAGCCCCCTCTCCCCCCTTCTGTCACCCCGCTGCTGTCCTACTGATCTATCTACCTCTGGATCCATGGTCTGATTGAAGTCCCCCGCCCACACCCAGGGGGCATCGGTGTATTGCATGCCCAGAGAAATGAGAAATTGGAAAAAGAGGGGAAGTGGTCATTAGGGCCATATACAGCGCACAAATACAGTTTTTGCCCATAGAGTTAGCTGAATCAGAACCACCCTGCCTTCCCGATCTTTGTATATGAGCTTCGGATTACAAAGAATGCCCTTCTTAATCAATATCACTACTCCACTTCTTTTAACTCCCGAGGAGGAGTAGAAGCACTCTCCCACCCCCTGCTGTTTGAGTTTAGCATGTTCCTGGAAGCAAGCAATGGAAGCTTTATGACGTTTCAGTTGGGTCACTATCTTGGTTCTTTTGATCGGCGAGGAGATACCTGATACATTTCAAGATATTAAGCGCACTGGAACCTTATGTGGTCAAGTTTAATATCACACCTGTCAATGCCACATACTCTCGGTGTCCCCAAAGAGCCCAGCCCTTCTCCCTGGGGAATCGTGCATTCCTTGTGTTGTACGTAGTGACTCCAGCATAAACTCCCACTTCACCTTTATGAAATCCTGAAGCTTTACCTACCCCCTCCCCATCACCCTCTCTACCCTCCCCTTCCCCCTCACCCTTCCAAAACACAAAATACCCGTTCTGTCGATGGGCTTGGGGTCACTTCCATGCTTAAGACCCCTCCGTCTCTCGCTGTCAACAAACACAGAAACACCAGCTCCTACAGTGCCAAGGTACTTTGCACCCTAAATACCTGCAAAAAATTAGTTCTTATGTCCGATACACTTGTGTATAAGGAGTCCTCAGGTCTCTGCATCCTCCGTCTTCACGTTAAGCTGATTATTTTCTAAACGCTGCACATAGTCGTTTGCTTCTGCTACAGTGATAAACACTTTCCATCCATTTCCCTGCTTGATTTTCAGTATCGTGGGGTACAGCAGCATGAATTTAATTTGTTGCTCGTGTAACCGCTGGCAAATGGGATTGAATTGCTTCCGTTTGTCCTGCAAAACGGATGAATAATCTTGAAAGATTCTGATCAGCTTCCCTTCATACTTCGTGGATTCGCACTTCTATCGGTACCCTCGTAGAATTTCCTCCTTGTGTAGGTAGTTATGTATTTTGATGAGTACCACACGCGGTGTCTGGTGGCCATCTTGCCGTCACCCTACATGATGGGCCCGTTCCAGACATTTTTTCTGTTCCATTATAGCAGAAAAACATATAGATTTAAAGCCCTCCCAATTGCCACCCAAAACACACCTCCCACATGCCCCCTTGCAATTTAGATGAATTGCAGAATAAAATGTCGCAATTCTGAGTTTTGAAAATTCTGATTTAGATGTTTTAGTGAGAAAAACTTCCATCTGCCCTTTTGTGCTGCTTTTGAGACATTTTTTTCTCTTATGAGAATGAGCACCGAAGCAAATAACCCATAGTCATCATGCCATATGACATCACTCACCACTTTGGTTTGAGATCTCTCCCTGTGGACACGGAATACAGTCGAAGCAGCAGATAGGCTCACTTTCCCTTGTTAATTTCATGAAGCCAGGAGGGCAGCTCTCACTGCATTTGGCTTGAGGAGGTGTCTAAATATTGAAAGAAAAATCTGGGTAATTTGATATAACAATCACATCGGTTTTTTTTAAATTTTTTAAAATATTATTCACCTGTGATTGCTAAAATGCAGTTTTCCATTTCTGACCACCTATGGGACAACTCCTACTATCAAGCCTCTGGAATGTGAAATTCAGCTTGAAATGGAAATACCATGTGTACTCTTCTTATTTTACAGGTTACTTATAAAATTAAGGCCCCCTCCTTACTAAGCTGTTCATATTCACTCATGCTCTATCTTTGTTGCTTTCTATAATTCAGTACAGTCCCAAGTTAGAGTTCTGAACCAGCAACCTTACTTAATTTTTCTCTCTTTCAGCAATAAAGGACAGTAATTATAACAGCAACACGAATTAGGCAGAGGCTAACAGCAACAGGCTATTTAGATGATATTCTCCTCCTCCCCTTCAACTGTCTTGGTTTAGAAATAGGGATGGACAGCTCAAAAAATGTCTGTTTTGTGATTCATTTCCCATATTGTTTGCATCGTTGTTTATTATGTTTTGGTTTGGGTGATGACATTAATAGTGTGCTTGCTTTTGAGATAGTGCACTATTTGCAAAGAGGACAGACTATTTCAGAAAGAATGTACACTGTTTCCTGATAATATGTTACATGTGCAGTTGTTGACGTATGCACCACGGCGCATGTATGCACACGCTATTGTCAAATAATGTACAATCTTTCTGAAAGAGGTTCTCTAGCCACTTCAGCTAGCACAGCACAATGGGCTGCTCTCTCAGGGCTCCATTTAAAGCAAATAATTTCTTTCCTATTCCTCATGAGTTGCCTGTGTGAGAGTGTGGAGAGCTGCTGCATGGACAGGGCTTCCCCCAATTTTTCCATGGCTCATATTTTGGCTTTTCCTCATGAAGGTCTGAAGATGGAATTAGCTCTGGCCTCTTTGAATATCCAGGTGGCAGCACTTGCTTGTTTCACAAGATGCAGAATTCTTCCGTAGCTGCTCACCTGGATGGTGTTTATTTTTTGAAAAGAATTACTTATCTCCATCGTCCCTTGCAGATGGTTTGTATGGAATGGAATCTTAATCTGGCCCTCAAATCCTTGCAAAGTGTGCTGTATGAACAGCTTACAAGATTTACACTTAAGGAACTTACTATAAAAACAGTATTCTGGTAGCCATTGCATTTGCCAGGAGAGTTTCTGAGTTTCAGACACTCTTGTAAGTATCCTTACTTTTTATGGAATCAGATTGCCTCAATGACTGACAGGAAAGTAGACTTCTAAAGCATACTGTGGCATTAATCAGCAGGGCTGTGCCTAGGGTCTCTGGTGCCACCATGCAGACTATCAGTTGGCGCCCCCCCCCCCCCCCATGAAAATGATCGCTCACCACTTGATACACTGACAGGAATTGTCAGCAATATTCTTAGAAACAAATTGCTATACATTGCAAAATAAGATAGCAGATGTAAATTCTCAAAGTGGACATATTCCAAACACTAAAATGAAAATAAAATTATTTTTTTCTACCTTTTGTTGTCTGGTGACTTGATCATGCTGGCCCAGTACCTGATTCTGCTATCTGTCCTCTTAATTCCGTTTCCAGGGCTTCCTTTCTATTTATTTCTTTACTTTCCTCCTTTCTTCTTCATTTCTTGCCCTACATGCGTAAGTAAAAGCTCCATCCTCTGCAGACTGTCCAGTGGATCCAGCTTCTGCCTATTTTCTCCATCCATATCCAGCAATTCTCCTCCCTCCCCTCCCCTCCATTTCCAGCAATTTCTCCTCTCCCTGGGCCCTGCCCTCCCATCCATTTCCATCCTTGTCCCTCTTTGCCCTTCCCTCCTCCATCCATATCCAGCAATTCTCCTCTCTCCCCTCCCCTCCATTCCCAGCAATTTCTCCTCTCCCTGGGCCCTGCCCTCCCATCCATGTCCATCCTTGTCCTTCAATGCTCCTCTCTGCCCTTCCCTCCTCCATCCATCCTCCCATGTCAATCTGCCCGCCCTCTGAGTCTGGTTTCTTGTATTTAATTTAAATTTACCTCCATCGTGGCAGCAGCTGCGCAACGTCAGTGAAAGTGCTGCCAACATCTCCAGCCTTCCCTTCGCGCTCGTTCATTCCCTCAGTGTCCCGCCTTTTTCTGACATCATTTCCTTGCGAGGGTGGGACACTGAGGGAACGAATGAGCGCGAAGGGAAGGCTGGAGATGTTGGCAGCGCTTTCACTGATGTTGCGCAGCTGCTGCGACGTCGGAGGTAAAAGATTTAAAGCCCCCAGGGCGGCGCGGAGCTGAGGTAAGCAGCAAGGGTAAGCACTGTGGTGGCGCCCTCCAGAGGTCGGCGCCCCCCTGCGGTGCTTACTCCACTTACTGTGTATGCACGGCCCTGTTAATCAGCCCCTGAATGCCTAAGATCCCATCAGGGCAGGACAAATACCCAGCTCTTTACTTCATTCTCTAGGAGGCTAAAGGAAAGAAATCCAGAGGCACACCATCAATAAAAAAAATATAGATCAAAGGCCTTTGGGAGAGAGAACAGAGAGTCTCACATAATGGCAGTGAGGCCACCCAGAACTGTCTCAAAATCTCCCAGGCCTTGTGCTCTTTTATTAAGAATGCAGTAGGTCACAAATTAACTAGTTACATCATAAATCATGGGACAGAAACTTTGAAAAATTATTAGATAGATTATATTCTGCTTACATCTGCAAGTTCAGGATAATTTCCGAAACTGCTTGTAGTGGTTCCAGTAAAACTCTAACATTTATAGGAATGCAGAAGTATCATACATTATTCCATGCATCATCTGTATGCTCAGTCTCTTTAAACATGTTTATTTCTAATAAAATTTCCCTGCATCTGGTAAAGACAGCATTTAGTAATTTTCTATCTTATTTACTTTACTAACATTTAACCTCTAATATTCCTCTCTATGAATGGGGGGGGGGGGGGGAACCATTATTTACAAACATAACCTTAATATCACCCCTTCCCTCCAATCAGATACCTCTTATCACCCCACCATACATATTTCTGGTATTTAACAGCACCCACCCCTCTCCCACATTTTCAACCCCCTCCTCTTCATATTAAAAAAGTCACTGTGGTGGTTGAGTGGGCCCCCCTACCTCCCTTCAACCCCTCCCACACATTTCCTGGTAGTCTAGTAGTCCTCTTCCTTTTCACCAAGTCCCCTCAAAAATCTCTGGTTCTGGAAGGAGGGTTAGATTAGGTAAGGTTAAGTTGGGGCATTGTCAAGCTGTGAAGGGTGAGTGTTTAAATAAGGGCATCTTAGCGTTTATTAGCAGCTGATTTGTTGCACGAGCTACAAAAGCTAGTGCCCCTTAGTAAAAGACCCTGTAAGCCTTTACTTAGACAACTAAATCAGTTTGAAAATTGTCCGCCTTCTTTCTTATGTAGTCTCTTTTTGCCCATTTCTAATATCCTCTTCCAGAATAGTTCTTCTTCTCAGCTTTCTCTAAACATATACATTCATGCTTTTATCAATTAAAACATATTTGCAAGGTCTACTACTCTGTTATTTTTGCATCATGTAAATTGTGATAATCCAGTTTCATAGCTGGAGTTAAAAAAAAACATGCATGATTCAACATGGTCCAGTGCCTTCCCTCTTTCTCTAATGTTTCTTAAATCTGACCTGAGTGAATGTACTCTCCCATACAATCGCCTTCTCATTGATGATGAAATTCTGCTCTTGGGAAGCATAAGGATTGTAACTTCCAACAATTTCACGATGCAGTACTCCATTGGGTAAATAGACGATATTGATAATATTGTAGCCAGTATTCAGGTCTCTGTTCTCAGTAAAAAAGATCTCTTCATCCAGATTGTTCTTAAAGTAGACATTCTTCAGATAATGATGAAGCTAAAAATTAGAATTTCAATAATAAACTTATCTGTCACGTTAACTGCCAAATTCAAACATATTTCTGCTCAACTTTATTATTATTATGTAATTCTATACACAGTCTACCAAATTTTAGAGACTGAATGTTTATATCTAGGTATCGGTTCAAAGAAGAGCAACCAACATGATAGAAGAGAACTCCTCTCATATCAGGAAAGGCTACAGAGGATAGGATGGAAAAGAGATGGCTAAGGGGAGATATGATTGAGTAATACAAAATCCTGAATGGTGTAGAATGAGTAGAAGTGAATCAAATTTTTTTTTTCCTCTTAAAAGAACAGAGACTAGAGGACACTCAATGAAGTTACATGGAAATACATTTAAAACAAATAGGAGGCAATATTTTTTCACTCAAAGAATAGTTCTGGAACTCGCTGCCGGAGTATGTGGTCATAGTGGTTAGGGTATCTGGTTTAAAAAAAGGTTTAGAAAAGTTCCCGGAGGAAAGGTTCATAGTCTACTATTGAGACAGCCATGGGAAAGCCTCTGGTTGCTCTAAGAATGGTTGCTTGGACAATTGCTACTATTTAGGTTTCTGCCAAGTACTTGTGACCTGGATTGGCCACAGGATACTGACTACATGGAACATTGGTCTGACCCAGTATGGCTATTCTTATGTTTTTAGGTATCACCATAGGATGTGGTTTGTAACAAGAAGTGCTGCTTTTTGAAGTTGACATCGCGAAATTGTATCAATACCTAACACAAAAGAGGACAACCACATTCCTCAAGGTCCACAACCCAGTCGGGTTCTCAAGCTCTACACAATGAATATGGATGAGACTAATTTGCATGTACTGGTTCCATATTTGCATATTTGTTGAAAATCTGACTGGGGTGTGGTCCTCGAGGAACATGGTTGAGAGCTCCTCTGAACAGAGACCATTTTGCTAGAAAATTGCTGGTTTTGGTATGCTTGTGAGTTATGCTAACAAAGCTACCTCTATGTAGATCCAGAAAAACTACAAAAGTATATAGACAAATATAAGATGAAATGTGCTAGACATCTATATTGCAATGAATTTTCTACTTTTTCTGCAGCAATTTCTTCAATTGGGGCAGTTTTGTGCATACCATGACAAGAATAAACCTCATTCCTAAGCCAGGGCATGTGGAGTATGATCTCAGTCTCTCAAATTTACTGCTAACACTCGCCATAGTATTTGCCTTATGCCAAAGAAAGCTACTTTCTGGAGTTCATAAGATGCAACACGTATAGGCAACTTCTCCAGGTGTGTTTGGAAGTTATTTTTGTTCAAGCATGTGGCTCCCAAACCGATTAAAAATATTTCTGCATTTTTCGGTCGCATTTTCTTAATTTCAGACTGCATGTTTTGGTACTTGAGGATCTTCCCTCTCTCCATGTGATTCACTGAGAAATTGCATGGAACTGGCACGTCTATAATCAATGCCATTCTGATGTTTTTCACTTTTACTACTATATCCGGTTTTCTGGCATCCATTTCACTGCCATTATGATGCAACAACATGCATTATCGGTATGATGGCAACTATCTCAGGAGAGAAAGATGAATCATTTCTAGCAGTCTAAGAAGAGCACTCGGACTCAACATGTGGTCTGTGTTTATTATCTAAACAATATTTTAGACCCACATCTTTTAATATACATTCTGTTGGAAGATTTTAATGATTATCTGTTTTGAATAGCTGGACTTTATTTTTCATTGATATATGATCCTATATAGAAGCAATTCAAACTAGAGGTCTCTGTGAATCTTTACGAGGAATATCTATCTTGCTTTGGAACTGACTGATGTAAAATACTGTTAACCTATTGCAACACTGAGATGTATATTATCACAATACTAGTAAAAAAGGCCCGTTTCTGACACAAATGAAACGGGCGCTAGCAAGGTTTTCCTTGGAGTGTGTATGTTTGGGAGAGTGTATGTGAGAGTGACTGTTTGAGAGTCAGAGTGAAAGTGTGAGTGTGTGAGAGAGAGAGTGAGTCTGGGTGTGAGTGTGTTTGTGAGAGAGTGTGTGTGTGAGAATGAGAGTGTGTGCAAGTGTGTATGTGAGACACAGTGTGAGAGAGAGTGTGTGTGTGTGGGCGAGAGAGAGAGTGTGTGTGAGACACAGATTCTCTGTGAGAGTGAGTGTATGAGACCAAGCGAGTGTGTGAGTGACTGTGTGGCACATAGAGAGTGAAAGTGTTACAGTGTGAGACAGAGTGTGTGAGAGTGAGAGTCAGAAAGACATTGTATATGAGAGAGAGAGTGTGAGCCGTGCCCTCCCAATCCATGGCCATCTGTCCCCTGCCCCCTCCATTCATCCTTTTCCAGCAATTCCCCTCTCTCCCTGAGCCCTGCCCTCCCAATCCATGGCCATCCATGTTTCTCTGTCACCTGCCCCCTCCATTCATCCCTATCCAGCATTTCCCCTCTCTGCCTGAGGCCTGCCCTGCAATCCATATCCATCCATGCCCATCTGTCCCCTCCATTCATCCCTATCCAGCAATTCCCCTCTCCCTGAGTCCTGCCCTTCCAATCCATGCTCCTCTGTCACCTGGCCCCTCCATTTTTCCCTATCCAGCATTTCCCCTCTCTGCCTGAGGCCTGACCTGCAATCCATATCCATCCATGCCCATCTGTCCCCTCCATTCATCCCTATCCAGCAATTCCCCTCTCCCTGAGTCCTGCCCTTCCAATCCATGCCCATCCATGCTCCTCTGTCACCTGGCCCCTCCATTTTTTCCTATCCAGCATTTCCCCTCTCTGCCTGAGGCCTGTCCTGCAATCCATATCCATCCATGCCCATCTGTCCCCTCCATTCATCCCTATCCAGCAATTCCCCTCTCCCTGAGTCCTGCCCTTCCAATCCATGCCCATCCATGCTCCACTGTCACCTGGCCCCTCCATTTTTCCCTATCCAGCATTTCCCCTCTCTGCCTGAGGCCTGCCCTGCAATCCATATCCATCCATGCCCATCTGTCCCCTCCATTCATCCCTATCCAGCAATTTCCCTCTCCCTGAGTCCTGCCCTTCCAATCCATGCTCATCTGTCACCTGGCCCCTCCACTTTTCCCTATCCAGCAATTGCCCTCTCTCCCTGAGGCCTGCCCTGCAATCCATATCCATCCATGCCCATCTGTCCCCTCTATTCATCCCTATCCAGCAATTTCCCTCTCTCCCTTAGTCCTGCCCTCCCAATCCATGCCCATCCATGCTCCTCTGTCCCCTGCCCCCTCCATTCATCCATTTCCAGTAATTCCCCTCTCTCCCTGAGCCCTGCCCTCCCAATCCATGCCCATCCATGCTCCTCTGTCCCCTGCCGCCTCCATTCATCCTTTTCCAGCAAGTCCCCTCTCTCCCTTCCATGACCCCCCCTCGCATCCATGCTCCTCTCTCTCCCATGTCCCAGCCTGGCCCGCCCTCTTCTCCCCCCCCCTTCGCATCCATGCCCCCCCCTTCGCATCAATGCATCCCCCCCCCCTTCGCATCCATGCATCCCTTTTTTTTTTTTCTTCTTTTTAACTTTACCTCCGTGGCGGTTCGTGCAGCGAAGCGTCAGGGAAGGAGGCGGCGCTCCCGACGTCTAGCTTTCCCTTCGCTGTGTTCCGCCGAAGGCGGAACACAGCGAAGGGAAGGCTAGACGTCGGGAGCGCCGCCTCCTTCCCTGACGCTTCGCTTCCGGATTTGTTTGGTTTGAGGCGAGGGCGGGGCAGAGACGGCTGGCTGGCTTGAAGGCTTCACACCACGAATGCACGAACCCTTCAGCCTGGGAGTGACGTCAGATGGCTTCATGGCTTCACAGAACGTTGTCCTCAGAATGTTGAGGGTGCGTTTTATTATATTAGATGCTGTACTTGAGCATTGATTGAAGACTTTGGAAAACTTTCCTTGACTACTATTGGTTCACAATGGCTCAAGCGGCTCTCCTCTAAATCATTCATGTGTGTCATGGTGCCGAGAGGATTTCTTTTGG